>NC_030820.1:14859212-15545928 GCF_001704415.2 Capra hircus
TAGCTCACTGAAAATGTAGTTTATACTACAAAGGGCTTTTATTTCCACCATATAAAAGATTCATCACTGGATGACTTTATAAAGAGCTCTCCTGTGTTTTTTGAGTGTTTGCTTAGAGATTATTATTGGACCTAGATGATAAAAAGAAAGAAATTTAAAGTTCACATTCCAGAAAGCCATAACCAATTGAAGAGCTATAAAAAAAAATTTTTTTTTAAGCATCTCTAAAATCATTAAATGTGTCGATAGGAAAGTAAGTCAACATTTTAAGAATTTCATGGATCTCTTTAAAGAACAAAAACATGATATAAAACAGGACATCGGTAGTTAACCAAAAGCCATGAAAGAAGAAAAGAGACCCTTTGCTTTTTAAGTAACTGGAACAAAATAACCTTGTTCCACCATACTCATAGGATTTTTAACCCTCCAGCCTCCAACTTAAAAGCTAGATGATCAAATTGTATATATAAAATAAGTTTTCGTATGTCAAAACTCTGGTCAGTGTTTAGTAACCTCTTTTTACTTTCAAATCGCTAAATTATATTCTTGGATAAAAGTGATTTTCTATTTTTTATGAAAGCTGCTTTTTCAATATTTACTGCTTACTACGCTTATAGCAAAAAGGCTTAAATCATCATTTCTTTTATTAATCTACGTTACGTAACACTGTGGGTTCAAACAGTGAGTCTAAATCACCATTATGCTGTTCTCTGAAACCAAACATAGCTGACACATTAGCCAAAAACTCTCGTAGAAAAATTACAACCCGGGATTGTATTTCAGATGATAAAGAATCTGCCTGCAGTGCAGAAGGCCTGGGCTCAATCCCTAGGCTAGGAAGTTCCCCAGGAGGAGGGCATGGGAACCCACTCCAGCATTTTTGCCTGGAGAAACCCTTGGACAGAGCAGCCTGACAGGCTATAGTCCATGGCGTCACAAAGAGTCGATATGACTGAGCGATGAAGCACAGCACAGCACAAAACCATCATTTTCATTAGCAGTGAAATAACTCACCTATCTGCTTGTCTGAAGGGATTTCTATAAGGATAAGATGGGCTGAGCTACCTGAAAACTCGGCGAAACGTGAATAGCTGTCCATACAGCCAAGAGAAACAGGGGTAGTTAACACTGGTATGTCATTTGCATTTATCAGCCACAGGTGATTAGAAAGTACCCCTACGTGGTCCCTGAACATGACACAGTGAACCTTCTGGCAGGTCCCCGTCTGTGACAAAAGGACACTTCCTCTTCTACGTGAGCTGTTCTTTTGAAATCAGCTAGAGTTGATACAGTTCAGATGTAATATGCTCTGTACTTTAAAACACAAACTTCATTCTCCATTAGTTAGAGAATTTCTGCTTGAACATCAACAGAAACCATGTGGAAGGAAGCAAGAATGTACCAGCTGATATTGCTAGCTGACCCACAGATATAATCACAGATAGAAATCCTATCCCCAATAACAGTCGAGAGCAATTTTTATCAATTATGCTCTATTACTATTCAAATGGTCAAATAATTCATGAAGTTCTATCATAGTATCCACACTTATGCTTTGTAAAAAATTTGAGACTGATCATTGAAAAACCAATTCCTTTTGGTTATTGTTGTTGTTGTTTGAGTCAGTTAGTGTTACTTTCCTTGGAGAAGGCGATGGCACCCCACTCCAGTGCTCTTGCCTGGAAAATCCCATAGATGGAGGAACCTGGTGGGCTGCAGTCCATGGGGTCGCGAAGAGTCAGACACAACTGAGCTACCTCACTTTCACTTTTCACTTTCATGCATTGGAGAAGGAAATGGCAACCCACTCCAGTGTGCTTGCCTGGAGGATCCCAGGGACGGGGGAGCCTGGTGGGCTGCCGTCTCTGGGGTCGCACAGAGTCGGAAACGACTGAAGCGACTTAGCAGCAGCAGCAGCAGCAGTATTACTTTCAGTTTATTGCCATGCTTGTGTCCCTGTCTTCCTCTGAACCTCAGGTGGGTACTATATCTGAGTATGAGAGACCAAAGTGATCAGTACCACCCACAGCACAGGCAAAGATAATCTGTTGGAATATTCCTTCCCACGGCAACAGTCTGGGCTTCCTTTGTTTTCATTACTGTGCCCAAAGTTTATACCTAAATCTCATGACCCAGATGTTTTAATTACGTCGAGCATAACTAATCAATACCAGCAAAATGCTCCCATAATTTAATAGAGCAGATAAAGCCTGGATGTCTAACAGATAAGGATAAATCATGTGGGCATGTGAATCACAGTTTTTATCAGAGACTCAGTGGGATCATAATGTATTCTTTCAATCTGCACCAAAGGTAGTAGCAGGAAGCTATTTTATAGATTTCTTGGTAATCTGAGCTGATGTTATACCTGTTATAGGAGTTTTCCAATAAAATAGAAACACAGCAGGATAAAAAAGATACAAATGGTGATTTTATAACAGTCAATAAAAGCATGACTCTATAGTAATGGAAAATTTGTTCATGAATTGGGAAGTATCAGTGGCTCAGTTGGTGTGGTAATAAAATAATTTGTGTCTTGCCATTGGAACTTTTTTTAACGTGCCAGCATATACCTTTAATTTACCGGTTTTTTCTTCCCTTTGAGAGAGGAGTCACCAAAGGCAATGAAACTTATTAAGAAAATAATGTATCTTAGTCAAATACAGGCGCCTCATCAAAATAGCCTTGTGAATGGCTTTTTAAACTACTTTATAGGCCATTACTTTTATTCATGAAAGAAAATTTAAGTCTATTATGTGAAAAATAAATTTATGTTTAGCTCTCCCTTTTCATGCACATGGGAATGAACCATTTTATGTATAAAATAGTTAACCTCATGCCTCCCAAATTAAGAGCTTTTACAACTCTTTATATTAACTTATGCGTTGACCTACAGGAAGTAAAATGCAGAAAGAATGAATTGCCATTAAGTGAAAGGAAAAAAAGCAGATTTCAGTGAAAGGAAAAAAAGCAGAAAGCAGAGAAAAAGGAACCAGGGTCATTTGAGGGAGGAGGGCAGAAATGATATGATATTCTATTTGATCCATCAAAGTACGTTCTATCCAAAAATTTATCCCCAGTCTTCTCCAAAGGGAATACTATGCTGTTTTATGGGTTTCTGTTAGTGTCTTTGTAGATATTAATTGGCTTGGGAAACTTTCCTCCTCCACCTTCACCCCACCCAGGGTTGCTAAATTATTATAAATAATTCAGATACTGACTGAATCGTGTTTCCTAGTGAAGCTATGGGAGAAGGAAATGGCAGCCCACTCCAATACTCTTGCCTGGAGAATCCTGTGGACAGAGGAGCCTGGTGGGCTGCTGTTCATAGGGTCACACAGAGTCGGGCACGACTGAAACGACTTAGCAAGCATGCATGTATTGGAGAAGGAAATGGCAACCCACTCCAGTATTCTTGCCTGGAGAATCCCAGGGACAGAGGAGCCTGGTGGGTTGCCGTCTATGGGGTTGCACAGAGTCGGACACGACTGAAGCAACTTAGCAACAGCAGCAGCAGTGAAGCTATACTCTCAAATTCATGAATTATCAGTACTCTCCCCCAGAAATAAGATGCATTCACTTAAATTATATGACTTCATATTTGGTATTAAAGATAGGAAGAGAAGATCACTGTTGTCTCAAGAATGTGGGAAATGAAACATCAAAGGGAGAAAGAAGCCATTTATAAATGCTTTCTTGTCTAACAAAGCCAATCCAATTTTCTTTAAATTTCTCATATTTTAAATAAACACACCTAAAAGCTGTGTTTGGGAATGTGGATGCCATGTTGTTCTTAACAGGAAGTAAAAGAACACTAGGAAATTTGAACCCAAGACACATCTATTCATTCTGCTCTCTTGCCCTTTTGGTGACTTCCCATGAGTCTAGGGTGGCTCATCCATCATGTTTATGAGATTGAAAATCTGGGTATACAGGAGCACAGGTCTTGACCAAGGCTCCTCTCAAACCACATCACATTGTGTGGGCTGATCAACATCACATTCTCCTTAAGCTGTTTGCTTAGCTTGTCTTCATCCCTCTTGGCAATCCCCCCTCTTCTTTCTCTGGGCTGGTCTCAGAGTGAGGTTCATCACTCAGATCCAGCACAGCCAAGGGCATAGGAACAAGATCAAAGCTGCCGCACTGCAGTTGGTGGTGTTTGCAGGGTTCTCAGAGGTGGAATAGAAGTGGCCCTGTCTCTGCGTCTACATAATCCAAACTGCATGACATGTTCAGGCAGCATCTAAGTGCTGGTCCCTACTAACTCCAGCATTCTCCTGCCAGGACTCATGGCTCTTGCTCAGGGGAAGCCCTTTATTGCTCTTCCCTCCCTCAATTCATTGAGTGGAAAAACAGCTCCATGGGGGGCTCCCCACACTCCCGCTGAAAGCTAGGCTGAAACCTAGCTGTCACAGGGACTCTCTTCCAGGAAGCCAAACAAGGTTAGGCCACCAAACACCAGGCCCCGGGCACCTCCTGCTGTGTCCTCCACACACCTGGGGACAGAAGCCAGCAGGCTTCCCACCTGTGGCAGTGAACTTGTCACCCGCTGACAATGAACCTGAACGCCCTTTGCACCAACTCCCCAGACTTCTTCAGCACAAACATTTTAGCAGCAAAGATAAACTATTATTTAAATATTTCCATGCATTCTGGGCCCCAAAATCACTGCAGATGGTGATTGTAGCCATGAAATTAAAAGACGCTTACTCCTTGGAAGGAAAGTTATGACCAACCTAGACAGCATATTAAAAAGCAGAGACATTACTTTGCCAACAAAGGTCCATCTAGTCAAGACTAGTTTTTCCAGTAGTCACGTATGGATGTGAAAGTTGGACTATAAAGAAAGCGGAGCACTGAATAATTGATGCTTTTGAAGTGTGGTGTTGGAGAAGACTCTTGAGAGTCTCTTGGACTGCAAGGAG
This sequence comes from Capra hircus, assembly GCF_001704415.2. Classification (NCBI taxonomy): domain Eukaryota; kingdom Metazoa; phylum Chordata; class Mammalia; order Artiodactyla; family Bovidae; genus Capra; species Capra hircus. The sequence goes on from NC_030820.1 coordinate 14,864,138, forward strand.
ATCCAACCAGTCCATCCTAAAGGAAATCACTCCTGAATATTCATTGGAAGAACTGATGCTGAGGCTGAAACTCCAATACTTTGGCCACCTGATGCAAAGAGCTAACTCATTTGAAAAGACCCTGATGCTGGGAAAGATTGAAGGCAGGAGGAGAAGGGGATGACAGAGGATGACATGGTTGGATGGCATCGCCAACTCAATGGACATGAGTTTGGGTAAACTCCGGGAGTTGGTGATGGACAGGGAGGCCTGGCGTGCTGCGGTTCACAGGGTCGCAAAGAGTTGAACACAGCTGAGCAACAGAACTGAACTGATTCATTCTGAGAAAACCTAAGTTTATTCCAAAACAATTATTCAATGGAAGTTTGATATCACTTTTGAATGCTGTATGACAATGGCCAAGGGCTTCGTTCAGTGCTTTGATGTGAACTACACGACAGCCCTAAATCCAGATGACCTGGGCTGTTTTCCTGACATTATCTAGCTGTGTGACCTTTCCTTTCTGTGCTTCATCTGATCTCTTCAGAAGGAATTAATGTAATACTGATCCTGTGGGAAGATTAGAAGGATTGATAGAGGTAAATAGTTAGCTTACCTCACAGAAGGTAGTAAACACTCAGTAAATGTTAGCTGTTGATTCTGATTTGGATGGCGGGATTAAAGCAATCCATAACCTAATTTGAAAAGGACCAATGAGGCTGTTTTCATCCAAAGACAGACATTCGATTAATCACAGGTTACAGATATTATCAGCCCTTTCATCTGCCTGAATTTCATCATTTCTTGATATCTGGTTCATTCCTCAAATGATGCAATTTAAAGCAATTGAGTGGATCCAATCGGACTGCTTTTCATGAAGAGGGGCAGGAAATGTCAGATGGGAAGTATTAGCCTATATACTAGTCTGGGACTCTGGTGTAACACTGAGTAGGACACCTGGTGGGCTTCCCTGGTGGCTCAGACAGTCAAGAATCTGCCTGCAATGCAGGAGACCCAGCTTCGATCCCTGGGTCAGGAAGATCCCCTGGAGAGGGGAATGGCTACCTACTCCAGTATTGTTGCCTGGAGAATTCCATGAACAAAGGAGGCTGGTGGACTACAGTCTGTGGGGTCTCAAAGAGTCAGACACAACTGAGTGACTAACACTTCCACTTTTTCACTTTCAGGACATCTGACAAGTAACTCATTAATAAATAGGAGTTATCATAATTCTACAGTCTCATGGTTTTGGTGTAATAAAATTTTAAAACATTATCATGTGAAGTTTAGAATACCAGGCAAATATAAGGGACTCTTTCCACCTTCAGTAGCATATCCCTTGCCCATGATGAGTTTGCCTGCTTCCTAATTGCTTTTTTGAAGCTGCTGTCAATACCCAATGTCTTGAGAGAGTCCCCATTGTCAGCACCAGCTCTTGAAAACCCCACAAAATGATATCAGTAATGATTACATGAGAACACTTAGGTAAGGCAGCTAATGAACCACAGGTCAGCTTCCTTAGATACTAGGTCCCTTCACTAATTCTTGTGTCCATTTATCCCTGCTCCCCTGTGTAGGGAGAAGGAATGGCACAGAATCTGGGATGCAAGAATTTTGAGAAGAAAGGGGTAGTGCCAAGGCTCAGATCATCCTAGCTGCAGTCAATGTTGACTGGATGTCCTTCGTCCAAAAAATAGAGAAATTCAGAGACACCATGAAAAGCCTGAGAGTACCACTGAGGTCTGTTTATCTAAACTTCCTTATCCAAAGTAATGGTTCTTAATTAAGAGCCCAGTCATTTGATCCAGACTCAAATAATTTTTTTTTTCCTGACCATAGTTTATTGAGACCTTCCCATGAGCCAAGTATCATTCAAAACTATTTGAACATATTATCCCTCATCCTCACACTTGGGGTTATCAATAGTCCTTGGTGTGGAGATGAGGGAAGAGGCTCGGAGAGGTTCAACAGCTGCCCAAGCTCCCACAGGTGGGGAGTAGCAGAGCCTGGGTTCAAACCTTGGGCACAGAAACCCAAGGCCTTCTGGATTGCCACAGAGAACTCCACTGACAGGGAGTTCTGTGACAGTGGCCACAACTCCACTGACAGCTGGTGTTTGACTCAGATAATCTTGATGGGCAACCTTTGCAGGTAATCCAGTTGGGTTCTTGCCTGGGATCAGTATGCAACCCCCTCCCCCAATTGAATTCAACATCAAATGCACCGTAAAGTAAGCAGAAATCATATCTTAGGAAAGCCAGGTGGAGGAAAAAAAAATGAATGCTAACTCTAAAACTATCATTTAAAACCCTACTGGATGTAAAACAAAAATGTTCTGCCTGGTAACACAGATTAATAAAATAATTAAGCCATGTTAGACAGGTAATGTTTTAGTCAATTTAGTGTGGGTAAAGCACTCCTGCACAGATTGCAACTTCTGCACAGAGACTATAAACATTTGCCTTTTATGAGTTTTTAAAAGCATATCTTACTTTAAATTCAAAACCTTAGTGTCACACACAGCTGCATTTGATGAAGAGTTACTCCTGCACCGCTTGCAAAGAGGAGCCTGCCGCTGGGTTTTGACAGAGGTTTAGAAGAAGGCCGAGGTCAGTCTTTAAAAGTAACCAAGTAGATCCAGCTTGAAATATTAATCATTTGTTTACCCACACTTAATGCATTTTACTCCTGTTCATCCACACAGAAATCTCACTTGGAATTTAACAGCAATCTATACCCAACCATCAAATATTTAGTGTCTGTTTAGGAAAAGTAATCGGTATAACCCAAAGTTACTGTTTGTCCTGTTTGATTAATGTTTGCCAAGTGGAAGTTTTGGAACAAAATGATCCATCAGCTTATCTGCTTATCGATACCATATCTCCTTCTGATCTTTCCTTGCATTGCCCTGTGAAAGTGGAGCACAATGAGTATTTTCTTGAATTAAATCTTAATTTCTATAAAGAATTTGCATTTCCCCTGGATGGCAGATGTTTCCTTCTCAGAATTCACCCTAGATAAACTAGCAGTGTATCCACTTTGCCTTCTCCACAGTTTCACTAATCGCAGTTACAGCCGAGGACAGCCTTCCTCCTGTCCTGGCTCCTTTCCTGTGGCATTTCTTCAGATCAATCCTTTCATCTCTAGGCGCAGCACTGTACTATAAGTTGAGAGTTTGATGAATGAAATAATGAGCATCCTCGCAAGTATAGTGAGGATAATGGAATCCACCCCACTCATCGAACAGGCTGTTGCAATGATTAAACAAGTCAGAATCTAGGCAAATATTTTAAAAGTAGTAAAATGATGTATAACATATATTCTTATTACTATTGACACCCTTTGAATAGTGCATGGTAAGAAAGTTTTGAAAGAAGTTGAAGGTAGGAAATAAATACCTGTAGGCTCATAAAAATGTGCAGAGCTTAAATAACTTTATTCCATAAAAGGCAGCGTAGATTCCTCAATGCTTGAATTGAAACATTGGAAACAAAGCAATGCCCTTTATTTTCTCCTCTCAACTCTGACTCAGAGCCTAGTTCTCATAACAGAAATGTTTTTCTAAGTAAAAGTTGTTTTTTTCGAGAACAGAATTTTGTAGCCCAATGCTAAAAGTCATCAACGTAATGAGTTTCAATAGGGAAACAATTCTGCTGTGTAGGAATCATGAATGACACCTGATTTACTACAATCAGCCATCTACCAACGACCAGAAAAATTAAGAATAACTTGCATGGATAAATTGAAGCAAGCTTTAGCATTTCCTTTTATAATAACCATTTTGATTATCTTAACTTGGGCAAGATGCCAGCAGAAGTGAGATTTCAGAAGTGGACAAACTAAGAGATAATGAGCCAAGGTACTTCTTCTTCTGACAAGGAAACAATGCTTCTCTTCCTTGATGTTGGATCCTGATGTTAATCTGATTTTGATTTTTCTCAGAGGAAATGCTATCGTCTCAACTGCAAAATCGATTCCTTCGTCATAAATCATTATGCTCTGTGCTATTCAAGGATTTTATCTTTTCTCTGAATTTGATTTAGTGATATCTGTAAGGAACAAGATTTTAGACCCAGCTGTCACCAATTGAAAGTACTAAATATTCCCTAAATTTATCTTTTTTTCTATTTAATATGACCTTGGGCTGGGTCTGTGCTTTCCTCAGCATGGCTGTTCTTAGAGTGGTTACAATAAGAAACATTCCATAATACATATACAAAAATGAATATAGCTGTCTCAGAAAAAAAAAATCAAACATTTCTTGACTTTCAGTAAGCTGAAATAAGCGAGATTCTGGTCTAAAAGATTTTCTAAGCTATGTCCCCAGCATCCTAGAAAGGGAATTCTCAGTGGCTACTCAAACAGATCCAGTTAAAGAGGGAGACACAGTCAGGGACCAGTAAAGACAGCGTTTGTGTGAGCGTGTTTTCAGTTCTTGAACTAAGAACTGTCATTTGAATAGCGTTTGAGCTGCTGGAAATTCTTCTAGAAATTCCAAGCAGCTCACCAATTAGCTTTTACCTTGAAATGTGAGTCTTTCTTTGAAACTTACTTAAACCATCTAATGTACTTCTGCATCTTTTGCTGTCCCTTCTTTTTTTAAAAAACCCAGAAGCTGATTACTAACCTGAAAAAGTGAATTAGCAACATTAGGGAGGATAAAAGAATACTGCTTTGAGAACTCGGGAAAGCACCAGCATGTCTTTCTGGGAGGAGGGGAGAGAGAGAGCATTCTAAAGGAGGTAAAAATTAAAAGCAGTAGTACATACTTGACAAACAGCCAATGCATTTCAAAATGTTTTGTTGTATTTACATGAATCACATCTCATTGGTAGTATTCCTCACATCTTGGTCGGATAATTGCTCTAAATACCATCAGAAGGGTAGTGGGAAGACTGAGGATTGTCTTTTCCTTTCAAAGTAAGCAAGATATTTGATTTTTAAAGGGCCAGTAATATTACCTATCAATCTGTTAAAGCAATGTAGAATCAGTGTGTTGATATATTCAGCAGATGAATATCTGTTCCTCCCACTTGTGTCTCAAACCCAGCCCCAGGATGGCTGACTTGGAACTGCAGAAAAATCAAGGCCCCATCCTTGACCTTTCCAACTATTGTAAATCTCCTCATCTCTGTGCCTTTTCACAAAAAAGTTCTATTCCTTTTATTTTGAATGAAAACAAATCAAAAACAAAAACAATGTCTGGATAGTAATCCTGACATGCTTTTATTCCCAAGGCCATCTCTTCCAGGATGTACAAATTGGGAAGAGTCATTTCACCTCTTTTGACTTCAATCCCCTGAACTAAAAGTTAAATTTATAGCTGAAGCATGGATTAACTCTTTACTGCTTCAACAGTCCAGGGTCACACTACAACCTTAATTATGTGGATTTTGTCAGTGATAGCTGTCAGCATGGTGTTCATACTGAAAACGTACTAATTGTTTATATCTTTCTCTAAAATCTTTGCCTCCTGTAAGTATTTCTAGCCCATAAGTTTCTATATAAATGACTCCAAATGGCCACATAGAGTTGACTTAATCACTGAGTCTATTGGGATATTTATAAATGATAATGATCTTGATATACATTCAGAAAGCTCTGAAAGGAGTATGATTTTTAATGTAATTCTGAGATGTACAAGATGGCAGTTCTACTTAAAACATTTAATCCTGATTAGTAGAACTAGTTGGCAACCTCTGTTTTCTGCTGTTTTGGAAACATGTTTAACTTCAGGCCTAACTTGTGTAGATTAGTCTTGGATTTCTTTCTGCTTTTACCAGAATTCCAATTCCTACCTTAATTATTGACTATAATTTCCCCAAGGGTATCTTTCTTTCTGTATTAATGAAAAATCTATTTTTTTGTTTGTTTCTGGATATGAATTGAAAAGTAACTCTAATGAACTGACACTAACATTAATAATAATAATAATATATTTGTAGGTGCTTACATTTATATAGGATATTCTTTCTATCAAAGGAGGATAGAGGCCTTATCCTGTTTGACAGGGTGATAAACAAACTAAATCAAAGTGATCGATTCCATCACCAGGGGTGAAATGTCGCAGCTATTAAATAGTCCACATCAATACAGGAGTGCAGGGTGAACACAGAAAAAGATTTCTTTCTTTGTCATCTTATGGGATGTATCTCCACTGTTGGTGGTCCTTCTCAGACTGCCAGAGAAAATCCCAAAGTGCTTGTAATGAATTTCACCTCCAGCCATTTGTGTTCCCACCTTGGGTTCAGTATTAAGACAGAGTGATGAAATGGGACAAGTGTGGGATTAGAGACAGAAGGACCTGTTCTCTGGTTCCGTTTCTTCCACTTAGGAACTTTCCAACTTGGGCCAATCACACAGCTTCTGTGAGCAGCGTTTGCCATCCCTGTGTGGTCAATGCAGGATGTGATGATGACTGCCCTGGCAGGATGTTATAACCATTAAATGATATAAATACTCCAGTTGCCTAGCGTACGCCTTCAGTACTCCGCATGCGATAATTCCTCAAGGAGGAAAGTGTGGAATTGGTGCCCAGGGCTGAGAGCGGGACAGTGAGTTTTTTCCACTTTGTTTGACTGGTCATTGTCTACACATTTCCTGCCTCGCTGATTGATCCCTTTCTTGGCCTTTGGTTAGAAAGAGAGTTTTCTTCAGCTTTTCTCCTGACATTCTTTGTCTACTCACACTGTAGCTTCAGAGTTGTCACTTTCTACAGTCCCCAGTCGGGGATATTTGAGGCATGAAGAAAACCCAGGGGACTCGCTGCCTCTTTGTGGATCAAGTCCCATCAAGTTCAGCTGGGCTGCTTTCTCCACTTGTCAGTCTTCCTATGTCTGGTTCATAGACACAGTGACCGAGTGCTTGGCTGTACTTACCATAGGCGATGGCACCCCGCTCCAGCACTCCTGCCTGGAAAACCCCATGGATGGAGGAGTCTGGTGGACTGCAGTCCATGGGGTCGCTAAGAGTCGGACACGACTGAGCGACTTCCCTTTCACTTTTCACTTTCATGCATTGGAGAAGGCAATGGCAACCCACTCCAGTGTTCTTGCCTGGAGAATCCCAGGGATGGGGGAGCCTGGTGGGCTGCCATCTACGGGGTCGCACAGAGTTGGACACGACTGAAGCGACTCAGCAGCAGCAGCACCATGTACTCCATCTTGGTCATGAACATGGAACACAGGTTTTCTGCAATAATGTTTATTTTTGAAAAACACATCTCTAAAGTATGTCCCTATCTTCCTACCTTCCTAAGCATCCTATACAAAACACAATTCATCATTAAGGTATCACTATGTTAAAAAAACTTTTTAAGAATAATGGTCTGTTCACTATCATAACTGCATAGTATCGTAGACACAGATGCTATAGGGGATTTACCTCCATTATAGGCTAAATCCTAAATATTACTTTCAGGCAAAACTAAGGCCCTTGTAATGGTTAAATCAGTGTGCTTCCATCATCCTGTGTTACTTTTCTTTTTTTGTGCAACTACCTATCCTAACATTCTTAGAGACGTTGGTACCTTCTTACCAATACTCCTCACATTGTTTCTAAACCACTCCATAGTGATAGCGAACTAAAGTGCAAGGTGACTCTACAAATCCTCATTGGCAACAACACAGAATACCTGCCCTCGCAGGCCTGATAAAGAAAAACAGGGTGCCATCTTAAAGATTCCTTTATGGTATACAATAACCTGGTCAAATAGAAAATATCTTGTTTAATCCAATTCATTTTTATCAAGCACTATGATAAGCCAGGCACTGAGCTGCTAGGGGACACAACTATGAGAAAGATCCTCCCTCCCCAAGTTGTTTACAGTAGAAGGAGGAGGAGGTCCCACACACTAAGGACAGGGAGTGATGACAGAGCTCAGATGGTAAAGAATCTGCCTGCAATGCAGAAGACCGCAGTTCAATTCCTGGGTCAGGAAGATCTGCTAGAGAAGGGATAGGTTACCCACTCCAGTATACTCAGTCTTCCCTTGTGGCTCAGCTGTGAAGAATCCACCCACAATCCGGAGACCTTGGTTCGATCCCTGGCTTGGGAAGATCCCCTGGAGTAGCAAAAGGCTGCCCACTCTGATATTCTGGCCTGGAGAATTCCATGGACAGTCCATGGGGTTGCAAAGAGCCAGACACAACTGAACCACTTTCACTTTCAGCGATGGCATAATGCTGATGGATTGAGAGAAGAGGGTTGAGGAGAGCCTCTGCGTAGAGGTGACCTTTGAGTTGGATTTTGAAGTATGAGAGGAATGTTTTTGTTTAAGTAAAGGGAGAGAGGAAAAAATACAGGCATGATCATGGGGGCTAGAAAACACCGGGAAAAGTCCAGAGCTTGGCACGGTGCCTGATGTGCTGGGGATTCTCAGCTGATACTTGCAGAGCTGTTGATTTAAGCTTGCATAGTGAGTCGGAGAGATAGGAGAAAGTTAAAGGACTTTTGCAAGACATTCCTTCTCTGTTATTTTCTATTTCATTAGGTGCTTTTGCTCCCTTATTTCTTTTTGCCTGCCTCTGGTGTACAGTGATAATATGAACACAAGCAAACTGCACAGTGTGAGAACTGCCGCTTCCAGGAAAACTTGCCACAAGTAGCCTTCTTTTTCTTTCTTAAAAAATCATAAGAACATGAACTGGTTAAATTACTTTGCCGCCTCTAAATGTGGAAACTAGTTGAGTTCTGGAGGGGAAAAAAATTGATTGCCATAACAAGGTCTACTGCTAAACTGAACATATGTTGCTCATAATGTCACTTTCTAAATCAATGAAATTATCATTATAGAACATGTCGACAAATTAGACATGTAAAGCGCCGGCTGTATGTGGGAGAGATGTAATTTGGCTCCATAAAAAGAAAATTAAACAATAAAATATCAATGACAGATGTAGTTAGCTAAAGGTTTTGAGGTTTAAATACCAATTTGTGGGGAAAAATTATGCAGACAAACTGAGGGTACCGGATAAAAATACGAGTCTTCATGAGAGAGGAAGTTCCAGTCTTTTGACCAGATGTTCTAAACCCTTAGCTGTGCCCTCTATTTAATGGATGAGTCTACAGACAAGTTCCTAACTTTTCGAAATCCAAATAAAGTAGGTTAGTTAGTAGATGATACAAGAAATAAAGCTAATCAAATATTTAAATCATGTCTCTGACTGTAGTTCATGGGATTCTCTAGGCCAGCATACTGGAGTGGGTATCCTTTCCCTTCTCCAGGGGATTTTCCTAACCCAGGGGTCAAACCCAGGTCTCCTTCATTGCAGGTGGATTCTTTACCAACTGAGCTATCAGGGAAGCCCGATTTGAAAGATTTAATAGATTAGGCTAGCTTGGTCAAGCCACATTCTCTGAACCTGGGATTCTTCAAGTGGAATTGTCTTGTGTTTCTTTCCTTAGAAAGCAACATGACAAAAAACCCCCACAGGTTGCAATGTATTTCTAGTTGTGGTTAATTATTCCTAACAATAACAGCATCATAGAATTATATAGAATCTTAAAGATAAGTATAAAAAACAATCAGCACAATTATTGATAATAAGCTTATTGTTATCACTAATAAAGTTGTGGGGTGTATTATAGCAAAATAAGTAAAAATCAATCATCTTTTGTACCTGAGAGAAAAATTTTCATACATTGGCTATTCCTAGTGGGTTTCAGACTTTCAATGTCTATATCTGGAAGAATAGATAGACCCAAACTTTTCTCAGCACTGAAGCCCAGGACAGAGTAATGGCATATAAGCAGTAGAAAACGCCTGATGATGGTCTTCAACAACCCCTATTGATTAAGATAGGAAACACGACATATACCAAGATTATAGAAACGTCAGAACATTTCAACGTCTATGGAATTTACTAAGCGACTTCTCTAATCTTTTATAAATCTTCTTCTTTTTCCCTCACTGTGCCCTCAATCTTGGGAATCAAGAATTGGTTCATACCTTGTCTCCTAGCATTTAGCCCAGCAACAGGCACAGAGTAGTGACTAAATAAACACATGTTAAAATGATGTTCAGCTGGAAAGAGGCAGAAATAAAAAGAAGAAAGGTTAAAATATTTCCCAAGTGAAAACCATTCATTCTGTCCATAAAATAGTTCTGTTTCTGCATGCGGGAAGGTTGTAATCTGGCCCTTGTGTAGGTAAGTGGGGTCACATGAATGGTAATTCCAGCAATCAGTTGTAAGAGGAAGTGGCCATGCTCACGTCCAGGCTGGCCAGTCTGGTTGCTAGTGTGAGACTTTGTAGGGGGTACGTTCACTCTCTCAGGGCTCGTGCCAGCTTCTCCATCAGCCTGAATTATAATCCCAGGTTAACTATAATGAACAGAGTCCCAAACTAACCTATGGACGGAACGTAAGAGTTAGAAACCCCCTTTTGCGGTTCTGAGCCCCTGAGATGATGCTGGATGGCGCAGTAGGCAAAGATAAAGTGGCTGCTTCCATCTCCCAGGAAACATTCCTTCTCCTGTTTAAATGCCGTATGGTATGCATGCGTGCCTGCTAAATTGTTCCAGTTGTATGCAACTCTTTGGGACCCTGTGGACTATAGCCTGCCAGGCTCCTCTAACAGGTATTCTCCAGGCAAGAATACTGGCGTGGGTTGCCATTTCATCCTCCAGGGGATCTTTCCAACCCAGGAATCAAACCCAGTCTCCTATGTCTCCTGCATTGGCAGGTGGGTTCCTGACCACTAGCGCCATCTCGGAAGCCCACACCATATGGTATACATCTTCCCGATCATCTCAACCTCACTCCCAACCTCCATCCCATTCCCAAAGGGGCCACTTTGATTAAACTTTCAAGTATTGCAGTAGTCCATACCTGAAGATTTTCCTCCAGTGGAAAAACTCTTTTCAGAGTGGGCTTATATACTAAGTTGACAGGAACATTACAGAACTCTGCAGAACATTACACAAACACACACATCTCAGCAACTTCATTCACTGTCTTCTTAGTCAATACAGAAAAAGACTTGATATAAATAGATAGATTACCATGATCCTTCAAGTAGATATTATTTTCATGTCTAATGTTATTGAATGGATGGAATTCCCATGTCTAATATTACTGAATGGATGGTTCCATTATATTGCACACAATATAATTAATAGAAAAAAATGACAGTTTTATAAAGCAGGAAGAAATGAGGATCTAACATAAATGACATTCTCTTCTGAAAGTTGTGGATCGAAAACTTCCCCAGCATCTGTTATGGAAATATGGAAACTTATATTTTTAAATGCAGTGTGAAATGTAAAATAAGAGATAAAATGTGGTGAGTCCATATTTGAAGATCCATGCTTGTCAAAATAACACTTTCAAAAAAAAATCACTTAGAAAGGTTACCCCTCGGAATATTGCCACCAACAGTGCTACTTTCAATAATTCGTATGTTTGGTATATCCATACAATATTCAACCCTACCAATTCATAACCCCAAGAGGAAAAAAAGAAGCAGAATACCAGTACAACAGGTAACCTCCAGGCTGTGTGAAAGGAGACATATTTTGGCAGGCAGGTTGGGATTGGGAAGCCCAACCTCAAACTAGCTGAAGAGAGAAAGAAGTTGTGATGGGATCAATTAGTTGGCAATGAAAATTAAGAAAGCAGCATCCAGCAGTAAGGAGTGTGATGTAAGTGAAAGTGGGGTTGGGCTACTCACTCCTTTTTTGGATGCTGGCCACCATGGGGGCAGGGGTGGGGCAGAGGGTGGATGCCTGTCCAGAGGCCAACTCCCCCAGCTGACAATCAGTGGGCAAGAGCTTTTATACGTGGAGGGCCATGTGTAGAAACAAGCACAGTCAGCTCTGACAGTCACCTTGATATCTGTCATCAGTGATCTGATGTTCCATTTCTTGAGGCCAGTTCTTGGCACTGTGGGAGCTTATGTCAGGATTCCAGTTAACTTGTCCACCTGGTGGGGGTTTCAGTCTGTAAGACAGTTCAGAGGCTATGGCTCAGAGCATTACCTATTGCCTTTGAAGAGGTCCTTGACTTTGCTTAATGACTTTATTATTATCTGTTCTCCGTTGACTGTGTCTTTTGGTTTCTGCATTTTCTCACTTCTCTGATTAAACATTTTCTTTGGCTGAAGTTTTTTCCATAGACAAAAGGCAGAGAGCATGGCGGGGGGTAAAGACCATAGTATCCTGCTCAGTTTCAGTGTTGCACAGAGTAGTTGTCTCCTGGAAGTTAACTCTGGGACCATTTTCTTTATTTTAAAAAGTAGCAAGAGCTCCCGGACAGTCTAGTGGTTAGGATTCAGCACTTTCACTGCTGTGACTGGGGTTCAGTTTCTGGTAGGGAAATTGAAATCCTGCAAGGCATACAGCATTGCTAAATTTTTCTTTTAAGTAGTATTGTAATACAACCTGCTAACAGTTTATCAAATGATGAAGACCACACTCCTCAGGGAGAAGAAGAGGACCTAAAGGACGCTTCAGCACCTGCATCTGAGTTGCCCGCAAGTTCAGTCTATGCCTAAGCTTATTCCACCTGTCAATTTCTATAAGAGATCTGCTATTCTTGTTTGGATTGCACGTAGCATGTCCATAATCATATCCATAACTTGTATTTTTCTTCAAACTTTCCCTCCCTCTGCCTTTCAGTTGAGATAGATATTCCAACAACAATCATCAGAGAGACAAATTTTAAGCATGTAAGGAGAGTATGCCCAGGAGAGGCCGCAGAAAGGGGACAGCCTGCAGAATCCATAACACCTGAGACTTTACACTCATCCAGGATTGGCTGCAAATTTTGTGGGGCCTAAAACTAAAATTTGGTAGGCCCTTTATAAGAATGATCCAAAATTACAAAAACAAAGTCCACTTAAAAGAAAGTCTCTTTTGAGCATGAGAAATTATCAGTTCAGTTCAGTTCAGTCGCTAAGTCGTGTCCGACTCTTTGCGACCCCATGAATCGCAGCACGCCAGGCCTCCCTGTCTATCACCAACCCCTGGAGTTCACTCAAACTCATGTCCATCGAGTCAGTGATGCCATCCAGCCATCTCATCCTCTGAGGAATCATAGGAAATAACAAATTTTACAAAACAAAAAATCCAGAAAAATAGCATATATATATTTATTAATAGCTGTGAAAAGGTAGGCTTAAAACGCAACATTAAAACTAAGATCATGTCATCCAGTCCCATCACTTCATGGCAAGTAGAAGGGGAAAAAGTGGAAGCAGTGACAGATTTTATTTTCTTGGGCTCCAATATCACTGCAGATGGTGACTGTAGCCATGAAATTATTTAGAAGATGCTTGCTCCTTAGAAGGAAAGCTATGACAAAACTAGACAGCATATTAAAAAGCAGAGACATCACTTTGCTGACAAAGGCCTGTATAGTCAAAGCTATGATTTTTCCAGTAGTCATGTATGGATGTGAGAGTTGGACCATAAAGAAGGCTGAGCGTGGAATAATCGATGCTTTTGAATTCTGGTGCTGGAGAATATTCTTGTGATTCCTTTGGACTGCAAGGAGATCAAACCAGTCATTATTACAGGAAATCAACCCTGAATTTTCACTGGAAGAGCTGATGCTGAAGCTGAAGCTCCAATACTTTGGCCACCTGATGCGAAAAGCAGACCCACTGGAAAATACCCTGATGCTAGGAAAGGTTGAAGGCAAAAGGAGAAGGGGGCCGCAGAGGAGGAGATGGTTAAACAGCATTAATGATTCAGTGCACATGAACATGAGTCAACTCCAGGAGACCGTGAAGGACAGGGGAGCCTGGCGTGCTGCAGTCCCTGGGATTGCAGAGTTGGACACAACTTAGCGACTGAAAAACCACCACCACAAAAATACCACAGTATTACTCTTTCTCCAATATGCATTTTGGTTACGAAGTCTTTGATCGCCTTTTGATATAATAAATAAGCTTTTTTTTTTTTTAATGAAGTGGAAAGGTGACTCCATCTTCCAGAATGACTGACCAGAAGCTGGTGGTGATAGTTACTATTGCTATGAGAGCTTCCAGCTTCATAACTTGTCATTGGTAGCAGCATAAACACATTTAGGATTGGAGTTAAATTTGGGAGAAGTTCTTCAAGTTTCTTTCCTATAGGAACTGTCAGATTTGGAAGAACTTTTTGTAGGAGAGCTTCACAGTTGTACATTTCACATTTTGTTTTCTCTCCGCTTCCCACACACTTCAGCACAGGATGCTATTAGGATGTATTTATGTCACCGCTGGATCTCCACCTCAGCAATATCACATTACAGTGCTAAGTAGGTTGGCCAGGTGGGCATAGGACCAGCCCTGGCAGCCATTCCTAATCCAGAAATTCTGGCAAACTTCTAACTGATCACAGAACCAACCATCCACATAAATATATGAATCACAACATAATGTCCCCTTAGCTAGACCCCTAAAATACAATAGAATACCACTAACAGAAGGGGAGCTATCACAGATGAGAAGGTAATATGAGTGGGAAAAGGCATCTGTCTTAATCCATTGGACTCATAGCATCTCACTTTAAAATTTTTTTACAAACCTAGGACACTTTATAATAGGGGGACCAAGCATCCCACCTTGCCCAGGATAGCCCCAGGTTTAGCACTGAAAGCCCAGTGCTAAACAACCCATTAGTCCCCAACAACCCATTAGTCTCCAACAACCAGAACACTCAGTCACTCTATCTTATAGACACATTTCTGGGGCACCTCCCAGGGCCTTGCAGGGGCCAGGTGAGTGAGCGGCCGTGGAACTCAGCCTTGTGGTCCACCAGCCTTGTGGTCCACCAGCCTTGTGGTCAATGTCTCTCCAGTTGCAGACTTTATCCTGAGAGTTATTACCTTGGACACTGGACCATATTCATTATCTTCTGAGTTTCTTTCTCTTTTAACAGTTGTAAAATATGGTTGCTTGAGATGATTGCATGAAATTATAAGCATCCTGTGCAAAGTGAGAAATTGGCCCTTGGAAGTTATTGTTATAGGCTATTATTAACTGCAGAAACCAAGTGATTTCCATGGTTACTTGCCTTCCATATTTTAACGTAAAATCAGTGATAAAAAATTAAAAGTTAAATTCTGAATTTATTTAAGCCAACTTTACAGAATCCCATCCCTGTCATGTTTTATGAACTATTTCTATGCAGCTGTATGTTGTGAAAAAAAGTCACAATTAATTTTTTATGAACTTAGCATCTCAGAGAGAACAGTAGTGATGCACTTTATACCAAAAACAACTTTGCAGCCCAAACCATTGGAATTAATAGTTTGAAACAAGACCTCACAAGAAACAAAAAGAATTATTTAGAAGAAAGCTAGAGTTGAAGAAGAGGAGTATCTATTTCATTCTATACTATCAACATACTTCCTTGATAATTTCAGGGTTTAATCACCATGGCATCTGAGAAGTTGTTTCTTATTTTTAACTAAACTTTATTCTACTGTAACATGGGCCCATTTGTCTTAATTGCATCTCTATGGTGATAAAAACAAATGGTCAACATTTTCCTCAGAATATTTCTCATCTTTGTGAATGATCATTGTCACTTAGCCTTTCCTAGCCAAAATTAAGCAACACTGTGTCTTTATAGCCTTTAAGAGAGAAGCAGTATGTCAGCCACAGGAGAGCTTGTATAGAAAAGAAAGTGAAAGTCACTCAATTGTGTCCGACTCTTTGAGACCCCATGGACTATACAGTTTATGGGATTCTCCAGGCCAGAATACTGGAGTGGGTAGGCTTTCCCTTCTCCAGGGGATCTTCCCAACCCAGGGATCAAATCCAGGTCCCCTGCATTGCAGGGGGATTCTTTACCAGCTGAGCTATCAGGGGAAGCCCAAGAATACTGGAGTAGGTAGCCTATTCTTTCTCACGCAGATCTTCCTGACCCAGGAATCAAACCATGGTCTCCCTCATTGCAGGTGGATTCTTTACCAACTAAGCTATCAGGGAAGCAGGGTAGCTTACTTGACAATATCTTTTCTGCACCTAAAATTCAGCAATACTCAGAATATAAACTCAACTAATGGGCGAAAAACACCTGCTAAATGAGTAAGCCAATAGCTCAGTGTGTGAATTGAGAGAAATTACCAATGTCAATGGACTTGATCATTCTCATCTTTAAAATAAGAAAATTAGATTGCCTTGAGCACTCAGTCCAGCCTTGAAATTCTGCCATCTTAGAATCTATTGTTTTATTCTTCATCCTGGATTCTTTCTGAGTAACCAGAAAAGGATACAAAACCCTGAGAAAGGATTTAGCCCAGCATATTGGCAAGACTTTATCCTTGCCTCTTTGGCTATTTTCCTGTAAATGTTCATTAAACCTGCTTGCTTTTGAAATAAAGGTGTTGGGAAGGTGGTCCATGCTCTAGCCCAGTTTTTTGCTGCTAAGATCATTTCTACTCATTTTTTACCCATCTCCTAACTGTTTTTGCACGCCTTGTTACAGAGATGTATCAAGCACATCAAACTTGATTTTCTATAGATCATAATACCTGATAAAATACTCCAGTTACAAATAATACAACTGAAGAGAAATATATTGAGGGTTTTGTTTGCTTGTATGCTTGTTTTAGTCCATGAAGCCAAACCTATATGGTGAGACGATTGAGTTGGGAGGGGGTGGAAAAAAAGAAGAAAAAAACAACTTCTGGTCCAGTCTTGCCAGCACACTTAGTAGCCAAAAGATGCTGACTGTCAATTTTGCAGGATTCAGTTGGTAAGATGATTTAATCATTTTAAAAAAGAAGACCACCAAGACCAATCTGTTCAGTGGCTTCATGTGAATGTTGGCTAATAATTTTGATCTTGAGGCTGTGGTACCCTGGTATACCAGTTTAAAATACTCTAAGAACTGAAAGAATCACTGTGCCTTCCAAATGGCACAGCTTAATCCCACAGAGAAAATGACTCTAGTGGGATGAGAGGCCCCTATCTGTGCAATTATAAATTATAAATAAGTAATTAAAGATTAATTCACAATCTCTTTAGGCCCTAAGATGGATGGGCCATCTGGTTATTACTGAGATGCTTAAAGAGCATTGATGCTCATATGTCCCAATCAATGGTAAGACCTTTTAGAGAGAAAAAAATACAAGAAGTCTCAGTGTTTTGTTCTTGAACTTATCTGTTGGTCCCATCTAACTCTTCCCTAAACATGTAAAATTTTTCTGGTGGGTCTGTTTAGTAGCTCATATCCTGTTCCTAGGGATTCCCTGGTGGCTCAGATGGTAAAGAGTCTGCCTGCAATGCAGGAGACCTGGGTTCAAATCCTGGGTCAGGAAGATCCCCTGGAGAAGGAAATGGCAACCCACTCCGTTATTCTTGTCTGGAAAGTCCCATGAATGGAGGAGACTGGTGGGCTAAAGTCCATAGGGTCACAATGAGTTGGACACGGCTCAGTGACTTCGCTTTCACTTTTCTTTTTCAGACTGTTCCTATAATTCTCATTAATCCTCATTTTTTGAAAAGCTATAAAGATTTAGGAGATTCTGCAACTTTATAATAGCCCTTTGTCATCCCAAGTATAATAACCATCTTTGTATGAAGAATTACTAAGTCACACCAAAAGACAGATCAAGATTGCCAGGAGAAATATCAATAACCTCAGATATGCAGATGACACCACCCTTATGGCAGAAAGCAAAGAACTTAAGAGCCTCTTGATGAAAGTGAAAGAGGAGAATAAAAAAGCTTGCTTAAAACTCAGCATTCAAAAAACAAAGATAATGGCATCCAGCCCCATCACTTCATGACAAATAGATGAGGAAACAATGGAAACAGTGAGAGATTTTATTTGGGGGCTCCAAAATCACTGCAGATGGTGACTGCAGTCGTGAAATTAAAAGACGCTTGCTCCTTGGAAGAAAAGCTATGAACAACCTAGATAGCATATTAAAAAGCAGAGATGTTGCTTTGCCAACAAATGTCTGTCTAGTCAAAGCTGTGGTTTTTCTAGTAGTCACGTATGGATGTGAGAGTTAGACTATAAAGAAAGTTGAGTGCCAAAGAAGTGATGTTTTTGAACTGTGGTGTTGGAGAAGACTCTTGAGAGTCCCTTGGACTGCAAGGAGATCCAACCAGTCCATCCCAAAAGAGATCAGTCCTGAATATTTCTTGGAAGGACTGATGCTGAAGCTGAAACTCCAATATTTTGGCCATCTGATGTGAAGAACTAACTCATTGGAAAAGACTCTGATGCTGAGAAAGATTGAGGGAGGGAGGAGAAGGGGATGACAGAGGATGAGATGGTTGGATGGCATCGCTGACTCTATGGACATGAGTTTGAGTAAACTCCGGGAGTTGGTGATGGACAGGGAAGCCTGGTGTGCTGCAGTCCATGGGGTGGCAAAGAGTTGCACACGACTGAACAACTGAACTGAGCCAAGTCCTTCCCAAAGAGCCATCTCTGAACAGCCAGCTCTCTCCTATGTTTCCTCATTCCCTTCTTGTCCTGGGTAATGTATTTGCTGCCAGGATTCAAAATGAGCAGAAAACTGTCAGCTGTCAGAGAGTCATTGCTTTCACTTCTCCATTGCCCTTCACTGTACACAATGCAGTACATTGTGTGCAGCAGGCAAGGCCGAGTTCATTAGCAGAGTCATGTGGAAAGCCGTCAGCAGTGGGGTGGTTCTTCTCATCCTCTGCCCTCTCCATTCTGCCACCCAGCACCCACCCCGACCCCCAATAAATCATCTGGCATTCCCTCTTCCAATTTCAGTTTCAAATTCTGCATTTCCTCCCTGATGGCAAGTTAGATTGGCATAAGAAGGAATGACAGGTCATCTGTCATGTCACCTTTTTATGCAGAAGACCTTGAGTCAAGGTCGAAAGAGACACTGTCAGCCATAATCTCATGGACCATTTTGAGAACTCAAACATGGCTCCCATCACATGAAACTGATCAGCCTCTCCCCTGTGAACCAGCTTCAGGGCCTCCATGACATCAGGAATAAAAGGTGAATTCTGCACACCCGGCCAGGCTGGTCCTCTCCCCACCATTCCAACATCATCTTGGACCACACTCCCACACCTTGGCGATACACAAGGAGTCCAAGGGAACAGCACACTCTCACTGCTATAGGCTGGTGGCACTAGGAGCCGCCACAGATATTCTGGAGATCTGTTTTGCCTATATATCAAAAGACTTGCTGTACACATTCTTTGACCCAGCAATTTCACTTCTTGCTTTTTACCATAAAGAGATAGTCGGACACATGATGAAATCAATATACTAGTTTAGAATGCGTTGCAAAGTTCTTTGTAGAAGCTAAAACTTGAAAACCCTCTTTATATCAACCAAAAAGGAAGCTGATTAAACATACAGAAATTCATTCATAATTCTGAACCCATTAAAAGTTGACTGTCTCCTTAAATGTGGGATATGCATTGTAATTTCCTTCTGAAAAGTATAGTATGGAAAAATTGCTAGAAGAATCACTTTTACAGTGGAGAAACCTGATAAACAACACTTAGCCAGGTGATTAATATTGATATCAGCATGTTGATTTAATCATTCTGGTGGTAGTGATGTGGTGGTGGTGGTAGTTCATACAGACACACACACGCGCACACACACACACACACACACACACACACACACATCCTTTTGTGTTTCTCTGGGGCAAGTCTGGAGTCAGCTTTGTCTCCAAGGAACCCTGTTCCATTTTGTTGGAAAATGATGTTTAGAAACAAAATCTAGACCCAAGGTATGCTATCATTACTGGAAAACCATTGCTTCTAGGACCTCTAGCCAGAGTGACCTAGGAAATATATGTATGTGCATAAACCCACACATAAACACAAACACCTATATTTCTACATCCATCTGTCTGCCTAGATGATAATATAGACAGATGATTGATAAATTCCAATTCACCACCATAGATTCAGTGTGTCTTCCTTGTTTATAATTTTTCTCTAATATCGAAAAACCTAGTCCTCATTATCTGTATTTCTTGTACTTACTTATTCAATCCTAATAAATACATAAACCAGTTACAGAATTGCTACCCTATACCTATAACAAATTTAATAACTGAATTAAACTCTAAACATATGTATGTTTATTCTATGAAGTTTTTGACTCTTTCCCCATGTTTCTATTGTGTGTTTGACCCTTTGTCTCTCAGTTTTTAAGGGTTCCTTACGTATTAAGGATATTCAACCTTTGTCTGTGATATATGTTGAAATATCATCTCCTAGTTTATCAGTTGTCTTTTGATGTTGTTTATGATATATTTTTGCCATGTGAAATATTTTGATTATGTCATCAAATTTATCAATCTTTCATTACCTCTGGATTTTAAGACATAGTTAAAAAGCCTTTTCCTACCCAAATTTAAAGAGGAATTCACTTATTTTCTTCCAATGCTTGTATGGTTTCATTTTTAGATGTATAACTCAGTCAAGTCAAGGTTTATCCACGTGTATGGTTACACACTTCTTTCTCCATCATCTCTTTACAAGAACATTTTCATTTGAGTGAAGTTACCTGGGAAGAAATCAGGTTAACAGAAAGGTGTAGCATTAAGTTAGCTGTGAAGAAAGAGCAAAGCTTTAACTTGAAATGGCTAGAGGCAAAGCCAGTGCTTATGAGGACTTGCAGGATGGCTACCTGCCTCCCTAGCTTCAGCTCTCCATGACCAGGACAATCTTCTCCATGGAACCCAGGCTCTTGTATCAACACTTCCCTGGAAATGTACATAAAGGCAAGATCCATGATCTCTATTAGCAACAACCGAGAATGGCAGCTTCTTCTGGCAAAAGATCGATTAAGTTTGTCTTCCTTGTGGTTGGACTCTTAACTCCAGGGTGAAAGATTCTAAGTTACATGATAGGCATTTCCACCTTTGCTCTCAAGGTATCCATTGCTATGTTCAACTTAAATACTTTCTTGTGCCCAAGACTGTTACCATTTCTGGGTAAATGGTGAAGAAAATGATCTTGCCTCCCAGAAAGTTTACCTTCCACTATAGAATATATGTCCACAGTTCACAGATTTTTCGTATTCCAAATACTGTTGACAGTCTTTACCCAAAAAACTCCCTCCAAACTTGGAAAGTTTCTAAGGATACCCTGTGATTTAGGGTGCTAGAAATTTCCATTGAATGAGAGTTGATCTTTAGAGGCAATGTAAACTTCTTTGGACTGGAAGAAATGAGGGCATTTCTGATGAAAACCAAAAAATGGCAAGTTACGGGTACCCACGATAATATAGTTTTTCCACAAAGTATTTCGTTCTATGCAGCCAGCTCAAAGACTGCCCTTTGATAACATAAGAATAGCTCTAAGATCTAAATGGCGACAGAGAGTTGGGCCATTATCACCCCTGATGAGAAGACGCTATCTGCCCAAACTCACATCTGAGGATTCCCTCTGTCTACCTGCAATGCAGGAGACCTGGGTTTGATCCCTGGATTGGTAGGATCCCCTGGAGTAAGGGAAAGGCTACGCACTCCAGTATTCTGGCCTGGAGAATTCCATGGACTGTATAGTCCATGGGGTCTCAAAGAGTCAGGCACAACTGAATGACTTTCGCTTTTACTTTCTGACAGGCAACTTAGAAGTGCAGTGAATTTTTTTTTTTTTTTTGATTAGAAAACACTGCTGTTCCATTTTGTCTATTTCCCACTCATGTACTTAATGCCTAAGCAGCATCTTTGTCTTAGTGATATTTCATTCCTATTGTTTATTCCTCACCTGAAGTCATAATCCTCTTTGTGACATCTTAACCCACATGGTTGCTACGGAAATGACTAGAACGTCACACACAAAAGGATTATTACCTTTGGTTTGGTGCCATCCAGACCATATAAACTCTTAAAAGACATTATTTAAGGCAAATGTTTCAATGCAAAATTAGAGAGAAAATAGATTTCTGGAAGCATAAACATAGTGATACAGGTGGAGTAATTCCAGTTAAGCAAACGGTCATCTCTAGCAATTCCAGAATAAGAATTAAGAGAAAAAATTTTTCTTAATAACTCATTTTCCTTCTTTACATTAATTTTTTTCAATACAAGTTTTACAATGTATTTCTTTGTAAGAGGATCTTTTCTCCAAACAGTTTGGATAAGACTATATTAAAAATATCTGTCGCAAAAAAAAAAAAGAAAAAAAGAGCCCATGCTGCTCAAAGAAACTCTAAAATCTCAAGGGAGAATGAATAAGTATAAATGTCATCAGCTCACTCCAACAACTATAAAATGGAAACAACTTCAGAAACCATACCCTCTTGTAAACACATATTTTTCTTCTCTCTGAATTTAAAAAAGATCAATGTTGTTTTGCATCCTAAATCATTCAAATGCATATCATTTTTAGTGCCTGGATATGTTAGGTATAATTATTCACATTTGCAAGAAACAAAAAGACATCTTTTGGTCATAGATTAGCAGTAATAGTACATGTAATTTAGTACTTATTTATATTAGTGCATTTCCAAAATGTTTAAAGAATGCTTTTCAGAGCAATTCCCTAGGATATCTGCTTGTTCCCAATTAAGGAAAAGTTGGCACAAGTGATTTTTTGACCCTATGCTATACCAGCCACCTCTAGCCAGGGACCACCTCTGCAGAAAGCACATGTACCTCATTCAGCCAACCACAATGTCTGTGTTCCATGTCAATTCTCAAAAGCCTATGCAATGAGAAGACACTGCATTTTTTTTACTTCAAAATATGCAATTTTTTACTTCAAAATATGCATTTATAGCCATTATGCTAGTAAAAATGATTCCACTATTTTTTTTAGTAATTCATTGAGTACCTACTTGGAGTTGGACCCTTTATAGTTTGACATTAAATTGGCCAACGCTGCCATTGATTTTCTTTTTCCCTCATGCTCTGACTACAGGATCAAGATTTGTAAGTCAAAGAGAGGCTCTCTACCAAGAGGAGGGATCTTTTCTTACCTGAATGAACTCTCTAACTAAATTGGCAGCCAATTAGCAACATATCCTGTTCATATTCTACCAACCTTTTCTGCTACACAGGATTCATACATGGTGTTCCCAAAACAGCCCACTCAAAGTCAGACTTGCGGGAAAATAACCAGAGCAGGGAGGCTCAGAAAAGCCAACTCAGAGACATGAATATGAGTTTATTCCTGTGGGAAAAGCTTCTTCCATAAAAAATAGATAGAATGTGCTTGCTGTCAAATCTGTCAAAACTATGCCATGTAAAGCTATAGGGGGAAAAAAGAGAACTCTGAGAAAAACTAAGAGATATTTGCAAAGAGACCTATTTTATGGGCATGGCCTACTTGTGATTTTTTTTTTTTTCCATCATCACTCAGCAAGCACAGAAAATTTACAGAATGGGGGGTTGGAACTAATGCCAAGTAACATTCTAGTGGTCAAAGCCGTGCCTTCATCACCTTGATTTCTTAATAAATTAATTTCCTTTTTTTTTTTGACTCATTTCTTTTTATAGGACTCAAGGCAATGTTCTAGTCCATGTGAATTTGTTCAGTCTTTTCTCCTAGATCCATGTAAGCATTTTCACATGTTCATCCAAATTCTTCCTTTCGCCAGCACCCCTTCGGAGCTCTCTTTGAAGTGGAGAACTTGGCAGAGCCTTCCTAGCAAAGCAGCGTGCTTCCTCCTGGGGGCTGGAGATATATGTTGTGTTTAACCTCCTCCTAACTGGCCTGTCTGCCAATAGTTAGTATAATTTTAAACCAGTTCCATTTCCCTCCAGTGGATATATCTATCTCCACAAAGACCACCCATCTTTGTTCTGCTTCACTATGGATTACTTTCTGCCGGCCTCTGTCTGATAGAGGATGATCCCTCTAAAAGGACCATGGAACTAGCTGATCATCAGTACTCATTGTCTTTGACCTTGATATAGGGATCTTTGGGTAAGTAGCATAACGCTTGGTAATTTCTCATTCCTTCTGGACTTGACCAGGGATGATCTCCTGCTCTGCCCATCTATTTTGTGCTGTCAGAGGGTAAACCATTTTTCAATGTTGTACAGCATGTTGATATTATCTCCTGCCTGTCGTTTGGATTGGAGGACATAGAGATGGAAATGAGCACTCTAAAAAATAGTGTCCTTATTTTGCATTTGTGGCTGATTATTAATTCTCCCAACTGCTTAACTTCCACCCATACCATTTCTCATTTTAATTTGATGGCCCATCCAGGGCATGAATCCTGCTGCACCTAAATCTTACCCATCCATCTAAGGCAAATCAGCTGCCTTATCACTCATGCTTTCTTTCATTGTCTTACTTTTGAGTCTTGCAGCTGAATTCTTTATTAGGAAAACAATAGTTGGGGTTCTTTGAGGGCAACAGGCAAATCTGCAGAAAATTTAGACAATAGATAATAATGCTGGCCAATATTGACCCAGACTTTTAAAAAATCAGATGGTTACTGTTAATTATGCATTTATTATCAAAGCATGCTGTTTTCATTATTTTGGTGGATGGAGAATATAAGAATTTGACCAATGCTGGCAGCCTCTTGGAAAGATTCTGTGTCAAATAAGCCAAAAATGAGACCTGGATCAGGTATTGATTAGCCATTGGATACAGAGTACTACTTCAAAAATTTTAGAAGTTTACATGAATCATTTTAACTTTAACTTCTGAATAAGGCCAAACTCAAAAAGTAAGTTTCAATGCATATTATTAAAGAGGGAATTCTCATTATCCTTCTGGTGTCTTTCTGCCTAAAACTGAACACAAGCCAACAATCACAGTGAAACAGTTGCTTGATGTTTTAAAACTTGTTACTAAATCTTTTAGACCTCAAAATAGAAAATGTGGGTGGCATTGGCTTTAGAGTTGATATTCTTAATGATAATTAATAAAATAAAATAATTATATTATTAAATTATTCAAATAATAATTTAAATATCTCAGATAGACCCAAAATAGATGACTACCATGTCACCACTGACTCACACATGATTCTTAGCAGCCTTACAAAGCATCACCATGTGTGAAACAAGAGTGTGAGAGAAGTAAATGGCTGCGGTAATTTCCAAGCAAAAGCTGGGTTGGGTAGCATCAGAGTCTAGCACCGCTAGAGCCTTTGGCTACCTCGAAGTAGGCTTGCTTAAAATCTATTTGGATTTATCCAGTACGATTTTTTCAGAAGTAGAATTCTTTCAGGAAACTTAAAAAAAAAAAAAAAAAAAAACAACTGCATCAGTTTCTGATGTTGCCCAACTAGAAAAAGATCCATCCTTTGGGAGCCTGTAAGCTTGTGCATCTATAGATGGAGATTATTCTAAGTTATCCCTACACCACCCTGGGGATGGAACCTAAAGCTTTGTCTCTTTCAACAAATATTCCTGAAGGGTCCACTATGTGCCATGTACTGTGCTGAGCATTGAGCAGAGCACTATAAGTAAAGTAAGTGGGATGGACCCTGCTTTCTTATAGTTTTCAGTATAGTGATAGAGACAAAGAATAAATAAGTAAGCCAAGTAATAAATGTATTTGCAAAGTATGGTAAGTGCAGGGAAGGAAATGAAAGAGGCACACTGACAAAAAGTGACAGGTGTTGTAGGAGATGGCAAATGGTTAGACCTGAAGTCTGAGAGGGAGCCAGCTTTGTGAAGGGGAACAGAGAAGAGGGTGAGGGGTACAGAACAAAAGAGGGTAGCCTCAGTGGGTTCTCAGAGAACAGGAGACATTGCTTTAGCCACAGAACTTACAGAGCACCTGTGCCAGGAGACAAATCGGGTAGAGTCTTGCAAGCCAAGGTATGGAGCCTGAGTTTCTATTTATTAAAAGGCCTAAATGCAAAAGACAGTGTTGTTTTTTTTTTTTTCCAAAAAGAAGTAGCAGAATCCTTAAATGTATTATATAAAAAGAGTCTGTCTGGAAACACTCAGTAGTGGAGGTGAGAAGACCAGGAAGAAGGACCCAGGGTGGGACCACTGTGGCTGTAGCAATGAAGGGAAGTGGATGGATTGGAAGTGGTTCTGGCAAGGAAGCATCAGGACTTGTTGAGTGGAGAGAGGGAGATAAGAGTGTCAAGAGTGATTCCTAGCTTTCTGGTTTGACAAAACATGTAACTTGTGACCCAATTTGCTGTGATGGGGAGGAGAGAGAGAGAGATGGATGCTTTTTTTCAATCTGTTTTCTGAGCGATTGGTAAGTTACTAACAGTTCAGCATGTGGGCGTGTTAAGCTTGAAATGCTTGTAGACTACCAAGGGAAACATCAAGTAGACATGTGGACATTCAGCTAATTCATTCAAGACCTACCATGTGTCTTACACTGTTCTATTATGACAGAAGATAAGTGATTCTGGATCTAGAGGAAGTTTGGGCTAGGTATAAAATCAGCTTAGAGCTGCTATAAGCACTAGCTTCCTTACAGAAGTTGTGTTGCCTTCGTTTCCTTAACAGACCATGTCCTGAGACATATAATGGCAAGCCAAGAGTTACCAAGTGCTCCCAAAGAAAAAAACTTTATATACTATCCATCCTACAAATTGTAGATTAAATGGCACCTGAATGTCAGGAATCAATACACTTTAAAAAAAATAATAATCAATGCACAAAGAATATTACCATTTATTTATAATAGCAAAATATTCATACTACCTAAATGTCTAATAAAGGAGGGAAAATTAAATAGCATACATTTTTAAAAAGCAGTGTTAAGCAGCCATTGTATATAATAGTTTTGAAAAATAGTTAATGGCTTGAGATAATATTTAAAATGTATAAGTGAAAAGTAGACTACTGGAACACGTGTAGAGTGGATAAGCTTTCTTTAAGGATTGAAATATATGCATAGAAGAAATATAAAGAACATTAGTAAAAATGTCAGTTACGGTTATCAATAGATGGTAAGATTTAAAGTGGTTATCATGTTTTCCCTATGCTTTCAAGCATTTCTCAAATGTTCTTATAATTAATCTACCATCAATTATTTGCAAGAAAGAGGACTGTAATAGGAGGCACTTTGGGGAAATAGCAGAAATAAGTAGATATGATCCCTACCCTTAAGTAAAATGTATGGAATAAATGTTAATATACAAGAAACAGGCTGGTTACTTCCTCTTGAGTCACTGAAAAGATCAGTAGTTCTGTTATTTATAGCCAGCATATCATATGGAGAGAATTCATGGGGAAAACATGCCAGAGATCTGAGAGAGAGTCTCAATAAGGCAAGACAAATAAGATAAAGTGTGAAATTGTCACTGTTAATTAATATCTATGGTGCACCAACTGTGTTTCAGGCACTCTTTTAAGTATTTCACATTCTCAAAGAAAGACAATTGGAGAATCTTAAACATATGCTGGATTAATTTGGATTAAATACTATCCCTTTCTCTCTGAATACTCTGATGTAAAACAAGAATTTAGAAAGATTTAATTACTAAACAAACAAATACATACATACATATAAGTGTGTGTGTGTGTTCCATCTTCATATAAAGTTAACTGAGATAAAGTTAAAATTTAATTAAAACTTTTGTCACTAATTCTAGCCCCAGTGATAAGGTGGAAGAGTATAATGGTTGTCACCTGTCTGTCTGTTGATTTATCATTAATTAAAGCCCAGCTGGCAAGGCGTCCTTGGAGCCGAAGTGGTGAGACTGCAGTTGCCATGGGTGCAGAGAGTGAGGTCTCTAGAGTCACTAAATCCATTCCATTCTTATTCCAACCTAGACGCTAACATCTGTACAACCCAAATCCCTTTATTAAAGCAGACAGAAAGATCCACAATGTGTTGTAACAAACATCACTTCTCAAAATAATTGTTTCCGGATTTCAAAGACATTTCAGAGCTATCTAGAAATCCCTGAATATTCTTTGTGCTCTTTATAGAATTCAGCAGGCTTAAAATCTCATTGCGCTAACCATATCTCTCCTTCTTGGAGAAATATTGGCGAGTTCAGTTTGTGACAAATCTTTCTGGAATCTTGTTGGGAAGCTACATTGATAAATTACATTTTCTGGTAGCCTACCCCCCCCACCTCCCATGATGTCCTTTTACTTAAAAATAAGTCTCACTGCCTTACAAGCAATTGCCCCAAATGGAGAGACTGTCCACTGTGTTGCAGGAGGATGTTTGCTTTAAAGCTAGGTCAGCTGACTCTAGTCCAGTGGTGAAGGAGTGAACGTTCTAGAGTAAAAGAACATAATTCCAATTCAGATATAAATCCATGAGATAGAATCTAGTCTGCATCTGAGAGGAACAGAATTATGATACAACTCCTTAGGGGGAGTAGGGGCAAAGCAGACACCAAAGAAGAGCCATTATTGTGACAGTCACTTTGTAATTCCATATTGATGGTGCCTTTTGCCTTTTTCTTCTATATTCCCTTTAAATAGCTCTTCATGCTGATGAAGCATTCAGTTTTGATAGTGACCTGTCAAATGACCTTCCTTTTAGGGCTGTAAATTTTGTGACTACCAAGCTTTATTAATTGTTGATTTGATCCCTGGGTCAGGAAGATCCCCTGGAGGAGGAAATAGCAACTCATTCCAGTAATCTTGCCTGGAAAACCCCATGGATAGAGGAGCCTGGCGGGCTAGAGTCCTTGGGGTGACAGAAGAATTGGACACAACTGAGTCTGATCCCTGTGCTCACAGAGTAGTAAGGTGGAAATGGGGACAGATCAGCACAAATCTTGTTCTGGTTTTGGATAAATAAGCTTAACTTTATGTTTTAATGAGTTTAGATGTGTTTGTGAAATATATCATTTTCAATTTGCAAGTGGGAAGTTTTGAAAAATTGGGTGAGAAATTAAATACTTACGTGTGGTTTCTGGTGCTAATATATTCTTTTGTTGCCCAGCTCTCCTGACCTCATCTTCTTTGACTAAAGTTTAAAAGGTATACCTTCCCAAATGAGCTAGACCAATATTAATGCTGGAAAAAGGATGTCTATGTCATTGAATTGACAAAGATGAGCTTTTACCTCATCCTCTGATGTTGTACAGAGAAGGCAATGGCACCCCACTCCAGTAGTCTTGTCTGGACAATCCCATGGACGGAGGAGCCTAGTAGGCTGCAGACCATGGGGTCGCTAAGAGTTGGAAACGACAGAGTGACTTCACTTTCAGTTTTCACTTTCGTGCATTGGAGAAGGGAATGGCAACCCACTCCAGTGTTCTTGCCTGAATAATCCCAGGGACAGCGGAGCCTGGTGGGCTGCCGTCCATGGTGTCACAGAGTCAGACACGACTGAAGTGACTTAGCAGCAGCAGCAGCTGATGTTGTAACTGAAAACATTCAAGCAGATGAAGAGATGTGTTGCTTTTCAGCATTTACAGCAATAGCTGTGCTGCTGCTAAGTCACTTCAGTCATGTCCGACTCTGTGCGACCCCATAGACAGCAGCCCACCAGGCTCCTCTGTCTGTGGGATTCTCCAGGCAAGAACACTGGAGTGGGTTGCCATTTCTTTCTCCACTCAGCAACAGAGCATGTGCCAGATTCAAATCCTGGTTCCCATTGACTTGTGCTCCTCCTGGAAGAGAATCTGGCTTATAATTCAGCCCAGGGATACTCGCAGGATGTTTTCTGTCACTATCAACCTTTGCTATCAACCATCACATTGTGGAATCCTCCTCGTGCTCAAAGATCCACCTAACAGGGTGTGAATAACAGAAGCTGTTACATAAAGTTGGTCTATAAATATGACATGGAAGGAATGAACTGCTTTGATGTTTCTTTATGTTTCAAGGTATTTCTGAAGATCTGAAAGAGCTCAAGATCATTTACTGATCTTACCCAGTCAAAAGAGCTGATAATAAAAATATTTCTGCTATAGACATTAAAAATGAAATACTAAGTTTCAGGATTATTCTATTGGCAATCCCTGGTTCAAGAGCATCCTAGTTCACATAGTAAAAAGCAAACATGTGCAAATTTACGTATGTAAGTATGTCTACACATATTATACATGATACCCTACAGACCATAGCCTGCCAGTTTCCTCTGTCCATGGGGTTCTCCAGGCATGGGTTGCCATGCCCTATCCAGGGGATCTTTCTGATCCAAGCGCTAAACCCATATCTCCTGCATCACCTGCATTTCAGGAGGTTTCTTTACCCGTTGAGCCCCCTGGGAAGCCAGTATATTAGAGTTGTCTATGAACATTATCTAAAGTACTTAAAGACAGTGTTTTTCAACTGATGTGTCCCATTAGTGAGTTGTGAAATTAATGCTGTGGGTTGCAACTTTCTCTTTCATTTTTAAATGAAAGATGTGTGTGTGCATGCTCAGTTGTGTCCCATTCTTTGTGACCCCATAGACTGTAGCCTGCCAGGCTCTTCTGTCCTTGGGATTTTCCAGGCAAGAATATCGGAGTGGTTTACTATTCCAATATTCTTGCCTGGAAAATGTGATCCTACTCCAGGGATCCTCCTGACCCAGGGATTGAACAAGCATCTCTTGTGTCTCCTGCATTGGCAGGCCAGATCTTTATCACTGGTGCAACCTGATACTATAGAATAAACCTTCTCTGAGCCTGTCTTACATTAAGAGGCAAATATGGCTTAGTGAAATGTTTGTTTCAGTTTGTGTGTATTTGGTGAGTTGTAGATTATGTTACAATATGAAGTAAAATTTAACGCCAATGTCGTAAGTTTATGTCTTTTTGATAATAAAGAGTCATGTTTTTTGAAAATTCTTCTCTAAAAATGAATTCCAATTTTCAAAGCTCTGTGTGTGTGCATGCACATACGTAAGCAAAACAAGAGTGTGTGTGGGCTTTTACTTACACACTTGTATGTATGTGTGCTTGTGTGTGATTCTACAACAGAAACAGTAACTGGCTTAAAAATTAATTTTTAAACATCTATCTTTTTGGCCACACCATGTGGCATGCGGGGTAGTTCCCCAACCAAGGGATGGAACCCATGTTCCTTGTAGCGGAAACACGGATTTTTAACCACAGGACCACCAAGGAAATCCCTTAAAGAATTAATATTTTACTGCAGAGTTCCAATAGTCCCCACAGCTATTTCCAATCTTATCTACTTAGAAGTAGTAGAACATTCTCTTCTCTTGCTCACCTGTAACATTACGGAAATTCACTAATGAACAGTATCTTACGAAAAATTAACATACTCCCAAAACTGAAATATTGTCAAGGATTGGGAAATAAAAGACCATGTTATTGAGTAATTACAGCTTTTACTCCTGGGTGGCAAAACCAGAGTAGTGTTTCTGTTTTTTATATAAAGAAATCCCCACGTCTTTTGGGAGAACTCCTAGGGTGAACAGCTGACTTTTGAAACCATAACATTTCTTGTGTTATCCCTTCCTAAGGTATACAGTCCCAGGTTTCTGACTTTCCAAATTAAAGCTAAAGTTTACACAAAGAAGATAGGCCCTTCCTGATGCTATACAGATAAATCCAGAGCAAAATTTATGACATCTAGAAAACAGGCCACGTGGCTTTACATGGATGCTGAGTTTGTATCTTCAATGTGTGTGTTTATAGGTAAAGCTTTATTGTGAACAGGATGCTCATCAGATCAAATGCATGGATGTAATTAAATTTCTGCTTGTTGAGACTTGCTTTGCAGCTCTTATTAAAAGTAAATATAAATATAGCTTGTTTGGAGATTTATGCCTTTTTAACTGGAGAAGCATAGGAAGTTAACCATTTCAATAATGAAGCAGAAGCTCTCTTTCATTGTTCTTTGAGATACTAGAGGGTGATACATACAAATAAGCATGGTAATTTTTTAAAATGGCTTCACAACAGCCTCTACTGTCTTAGAACTTAACGACTAATGGGTGTTTATGTCCAGATCCTTTTTCCGAAAGTTATTTATTTATTTGGGCTTCGCACCTGCCAACTCAGGAGACTCAGGCTTGATCCCTGGGTTGGGAAGATCCTCTGAAGAAGGGAATGGCTACCCACTCTAATATTCTTGCCTGGGAAAATTCCATGGACCGAGGAGACTGGTGGGCTACAGTCCATGGGATCATAAGGAGTTGGACACGACTGAGTGACTGACATTTTCACTTTCACTATTTATTTGTTTGGCTGCGTCAGGTTTTAGTTGTGGCATGCAGGATCTTCATTGCATCATGTGGGACCTTTTCACTGTGGCACATGGACTCTCTAGATGTGGTGCGTGGGCACAGTTGTGGTGCGTGGGCACAGTGGTGGTGTGCAGGCTTAGTTGCTCCGTGGCACAGAGATCTTAGTTCCCTGGCCAAGGACCTGCACCCCCTGTATTGCAAGGTGGATTTTTATCCGCTGGCCCACCAGGGGAGTCCCTACATCCAGGTTCTTTAGATATGTTTTCTTGGCATCGATCATTTTTGCCAAACTCGGGCTCCACTGTTTTGAAGCCCAGCTCTCTTTCCAGATCTGAGTTCTACTGGTTCTCTGATGTCCCACACTAGTCTCTGTGACTCCAAAGCCCCTCCTGGCTACCACTGCCTGAAATAACACCCTCTTGAATTACTAAGCCACAAGCTATCTGCTTCAATCAACTGACAATAAGAATATACTTTGTGTATTCTCTTAGTTGTTATCACTATTTAAAATTTGGAAGCTTTAGAAAATAGATTATTTGCTTCCTGTGAGTAGAGACCATCGTCACTGGGTTCAAAGATGATACTAATCAGAAACTTTAAATAAATTCCAAGGTCATGTCTACAAAAAACAATAATGAGATGAAAACTTAAAGAGAAACAAGGGAAAAATAAGGCATAATTAACTATAGGCTTATAATCTCAAAATATCATAAAAGTCCTCATATTAAGGTATATGAATGATTAATATAATTAATAAAACCTTCTATCATTTTACACCAGATATTTGGAGTTAGAACATGCACTTTTTTTCCATTCTCATATTTATCTTTTATTGCCTCTTGTTCATAGTATACTGATTCCAATTATTTAGGTATTATTTAGGATGACTATAGCTGCAAGTAACAGAAAAGCCAGCTGAAATTGGCATCAACAGTAAGGACACTTATTGGCTTACACTGGAAATCCAGAGGCTGGACAGGCATTATATTTCTCTTAATCTGGCTCTTCTCCTTGCCTGCAATTCATTTGGTTCTGCCCTCCCATGTTTGTTGGCTTCCTCCTTGGGTTGGTCTTGATAGGCCAGCAATAGCTTTGCATCCAATGTTTGCACAAGACAAATTGTCCAAAGGCAAAAGAGAAAGGAGCATTTTCGTAACCTTTCCCATAACAGCAGGGAAGACCTCTCCTAAGATGATTCTACAGTGAAGTCCATGGGCCATTTTGCCAAGTTATGTCAAGTGACCCTTCCTGCAAACACAAGCAGACCATTCACTCTTGGAGCTGTACCTGCGTGCATGCTCAGTCACCTCCAGCTCTTCACAACGCCATGGACTGTAGCCCGCCAGGCTCCTCTGCGCTTGAAATTTTCCAGGCAAGAATACTGGAGTGAGTTGCCATTTCCTCCTCCAAGGGATCTTCCTGACCCAGGCATCAAACCCACGTCTCCAACATCTCCTGCTTTGGCAGGCATTTCCTTTACCACTGAGCCACATGGGAAACCCCTTGGAGCTGGTGGCTCAGATTGTAAAGAATCTGCCTGCAATGCAGGAGACCCAGGTTCGATCCCTGGGCTGAGAAGATACCCTGGAGAAGGGAATGGCTACCCACTCCAGTATTCTTTCCTGGAAAATTTCATGGATAGAGGAGCCTGGTGTGGACTAGAGTCCATGGGGTCATGAAGAGTTGGCCATGACCGAGCCACTAACACTTGGAACTGTTGGGTGTGTTCAAAGTCACTGGAGGTACCTGAGCTGAGTGGGAAATGAGGAGGGACCTCAACAAAACTAGAGTTCTTTGGGAAGAAGAAATGAGAGAAAAGATGCTAAATAGAAAACCAGTTGCCATGACTCCAACTTGCCTTAAAAAAAATCTCTTCTTCCCATGTAGACCCAAAGTATAGCTTTCCAATGATCAACTCTGTTATTCAGTATGACCATCTACTGCTTCTGTTAAACACAAATTTATCCCTGGGAAGTGTCTATTTTTCCCACAGTAAGTTCATAGATGTATTAATAGGAGAAACTAACTAGCAAATATTTAATTATTTTGGAAGAATCCATTTCATATGACATCAAGAATAATTTTTCCTTTCTATTCTGCATACCTGAAAAAATTCAGGAACATAGTGATTCACTAAGAATGCTGATGCTGATTCTTTCCATTTCTATAGATTTTCTTTTAGAAAAAGGCTATACTTTGCAGGTCACTTAATATCTGATGCAGCAGACCTTTCAAAGTTCCTCAGTCTATATTTAACGGTGTTTAAGAAAATTTCGCTCACTGATTACTAAGGATGATGTTATTTCTCACTATTACCATCATGACTTTTGCTAGTAAGGAAATGTCATTTCTGTCATTTTATTCATAAGAAATACAATAATAAAATACCTCTGCTTATAAGCATTGGCTTAAAATATCTAATATTCCCATTATTTGATATTTGAGTTAGAAGTATTATGTTTGGGTAGAGTTTATTTTTCCTCCTGAAAATAAAAGCACTCATAGTTTTCAGCTAGATATTTTATTTTCACTTCTCCTAAAATAATACTATATTAAATCTTGACTTATAAAAACTATCCGATATTACATAGATTTATTCCATATTTGATTAGTAATTTTTCTCTGAACATTAGAGGCAGAAGGAGATTCGTATTGAGTATTCTCTCAGATATGTTGACTTTTAATGGCTTAGTTATATTGATTCAATTAACTGGTGACAATAATGATATTTCTATTGATCCCTTTATTTTTCTTTTCTTGAAATACCACTTTATTCAAATTCATGTGTGAGCAGTAATTTTCTAGGAGTCATTGGCCTAGAACAGTGTGAATATCAAAATCCTGTAAATCAGATTGACTTAAAGAATCAATAGTTTTTGTTAATCACTAGACAAAAGCTCAATATTTATAATAAAAATCTTCTATGAATTCACTGAATTCAATGACACACACACATGGGCGTGCAAACATGGAGAAGGAAACGGCAACCCCCACCAGTATTCTTGCCTGGGGAATCCCATAGACGGAGGAGCCCAGCAGGCTGTCGTCCATGGGGTCACAAAGAGTCGGACACGACGTAGCAACTGAGCGTGCACATGCAGACATGCGTGCGTAGTGTGTGTACATACGCATGTATATGAAAGCCCACAAAACCAAATGTACAAATGACGAAAAAGAGAAAGGAATGATTAAGAAACATATGAAAAGATATTCAACCGCCTAACAACAAGAGGTAAAAACAAATCAACTATAAACTATTTTCTAAAAATACAAGAACCATCTGTCTTTAAATATACAGTATGAAGAAACTGAGGGCATAGCTGTGACATGAAACAATCATACATTATGGCAAATACTCCTTTTTCTTTCAGCACAGGATGAAAGCAGCACAAAGATAAAAAGAAGGAACAGTTCTTGTCCGTATTTTCCCACACCGTCGAACTCATTACAAGATAGTCACAGTTTATATAGTTGAGAACTTGTAAAGAATTCTTCCATAGTGA
Source organism: Capra hircus (assembly GCF_001704415.2). Taxonomy (NCBI): domain Eukaryota; kingdom Metazoa; phylum Chordata; class Mammalia; order Artiodactyla; family Bovidae; genus Capra; species Capra hircus. The sequence continues at coordinate 14,899,570 of NC_030820.1, forward strand.
AGAAGCGAAATTTGTAAAGTTGGCCTCTTGTAGAATGGAATTGCGTGAGCCCCAGGACTTTCTCTCCATTTATTGATGGTTTCAGGTGCCTACACTCTACCTTGAAGCACCTCCAATAAAGTGTTGTTAGCAGCTGACTGATATTGACAGAGCCATCAGCAGTCTGTGGATTTTTATTTTGAACCGTGGCATCCTGAAATAAGTTGAAGCAGAAATAATATCTCTGTGTTGAAAGATTTCAAATTCCTTTTATTGATAGGTGAAGTACAGGACTAGAGATGAGTGACTGCAGGATGCTTTGAGAGGGCAGAAATAACCAGTGGACTGCTGCCTGAAACTGTGGAAAGGAAAAACAAGAGGAAGGATGAGAAACCAGCCATGCTCTATGCTGTTTTGATGTATTAAGCTTCAATGCACCTTTAGGCTCTTTACTTTTCATCAGGTTTGCCTATCTGCTTTATTCTCTTCAGAGCTCTAGGAGAAATTACCAGCATTACAACCCTTTGGCAACACTTAGTGGGAAGCCCTGGGAGCTTGGCAATCTGAGCCAGTGATTACAGTGACATCTTCCTGCCTGGACCGAAGATAGCATTCATCATCATTTAAGTAGATACATGAGCTGCTAGACAAAACCTCAGCCCTGGATTACATCAGTGTCCCTTAGAGAGCTGCCTTTGTCCCAGTGTCCACGTGGAGTAGGACTCTCGAGGCTAAATGGTAAGACACTTGTTACAGCTTCCAGGAAAATTAATGCGCTAAATCAGTTGGTTAATTATCTGTATCATTGACCTTGGTGCCTTAATGGGAAAGAGCGCTCAGACACTGCATGGCCGTAAACAACTGTGACATGCATCCGTTGCATACTTGACAGACTTCAGTGCATCTGTGCAGTGTGGAATGAAATAAGCCACCCCGTCCGAAACCGCTTTTCCTTTCTTTGTTTCATACATTTCTTGTTCCCCTGACACATGCCTCACTGTTTCCCTAATATCAGTACAATGTGTCTTCTAACTTCATTTGTCTTTTACTTAAAACTGCCTTCCTTGAACAATGCTACTCAGATAGCTTTCTCTGTCTCCTCATTTGCAGACAGCCCTCTGAATGCTTATAAACTAGCGAAAAGCTGAAGTTCGCTTTGGTTGGCGCTATCTTTGCTTCACAGTGATATGAGCTATCTAATCTTGGATTGCTTCATAACGCAGTTCCTGCCATCCTTTGTCTGAGTCTGAGCATAGCATCCAAATTCATCATTGAAGCCAAATCCCAAAGGCATAATACTCCCTGAAACCAGATGAAAGAATATACAGATGACCGTGCCAAGCCCACCACACCCAGCCTGCAATAAAGCAGGTATCAAGTGTGTTGACTGAATTCAGGCACCTCACTGGGCAGCCAAAGATGGCTCACCCTGGACTTCACCCCCAGTTCAGCCACAGGGCCCAGCAACACACAGAAGAATCATAATTGTCATAGAAGGTTCTTTCAGTGGCTGCATCAGTCTCAATGCGTATCTTCCCCTCCTCACTGAAAATAAGAATATCAATATAAGATGCCAAGTTTTTTCCTAGCTATCGATGCCTTTTGGAAAACCACATAGAGAGGACAAATTATAGTCTTGAAAAGAAAGTACTGTTTTTATTAGGAATAGCCAGGTTTCTATCATCTTTACCACTGTTCTCCTGACTCTTAGCCTTTCTGTACCTGGGCCCTCCAGACCTCCTCTTTATTCCTGCAAACATGGAATAAAGAATCCATCTAGGAATCGTCTGCTACTACTGTCCTTTGGTTTCTCTGCAGGATCCAAGTCTGACACTTGGAGGGGGAAGAAATTCTGCGCCTGTTACTTGGCTTGCTCTCTGATTGTGCAGGAAGAGCTGCCGTTTCACTGGTTTCTTCACTGCATCCCTCACCTGTTCACTAGGTCATTACTCACTAGACAGCTTGTACCTTATATAAGCCCTGCTTAACTTACAAGATGCAAGTAATTCAGGGGGATAAAATACACAGTCTGATATGGGAGATGGTCATTAAATGGAACTACAAAAGCAGTGAATTAATGATGCCTATGATTAGAGCTGTAACAGAGAAGCATGGGTAGGATGAGCACACAGCCGCCGCATCACGGGACTCAGGAAGAGTTCCCTGGGGAGCTGACTTGTAAGCTGAGTCCTGAGGCTCTATAGAACTTGTCCAGGCAAAGGTAGTAAGAGGCCACAAGTGTTTCTAGCAGAAAGAACAGTGTCTACAACAGTGTTGAGGAGAGGAAGGGCTCTATGTGTGGGCGGAAGAGGAGAAAGTTCCCGGCAAGGCATCGTGAGTGGGAAAGAACGACAAAATAAGGCTAATGATGTTGGCAAAGGTCACATCGTGCAAGGCTTTGTAGGGCTTGTTAAGGAGTTTGGATTTATCGTAACAGCCATGGGAAGCCATAGAGGAATTTTAAGCTGGGTGTAACACGATATAATGAGCATTTTAAAAGATCGTTCGGTGCTTTTATAGAGCATGAGTTGGGGTGGTGGGAATTAGAAGTCTGCAGACCAGTTTGGTCTATAGTGTTAATATTATGATGACCTGAAGTAAATGGCAATAGAAATGGAAAGAAATTGATGGCTTTGACATCTGCAAGAACTGAAATTGGCTGAAATTGACGATTTGGGGGAATAGAGGCAAAAACATGTAAAAGATGGCTCTCATGTTCTAACATAAGCAGTTGAAGTGATGGTGGTATCATTTTATAGTTTTGAGGAATACATGAGGTGGTATGAATTTGAAGAAAAACACTATACATGAATGCTTTAGCAGGTTAAATTTGAAGGACCTGTGTGAAGAAACAGTGAACCTAATAGGTTGTTGTTTTTCTTTAGCCTCTAAGTCACGTCTGACTCTTTGTGACTGCATGGACTGTAGACTGCCAGGCTCCTATGTCCACAGGGTTCTCTAAGCAAGAATACTGGAATGGGTTGCCATTCCCTCCAGCGGATCTTCCTGACCCAGGGATCGAGCCTGTGTCTCCTGCATTGGCAGGCAGACTCCTTACCACTGAGCCACCTGGGAAGCTGACTAACAGGTAGTCAGAGGTATATGTTTCCAAAAAGCTGTGACAGTTTACTTATGTGTCAGTTTCACTGGGCCACAGGGTGCCCAGATATTTGGTCAAACATGATCCTGAATATGTCAGTGAGGATGCTTTTCGGGATGTGATTAATAGATATGTTAGAAGCCCTAGGTTTTAATCTAACAGTTACCATATACAAATTTCTTCTTACCCTGTTTCAATCTGTCCATTGAGAAAAATACATGTGATGATACTTGGCCAAATTTGTAGCTATGGGACAATGGCTTTTCTCCTGTGAAAAAGAAGTCATCTGAGCAATTTCAACATTTTGCAAAAGATTTTTAACTCCCCATATACTGTACACAAATGCAAATCACATCTCTTGGAGTGAAGCTTGTGACATTTCTTGAGATATTTTGAATAGACTTAGAAGCAGAGATTCCCCAAAAGCCTCAGAGTCTGTACTTCTGAGATGGAAGCCGTCGAACTCAAACAACATACACAGGTTTTCAAGGTCAAGAAACCCTCTTTGGATGGTCTTAGGACTGACGAGCCATTTTCTAAGGAGTTGTGTACTCTTTGTAGAACTGCCCTGAATTAAATGGCAACCCACTCCAGTATTCTTGCCTGGAAAATCCCATGGACAGAAAGAGCCTGGCAGGCTACAGTCCATGGGATCACAAAGAGTCAGACATGACTTAGAGATTAATCATGCATGCCTGAATTTGAAAAAAGAGGGAGAGAACTGTAGAGGAAGAAATATAATTTTCCCTCTACCCTTCCGGGTTCCTGGCTGGGCCTTTGTAACAAACAAACAAACAAAAAACGGATTAAGAAGAGGAAAACAGAAATTTCATGATGTGTGTACCTCCTGTATGCAAGGGAGAGACCCAGAGAAACTGAATCACCCAAAACGACCCAAGACATCATCTTAAATACTATTTTTAGGTAATGACAAAGGAAAGATATTGGAAGATAGAGGAGCCTATTAAAGGGAGGCAACCAGGAAAAGCAGAGTAATGGATAAGAATAGCAGGTCTAGGTCTTTGCCTTCTCTATCAACAAGAGCAACAAGAGTTTCTGGAGATTTAACCATCTTTCTTTTCCTGGTATAGAGAGCGAGACACCCTTAGAAACTGAGATTTCCCTTATAAAAGTAGATATCTCCCACAAAAGGATAACTTCTACCCACTTTTCAGAGCCTTCCTTATTTCTGCTGTTTCTTTAATCAGCCTAGGAATTTTCTGGTTAAGAGTCAGCCTAGGGATTTCCTGGAGAAGAATCCTCCTGCCAAGGCAGGGTACGTGGGTTCAATCCCTGGTCTGGAAAGATTCCACATGGCTCGGAGCATCTAAGCCCATGTGCCACACCCCTGAACCCATGCTCTAGAGCCTGCACGCCGCAACTGAGCCCGTGTGCCACAGCCATCGGAGCCTGCATGGTGTAGGGCCCAGGAGCCACAACTAGAGAGCCCCTGTACCTCAACTGCTGAAGCCCACGTGCTTGGAGCCTGTGCTCCAAGAGAAGCCGCTGCAGTGAGAAGCCCACGCGCCCCAATGAGAGAGTAGCCCCTGCTCACCTCAACTAGAGAAAGGCCTGCAGAGCAACAAAGACCCAGCACAGCCCAAGATAATTACACTGTAAAAAGTGGGAATCGGCCTAAAATAATCCTTATGCCAAAATGTCGTTTTCTGGGATAACAGATTCTGCTCCCCTTCAAGGAAGAGGAGGTGGAAAGACAGCTAATGGCAGGACAAAGTGAAGCACAGAAACCATTTCCCTTCTGTGCGTGGTTTCTGCAATTGTGTGCTTAGTCAAACTGTGCAGCTATTTTGAATAGAAATAGGCACGAGGCTGCGAACAGAGGGGCAACGTGTCTTCACTGGGCGAAAGTATAGGATCCAGCTGGAAGGGAGAAGGAGGAGAATGGTTAAAAATGCCAAACAGAAGGAGACTGTCTCCTGTGATATTTATTTGTGGCAGGTGATCAGTCCATCATACCACCTGAACCACGGAGAATTGTGCTATTGTATTAATTACTCTCCTTAGTGACTCTCTGAGCTTTGGACTATTTAAATTCCAGCATGAGAAGGCTCTAATGGATCTGGTATTGTGGATGTAATGAATTAGTATTTCATGCTGCGCGGCTGCCTGAAAGAGTTCTAAATGGTAACCCACAGACGAGCAGCGCCCCATGCTTTTAGAGTTCACTCAGCCATTCTTTCCTATTAGTAACACAGCAACTCTGGGGTCATGTACAAATTCAGAAAGGAAGAAAAGGAAGTGGCTGTCAGTGGGATGCTTTGGGAAGAGGAACCTGTTTGCTGGGAGGCTGTTTGTGATACCCTTTTTTTTTTTTTGTACACATTGACAATACACCCCTACTAGATCACATCTGAAAGGGAAATCATGTCCTTAAAAAATTCCAAATCAAAGCTGCTTTGAATGGGACTTTTTTTTAAAGGTGTAGTTTCCACAAAAGCTCCACTTGGCAAATTGACAGGGATCTCATCTGGTGCCTCCATACTTTGATAATACAGTCCCACATACACAAGTGGTACAAACCAACACTCTCACGGCAACCATTTGAAAGTTCCCACACGATTGTTCACGAAAAGCTAATCCGACAGGCGGGGCACAGTATGGTGCATGATGTATCCTCTGAGAAGAGGCAAAGCCAAGTTGTCCAGCAAGAGGAATGAGTCTGGAGAGCAGTCTCTGAAGGGAAAAGCACCAGGCCAGGAGTCAATGTCAGGAAAAAAAACCTTGTCAACCGGCCCCCTTTTTCACATGTCTCAAAATTTTACTTTTCCAATCCTTCTAATCTCTTTTTATTAACATTGTAAATCATCATGGCAATACTTTACTTGAAAAATTCTTTAAAAAAAATTATTAATTTGTTTTGTTGCATTGGTTCTTTGTTGCAGCATGCGGGATCTTTGGTTGCGGCACCCACACTGTTAGTTGCAGCACATGGGGTCTAGTTCCCTGACCAAGGATCGAACCCAGGCCCCCTGCATTGAGAGTGAAGTCTAAACCACTGGACCATCAGGGAAGTCCCTACTTAAACAATTTTTGAGTTGGATAATACAGTCAAGAAGAAAAAGCATCTCCTCACCTTTCTGGGCATATCTAACCCACTCCTACTGAGTCCTAAACATTTGTTTCCAGATCTTTGTACACACTAACTCTACCTCAAATCTCTGAGTTCTTATTTCAATTCTGCCTTGGAGATGTAGAGAATGGACTTGTAGACACAGTGTGAGAGGGAGAGAGTGGGATGAATGGGTGAAGTAACATCAACATATATACAGTATTGGGTGCAAGATGGATAGCTGGTGAGAAGTTGTGTGTAGCCCAGGGAGCCCCTTCTGGAGTGACGACCTGGAGGGTTGGGATGGGGGAGGGGAGGGAAGGGAGGGAGGGGAAGCATGTATGATGATGGCTAATTTGCATTGTTGTATGGCAGAAGACAATACAACTTTGTTCAAAAAAATTTAATATATTTAAATTTAAAAAAGAGAGACAATAATAAATTCTGCCTTGGCTAGGCTTCCAAGAAAGCAAGGCCTAAGGCAAAAACTTACATGTAGTATTTCATTAGGGAGTACAATTCCAGGAAAGCAGGACTAAGGCGGAAAAAAGTGACAAGGAGGAGAAATGAGATTCCATCCAAGGACAGCTTATCATTACCAAGCAGGCCACCCCTGGGATCCAGTGTCACGGCAGGCTTGATCTCATGGGACTGACGTCCAGGGAGCTCATACAAACCTCAGACCATGTATCTGAGGGAGGGCAGAGGAGGGATTCATCTACCAGCTCGCACGTCCCACAGTGAAAGTTTATGAGATAGCCGCCCCACACTTCTGAGATGCACAAACGAGGCACAGGGTGGGTCTCAAAGCCGCTCTTGTTTCTATCTTTAGAAACAAGATAGGCCAAGGGCAGCAGGCAGCAGTCCTCAGTACGGTGGCAGCAGGTGGATCTGGGTTGCACCTGCATGAAATTGGCCAGAACCCAGATGGGGCTGGTTACACAGCAGCAGGACGGTCAGAGCCAGTGGCCCAGGTCCTGGAAAGAGTGACTGTCAGACTCAGCCAGGCCCTTGTGCTCTGTTGACTCCTCCATACAACTGGGGCTTCACTGTTCTAAGAACAAGACACCCTGAGTACAGATATAAACCCAGACTCCATCTCTGAGGACCTAAGGTTAGAAAGGCAGAGGCTTACCTGATGTTCCACTGGTTAAGAATCTGCCTGCCAATGCAAGAGACAAGGGTTTGATCCCTGGGCAGGGAAGACCCCGCAGGCTACAGAGCAACGAAGCCCACGTGCTGTAACTACTGAGCCTGTGTGCCTGGATCCTGTGCTCCTCAACGAGAGAAGCCACTGCAGCAAGAAGCCTGCATGTCGTAACCAAGAGTAGCCTGCACTCACTGCAACCAGAGAAAGCCCATAGAACAATGAAGACCCGAAACAGCCAAAAATAAATGAATGCATCTTTTAAAAAAAAGTTAAAAAGGGAGATGAAACAAAGTACAGCTCCCTTCCTGCAGCTGGTCTTGAAGCCACGGTCTCTACTCATCCTCCACCACCCCTTTCAGACTGCCCTTCTGCTCAGCCAGCCCTGGGGCTCACCTGTGTTGCTTACCTGAAGGGCTGACCAGACCTGCATCCCTGAAGGGCTGCTTGTCTTCTCCTTGTTGTCCATTTCCCACTGTCATCATTGAACAATAAAGCACCAAGAGACTCCAGAGAATCCCCCGCAATCCCAGATGTGCTCTCCCTGCCTGATCGTGTACCAGCACCCCTCCTCCCAAGCCCACCTCCTCATGGAAGGATCGAGCTGCCAGGTGACTAGAGCTGCTTTACTGGCCTCTGGTCCATGGACTTGAGAAACCAAGAGCCCCTGCAGGGGAGTCCTACCCACTAGTCCCAGAAACCAGAACTTCTAACCTGGTGGAAACTAAAAGTGCCGGGACAAGAAACACAAATTCAGTAATTTGGTCATTGGGTGATGGTGAGAGGGGCCAGTCACTTTTCATCTCTTTGGTTCCCGGGCTCATGTATTGATAGTGTAATGACCTGTTGAGACTGTATTAGACTGTTGTCATGAACGGCACATACGTTAGCATACAGGACCACACACTGACCTGTAGGATGTCCTCCTTGAGCTGGTGCCTTAGCTGAGCGTCGACCAGGCCAGTCCGTTGCTCCACAGGGCCAGCTTTTCTGGATGATGAGTCACGTGGAAAAATGGGAGGACTGTCATGCAGTGTATCACTTACTGCACTTTCTCTGTCATAAAATGTGTCTAAGATGATTGTATGGGATAGATTGACAGGCTGAGGCCTTGGGAAAAGAGAAGGTGGACCATAGATGGAGCACATCTAGGTTCCGAGGAAGACATCAGAAGCAGCTGGAGAGGGTCTGATACATGTGACTGTACCAGTGTCCAACGGGGCTCCTTGGGGAATGGTGCCTGTGAGGACTCAGGGTGCAAGGGAAGCAAGATGAAGGGGAAAAGTGATTACTTCTTAAATACATTATTCTGGCTGAAGAGTAGAGGATCAGTTTATAGCAGCAGGGAGATTAATAGTAGTCTTACTACAGTTGACCAAGCAAAGGATGATGCAGGTCTAAATCAGTAGTATAGTTACAGAGGGTTAGAAAGAAAGAATTAGATTAGAATATACTTAAGTGGTAACATCAGCAAGATTTTATAATTAATTACACAGCTAGAAGTAAGCACAATTATGCTGGATAACTTGAAGGTTTCAGACTTGGGTTCCTAAGAGGATGTGGTGCAATGAGCTGGGATTGAGAATATAAGAAGAGATATAGAGCTGGCAGAAAAGATGATGACTTAGTTCTAGATAGAGTAAGACTGACATGCCCATGGTGTGAATGTCTAGAAGGAAGCTAGGGCTGGAAATGTTTGGGAATCCTCCATATGGATTTGATGGTGAAAAATGTAAGGGTATGAGAGATCACCTAAGATAATTATCTGAATCAAGGGGGTGAATGGACCACAAATATATTCTTAACTAAGTCAAATGTATAAGGAATGAGCAGACAAAAAGTAACCCACAAAGAGAAAGAAATGAAGAGCAGAGAGAGATAAAAACAGGACCCAAGGAAGAGCTTTGAAGGTCAGGAGAGAGGAGGGATGCTGGTCCTGAGCAAGAAGAGAAACACTTCGTTCTCTGAGAAGAAAGAGAAAGATAAGTAGGGGCCCAAGTCCCAGTGTGAACAAATTGGATGTTGACGTTAGTGGACTGGACAGACCCAATTTTCTCCCTGAAGTGTGGAGTAGTAAAGATTATGATGGACATGAAGGCTGAGTGGATGGTTTGGTGACAGCAGGGCAGGTAAGCTTTAGTCTCTGTGTTAATAGGACAAAGAGGTTGCATGGTAAATCCAAGGTTGATGGACAGTCTCCAGGTCAATCTGATTTGGGGTGTCATTATACAACTTCCTCAATGGTGTACAGCAGCTGGTAAACAAGAGGGATGAAATCAGAACATGAGACTGATCCCAGGGCTGAGATCTGGCAGCAAGGAGCACTAGAAAATGAGGTTACAAAGTAGCTGAAGCAGTTGGTCTAGGCTAGCAAGGGAGGAGATTGAGACCAGTATGAATTTAGGAAAAAACTAAGAAACCATGAACTAGAAGTACGAGACCAAAGAGAAGATGTAGTAGGAATGAAAACTGAGAGGGTTTCGATCATAGATTGTGGTCAGAAAATGGAAAAAGAGTTTAAGATCATTCTTAACTGGACATGGCCCCACCCCTCTTCCCTTACCACCCCCCAGCCCCATTTGGGCCAGTCCAAGTTCCTCTCTGCCTCTTCATGAAATTATATTCATCTGATATGTCATACTTCTGAAACCCAGCTAAATGAATTACACTAATTTGTTGAACTAATTCATGACAAGGTATTAGTGGATGATGAATGCTTGATACATTATCCATCCCAGAAAATGGATTCCTGATGATAATGACTTAAAACAGTGGGTCGTAACTAGGGATGTAGCAGAGACCCCCATCATGATGTTTCAATAATAAGTGCCCTCTGGGCTCCATTCTAAGAGATTCTGATTCAGCTGCTCTGTCAGGAGAATGAACAGGGGAATCTGAATTTTTGCAAACACTTCTGTTAAAGAGGGAGGTCAGTGGAAGAGCAACTGAGGACTAGATGAGCCTTCCTCTAGCTCTTCGCATTGATAACTTATTCTATCTGCAATTAACTTTGGGAGTTACTCTTTCTGTCTCTCCATGAGGCTTGGCTATGCCCCAGGTTTGTATCCACCCCTCACCCAATTTTTGAGATCTCCCTGGTGATACAGTGGTAAAGAATCCGCCTGCCAACGCTGGAGATGCAAAGACGCAGGTTCAATCCCTGGTTCAGAAAGATCCTCTGGAGTAGGAAATACTCCAGTATTCTTGCCTGAGAATCCCATGGACAGAGGAGCCTGGCAGGCGATAGACCATGGGATTGCAGAATTGGACATGACTGAGTACACACACTCGCTCACCCAATTTGCAGTAACCTAGGCACATTGGGTGTTTGTTTCTTATGAACACACTGAAACGTGAACTAAGCAGAGCCAATCAAAGACATCTTTTTAAGATTTAGAAATAGATGTGGAAGACATTTTTACAGTGATGTTGCTGCTAAGTCGCTTCGGTCGTGTCCGACTCTGTGCAACCCCATAGACAGCAGCCCACCAGGCTCCCCCGTCCCTGGGATTCTCCAGGCAAGGACACCGGAGTGGGTTGCCATTTCCTCCTCAAATGCATGAAAGTGAAAAGTGAAAGTGAAGTCACTCAGTCGTGTCTGACTCCTAGCGACCCCATGGGCTGCAGCCGACCAGGCTCCCCTGCCTATGAGATTTTCCAGGCAAGAGCCGGGGTGCCATTGCCTTCTCCAGTGGTGTTGCTAATTTGATGTAAATTTCAGGTCACTGATGGTGGTCCTCCCAGTTGTTGGTAGGACTTTATCTACAGAATGTAGTCAAGCAGAGATAAGCAAAGTGAGATTTGAGTCCCTATTTCTGTCCTTGATTTTGGCTGCTGAAATTCTTCCCTGAATCCTGTGTGCTGCCAGAATCTTTCCCAGCTATGGAATCCAAAAATATCGATTTCAGTCACTTACAACTGAAAAAGCTCTTATTGATGCACATATGAAAGGGAAATTCTTCCTAATCCATCAACCTGTCATTCGTTTCTCGGGGTTCATTTATGTGCATTGGTAGGGAAGATTTTTACAACTACATAACTTCAACAAGAGCAGAATGGAGTAGCCCCTCATTAATGTGATTGACCAACAACAGGGAAATTAGAGAGAAGTTCTAGATTTGTAGGATGTATTTTATGAGAAGTATTATTATGTTCAGGAACAAAAGCTACTGGAGTTAACACAAGGGTGTTCTGTGGGCCTGTTTTTAATGAATAAATAGGAAGGCAGTGTGGCTTCATATTGAGTCCAGAAACGTTCCTTCTCATCTTGGTTTTGCCACTATCCAGATACACGATCTTGGGTAAATGTTTTGAATTATCAGTATTTAGTATCAGCTGTAAAATACAAATTCTGTGATTCTGTCTAGAAAGATAATATTGATGATCCCACGTGCAGGGCAGCAAAGGAGACACATAGATAAAGAATAGACTTTGGGACGCAATGGGGAAAGGAGAGGGTGGGATGATTTGAGAGAATAGCATTGTGCATTACCATATGTAACAGATAGCCAGTGGGAGTTTTATGCATGAGGCCAGGAACCCAAAGCCGGTGCTCTGTGACAACCTACAGGAGCAGGACAGGGGGGGAGTCAGGAGGGGGCTCCAGAGAATCGGACATATGTATACCCACGGCTGATTCATGCTGATGTATGGCAGAAGCCATCACGATATAGTAAAGTAACCATCCTCTAATTTAAAAAAAATTTTGTGATTCTGCTTTTCATAAAATCAGCTCTGAATTATTAAATATAAATTACATAAACATTAAATAATTTTTCAGTGTTTAAAGTTGCATAATGTTCGTTTGGTCTCCATGTGAATGCTGCCTCTATCTTTTCATATTTTATTAATTTGCTGAGCAAACCTTTGTGAGACACTTTGCCATACACTTCAAGCTGGTTCTAATCTGAATGTTCATCAATAAGACTCTGAATCAGTGAGCTTCGGATGGACCCAGTGAACGGGTGGAGTTAGTACTATCACAGGCGAACTGGGAGAAATCTCTATCAACTGCCAAAAGCTGTAAACTCACCATTGTTTCTTATTCTTCCTTAAGGCAGAGCTATAGAGGAGACACTCTGGATTTCCCTTTAAATTGTCCCCATGAGATAATTAAACACAGATCCTTTATTTCCTAGGAAGTCTCCCATATGGGTAAAAGATGTGAAAGATCAAGGCAACATATGTGAAAATGTGTCAAGCAAAAAAGAAAACTCACATATTTGAACATCTTAAAAAATCAAGATAAAAAAGAGAGCGCCAAGGGAGTCATAAAAAGTTAGCTCTAGGCCAGAGAAATGTTGCTTTTAATTTCTATACAGTAGAAGAAAATTTAGTGCATAAATCACATTTCATTAAGAGGTATATACCTTTAAAGATTTATATTATCAAATTGGAATAGGGGGAATAGCACAGGCAGTTTAAACTGTCTGAGACACGCTGATTTAGCATTTATTCAGTAAACAGGATCCACTACTGACTGTAAAAACATAGAGAACATCTCTTTAAACACAAAAATAATGTAGATTTCAAATGAATATGAAACAAAGGAGAGAAAAATAACCCCCCATTTATTATAGTCAGCCACCTTTTAAGACCATCCTCAGTCGAGGCTTGTTTTGTGGAAAGTCTCTCCAGGCAAGTCACTTGGGGCATTAATATGTAGCAACTAAAGGCATAAAATGTGATAGTGAGAAATTCTCCTATAACTTTTTCTTTTAAAAAATATTTATATTTATATATTTGGCTGTCCCAAGTCTCAGTTGCAGCTTGCAGGGTCTTTAACTGTGGCAAAGGAATACTTAGTAGTGGCATGCGGGATCTAATTCCCAGACCAGGGATCGAACGCAGGTGCCTCGCATTGGGAGCACGGAGTCTTAGCCCCTGGACCACCAGAGAAGTCCCTTCTTTTTTGTGAGTTATGCTCTTCTTAAAAAAAAGACTTTTAAAATTGTAGTATAGTTGACTTACAATATTGTGTTATTTTATATATATATATAAATTTTTCAGATTCTTTACCCTTGTACCCCATTTTTGGGAAAGAGCCCAGCATAGTACCAGCAAAACTAGAGAAGAATAGAGGGGTTTGGGGCATGGAGAATGCACCTCACTTGCTTGGGCACAGTGATACGTGTGTGTCCTCAATTGCTCAGTTGTGTCTAACTCTTTGTGACCCCATGGACTGAAGCCTGCCAGACTTCTCTTGTCCTTGGGATTTCCCAGGCAAGAATACTGACGTAGATTGCCATTTCCTACTCCAGCAGAGCTTCCCGACCCAGGGATCACACCCGCTTCTCTTGCATTCTCTTGCAGCTCTTGCATTGGCAAGCGAGTTCTTTACCACTGGCACTACCTGGGAAGCCCTAGTCATAGGTGGGGGTCAAATTCGCAGGGAAAATTCAACAGGAATCCTAAGTAAATACAGTGACCTGACAGAGAAAACCGTCCCAGCTGGGAGTCCCAGGGAGGTAAGAATGTGAGGTGTCTCAGTGTGCTTGTCCAAGCTCACAGTATGTCTACAGATAGCTCCAGCATTAGTGGACCATCCTGCCTCCAAAACTTTATTCAAATTGTAAGCTTCCAGAACTTAGACCCCACCTGAGAAAATGGGAAGAAATTATGAATTAACTGAGTTTGCCCTGGCAAACTGGGAGCTTAAAAAAAAGAGCATGTTGAAGAAAAATAAAGACATATTTCTTGCACACCTAAGTTATGAACTGAAACTTATATTGTCCCACTTATTCCCCTGAATAGAAATCACCTATTCCCTTGTTTGTCTAACTAGATTATAAGCGTTTTGACTAGAGCATAGGATCTAGCCAATAACACGCGATTGATACATTTATGGGAAAAGAATAAATAAATGAATACATGTTTTCAAACTAAAAATGAGTCATCATTAGAACTCTAAGAATTGCAGTCAGCTGAGGATAGAGACAAAGATTAAAGCCGCTGTGGAGCAGTGGGTTCCAGTGGAGACTCACATATGGGGCAATGGAAACACCAGAGAGAACAAGTGAAATTCTGGCTGGGAATCCAGGAAGGCTTCATAGAGGAGATGACATTGGAGCTTAGACGTGAAGGTAGAAAGTAGGCCTTGATAACCAATGGGGTCTTACATCTGGCTCAGCTAATGAAATTGCCCAACTGTGGTTTGGATAGACAGCATCTCTGCTGAGGATCAGTGTGAAAAAACAAAGATGGATGGAGGAGGGCAGTGAGTGTGGGTCCCAGGAAGAGGCGTTTGGAAGGAGCCTAACAAGACCCTGCGCATTTGGCTGAGTATGAGCCACTCTTTCTTCCTTCTCCTTTTTTTCGCCTACCTCCGCTGGGTCATCTCTTTAAAACCTGCATTTGTACCTGGGTGACAGTTCACAAACGGTGTTCTTACGATGATCCCCACATCATAGAATATTATAAGGTTGAAGGAATGAGTTAGATACTCAATAGCCAGAAGTATTTAGGCTAGTTTTGCCCTTTCTCCGCCATTGTTTTTTCCTAAACAGTCAATTAAGCAAATACAGCATATAGTTAGTGTGCAGTGAAGAGAAACAAAGGGCTGAGAGTTTTGAAAATGCTCGACTCTTCCTCTATCCGGGGCCTGTCTGTCTGCTGTTCGCTTTTGCTTTCTTTTCCCTTCCTCCTCCTTGCTCTTGCCTTGGTGTGTAGCATGACGTTTTTTCATGCTTCCTACTTTCACTTTCTACTGGCAATCGTGTCTCCACATTCTGCTGGTCCAAAGTGAATTATCAGCACCGCCCAGCCCAGTGGTCCTCACACTTCAGTATTCGTCTCATTCATCTGAGATCCTTTCTTTCTTTCTTTTTTTTTGAAGTCAGTGCTCATGGCTTCATCTGCAGGACGTTAAGTTCAAATATCTGGGGGTAGAACCCAGGCATTGGCATTTTTACATACTTCCCCAAGAGATTCTAATGTGCAATCAAGCCTGAGAACCACTGATCTAAACTTCCCTTCACACCTTAATTTTTCTTTCTCTGTAAAATGAAGTCATTGGCCTGAATGACATTTAAGAAAACAGTCAATTTCCCAGGTATGATGTCCCCTTCAGAGGTTCATAACGTGAATCCCGGGGGGAGGCTTGGTCAGAAGTGGGAGTTATGGAGGATGAGAGGGTGCAGTTGGTTGTAGGTAAGACGGGAAGGGAAGGACGGGTAGATTCTGACAACTTCTCTGTCCAAGTTTAGGCCTGATATTTCTGATGGTAGAGAGTTTTGTGTTTTTGTTTTGCTTTGGGTTTTTGTGGGGGTTTTGTGTTTTTGGTTCCAAAGTATGTATTTTCTTTTTCTTCTTTTTAATTTTTATTTTATATTGAAGCATAGCTCATTTACAATGTTATATTAGTTTCAAACATACAGCAAAGTGATTTATTTACACATATACTTACCCAGGTGACTCATGGTAAAGAATCCACCTGCTAATGCAGGAGATGTAGGAGATAGAGGATCGATCTCGGAGGTGGGAAGATCCCCTGGAGAAGAAAATAGCAGCCCACTCCAATATTCTCGCCTGGGAAACCCCATGGACAGAGGAGCCTGGCAGGCTACAGTCCATGGTATCACAAAGAGTCAAACACGACTGAGCATGCACACACACAAACCAGCACATATCTATTCTTTTTCAGATTCTCTTCCCGCATAGGTTGTTACCGACTATTGAGTAGAGTTCGCTGTGTCTTTGTTTTACTTTGTTTTTCTCAAGAGGGGTAACTCACACTTCCTTTGAGGAAAGTGCCTTTTCAATTATATATTTGGACATCTGATATGACTGAAAAACTCTGGACCCTTTGCTTATTGTTTGTTTTGTCTTAATATTGAATCCAGAGTCAAACAGTCATTTTGTGGTGCTTCCCAATCCTACTGTAATTCTGTGCATGTGAATATTTGGCAAGACTTAGAATAAGAGATTCTTGGAGGCACTTACTCTGAGCATTTTCAATATGAAGACAGACCCCAGGTGCTTCTTGGTGTTGCTGGATTGGCAGTACAGCTCAGTTACTCTACAGACCTCTTTCCTCTCTGACCTAAGAATGTGTTTTGCAAACTGAGGGAAACACTTCAAAAGCCAAGGAACTCAAGCATCTAGGGGTTCCAGTATTTACAAGAGTTTCTATGTCTGACAGTGTTGACTAGAGCCCTACACATCAACACAGCTCTAAGTAGTTTCACTTGTCAATGGTCATGAAGTTGGGATTATTATAGACTTGGAGTAACTGTTCCACGTGGAGGGTTTGCATGTTTCAAGAAGCAACACGACTTCTTCTTCTTCTCTCTCTCTTTTTTTTTGCCTTGCCATGCAGCATGCGGGACCTTAGTGCCTGGACCAGAAATCAAACCCATGCCCCCTGCAGTAAAAGCATGGAGTCCTAACCACTGAAACTCCAAGGAAATTCCACGACACGCCTTTTTGATCCTACATTCTACTCTTCCTGAGTCAAAACAGAAACACTAAGGAATCAAGTGAACCCATCCAAAAAAGCATTTTTGGGAAAATGACCGACCCACTTACCAAAAATGCCAGTCTTCCTTGTCCTTCTCCCTATAAACAGTACTGATGGAGAGCCCACAAAGCAATAACATATTGTTTTCCTCTTTACGCATATCTCATCCTGAATGTTCTACTTTCTACCGGGAAATATATTCACCTTTCTTCAACTTCTTGCAGCCAGACCATTCAGGTTCTTTGTGACATGTCCACTCAGTAAATCTGTTTCCCAGCCATCAGGCCTCGTCATCTGTGAAAAGTCAGGCCAGACCCCTAATTTAATTGGAGAGAGCAGCAGTCATGGGTGGGGGGACGGATGACAGGACTCCAGCCACGACACCCCCTTATTAGTTGTGTGGCCCCAAAGTGTTTCATTAAATTCTCTGATTTTAAATTTATTTAGTAAATCTAAAGGGCCATGTGAGGATCATGACTTAGAGTGTGTCTGAATATGTTTTATCAACTTTAATATCCCATACATGTTTAAGGTACAGTTCTTACCTTTTATCTGAAAACTAAGAAATCTCATCTCTTGAGGGGTTTTCATGGTTTCTGGTTAGTCAGAACTTCTTTCAGTTGGCAGAAGGTACATGTTACGGCTTCCCAGGTGGTTCTTATGGTAAAGAACCCACCTGCCAATGCAGGAGACGTAAGAGATGTGAGTTTGATCCCTGGGTCGGAAAGATCCCCTGGAGCTGGGCACAGCAGCTTACTCCAGTATTCTTGCCTGGAAAATCCCATGGACAGAGGAGCCTGGTAAGCTACAGTCTATGGGCTCACAAACAGTCTTGTCCCTCTAAAAAATACTGAAGTGGCAAAGTCTCCCCACCCCCAATATCGGTAGAAATAGGGTCTTTAAGTGATCATGTTAAGAGGACATTAGGGTGAACCCACATCCAAAAGGACTGTGTTCTTATAAAAGAGGGAAACTTGGACGCAGAGATAAGACATAAGAGAGAGGACAACATGAAGACCGAGGGAGACGAAAGCCACTTACAAGGCAAGAAATGCCTGAGGCCATCCAAAGCTCCCTCTCAGCCCTCGGGAGGAGCCAACCCCGCCGACACTTTTGATCTCAGGCTTCCAGCCTCCAGAACTGTGAGACAATAAATGTCTGTTGTTTAAGCTACTCCGTTTGTGGTATTTGGTTATGGCAGCCCCGGGAAGCTAATACGTTATTATTTCCGGAAGACTTGAAGTGCCCTGCAGCTGAAGCTGTAAACGAAAATCTTTTCAGTCTGCAGCAGGGGTTGTTCGCGAGCAAAAATAAGAACCGGAGGTTATGATCTCAGACTTGCTGCCTTTGGGTCAATGTTTCTGGGGTTGAGATGGCTTGAGAGACTTAGCTAAACACAGATTGGACCCATTTCATCCATATGGGAGGCTGCTGTATGGTATCTGCCCTCCACAGACCCTCACCTCTCCTGCCAGATTTCCTGGAGGCAGGCTTGGATCCTTAACTGCTTACAATTGAAACTGAAAGGGCTTAGTTGTATAGTTTTAGGTTTTTCAAGTCCAGTTCCACTGCATCTGCCTGCTGAAGTTATTGTGGAAGATTCTTGTCAAATATCAAATAAAGTTTTGTAAAACGTCCCTTATGTACTTGGACTTTGAATTGTAACCAGACCTCGTCTTGGACTCTCTATGGTGATCGAGACACCTGCATAGTGCAGCGGTATCAACCTATCACACAGGTTAGCATTGCCTGGAAGTCCTTAAAATATCAGTGGTACGACCCTCAGAGACGCGATTTTCATTCTGTCCGAAGGGTGGCCTCAATGTTGGAATTTTAAAACTCCCGGCTAAGACTGAGGACCACTGGAAAAGTGTATGTTCTGAAGTCAGCCACAGGTGACCTGAAACCACCGCTCCACCATTTAATGGTGGTGCGACTTTGGGCTTGAGTTTATTTCCTCATTTGTAAAGCAAAAGGAATAATACTACAAGCCTCAGAGTGTCTTCTGTGAACATTAAAAGAGACAAATGCATGAAAATGTTTGTACCGTATTACTGTTATCAGGAATAAAAATGTCCTTTCAACAAGGACCTAGTGTATAGCATAGGGAACCATATTAAATATCTTGTAATGACTTATAATGGAAAATAATCTGAAAAAGAATATATACGTGCATATCTATACAATTATGCACATATATGTGTGTACATATATACATATATATGTATATATATTTGTATATATATAAATGAATAACTTTTCTATAAATCAACTATACTTCAATTTTTAAAAAAATTTCCTTTGGACTGTCCACTTAGGGATCTCTGGTCATGTTGAGTATATAGAAGAGGCAACAAAAATGACCCTAAGCTACCCCATGACAACAGCACACAGTTGGCCAATGTAAAACTCAGGTCTTTATGATGAGAGGTCTTCAGTCACACCTTGTGATCCTATAGAGTTACTTCTTCTAAAAAGAAGTTATAGCGCAGAAACCCTTGAGCCATTTCTGCATTTCTCAGTCTGCTATGACAGGTTTTCTATACTTGTGATTCAACTCAAAGAATGGAAATCAAGTTAGCAGGAAATAAACGGCCTAACCTTATTTTCAGGAGATCGCAGAAGAGTAAGGAGAGGATTGGGGAATTTCTGTACTGAGCAGGGGGTCTGCCAGCTCACTGGAAAGATGTTATAGGAACAGGAAACATCCTAAATTAAGCAAAATGAAATCATAAGCATAGTGAATTTAACCCCTCTACACCCTCAACCCTTAGAGGAAATACTTACTTCCTACTCCTTTTGGTCTCAATTTACCTCTAAGGATTATGCTAGTAAGGATTATGTATGTTAAACACACATACATTAAAGAAAGGTTATAGAGTACTCTACCCCCACTTTCATAGCAAATCGTCATCTCCGCAAACTATTTTCAAGTTTTCAAGTGAATGATTTGTGACACCTGTTTTGTAGAATGAAAGCATGGACAAAATGAGGCAAGAAATACACTATGTGATTTGTGTTATAACTTCAATATGTGTTAAATATTCAGCTATAAAAAGTTCCCCCTTGCATTTGTAATTATAAACTGACAAATTCATTTAAACACTGTCAACAAGAAATCAGAACTCTCACTTTTTAATCCTTCAGCAGGAAGAAAGCCCTTAAGGTTTGATATCACATGCTGAAAAAAAAAAAAGTATTATTTTAGAGGATATAGCAAGCCCTTCTTTGAAAATGAACTACGCTATTTCCTGGTCCAATAATGTCAGCCTAATAGCTAGGATACACTTGTCTTTATGCTGTACTAATTCAAACAATTTTCTTTTCTTTTTTTTTTTTAATACTGTGAAAAACACAACATGCTTCCAATAAAACAGAAGAATTAGGGGAAAAAAACAATGGCTGGTTAAGAATGAAATCCAAATTTTTCTGTTTTCCCAGTTTTCATAAAATTCAAGCTTTACAAACAAGACAAATGGTCAAACCAGTTTGTTTCCAAGAAGCCTCACCCTTTAAACATGATACCCAGACAGGGAGGTGTATAAAGATGACTGTGTGTGTGTGGAGCAGTAATTCTGTAATTAATTTGTTTTGAGCTTTGTGAAAGGACATTCTTTGTCCTTCCGTAAAGAGAGGGCTTTATGGTTGTCGCCAGTTATTTTATCATAACTCTCAATCGTCTGAGCCTGTAACATTCTTTTTCCTAGATTGAGTACTGTACTTAGTGGCTACATTCTTGTTGCTTTTTTTAATTCCCTTTTGTAAGACGGCTTTCCAGAGAAGCACGTGCTGAGAGATGGCACAGGAGTGCTCACAAACCTTAGAGCTTTCTGTGCTCTTTCTAAAGCCACGCCTTTCCAAACAGTTACGGAATGTCCTAATATTTAAAATAATAAGACACTTTGGCCAGTAAACTGCCAAAATTGAACCTCTGCCACTAGACTAGAAAATTGCTTAACATCAGCTAACTGTAATTGAAAAGGATGGAGGAAAATGCAATGAAATTATGCCAAAAATAATTAGGGAGCAAAAAAATGAGACAAATTTTTAGACCCCTGTTTTTGAAAGAATTTTCCAACAGCTTAGAAATAATGATTTGGGGACTTCCCTGGTGGTCCAGTGGTTCAGACTTCACCTTCCAATGCAGGGGGTGAGGGTTTAATACCTGGTCTGGAAGCTAAGATCCCTGCATGCCAAGTGACCAAAAAGTCTAAACATAAAACAGAAGCCATGTTGTAACAAAAATTCAAAAGACTTCAAAAACATTTTAAAATATTCTTAAAAAATAATGATTTCAAAAAAAGAAATGATGATTTCATAAATGAAGACATAATCTATAACCCTGTAGACCGGTGGATGCGTTTAGACATATAAGATCAGAGACTCACAGACTTAGAGAACAAACTTATGGTTACCAGTGGGGAAGAGTTAGGGGGAGGGATAGTCTTGGGATGGACATGTACACACTGCTATGTTTAAAATGGATAACCAACAAAGACCTACGGTGTAACACAGGGGACTCTGCTCAGTGTTATGTGGCAGCCTGGATGGGAGAAGAGTTGGGAGAGAATGGGTACATGTGTATATATGGCTAAGTCTGTTAGCTGTCCACCTGAAACTATTACAATATTTTAATCAGCTATGCATGCAAGCATGCTAAGTCACTTCAGTCATGTCCTATTCTTTGCAATCCTATGGACTGCAGCCTGCCAGGCTCCTCTGTTCATGGAATTCTCCAGGCAAAAATACTGAAGTGGGTGGCCATGCCCTCCTCCAGGGGATCTTCACTAACCAGGAATCAAACCCTTGTCTCTTATGTCGCCTGCATTGGTGAGTGGGTTATTTACCGCTAGCACCACCTGGGAAGTGTTAATCAGCTATACTCCAATATAAAATTATAAAAATTTTTTTCTCTAAAAAAAAAAGTCAGAAACAAACTTCAAAATAGTATACTTCATTTTTCAAAAAAATCTGTATCTCCTAAAAGGATTACTAAATTGATAAAATAACAAGGGAAGGTCATAGTTTGCTGATTATGAAAAGAAATACATGGAGAGAACTTAGAACATAAAAAGGGTATGATGAAAATAAAATTAAAATTAAACTGTGGTAACTGCATTTTTTATGTGTTTTTTTCACCTTTTGCACTCTTGTCCATAAGTGGGATTGTTAGTAGTCACAAACTTGAAGCTTCTCAATATGTTTTGTTTGATCCTTGTGGTGTGTGTATGAAACATATATGAAATCTTATAAACTGTGTGTGTGTATAATCTTAAGTCAAAGTGTAAGAACTGACATTTAGGCTCCACTGTGCTGTGGTAAGAATAAATTGGGTGGGACCCCTGACCTCAGAGGGCTCCCCTCTCCAGCTAGCCACACTCTCCCCTCCACACACTCTTCCTTAACGGGATGCTGAATTTCCATCAGCTGTACTTACACATTCTGACAGTGGACATATGTTTTTCTGAGGCTAATCTTCAGTAAGAGTGGGACAAAAGAACGATGGGTGATGACAGAAGGAAAGATAATCGCAAAAGAAAAATTGAGACTAAGAAGGCTGAGTATTTCTGGGAAATGTGGAGAAAGAAAGACTTGCATTTTCATAGGGGTCTTCCTTGCTAGTTGTGTGCGTGTGTACCCAGCAGTATCGGACTCTTTGCTGCCCCAGAGATTGTAGCCCACCTGGGTCCTCTGCCCACGGAACTTTCCAAGCAAGAATACTGGAGTGGATTGCCACTTCCTACTTCAGGGGGTCGTCCCAGCCCAGGGATTGAACCCTCGTCTCTTGCATCTCCTACATTGGCAGGCAGGCTCTTTACCACTAGTGCTGCCTGGGAAGACCCGGGTGGGCTTCAGCTTTCGCTCACTATGATATCTCTGACCTACTGGCAATTAAGTTTACAGTCCCTGGTAACAAGACAAAATGTTGATAATACATGATGCAGAACATGTTATGCCCTGATTTTATCTCTTTTTATGGCATTACTGACTCAATGGACATGAGTTTGAATAAACTGATGGACAAGGAGGCCTGGCATGCTGCAGTCCCTGGGGTTGTAGAAGGTCGGACAAGACTAAGCAACTGAACTGAACTGAATTGATAGTTCGAAAGTCTTTTGAAAGTTATTCTGCCAAAACACAGTTTCAATGGCTTCATAATATACCATCTTATAGTATAACATTGTATGCATATATATTTTTTAATGTACCTTAATTTGCTGGACTATTAGGTTGCTACTAATAGCTTATTAATATAATCAGTATTGCAATAAATATCCTTCTACATAAATCTTAAAAACCAAAAAATTAGAAATGAAATTCCTGAGTCAAATAAAAGGAATTTTTTTTTTAAATTTTGACACATAATTCTAAATTGCCTTCTGGACCACAGTTTAAACATTCACCTGCCATATAGCTAGCTATATATGACTGGGTCCATTTAATTGTACCTCATTTGGCCATTACATATAGTTGTTTAAAGGCATTTACCAAGTGGATGGGTGAAAGACTGTTCTTAATTATTTTAAAAATATTTATTTATATATTTATTTGGCTGGGCTGACTCTTAGTTGTGGCATGCGGAAATCTGAGTCTAAGAATTTGAACTCTTGCTTGAGGTACACAAGGTCTAGTTCCCTGATGGAACTTGGGGGCCCTGCATTGGGATTGTGGAGTCTTAGCCACCAGACCAGGTGGCAATAGTGGTAAAGAATCCACCTGCCAACACAGGAGATGCAAGAGACTTGGGTTCGATCCCTCCATCAGGAAGATTTCCCCACAGAAGAAGATGTCACCTTACTCCAGTATTCTTGCATGGGAGATCCCATGGACAGAGGAGCCTGGCTGGCTACAGTCCATGGGGTCACAAAGAGCTGGACACAAGTGAGCACACATACACACAGCCACTAAATCACCAGGGAAGTCCTTCATTTTATTTTAACTGGCATTTCTTTTATTCTTTCAGAGGTTTTATCTGTAGATTTTCATTTGCCTTCTTTCTCCTGTGCGTTTTCTGTGTTTAGCATTTGCCCACCTTTTTTCTACTATATCCAAAAATGTTGCTGTTATAGGCACATATTTGTTTTAAAATTTGTTTTCATATTCTAATGTATGATGTTTTGGATAAACAGATTTTTATGGATTCAAATGTGAAACTTTTCTTCATTTTTTATAACTTTTACTTAACATTTTCCTTTATAATTGGTTTTACTTGAAAGCAGAGACATTATCAAGATAAAGATTTGACTCCCCTATTTCCTATGGTTTTACTTTTCACATATATTTCTTTCATCTGTCTGGTATTTATTTTGTTTCTGATATGAATTGAGAGTCTAATGGTTTTACTTCCATAGAATTCCCACAGATTTTCGCATGATGCCGATAGAGTAATTATCACGTCTTCATCATCATCTATTGGTTTTTTTCATTAAAGGAATAGGAACTGTGAGGACCATATTCGGCCTCAGCGATGCTCTGTTGACTTTACACCAGTAGGTTTCTACTATCATTGTTGCTGTCTAGATACATTTTCTTTCCTTCCTACTTTTTCTCCTTTGGGAATCAGTTCAGTTCAGTTGCTCATTCATGTCCGACCCTTTGTGATCCCATGGACTGCAGCACGCCAGGCTTCCCTGTCCATCATAAACTCCTGGAGCTTGCTCAAACTCATGTCCATCAGGTCAGTGATGCCATCCAACCATCTCATCCAAACATCCCTTTGCAAATATCTCCTTCCTAACTGTACTTATATGCATATAGGTTTTGATCTTTATATGGTGAATAGTAATTCCCCTCTGGACTCAGGAAATGCTTTTTGGTTTTCGTTACCTGCACACTCAGAAACGTTTGATCTTTTGTAAGCTCTTATAGGGTATGCATAAAGGATCCATTGATGAGGGTTAAAGCTGGAGTTGTTTTCTCCCATAAAGGAACACTTTGGAGTGGATGTTTATAAAGGAAAGTACAAAGGCAGCTGAGTGGGCATTTGTTACTCTCGTTATCTTATTCAGCAAGGACTCTGAAAGAATGCTTTCAAAAGGGAGGTGGATGGATATTCAGTGACTCTTCAGTGATCTAAGAATTAACCTATAATTTCTGCCTTCTGCCTTGATCTAGAAATTAATTCTGATCATGTGAAAGTTTTTTGTTGTTGTTGTTGATGGTGGGGTGCGAGGGCTGCACCAAGTCTTAGTTGCAGTGCGGGGGATCTTCATTGCCTAGCGTGGGATCTTTAGTTGAGACATGGGGGTTCTTAGCTGCAGCATTTGGAATCTAGTTCCCCAGCAAGGGATCAAACCCAGGCTCCCAAAATTGGCAGTGCAAAGTCTTAACTCCTGAACTACCAAGGAAGTCTCAGAGAAGTTTTAATTAAACCGCAACACTCATTCATTTAATTATCCAGCTGAACTACATTTATGATTTGAAAAATGCTTTGCCTTTCTTTCTGAGTGTCCATTAGAAGATGTGTTTTAAGTTTGGAACGAGAGGGTGACTCAAAAACCAGACCACTTTGTTTCAAATCTCGCCTCTGCCACCTACTCACTACGATCATTTTTTACCCTTTCTGAGGTTTTAGTTTCCTCATCTGTAAAATGAAGATAAAAATAGAGCTTGCCTCATCGCTTGCTATGAGGATTGAGTGAGTTAATTTCTGTAAAACCTTTAAAACAGTGGCTGGGACATAGTAAGCACTATGGGTTTGTTAAATCGATAGTCTTTTCCACTTTCACTGCTGCTAAGTCACTTCAGTCGTGTCCGACTCTGTGCGACCCCATAGACGGCAGCCCACCAGGCTCCCCCGTCCCTGGGATTCTCCAGGCAAGAACACTGGAGTGGCTTGCCATTTCCTTCTCCAATGCATGAAAGTGAAAAGTGAAAGGGAAGTCGCTCCGTCGTGTCCGACTCTTAACGACCCCATGGACTGCAGCCTACCAGGCTCCTCCGCCCATGGGATTTCCCAGGCAGGAGTACTGGAGTGGGGTGCCATTGCCTTCTCCGTTTCACTTCTAGGTCCTTCTATTATAACTGTGACACTTCTAGGTCCTTCTATTATAACTGTGACAACTGTTTAGTGATTTAAAACACTGCTCAAGTACACTAGGGGAAAAGAACAATTTCAGGAAACCTTCAAAATACTTTCTAATCTAAATGATCTGTGGGGGAATACATGTGGATTTTCATATATTGAGATATCTTAAATTGTGGCAAATTAATAGCGTTTCATTTTCTTTTTGCTAACGAACAGTAAAATAGGAATTAGAGGAACCAATTGGAGATGTGTCACAGGTAAGGACTAATTTCCAAACTTCCCAATCAACAAAGAATTATTTTCAATGAACTCAAGTCCCACTTTTTTTAAAGCATGAGTGTAATTATAAATGATTTTTAAATTTATCATCAAATGGTGACTTTAAGGATATCTGGTATCAGCTGGCTGTTAAGTTAATTGATTTTTATTTTTTATGTTTCACTAGAATACATTTTCTTTTTATCAACAATATAAATGAAAATAATTTCTATTTACCTTAGGTCACATATGGCTTGGTTCAATACAAATCCTAAAACGATTTTTTTCAAAATCTCTAGAATTTGTTTTTTATTGTTGTTGAATACTTTTTGCAGCATTACTCGGAGTGTGAAAAGCATAAACCAATGCGGGTCTCTGGATTGGTCATTTTTTAATAATTAGGAATAAGAGTTGGGACATGTTCAACAATTTTACAGAGTAATTTTATATCTATTAATCCAATAATTTTTGAAATTTGGTTCATACTTTGAATTTACTTTAGTTTTTCTAGTAATTCAATTTTATTGTAGCTTACAAAAATCTTGGTCTACAACATATTGAAAATTTTAAAAAGAGAAAGGAACGCAGTCCTCCAGCATGGTGAAAAGCACTGCCTAATGGATCATTTGATTGCCAAATAAATACTTTCTGTGCTGTGCATGCTCAGTAGCTGAGTCGTGTCTGATTCTATGGGACCCCATGGACCGTAGATCACTAGGCTCCTCTGTGCATGGGATTTCTCAGGCAAGAGTACAGGAGTGAGTTGCCCTTTCCTCCTCCAGGGGATCGCCGCAACTAAGAGATTGAACCTGTGTTTCTTGCATCTCTTGCACTGGCAGGAGCACTATCAGCACCTAGGAAACACTTTATACCATCAATTATCAATCAACATTTTTGCTTGTTTGCAGTTACTACTTTGAATTAAATTAACAAGTTTTAGGTATTTAAATCTGTGACTTCACGTAAATTCATTGCACAATGTAATTCCACTTAAGTCTGCTGGTTTTGTCTTTGAGGATAATAAGAGGCAGCTTATCCTTTTCTCTGAGTGATTCCTGGGCAGAATTCCTGGTCAGGCAGTCTTTCGTTAGCAGATGTTGACATTGTTTCATTGACCGGAAACTTGACAATTATGTTTGACTTTCCTCTAAAACTCAGTTTTCCCCCTTAGAAAGCAGTGAGGAGTCCTGTCCTGAAGCACACAAACACCAGAGAAATCTGAAATTGCCACTGAAAGAAAAAATAAAAGCAAACAAACCAAAAACACTAGGATCAGCGGTGCAGGTTGCACTTCCTGGCCTGGGCTACAGGGACCATCTGAACAATGTATCTTTTTTCTGGGCAACCCTTTGTCCCTCTTGCTGGGAGCTGTGAGTGCTAACAAAGCAGCCTGGAAATTAAAAGAAGGACATTATACAGCTTTAAAAATCACATTCTCTGTGGCAGGACAGGAGTTAAAGCTCAAAAAAATTTTTTTCCCCTCTGTATGTACCAAATTTGGCCCATGATTCCTTTGAATGGCATGAAAAGCTGCTGGCTGGGTGTTGGTTTCCTCTCCTCTCTTCCTTTCTCACTTTTAAAATATGCCTGGCATAGACTCAACCCTCCTCTCCTCCTGCTTTAATCCATTTTGCCCTCCTGTTCAGCTGACTAAGACTCCAAATGAGAAAAAGCATTCCTTCCCAATTGTTAAGAGGCTTTTTGCATCGTTAGAAATATTCGGTACATATGTAGACCCTGAATAACACATTCTGTCTTCCTCTCTCCTTAGCAGGTTTTGTAGCTGTCTCTTCAGAGACACTTTAGAATTTTTTTAGTTGCCATAATAACAAGTTTTTGTGCGTATTCCATAATAGCAATTCTCCAGTCACTGATGAAGCACCAAAATACATATCTTTGTTCATAGGCTTTTTATTGTATCAAGTGTTGGGAGCCAGACAGGAAAGCACTTGAAATTCCATTAAAGTTATATTCGTTTGTTTGAAAAAAAAGAGAGAGAGAGAGATCCCGCCATCTTTGGAAGTTGGTCTCTGTAGACCTTGTTAATGTGAGGATAGGTACAAGACACATTTTACGTAACTGAAGGTTAATTGTTGGTTAATGGTTAACTGTTTCAGGTTCAGAGTTTATATAATAAGAGTTGATGCTTATTTGGTGCAAAAACAAGAGGACACAGCAGCTGTGTTATCTGTGAAGTCACTCTGTATAAGATAAATACAATACAGAGATGCTCCCAAATTTTACAAAATGTCAGCTTTGGTGCTTCTGAACAGATCAATGTTACCAGCACTTAAAAATGCATTCAACTTGCCAGTCTTAAGAAGGCTGTCTGGCGTTTCCTAATTTCCCATATTACAAGATACAGGCATTCTTTCATCATATCACTGCTTTGTTGAAAAAGAAAGCTCAAGTGGGGCTTTTTATGTTTGGCTTATAACACCTAAAACAGTAAAGACGATTTAAGAACATTTCAGTAAATGCATTTTGATGCCTGATTGTCAGGGAGGGAAAAACTTTCCTCTACCCTGCCATGTTCTTCCGGCTGATCCAAGAATTAAGCTAACGTGAAGCAAGTTAACAGGAGAAGTTAGAGTTTAATTTCACATGTACAGGAATCACACGTACATGAGAGGGTCAGAGACAGAAAGGTAAATTGAGGCATATGTGTCATCCTGATCTGAGGAATGGGATGGGCCCTGGGGCTTTCAAGGACCAAAGATGGGAGGGCCATTCGCGGGATGATGACAAGAGCATGTATCTGATAATGAGATGCTTGTCCTGTCATGTAGATGAGGCCACTTAGAGAAGATGTCTCTCTGCTAATAACTAATTTTTTAGGAAAAAGCTAATTTAAGTTCTTCTATGAAGTTGAAGGAGGGACAGTAATGTCTCTTTGGGCTTCCCTGGTGGCTCAGCAATAAAGAATCTGCCTGCAATGCAAGAGACCTGGGTTCGATCCCTGGTCCGATCCCTGGGTCAGAAAGATCCCCTGGAGAAGGAAATAGCAACCCACTCCAGGATTCTTGCCTGGAGAATCCCATGGATAGGGGATCCTGGCGGGGTACAGTCCATCGGGTCAAAAGAGTCGGACACGACCTAGTGACTAAACCATTAGTGTCTTTCTAGCCCTTGGGGAGTCTTGATTCCCTGTAACTCAAAATAATACACACTCCGAAGTGGCCCATTCTGGGGAGGCCTATTCTGATCCCCAACACAACCAGTAACATTAGCGCGCCTTTACATATCTTCATAAATGAAAAATAATCATCACAGTGATAATGCTCTTTTTATTTAAAAGTCAGTCTAGCATAGGCGTGTCAGGTTTAGCAAATTAAAATACAGGACTTACCGTGTCAGTACAGATAAAAAAGCAAATAATTTTTTAGTATATGTGTGTCCCATGCAATATTTGGAGGGGGCATACTTATACAAAAATTTCCTCCTCGTGTCTCTGAAATCTGGCTTCAACAGAGTGTGCTGAATTTATCTGGCGACCCTTGTCTATCATCACTTCTATGAAAACAACGCAGAGCTGGATCCAGTTTCCATGGTCAAGAACAAGAGCTGGAGTTTCTGTGTTCGTTCCACCTGCCAGCTTTACAACTCTGTCCCATCACCAAGACCAGGGAAGCTTCTTCTGCAGAAGTAGAATGTATTTCCAATCAGTCATTTCAGTTTCTTAAAGGGAGAGAGAAAACTTACCCACTTGAGGAAAAGAAAAGAGCTGGCAAATAAGAAAAAGAAAAATCTGAAACAAGCAGAAGAATCTTTATTGGAAAGTAATAGAATTAGGACTGATTAAGCTTCAAGCAAGATTTTCTAAAATAAAATTTAAAAAATTAGAATAATCAGATTCCTAGGAATCAGAAATTAGAGACAAACAGAATGAAAAAAACAAGGACAAAACGTGATTTTTTCCCTCTTAGCAAGGCTAAGGCTTTTTTTTTTTTTTTAACTCCTAACTATCAGGACATTTTGTTGGGAGATAAATTTCCCAAGACATCATATCTGTCTTTCTGAAGCTTTGTTTAGTGGTTGGTCTAACTTGTAGCTGATGGAGAAGCCTTGTCTTCTTTCTTTGGCTACTTTTTACCCAAGGGTTTCTTGTTTCTCTATAAGATGAGCTTCCATACATCTTCACCTTTGGCTTCAATGACATGGTTCTCAACACATGAAAAGCCACCCAGGATGCTAAAGGACCAGGGCAAGTTTTCTACTTGGGTGCATGCTCAGTCTACCAGTTGTGGAGTGGGGTGTCATTTCCTCCTCCAGGGGATCTTTCCAATCCAGGGATCAAACCCGTGTTTCCTGCCTCTCCTGCCCTGGCAGGCAGATTCTTCACCACTGAGCCATCACATTTCTGTTTGCTAACCCTCCATCAGCATTCCCTGTCTAAGTCTGGTTTCAAATGCAGTTTCCTTGTCTCCTGCTCTTGTCTCTTCACTGAGATGCTGTGTTTCCATTTGCTTCCCAGGTCACTCTAACCCCTATACTTGTGAAAACCACAGGCTCACAAGGTTTGGGGCCTGAGGTTTTGTTTGTTTGGATGCAAGAGGTCCAAAGAGGGGGGTTGTTTTTTGTTTGCATTTGGCATTTGGTTTTGGTTTCTGTGCCTGGAAAGAGGGAAAGACATAGAAAGTTTAGTTATATGAAAATGAGAATTACGAGTCTTGTCACCTGGAATAGTGAGACAACTCATGAATGTTGCTTTATATGGATGACCGGTCTCTTTTTTTGGAAAGGTACATTTTTATGACATGATTTACTTTATTCTGAGAGTTTAGAATACAGTATTTATAGCCTCCTAACCTCTTTGAAGCACTTTCAGATACATTATGGAGAAGGCAATGGCACTCCACTCCAGTACTCTTGCCTGGAAAATCCCATGGGTGGAGGAGCCTGGAAGGCTGCAGTCCATGGGGTCGCTGAGGGTCGGACATGACTGAGTGACTTCACTTTCACTTTTCACTTTCATGCATTGGAGAAGGAAATGGCAACCCATTCCAGTGTTCTCGCCTGGAGAATCCCAGGGACGGTGGAGCCTGGTGTGCTGCCGTCTATGAGGTCACGTAGAGTCGGACATGACTGAAGTGACTTACCAGCAGCAGCAGCAGATACATTATCCTTAAATAATGTCCTAAGATAATTAAGACAAGTTTTCTCATCACCATTTTACACAAAAGTAAACTGAGGTCTTTTGATTTTATCTTTTTTTAATTTTTTAAATTATGAAAATATAACACATTTACAGGACACTTGGAAAATACAGAACAAAGTTACACATAGTCCCACTATATATAATAATTATTTTTAAGTAAATAATAAATTAAGATTTTTAGCTGGAGTTTCAATATCAAACTCTCAAGAATTAATAGAATGAATATATAGAAAAGTAGGATATAGTAGCAGAGAAGGCAATGGCACCCCACTCCAGTACTCTTGCCTAGAAAATCCCATGGATGGAGGAGCCTGGTAGGCTGTAGTGCATGGGGTCCTAGGAGTCAGACACGACCGAGCGACTTCCCTTTCGCTTTCCACTTTCATGCATTGGAGAAGGAAATCGCAGCCCACTCCAGTATTCTTGCCTGGAGAATCCCAGGGACCGAGGAGCCTGGTGGGCTGCTGTCTATGGGGTCACACAGAGTCGGACACAACTGAAGTCACTTAGCAGCAGCAGGATATAGTAGACCTGAAAAGCACCTGAACCAATTCAACATAATTAAGATTTATGCAATTTTCACACAACAGTAGGATACAAATTCTATTCAAGTTCCCATAGAATATAAACTAGGAGATACTGGAACATATCCAGGGACATAAATCAAGGTGCAGAAATTTCATGGTCTAAAGATATCAAAATCATACAGAGTTTGTTCTCTAATCCATGTGGAATTATGTTAGACATCAATATCAAAAGATATTTGAAAATAACCCACATATTTTCCAGTGCAACATGACATTTACCAAGAGACATCTTTGACTTAGCCACTGAAAGCGTCAATAAAGTTAGAAGACTGAAAAAACACAGAGGGTGATTGCAGAGTAGAAAGTATTTAAATGAGAAATTAATATCAAATGAGAAATTAATATCAAAGATACTTTAAAAAAACATGTTTTTGGAAATCAAATGGATGACATTGTTTTTTTAACAATTCAGGGGTAGTTCAGAAGAGCCAACTATTGAAAACTCATTATAAGCAATAATAAAACAATTTCATTTTTATTTTTTATTTTTTTTTGACAATTTCATTTTTAAAGATATCAGTTAATCAAAATATGAGAAAAAGAACACAGAATTAAACCCTGTAATTCATTCAGTGACATGGAAGAAAATTATATTTGGGGGCCAGAGTTCTCTACACTAAATTTAAACTCTGAGTTTTAAATATAAAAAGTTTATTGTTGATTTTCCTGAGCTAAAGATAAATAGTTGGCCAAGTTTTGAACAGGCAGTATTTTGTTTCTTTCTTCATTCTTCCTGGGTTCCCTAATAGCTGAAGGTGAGTGAATTTTTCTGATGCCCTTTTTCTTAGTAGGAAATGGATCTATTTGATGTGAAGCTGTTCAGAATCAGGAATGGAATACTTAGGGGAGGGAGGATAAAGGGACATCTGCATATATAAAGAATGGAATTAATCTCCAGTATATGTAAGAAAACACTTTTTCCTCAAAATTAAGAAAGAGAAGAGCAAAATCTTCAGCCCATTTGAGCTCAATTCAGCCCTTCAAAGATGGTCTATCACCAAACACTTTCAGGAAGTGGATTTGAAAGCCTGTTCTCCTTAACGCTAGGGTTCCCTAGGCTCCTTAGGAGAGGAAGCAGGAACCTCATGCAAACCATCTTATCCACCCCTAACCTGATCCCAGCCCTAGTCCCACCCCAATACAGATGCACCCTGCTTTCGTATTCCTCCCTGAGGGAGGGAGGGAACGCCTGGTGTGACCACTCCCGTGGGGTCCAGTGGGTGTGGCTTCTGGGTACCACCCCTCCCCCTGCTGAGGACCAGCCCTGGGAGCCCAAATTTTCATGCTGGAATGTCCTCACCTACATTAGCAAAATGGGGGTGCTTCTGGTAACTTACCTCATAAACAAGTTAGTCACGAGGACTAAACGAGCTAACATACTTAAAGAAATTAGAACAGTTCCCAGTAATAAACTGTCACTAGAATCTGTTTCTGCACTTGGACTTGGGGCAGGGTTTCATCCAAAGGAACTGCCTTTAAAAGTTTTTTGTAAGGATGACTGCCTTAAAACATGATTTCATAATTGAGGAACACGCTCTTGTCCCTTCGTCTTTTAGCCAAAAACCAAGTCCCTCCGCCTGTCACCCATTAACCCTGAACTCCAAGGGTTAAGGACCCATTCCCCCTTCTCCCCTAGACCTGAATCTCAGTGGCAGAGAGATGGGTTAATATATAAGGATGATGTCATTGTAGTCACAGAAGCGATTTCATTATAATCTTTTGTTTTCTCCTGCTAACTTTCTAAATGGAGAAACATCTTATTTAATTACCTAAGCATTTGGAACCCTTTGGAGGTACACGCCCCACAAATGCTATTATTATCACCCACATTTGGTGAAGTAGTTGAGGATTACAAGTGTTCTGTAAATGTTTACACATTACTCTGCGGTGACCCAAGATCCACAGTGGGACAGCAAAGAGCCCAGGAAGAAGCATGAAGCTCCAGAGAGGCAGGGGTTTTTATAACAGGTATGAAATTCTCTTTCAGTTTAGCATAAAGATAGTCATACTTCTAAAGAGAGTCATTTACAGCCATTAAGGAAAGCGTGTAAGACTGTAAATGGGAAAGCTGAGGGTTTGCTGTATATTCTCAGAAGGGGGTCCTTAGAGAAAAAGGTAACAGGGAAAGGATTTAAAATGCTGTGAGGGGCATTTTGAGTTAACTGGAAGAACTTCCTGACAATAAAAGCAGAACACTGCCAACAGCTGTCACCACATCTTTCCCTACAGAGATTCTTTTTCTTCAAGTTCAGCCTAAAGGCAAGAAACTGGAGCCCATCCTCAGGGCTGACCATTTTAGGTAGTAAGGTCAATGCAGAACATTGAATCGCTCTGCATTCTTTTTAAGTCTGAACTCTTCCTGTGGGGAAACTCTTGGTTGGTGCCAGTATGCCCTTAACACCCCTTAACACTCTCCACACTCTTTTCAACCAAGACAAAAAGACCTAGAACCAGCCATGTGTGCAGGCGCAATAATCATTGTTTTGTTAGACCAGGGAGGCTGATCTTCCATGTCTGGTGATGATCTCAAAATTACCTTTTAAAATAAGGGTAGGGAAAGGAGGAACTGGATAGAAAGGGAGAGGATCAAGAATCAAGTAAAGATCACGTGGCATGCAGGTGTAGGAAAAATCTGAATAACCAGGGAAGTCATGGAGACTACTCTGCCAGGGGATTTCAAGGTCAATGCCAGGATCCTGGGAGGACAGGGCGGGGGAGGGGCTTCAGAAGTGGAGCCTTAGCTAGAACCTAGTAAAGCAGAAAAGAGGCTAAGAGACAGTGCTGAGGAAAATTAGAAACCCACATGCTCACCAACAACCCACATCAGCACCCAGACCAGTCTAGAGGAAAACATTTCTGCTCTGGATTTTTTTTTTTAAACATCTGCTATGCACGGTTTCAGATGATTATTGAAAGGATGTTCAGTTTTAAATAAAGGACAAAAGATATACAAGTTGAGGGAGAAAAGCCCACACCCTTTTCTGTTAATGCTTAGAAAGATTCTACATTTCCCCCTCTTCATGTTATTTTAAAACACGAAAAAGAAAGAAAGGAGGTGGGGGGTAAAAAAAAGCAGTGTAGCAAATTCGCTGCCAGAAAACACACAGTAAATTCTAGCTTGTTAAGCAGCCTGGTTCCAAATTATTTCTAAAAAACAAATCCTAACAGTCATGTAGTTACAGCCTCTAAGGGAAGCTGTAAGCCTGACGCTGGTGTCCCAGAACCCAAGCCACCAAAAAAAAAAAAGAAAGAAAGAAACCTAACCGATTTTCTGACAGAAATATGAAAGCAAAATCTCAGAGGCAAGAGGATGCCCCAGAGGAGGAGAAAGCTGCAGCTTGCAGTAATCTGTAAATGATTGCTGGTAAAGTCTGGAGGCTTCAGGCTTGATCTGTGTTTGTTCCAAAAGCAAGCCAAGAAGGACGGTGTTAATAAAGAGAGATTTAACTGAGAGCTGTGCTTGGAATAAAGTGGGCTACAAAAAGGTCAAATGTGATCAGTCGGAGCAGATTACAAGGGCTTTAAAAGGTGGTGTGGAGAAATGAGCCGGGGTGGGAAGTAATATAAAGCAAGACTGATTTGGGGGGTGGGGGGGGGTGGAGAAAAGCCAGGACAAGTGCTTATCAATCCTAGAAGGAGGAAGAGCCGCGCGGGCGCCCAGTGGCTCCGGGCCTGAGCCGAGCAGCTGGCGGCCGCCTTCTTTCCCCTTCCCTCCCCGCGCCCCCTCCGCTCCGGACTGGACCTGCCTTCAGCCACCCTCTAGACAATGGTCTCTTTAATCTCTGATTTGGAGCCACTCAAAGACTGGAAAGTTTTAAGGTAGGCCTGCTTTCCTTTCTCTCGCGTCGTGTTTCCGTTCACGGCCAAGTTCCTCCCCCCGCCCCCCCTCCCCAATTAAGGCGCTCGGGTCGCTGCGCGCAGCGCCTGCGGTGGGAGGCGGGGGCCGCCGGATCTGCCCGGGGCTGGGGTGCTGCGGGGTGATTCGGCATCCACTTCCAGCAGACGCGGAAAGAGGGGCGTGAGAAGTCCTCAGTTTCACCCCCGAGGGGAAGGCGGCGTATTTTAGACAGTTCGTCTTCGTGAAATGATTCTTGACGTTGGCTGAGTCTTAACCAGTTATCCTTGTCATTGCGTTTCATGGGGCACTGAATCCATCAGAGAAGTGGCAAACTTTCTGGGACTTAAGATAAAAAAGAGAACTTTCCGGAAAACTATTGCTGCTCCTCTAGGAAGAGAGCCCATGGAAATGCGATTTCCTCCTGTGACCTCTCCTCCCCACCCCCAGGTCTAATTTGGAAAAGCCAGTGCTATGAAAACTCGGCTCACCTTTGAACCGAATGAGTGGAGTTTCTGAAAGGAGCTCTTTCTCTGAATGCCCCCGAAAAGATGAACTCTGACCACTTCATGATTCAGAGACCCAGAAAAATGAGAACCCAAGGACTTAAAAGTGGCAAAAGTTTATGCATTTCCTCCGCTTGAGTCTAAACTGACTCCTCCGTTAGAGCTCACAATTCCTTTCTAGTTTAACACTAAAGAGTATTTCCCAGCCAAAAGAACTTTGGGCAGTTTTTAAAAAATAAAAAACGTTAAATGGATGAGTTTTTATGAAAAAGTGGTTCAAAACAATGACGTGTTGTCCCTGGTATCTACTCCCAAACATGATTCCATTGGAACTACATCAAGTCCCAAATAAGGCACCTCTTTTTTTCCTGACATCTTGTATTAATTGGCTATTACTTAGTTCTCTCTCAGGAGCTCTGCCTAATTTTATTATTTTTAAAATGTATTTTATTGAAGTGTAGTTGATTTACAATGTGTTAATTTCTATTGTATAGCAGAGTAATTTGGTTTATATATATATATATATACATTCTTTTTCATATTCTTTTCCATTATGGTTTATCACAGGATACAGAATATAGTTTCTTGTGTTATACAGTAGGACCTCGTTGTTTAACCATCCTATATAGGTTGCATCTACAGTACTAATCCCAAACTCCCAATCCCCATCTCCCTACTTGGCAACCACGCACCTGTTCTCTATGTGAGTGTTTCTATTTCATAGATCAGTTAATTTGTGTCATATTCCAGATTCCACATATGGTGTTTGTCTTTCTGTTTCTGACTTCACTTAGTATCATAATCTCTAGGCCCGTTCTTGTTGCTGAAAATGGCATTATTTCGTTGTTTTTGATGGCTGCATATCCCACTGTATATACGTGCCACAGCTTCTTTATCCATTCAACTGTTGATGGACATTTAGGTTGTTTCCCTGTCTTGGCTATTGTAAATAGTGATGCAATAAACTAATTTTATTATTTTTAAAAGCAACCAGATGAGGGACTTCACTGGTGGTCCAGTGGCGAAGACTCTGAACTCCCAATGTAGGGGGCCCCGAGTTCGATCCCTGGAGGGGGAATTAGATCCCACGTGCTGCAACTAAGAATCTGCATATTGCAACTAAAGAGATTCTGAGGGCAGCAACTAAAGATTCTGAGTGCTGCAACGAAGGATTCCGTGTGATGCAACTAAGACCTGTTCCAGCCAAATAAATAAATAACTTTTAAAAATAAAAGCAACCATATGATACAGAAGAGCAAATAAATGGAAAATTGGCTATTATCTATCTCAATTTTCTGTTTAAAAATTCTTGTACCTTGCTCTCTCGAGCGTCACATGTATCAGTCAGTCAGTTCAGTGTCTCGGTCATGTCCGACTCTTTGCGACCCCATGGACTGTAGCGCACCAGGCTTCCCTGTCCATCACCAACTCCTGGACCTTGCTCAAACTCACGTCCATTGAGTCGGTCATGCCATCCAACCATCTCGTCCTCTGTTGTCCCCTTCTCCACCTGCCTTCAATCTTTCCTGGCATCAGGGTCTTTTCCAGTGAGTCAGTTCTTTTTATCAGGTGGTGTGTATACATATCATGTAGAATGTGTCGTTTTATAATCCCTCTTTGCAGTTAAATATCAAATGCGTTTCCAAACTTCTTCTTCCCCTTCATAATCAAAATTTTAACGGGTATAAATGATGTTGATTTGTACATTGTTTTTACTAAATTACCCTGTTGATTGAAACTTTAGACCATTTCCAGCCCTTGATTTATATGAACGATTCAGTGGCATCTTTGTGCATATACGTATCTACTTTCCTTAAATAATTCTCAGGATTTCTAGATGAAAAAACTCAAGTGTTTTATAGGTCTGTCAGTGATATTTTCTTCTATTTGTAGATTTAACTTTTAATTGAGAGATGCTAAAGTACTTCTGTAAATGTCCTCATGATGCAGCTATTACAATAAATTTCATTCTCCTTTTCTTTAATTGGATTAGTAACCTACTTCTAATATTGAAATATTTCTTAAGGGTGCTTTTTAAAAAATTGTTTTGGGTGATTAACTTATAAATATTATTGCACAAATGGATAAGATGGGGCCCAGCTCTGAGCATATATAAGATTCAGTTCAGTTCAGTTCAGTCGCTCAGTCATGTCCGGCTCTTTGCAACATGGACTGCAGCGTGCCAGGCCTCCCTGTCCATCACCAACCCCCAGAGTATACTCAGACTCATGTCCATTGAGTCGATGATGCCAAAGGCTTTTTTAGATGATGATCCCTAGTCTTAATGCACTTGAAAACCAGTGGTAATGTTGCCTTTCCCCTCAGTGTGTCTCTAACATAAGTGAAATTTATTTATGGCTAGAGTAAGTAAAGCTCCACAAACTTGGACTGAGGATCTTTGCATTGACCTCTGGTGCACCAAGTTCATTCTGTCCACACCTCTCCTTGGCAAGTGTTATTCTGTCCTCATATCAACTGTGTGTAATTCTTTCCCATGATAAATTACTATAAACTAAGTAGTATTTAAGAGTTACATTTTAAATTCCTTAATTGTTTATAATCAGGCATCATTTTGGCTAGTTCTGATTCATAGAGCCATTCGCTCACCAACACTAAGGTCCGTCCATTACAGGCATGCTTTAATATTCCAGTTTATTGTGCTTCACAGATATTGTGCTTATTACAGGCTGAAGGTTTGGAGCAACCCTGTAATGAGCAAGTCTTTTGGCACCATTTTTCCAGCAACATTTGCTCACTTCTTGTCTCAGTATCCCATTTTGGTAGTTCTTTGAATATTCCAATTTTTCCATCATTATTGTGCTACTTCTGGTGATCTGTGCTCAGTGATCTTCAATGTCACTTTTGCAAAAAGATCATGCATGACTCGCTGAAGGCTCAGATGATGGTTACCAATTTTTAGCAATAAAATATTTTTAAATTAAGGGGCTTCCCAGGTGGCTCAGTGGTAAAGAATCCACCTGCAAGTGCAGGAGACACAAGAGATGCGAGTTCAGTCCCTGGACTGGGAAGATCTCTTGGAGAAAGAAATGGCAACCCACTCCAGTATTCTTGCCTGGAGAATCTCATGGACAGAGGAGCCTGGTGGGCCACAAAAAGTCAGACACAACTGAGTGACTGAGCACACACACACACGTAATTTTTGGACATAATGCTATTTCACACTTGATAGACTATAGTTTAAGTATAACTTTTTTTGCACTGGGAAACCAAAAAACATGTGTGACTCACTTTATTGAGATTTTCACTTTACTGCAGGGGTCTGGAATCAAACCCATAATATCTCTGAGGTGAGCCTGTGTA
The DNA here is from genome assembly GCF_001704415.2 of Capra hircus. Taxonomy (NCBI): domain Eukaryota; kingdom Metazoa; phylum Chordata; class Mammalia; order Artiodactyla; family Bovidae; genus Capra; species Capra hircus. Next base: position 14,939,016 of record NC_030820.1, read on the forward strand.
TGCAGGAGCAGCAGAGATAACAACATGACCTTATAAATGGGATAATCTAGCAGGAGACTGAGGATGTGCATGCTAATGGCATACAGGGTTATACGTGATATGATTGATGTCAATAAAATGCTTTGCAAATCCAGAGGTGAGGGATCCTATTACAATACTGCTAGAGCCCTTGTCTGATTAATAGGTGAGCAGAATGCTTGGTCTATAACATGGAAAGACTTTCAGACCTGCCTAACCTGGAATATTTTCCATGTTTGCTCCAGGTATACAGCCTGGAGTTCTGCCAGACCTGCTGCTCTTGAAAAGTGATTGCAAGGCACATTTTTTGAATCTGCTTACACCTCAGTTTAGTGTTATAAGATATGATCTGCGGGTGGGATACCAGTTCAGGTCATAAACCTTTTTCAGGCACTGTATATTTGGCATCACTCCCTCCTAGGTTCATTTTGTCAAATGGAAAAAAAAATTATATATCTTTATATATATATATATATATATATATCTCCAGGTTGGGAATCCTGCTGTTGGCTGTTTTAATTCCTGTATACCTCAAGCGGCTTAAAAGAAATGACTTCCACCAACATTCATGCCAACAGTTTGCAACTGTAACGCTCCCCTCATGACCACCGGGAAAGCACAAACACAAAGGCTTCACTCAAGAGACTCAAAATCAGCTAAGTCAAAAAAAAAAAAAAAAGCTACATAGAAGAAGAAAAAGAAAATGACAAAGTAGTAGATGTATGATTAAAAGAATGAAGCAGCCCTGCCAATTTGATTCATATAAGACTTCATGGTCATCGATACCACCTGAGGGAAAACAAGTCATAAGATGACTCAAGTTCAACAGGTTGAAAACGGTACTTATAATCTCCCCCACGTCCTGGTTCTTTTCTGGTGCTCTCAGGCTTATGAATCACAGCAAGTAGGTATCCAGCCAGGTACTCAAATTGGAAAGTTGGCAGGCTCCCTCATCCCTCATTTTCCCTCCTAATTACATCCAAACTATCACCAGCTCCACGGATTTCAGCTCCTAAACATCTCCTGCGTCCCCACTTTTCTCGCCCCACCTTTCCTTGCTGTGATCTTATTGTGCTCAGAGCTCTATACTACCTCCTAAATCTCCCTGCTTCAATTCTTGCTATCATAGGCTGCTTTTCACAGAAGAGGAATGAAAACACTTGAAAGCCATAAATCAGATCACGTGACTTTCCTTTTACAAGCCTCCTGGTTATTCTTCAAATAAAAGCCAAGATCCTTATCCTAACCCACAAGACCTCATCTGACCTTACCCTTGACTATCTCTTCAACCATAGCTCCTCTGTCTTTCCCCACATCCCTCCTTACTCTAGGCCCTCTGGTCTTCTTTCTTTTCCTCCAATGAACCAAGCTTATTTTGGCTGTAGGGTATTTGCAAGGAGCTTTCCCTCTCCCTGCCTGGAAAACTCCCTCACTGTTCACCGGGCAGGATGCTACTGTCATTCAATTCTTAGCTCAGATGTCACCTCCTCAGTGAAGCCTTCCTTGATTCCTCAGTTTCTTTTTAAATTGAAGTATAGTTAATTTACAATTAGTGTTAGTTTCAATTGTACAGCAAAGTGATTCACTTATATATGTGTGTATGTATGTGTGGGTGGGTGTGCATTTTCTTTTCCAGGTTCTTTTCCATTGTAGGTTTTTACAATATATTGAGTATAGTTTCCTGTGGTATATAGTAGGACCTTGCTGTTTATCTGTTTTATATATCATAGTGTATATATATTAATCCCAAACTCCTAACATATCTCTCCCTCCCTGACTCCTTAATTTAAAGCCACCTGAAAATGACTCTTCAGCATTTCTCACTGGGAGGCTGAACCATAGAAAACTGCCAACATTCAGCCACTGTAGACCTATACAGCTTTCAGTTTCGTATGGTTAAACTAATACTTTCACTATAGCACATATTGGTACCTGCTATTTTCATATGTGCTTATTTATTATTTCTCTCCACTGTTAGACTCTATCTTTGGTATGGTTGCTGCTGCTGTTGCTGCTAAGTTCCTTCAATCGTGTCTGACTCTGTGTGACCCCACAGACGGCAGCCCAACAGGCTCCCCCGTCCCTGGGATTCTCCAGGCAAGAACACTGGAGTAGGTTGCCATTTCCTTCTCCAATGCATGCAAGTGAACAGTGAAAGTGAAGTTGCTCAGTCATGTCCGACTCTTCGCAACCCCATGGACTGCAGCCTACCAGGCTCCTCCGTCCATGGCATTTTCGAGGCAAGAGTACTGGAGTGGGGTGCTATCGCCTTCTCCGTTGGTATGGTTAACTGATGCCTAAAATATTTCCAGGCACCTTATAGAGAATGAATGAGTGAAGAATGAATGAATGGAGACTTTCCTGGTGGCCAACTGGCTAAGACTCCACCCTCCCAATGCAGGGGGCCCAGGTTCAATTCCTGGTTAGGGAACTAGATCCCACATGCTGCAACTAAAGATCTGGCATGCTGCAATGAAAATTGAAGATCCCAAGTGCTGTAACTATGGCTCAGCACAGACAAATAAATAAATATTGTTTTATGAAAAGAATGAATGAATGATGTTGCCTGTTTATCTCCCTCATTAACTTTATACTCTGTGAGGCCAGAGGCTTTATGTATTTTGTTCATACTCCAGAGTTTCCCTGGGATGGTTGTGATGGTGTCTTATGTGGAATGAATAAATGGATGAGTGTCTTCTAACTCAGAGTTTAGTAATTCTCTCTTTACTTCCTCCCTTCTGTTGCAGTCAGCCAAGTGTCTGGATTTAATAATATGGAAAATTTTTAAATTCTCTGAGAACCAGATAAATTCAACCAGAATTTTTTCTGTACAAAACAATGATCTAGATCAAGGGTTGGCAAACTTTTATAAAGGGTCAGATAGTACAAGGTTTTGGTGGCCACACAATCTCTGTTGCAGCTACTTAGTTCTGCCATCAAAACATGAAAGTAGCCAAAGGAAGTATGTAAATAACTAGGCTTGAATGTGAACCAATAAAACTTTATTTATAGAAACAGGAAGTAGGCAGTATTTGGCCCTTGGGCCATAGCTTACCTTTCATCTATCATCTAGGCTAATGACTTGACCAACAACAACAACAGCAACAAAAATATAAGCGGTTTTGATAGATAGTTGGAAGGATGTTTTTGAATCTCATATGACAAAGTACATGCCATACACTAACCTCATTATTGGGGGAAAAAATGAAGAGCCTTGGTGATATTTCACAGGTCAGCGATGTTTTCAGTCATGAGCACTTGATCTTGCAAAGATGATTACAGTCTGGAGGAAATTTATGGCTTGCACATCGCTTAAATGTTTGGACGAGCCTTCAGGCTATAACAAAAGACACTGTTGCCTGTTCTCTTACTGAGTGTGTGAGAAACTCCCATTAATGAGAACAGCACATGTTGATGGAAAAAAAAAAATAGACCAAATCCTGACATGTTGTAAGTCACTGCTTGGCCTCATTTCTTTCTGTTTCGTTGCTTTCTCCAGCTCATTTAGAAGATATTTCTCTTTCACATGCCTGATAAATCTCCCAAGATGAATTCCAAACTCAAGAGGAGAGCGTGCAGTGTGATTTTGAATGAATGCCATGTGTAGATACTCTTCAGCTCATATTACATGACATCTTGGAGGTGGTTGGATTGGGGAGAGGTTATGGGGAAGTCTCTTGGTGTCCAGTGAGAGCAGGTTGGCCACTCAAAGATCGGGGATTATTAGTCTTCTTTCAGGATGACAGAAGAATTATTGATAGTGTCTATGTGCCAGGCTTTATGCTAAGAGCTCCTTGTTTAATATCTCACTTAATCTTTGCAACAACTCGATGACATAGGTGGCAGTGCTGCTGCTCCTATTTGCTGCACTGGGGACTCCAGGTTTCGGTAACTCTGGGTCAGAGCACTTGAAAATGTACTGTCTCGCACCTTGCTGCACTGACAACTTGGTGAAGCATGTTGCCTTCACTGTGCCCTCAAAGGGAAAAATTTGCACCCTGTCATTCTTTTTTCCACTGGAAAGTTTGAAGAATCAGGACCCATTTACTACTGGGTACTTCAAAAAATCTTTGCAGAGCAGGGGGAGAGCAAGGCTATGAAAAGCAAGAGTTATATCCAGTAATAATTCTCTAGATAGAATGAATTACATGTTTATAAAAGTGATCATAAGACCTGGGCCTTTTAAATAATTTATTATATCAGAGAATAATCTACTGTTTTTCACAAAACATACCTATATAGCACATAACGTAACAAATAACAACAAAAGGTATTATCAGATCACATAAAAATGTAGAAAAATCCTGTTATCCAGAGGTTGGAATGTTACTGCCATGGTTTTTACCTCTCATTCCAGGCCTCAAAACTCCCAGATGCTCAGTCACCCTCAGGTATTGTTTCTAGTCCATTGACTCCAATAATCAGCAGAAAAATATTCACATGACAATTACTTTATTCCCCCTCCTGAGTGGGTCTGTTTCTCCAGTGGGTTGGACCAGCAGAGTATCAAGGACAAACCCAACACATCCCGATCCTGTGAAATCTCTGTTAGGAGAAACAAAAGAAAAACTCCCCCGCCATGGGGGAATGTCTCTCTAAGGTCGGAGACCACAGAGAAGAATACTGGAGTGGGTTGCCATTTCCTTCTCCAAGGGATCTTCCCAACCTAGGGCTCAAACCTGGGTCTCTCACACTGCAGGCAAACTCTTTACCATCTGAGCCACCAGGAAACCCCCACAAAGAAGTTATTTTCCCCAAATGGAAGAGGATCACCTGCCACTTTATTCCGCTATTTCGAAAGAGGATCTGCCGGTGACCTCTCGCTGTTGCTGCTGCTGCTGCTGCTGCTGCTAAGACACATCAATCGTGTCTGACTCTGCGACCCAATAGACGGCAGCCCACCAGGCTCCCCTGTCCCTGGGAGTCTCCAGGCAAGAACACTGGAATGGGTTGCCATTGCCTTCTCCAATGCATGAAAGTGAAAAGTGAAAGTGAAGTCACTCAGTCATGTCCGACTCTTAGTGACCCCATGGACTGCAGCCCACCAGGCTCCTCCATCCATGGGATTCTCCAGGCAAGAGTACTGGAGTGGGGTGCCATTGCCTTCTCCGATGACCTCTCTACACTCCCCAAATATGTGTTCAGACTCAAGGGTTCCTGAATACTAGCATCATATGCTGTAGATCAGGAGTCCTCAACCCCTGGGCTATGAACTGGTAGCAGGGGCCATGGCCTTTCAGGAACTGGGCCACACAGCAGGAGGTGAGTGGCAGACCAGCGAGGGAAGCTTCATCTCTATTTACAGCCGCTTCCCAACCTCGCACTTCTGCCTGAGCTCTGTCTCCTGTCAGATCAGCGGCAGCATCATGATGAGTTGTATAATTATCTCATTGTATATCACAGTGTAATGATAAATAGAAATGAAGTGCACAGCAAATGTAATGCACTTGGATTATCCTGAAACCAACTCGCTCCCCCACACCACCACCACCAGTCCATGGGAGAGTTGTCTTCCAGGAAACTGGTCCCTCATGCCAAAAAGGTTGGGGACTGGTGCTGTAAGTCATAGTGTAAGGAGAGGACTCCATGTCATGTCTGTTCCCACATGCAGTCCCTGTGTTTACCTCCCCTCTCTGTTTTGGTGCAACAGAAGGCACCTCGAGAGATCAACTAATTACTCCGCTTTGTGCAACTTTGTGTTATAAAATCTCCCTGACCCAGATCTGATTCTTCCCCATTTCCTCCAAAGGCTTTCCAGTTGGCTCAGTGGTGAAGAATCTGCCTCTCATTGTAGGAGACTCAGGCTCGATCCCTGGGATGGGAAACGGCAACCCACTCCAGTATTCTTATCTGGAAAATCCCATGGACTGGGGGCTGCAGTCCATGGGGTTGCAAGAGTCAGACTTGGCTTAGCGACAAAACAACAATTTCCTCGAAGGACAGCTCAGTAACCATCTCTCCTTGCCTTTACATCCCACACAGTAGCCATCAGGAAAGAAGGTTTTCTTCCCCAAAATGCTCATAGCACTGAATCTAAGCCTTAGATGCTCCAGTGCTAGTCCAAATTTCCTGCTTTGTAAGGTTTATGTATGTCTTAGTTTAATTCCTAGACTGTAAACTCTCAAAAGATAGATAAGGGCCACACCCCATTCATCTTTGCATCCACTTGCATCTTTAGCATCACCTGACATGGCATTTCACCCAGCCAGGATTGGAACAGACATCTGCACATTCCTGATTTGTAAGATGAGAGATTGAACAAGATTATATCCAGGGATCCCGTCTATAAAATTACACGATCGGTGTGAGAACAAAGAAGCCCCCTCCCCCAGGACCCTGAGTCCCATCTCTGAGCCACATGATGCATCCTTTCCCTACACTGATGAGTATTTCTCGCAGCAAAGCAATTCTCTTGCTATTGATCCTCATTTTCTTTCAAGCCTCTTTTATTCCCAGTCCTTCTGTGGAGTTGATGGACTAAACTACAAACCTGGTTTCAGATGTTCTGTCTTGAACTGGGGCTATAATGTAAATCAGCTGTTCCAGGAATGAGTTTTGCTGACACGTATTGACATTAGCAATCATAGGACCAGTCCTACGGGGCTCGGTACTACAGTCAGTCCAGGTTGCAGGTGTTTTGGTTACCCGTGGCTTTGGCACACCATTTTGTTTTTCATTGCACTAGTTTTTCATTCTTATAGAGACACAAATGTCTAAGCCAGAAAGAATTGTAAGAGGCCCCTAGAAACGGCAATTTTCTGTATTTTATCATGTTTCCTGGTGAGTAAGTGAAAGATTTTGTAAACAGAAAAATGTTGCCCTCATTTTAAGTTTGGTATTTACAAATGGAGCGCAGTGCTGCTTCTGAGCCTTTACACATGACATTTTTGCCCACCGTCATTATCACCATTATCGACCATAACCATTATGGAGTACCCCAAAGCGGGAATATTCTTTCCATCTTCTCCATGAAAACACATATGCTTAAAAAGTTTGTTCTGACCTGGGCTTCTGAAGGCAACTTTGCCTGATAACCCTGCTCACTTGGTCCACTTGCCTCATTAGAACTTCCTTAACATTTAGTCATCACTCTATAGAGATGTAGTTTAAATGACTATTTGGAATATGGGGGCTTTTAGGGGGCAGATATAATTGACATATAACCTTATGTTAGTTTTTGCCGTACAGCATAATGATCCAACGTTTGTAAAGACTGCAAATTGATCACCACAGTAAATCTAGCTAACTTGTATCACCATACATAATTATAAATTTTTTTTCCTATGATGAGAATTTTTAAGATTTACTTTCTTAGCAACTTTCAACTCTGCGATACAGTATTATTAGCTATAGTCACCATGCTGTACATTTCATCCTCATGACTTACTCATTTTATAATTAGAAGCTTGTGTTTTTTGACCTTCATCTATTTGGCCCAACCCGTAACTCCCCACCTCTGACAACCACCACTCTAGTCTCTGCACCTATGAGCCAATTTGAGTTGGTGGAAGGGGTGTTTTTTTGTTTTTTATAAGATTCTACATATAAGTAAGATAATACAGTATTTGTCTTTCTCTAACTTATTTCACTTAGTGTAATGCCTTCAGGTTCTATTCATGTTGTTGCATGTGGCAAGATTTTATTCTTCTGTATGGCTGAAAATCAGAGAAGGCAGTGGCACCCCACTCCAGTACTCTTGCCTGGAAAATCCCATGGACGGAGGAGCCTGGTAGGCTGCAGTCCATGGGGTCACGAAGAGTCGGACAGGACTGAGCGACTTCACTTTCACTTTTCACTTTCATGCACTGGAGAAGGAAATGGCAACCCACTCCAGCGGTCTTGCCTGGAGAATCCCAGGGACGGGAGAGCCTGGTAGGCTGCCGTCTATGGGGTTGCACAGAGTCGGACACGACTGAAGTGACTTAGCAGCAGCAGCAGCAGCAGCATGGCTGAAAATATTCTGTTGTACGTATATACTACATCTTCTTACCCATCCATCTACTGACGCATGCTTAGATAGTTACCATATCTTGGCTGTTTTAAATAAAGTTGCCATGATATGGGGGTGCATATACCCTTCTGAGTTAAGTGTTTTTATTTTCTCCAGATAAATACCCAGGGGTGGAATTGCTGGGTTGTGTCGTTGTTCTATTTTTCATTTTCTGAAGAAGCTCCATACTGTTCTCCATAATGGCCACCAATAGTATTTTCATTTACACCAGTAGTGTACAAGGATTTCCTTTTCTCTACATCCTTGCCAACACTTTCTATTTATTGTCTTTCTGATAACAGCCATTCTAATAGACGGGAGGTGATACTGCATTGTGGTTTTGATGGGCATTTCCCTGATAAACTGTGACACTGAGCACCTTTCTGTATGCCTGTTGGCCATCTGTATGTCTTCTTTGGAAAAAATGTCTTTTCAGATTCTCTGCCTATTTTTAAATTAGGTGAACTTCAACACTGAGGCCCACTGTGGTGGGTATTTATGAAATCTGTACATTTCAATGACATAACAATTGTGGTTCTTTTACACACAGATGGGAAGTAAGATTGGGCACTGTTAAACGGCATTGTGCTCAGGGAATGGAGGCATATCTGGGTCCTGATGTAGATGACAGCTACCTCTCATGGGCAAGTTTCCACAGGGACTGCGGATGGAGAGGCCAAGATGGGGGCCCCTCAGTTTCCCAACCAAGATTTTAAAAGCTGTTTGTTTGGGAATCCTAGGGGTGAGAGAGGGGAGCTGGAACATTCTATAATACTTAGTCAGCCTCCCCTACTGCCAATTCTGCCAAATTCAGACCCTTGTGGCCTGAGAGAAACAATAACAAATTGAAGCAAAAACAATAGTTTATAATGAAATGTAGCATTAGCCCAAAACCCCTATATAAATATATATCTGTAAAATCTCATGAGCTGGTTTGGACTATACGGAATACTCAGTTTTCCCCTGATATAATCTAGCTTCTTCCAAGTTAACTTCTGCTCTGTTCCTCATTGAAACTGCAGCTTTGGTTAGAATGTTCCTGCTGAAGGTAATCAAACACTGACTATTTCATCTCCATTTTACAGTGGTCTAAACCAAGAGTTGGTAAACTTTTTTTTTTTTGCAACGGGCCAGTTAGCCAATATTTTTGGCTTTGCTGACACACCGTATGGTCTCTGTCACAACTGTTCAGCTTTGCCATGGTAGCACAAAAGCAGCCAGGGACAATATAGAAATGAATGGGCATGGAGGTGTTCCAATAAAACTCTACTTTCAAAGACAGAGGGTGGGCTGGATGTGGCCCACAGGCCATCGTCAGTCATGGCCCATGTATGCTCCGCTGAGTTCTGGATCTTTCAGAGCCAAGGCAGCCTGGCCAGCAGCAGGGAAATTGAACCAGAGGAAGCAGCAAGAGGGAATGTGTTTTCCCAGATGCTGTGCACTGAGCTGACCTAAGCTGTACTTGGCTCGCATCGCTGGGAAGGAGAGAAAGGGTACGAGGAGTAAGGGAGGGATGGCTGGGCTGTCTCAGACCCAGGATCACCTTTTACTTTGGCTACATGGAGGCAAGAAGCAGAGTGTCCTTCACCTTTCAAGGGAGACCCAGCACTCTTACCCACCTGACCTTTATGATGACCCAGAAGCTCATCAATTCATTGCCAGAACTCATCTCTTTGGAGCATGGGACCAGATGAGGAAATGAGACCAAGGGAGGGAAAGAAAAGAGGATCTTGAAGAATCTGCCCTACAAGGATTATAGGAATCTGAGGAAAGAAGGCAACCAGGGTCATTGATTGCCCAAAGCCCGAGATAGTCACAAAGTGACTTCTGGAGAAATACAGCCTGACTCCCGGTCCCTTTGGTCTGTATCCACTGTTGCTATCTTTATCACCACAAAATTGTCCTGGAACTTCCCTGCCAGTCCAGTGGGAGACTCTGCCTTCCAGTGCAAAGAGGGTATGGGTTCGCTCTCTGGTTAAGGAGATGAGATCCCACATACCTCGTGGCCAAAAAACCAAAAAACCAAAAAACATGAAACAGAAGCAGTGCTGTAACAGATTCAATAAAGACTCAAAAAATCTTCAAAAAAAAAAAAATAAATAAATCGCCCTCTTCTTTAGGATGTGGCCAGATGGCACAGTTGTAAAGAATCCACCTGCCAATGCAGGAGATTCAAGATTTGTAGTTCAATCCCTGGCTTAGGAGGATCCCTTGGAGTAGGAAATGGCAACCCCCTCCAATACTCATGCCTGGAAAATTCCACGGACAGAAGAGCCTCGTGAGCTATGCAGTGCATGGGGTCACAGAGTCAAACACCACTGAGCACTCAGCATTAAACAAAAATAAAGCTCACTCACAGATTGAAAGCTAAGTTGAACACGTGCACGATCGTGCCAAGCAGAGAGATTTAGTATCTCACAGAAGCCCACAATTCCTGCCTATGACAGGTACCTCTTTGCCCCCACCGTGACGGGTCATTCGTCACCATCATTGCAGAACACAAATAGCATTTTTGAAGAGATTTGGGATTAAGAGCGGGCACCAGGCCAAATGAAGGACCACAGCTCTCCTGGCTTCTCCAGCGTTGTAAAGCTTTTCAGAGAGATCAATCAGTTACGGCTTACTCGGAATCTAGATTACCATGATATGATGTCTGGGAATTTACGTTTTAAGACTTACTTCCTCTTATGCAGCTGGAGTGGGGCTGAGGGGGTGGGGGCACAAGTGTCCAGGAATTAGGAGTTTGGTGAGGATTTCTGTGCCCCAGCATTTCTGCCCAGAAGACCAGTGTCGGGAGCACTTGAGGGTGAGTGGAGTCCCTTCCTGGTGCAGGGAGCGCTCTCCACTCTTGAACCTTACTTAATAAATTACCACTTCACAATAAATTGCCCTTAAATCACTCAATCGAAAGTGTCAGTTCCTCTTGTCAAAGAGCTGGAATTATATAAGAGAAGACCACTGGAGAGAGACGTGGTTTGAAGCAGAATTTCTTTCTTAAAGACTTTAATTTCATTTATGACTTCTTCCCAGTTAGCTAGGAAACCCTCTGGTGCCTGCCCTGCCCCGGATCCAATCAGGCTCCCTCCCAGCTCCCTGGCTTTGTCCTCCTCCCCAGCCCCCACCTGCCCCCTCCTGGAGCAGGATGCAGATTTTGCCTCTGAGCCCCTGGCACTGGTGATGACAGACAGGAAGGACCAGGAAGGAAGAGTGCTATGTAATTCATCATTTGCTCGATTAATATTTCTGAAGGAGAGGAAGGGAAGTGTCATTGTTTTCATCTTTGAAAGAGGGGTGACTGTGTTGGAGGAAAACAGCTCCTGAGGACTTGGATTTTTGTTTAAAATTAAAAAACCAGTGACTGAGTTGGAGAGTAAAGCTGTTTCCCTGCTTCCCAAACTAGTATTTGCCTTCCTGTCTTCTCTCATTACGAAAGGCAGGCCGCAAAGGCAGTTTTCCATTTATTGAACATATCTTGGGCAGAGCTCTCATAACGGAACTAGCATGTTGGTGCTTTTGAATCCTGCTTTTAAGCTCTGTCTGCAATCAGGCCGAGCTCTCTGGAGGATAAAGCTATATTAAGCTTTAAATCTCTAGTTAATTTTTTTGTTTGTTTCCGTAAAATTGCTTTCCTTGTCTTTTGCTTTTTCTCTGCAGGTCACTGTTCAGTAAATCAGCAGAATCACCAGTCCTCTCAATGAGCCCATTAGTTAGATGGGGATCTGAGAGAAATATTTTGCATATAAACTTCAAATACCATAAAGCAGAGAAAGAGTAAGAGGATTTGAAGTCACTGACTCCCTATTTTATAGCATGGGTATTTCATCCCAGTAATTGGTTTAAATCCCTTTTGGTCATCATTTCTTATATTTTGGCAATATTTTTCTCTTTATAAAGACTGTGAATGTTTCTTAACTTGTCCGAACTCCCTTCTCCCACCTCGATCTTTTACTTTCAGTGATCCCCTGCAACTTAATTTGCTCCGAACTCCAATCGCCTAACTGTAAAAGTCTGAACCACATCTTCGAGGCAATAAATTTCTGTGTTTGTCATTGGTAGGCACAGTGGCTTTTGTTAATGAGAGTTCAGATGAGGAAAAAAATAAACCTGTTCTAGAAGGTTGTGGAAAATGCCCTCATGTTTCACAAATCTATTGATTTAAATCATTTTGATTTCTCTTTATATTTGATTTTTTAAAAAAATAATCGGAGGTAAATGTAGTTAATTTTGTGTTATAAGGTGATACAGGGAGCTGCCTGTCTGCTTCTGGCTCTAGATAAACCTCTGTTTTAAGAAGTATTTGCTGAAAACCTAATCTACCTGATTATAGCAATCAAGATGTTTTGGGTTTATTGAGTATATTTTGCAAATGCACAGTTTAATTATGACATTCTCTGTGTCCCTTTCCTATGATTATTTTTTCTCTGTATTATGCACATATTGAATAGCCATCGAGCTGTCTGTAAGGGGGAAAATGAATAAGTGGAAAATTAAATGTCCAGTTAAGTAGCAACAAGCCTTCAGCAGATATGGAAAACAAGTCATATCTTAAAAATACAGTCCATTCTTCTGAGGGGCTTGGATAAACAAACTTAGTATTACTCAAGCTAATCATATGGCACTAATTTACTGCCTTGCTTTTCCATTAAACTCTCTCCAGGTGACTCCATATGACAGTTGAGTTCAGTAGATTCCAGATTCAGGTAATGGATTAACATTAAGCAGATATTCTTTTAAAGACAGCATGTAACCAAAGTCTGTACTCGAGTTTTCAACATGAAAACCTCTAGTAGAGTAAAGATACACTATGTGAACAGGAATTCTTCTGCCCCTTACTTAAGAAAGGCAACCGAGCTTTGGAAAAGGAAATTGGAAGTCTGTTGTTCAGTCACTAAGTTGTGTCCGACTTTTTGCAACCCCATGCACTGCAGCACGCCAAGCTTCCCTGACCTTCGCTATCTCCCGGAGTTTGCTCAAATTCATGTCCATTGAGTCAGTGATGCCATCCAATCATCTCATCCTCTGTCGTCCCCTTCTCCTCCCACCCTCAATCTTTCCCAGCAGCAGGATCTTTTCCAATGAGTCAGCTCTTTGCATCAGGTGGCCAACATATTGGAGTATGTAGGTGATAGTTATTGGAAACTGATTCCAGAGGTCTCTGGATGGTACACAGCAAATATGGCAGGCAGTCAAGGGGTCTCCCCTCAGCTGCTTGAAGTAAGAGGATGCTTGGTGGGAGTCAGAGTTGAAGAGAAGGAAGAGACACATCTCTCTATATTAGGCTTTCTTTGTCCTGAATTTTGGGCATGAAGTAAGATAATGAGATTGGTGGAGGCCTTCCTGGTGGTTCAGTTGGTAAAGAATCCACCTGCAGTGCAGAAGACAGGGGTCCAATCCCTGGGTCGGGAAGATCTCCTAGAGGAGTGAATGGCTACCTACTCCAGTATTTCTGCCTGGGAAATCCCAGTGGACAGAGGAGCCTGGCAGGGTACAGCCCATTGGGTCACATAGAGTCCGGCATGACTTAGTGACTAAACCACCACCAACCACCACCGCCAAAGAGGTTGGTGAGCTTGCTCCCTTCCTCGACATTTCTTATTCTAATTTGTTCCTGGAGCCTAACATGTAGGGGGAGAGAGAGCTTCAGAATAACACAGACCTGAATTCAGGTCCAGTCTGCCACTTAATACCTGTGTGACTTTAGCTAGATACCGACCCTCTGAGTTGGTGTTACCAAGCAAAGGTTGTGTGCCTAACATGGAGTGAGGCCAAATAAACAGAAACATCACAGTTTAGAGCAGAGAAAGTTTATTGCAGGGCTAAGCAATGAGAACGGGTGGCTCATGCTCAGAACACCCAAACTCTTCGATGGTTCAAGGGAGTTTTTATAGGCAAAATTTGGGGTGAGGGCTATAGTGTGTGACCCTTCTGATTGGTTAGTGGTGAGGTTACAGGGAGGTGTTCCAGGAATCCTATGCTCAGTTTGAAGTTGCTGGCCTCCACCTCGGTGGGGGTTTCAGTGCTACAGAAGAATTCAGAGATGTCATTAAATATATTCCTTGAGGAGGAACCAGGACCCTGCCCTATGACAGCACTATTGTTCAGAGAGGAAAACATGAATGAGGTCACAAAATGGCATCTGTGTAGATGCAGAAGTGGGTAGAGCTGTGGGAATTGGACATGGGCCTATGACCTAGTTAGGGAGATCAGGAAAGGTGCTCCTGTGGAGTAGTTAGTTAAAGTGAGAACAGAACATGATGTAGGATTTAACTAGTAGGAAAAGGTGCTAAGATGCCTTCTAAGCCATGTTGAGGATCTTGTTCTTTCATCCTGAGAACAATGGAAACTACTCAGATTTTTCAACAGCGATGTGCCAAGAAGATTTCCATTTCCAAAAGTTCATAAGGAGAGCAGGTATGGATGTGCAAAGAGCATTCCTGAAGCTGTTGGAGATGTCCAGTCCAGAAAAGACAGTAGCTTGAACTAGGGGAATAGCAGTAGGGAGGGAGATAAGTGGACAGACTCAAGTCAGATTTAGAGGCTTCCCAGCTGGCTTAGTAGTTAAAAAAAAAAATCTGCCCGCCAATACACGGAGATGTAGGAGATGTGGGTTCAATCCTGAGCTGGGAAGATCCCCTGGAGAAGGAAGTGGCAACCTGCTCCAGTTGACTCTTGCCAGGATAATCCCCTGGACAGAGAAGCCTGGTGGGCTACAGTCCATGGGGTTGCAAAGGAGTCAGATATGACTTAGTGAATAAACAACAAAAAATGAGATTTAGGAAATAAAATCTAAGGATTCGAGGTGATCTTGGAGATGAGGGTGAGGGAAGAAAAATACCAAGGATGACTTGTAGATTTGTGGCGTGGTGGGTGTGTCATTTACTGAGGCTGAATCTTGCAAGAGAACCGGATTTAAGGTTGGTTTGGACATCCTGAATCCAACGTTGCCTCTAAGATGCCTAAGAAGACACCTCGAGCAATAAGTTGACCCTATGGATCTCAAATTCCGAAGAGATGAGTGGAGAGGTCTACATATAGTTCATTTGTGTGTTGGGGGGTGAGGGGGTGATTGCCTGCATCTGTGGTGGTCGAATGCATGTAAGTAACATTGGCATGGAAAGGAAAGAGGACCTAGGACTGAGGCTTAAAAAAAGACCAGTGGTCAATGGCTTAGCTCCTGATGTTCGCTGCACATGTTAGTTATCATTAGATTAATTCCACTTTCTCCTCGGAAGCACCTCCTGAGTTAAGGTCCTTCTCATCTTCCTTAGTGCTTTGGCCGTGAGATCTGCTGTCTTTCTCTCTAATTTGGTTAGGTTCTAACAAGGTTCATTGCCACTTTCCTTCCCAATACCGGGGCTTCTCATGGAACTGTTGTTATCTTCTTAGACAAGTATGATCTTATTTCTTCCCTACTTAGAGCCTTGGGTCTCCCTGTTCTCTCCTGTTTCTATGTTTGCTGAGCAAGAATCACGTTGTACTGCCACTGCTTATTCCAAAGTTGGTTTCTCTCTGGCTGAAATGCAATAGACTCACTGGTAGAGAGGACCAGACTTCATCCACCTTTGCATCTTCCAAGCCTGGGAAACCATTGGCATCTAGGAAGTGTGCAGTGATGCGACCCCTGCTTCCATTTGACCTTCCGTTTCTTCTCTACAAATGTGGACACAGCTCTTTGCTGCCTGCTTACCTCGGAGGCACGTTTTCCTGCAAGGGAAGGAATCTCCTTACCTTAAAGGAGTTATATAAACAATGCTTAAAAGGAGGGCTAGGATGCACATATGCAATCATGTGTTTTGAACTTAGTAGGCAAAGTGGCTTTACAGGCTTAGGCATGACATTATTTTTACTCAAAGTAAAATGTTCTCAAAACACCCCCCTCCACCAGATTCAATTCCATGTTAATTAGGTTAATTACATGTGTTCAGTGAGAAAAATTTTAAACTTCTATTTGAAGAATCTCAGGGGAAAAGATGTCTTTAAAAGGAATTAACTACCTGTATTTCTTGTATATAGATCTGATTTACTATTTTACAGGTTTTCTGCAATGAAGGTTCTTTTCCTACTCTTTTCATATGAAAGAGAAAGAGAGAGCATGTTTTTGAATAAGTATGGAAACCTTATCCTTTGGAGTTAAGGAAATTAGATATTTACTTATTACATGTTTTAATTTTTCATCTTGTTTGGAAAGCAACTGGTCTTAGTAGCTTGCCTGGGATTGATACATTCCAAAAAATCTACATATAATGAACATTTTTGTACATTTCTAAGATTTTTCACTTGTAGGGCAATGATGAACGCTGATAAATCCAAAATGAAAATTTTAGCTATTATTTACTTATTTTGATAAGAGTCTGGATTCTCTGAGCTCTTAAAAATAGGATGTTTTCTTGAGATGGAGTAAAAAGGCCCTGAAAAATACCATATGTAATTCTATTCTTGTTTCCTTGGGGAAAAAAAATACCACAACCAAAAAAGCACTTCTTAAAGCTTTTGTGTGTGTGTGTGTGTGTGTGTGTGTGTGTGTGTGTGTGTGTGGAGAGAAACAGAAAGAAAAAATATATAGGTAATACCAGTACCCTTTAGAGTTCCAGGTAAAAATAAATGTAATGAGGAGCCTGTAGTTGAAATTAGATTAAGTCAAAATCCGGTATCTGAGGCCTGTCTGCAAACATTTCAGCTGCTCTGGCTGTGCATTTATAGACTTGCCCCACACAGTCTTATAGGATGAGTGGGGAAGAGTGAGGATCGGAGCTGTTGCCAGGATATAAATTGGTTATAGGACTGTAACTCAATTTGGATGATTAGGAATGGGGAGTTGTGATCCATCTCATGCTTTGACTGTTCACATTTAGATCTCTCTTCTCTGCACCTCATGCTTTTTAATCTACCAGTTCAGTTCGGTCACTCAGTCACACTCGACTCTGCAACCCCATGGACTGCGTGCAGCATGCCAGGCCTCCCTGTCCATCATGAACTCCGGGAGTTTGCTCAGACTCATGTCCATCGAGTCAGTGATGCCATCCAGCCATCCAACCATCCAGCCATCCAACGTTCTCATCCTCTGTTGTCCCCTTCTCCTCGTGCCTTCAATCTTTCCCAGCATCAGGGTCTTTTCAAATGAGTCAGCTCTTCACATCAGGTGGCCAAAGTATTGGAGCTTCAGCTTCAGCATCAGTCCTCCCAATGAATATTCAGGACTGATTTCCTTTAGGATGGACCGGTTGGATCTCCTTGCATTCCAAGGGACTCTCAAGAGTCTTCTCCAAAACCACAGTTCAAAAGCATCAATTCTTCAGCACTCAGTTTTTGTTATGGTCCAACTCACATCCATACATAACTACTGGAAAAACCAGAGCTTTGACTAGATAGACCTTTGTTGGCAAAGTAATGTCTCTGTTTTTTAATGTGCTATCTAGGTTGGTCATAGCTTTTCTTCCCAGGAGCACGAGTCTTTTAATTTCATGGCTGCAGTCACCATCTGCAGTGATTTTGGAGCCCCCCAAAATAAAGTCTCTCACTTTTTCTCTCATTGTTTCACCATCTATTTGCCATGAAGTGATAGGACTGGATGCCATGATCTTGGTTTTCTGAGTGTTGAGTTTTAAGCCAGCTTTTTCACTCTCCTCTTTCACTTTAATCAAGAGGCTCTTTAGTTCCTCTTCACTTTCTGCCATAAGCGATACGTCATCTGCATATCTGAGGTTACTGGTATTTCTCCCTGAAGTCTTGATTCCAGCTTCTGCTTCGTCCAGCCCAGCATTTCTCATGATGTACTCTGCATGTCAGTTAAATAAGCAGGGTGACAATATACAGCCTTGACATACTCCCTTCCCAATTTGGAACCAGTCTGTTGTTCCATGTCCAGTTCTAACTGCACATGCATACAGATTTCTCAAGAGGCAGGTAAAGTGGTCTGCTATTTCCATCTCTTTAAGAATTTTCTACAGTTTGTTGTGATCCACACAAAGGCTTTTTCATAGTCAATAAAGCAGAAGTATATATTTTTCTTGAATTCTCTTGCTTTTTCTATGATCCAATGGATGTTGACAATTTGATCTCTGGTTCCTCTGCCTTTTCAGCAGAGGATGTTCCAGCTTGAACATCTGGAAGTTCACAGTTCTTGTAGTGTTGAAGCCTGGCTTGGAAAATTTTGAGCATTACTTTGCTAGTGTGTGAGATGAGTGCAAATGTGCTGTAGTTTGAGCATTCTTTGGCATTGCCCTTCTTTGGGATTGGAATGAAAACTGACCTTTTCCAGTCCTGTGGCCACTGCTGAGTTTTCCAAATATGCTGGCATATTGAATGCAGCACTTTCACACCATCATCTTTTAGGATTTGAAACAGCTCAACTGGAATTCCATCACCTCCACTAGCTTTGTTCGGAGTGATGCTTCTAAGGCCCACTTGACTTTGTACTCCAGGATGTCTGGCTCCAGGTGCATGACCACACCGTCATGGTTATCTGAGTCATTAAGACATTTTTTGTATAGTTCTTTTGTGTATTCTTGCCACTTCTTAATATCTTCTGCTTCTTTTAAGTCCATACCTGATCTATAGGCAAAAGTGAGGGACTTAGTTAACGGAGCTGTGTATGTATATGTGTGTGTGTGTGTATATGTTTCCCTACAGACAAAAGAGTGGAATGGCTGAGTTATGTTAAATGTATATGTGTGTATGTGCTCAGTTGTGTCCGGCTGTTTGCGATCCCATGGACAGTAACACACCAGGCCCCTCTGCCTATGGGATTCCCAGGCAACAGTACTGGAGGGGGTTGCCATTTTCTGCTCTAAATGATCTTCCCAACCTAGGGATCGAACCCTAGTCTCCTATGTCTCCTGAACTGGCAGGCAGATTCTTTACCACTGAGCCACCTGGGAAGCCCTTAAATATATGGAAAAACCATCAAACAATTTTATTCATTTAAAAACACTGAATTAAGTGTAGTGGAGGTAATAGAATTAATATAAATGCTTTCTAAGTATGGTATCAGCTTCCATTTGAATAATAATCATATACCAAGCCCTGTCCTAAACATTTAACATCTATTGTATCCTTTTATCCTTGCAACAATCCAATGAAGCTGGTTATGACCCCATTTTACAGATAAGAAAACCAAGGCATAAAACTTGCCCAAATTGATACCTTTAGTTGTCCACCCTTATTTCAGATCTTTTCAAAAATTACAATAATTGCATGAAGAACCATGTTTTAATATAAATTAAATTATATATAATTTTATATATTAATATGTATTTTATATTAAATTATATGCAATTAGATAGCCAGATAGATATAGAGGGTTAATAGACATAATCTGGGTCTAGATAGAGGTATATCGGTAGAGAGACTGAGAGCATTGCAGTTCACCACAGCTAAGAGATAAAAGTTCACTTTCCCTTCAAATACCACTTTGAGCTTTTTCCTATTATATGCATAATCGTAGTTATTAAAGTTTAAAAGTAGAAAGTCTAGCATATTAAATCTGTGTAAGAACTTTATGAAACCCTCTGTTTTATCATCTAAATAATGAGCTGTGTTATACGGGTTAAGCACACTCAGGAATGCTATTAATAGTGTGTGATGCTTATTATGTATGTATGTATGTATTTGGCCAGCCAAGACAGAGTTTCCTAGAATTTTCCATTTGCCTCATTTCACAGTATCTGTGACTGCTCAGTCATATCCACAACCCTCTCCCCCAAAGTTCAAATGCATATGTAGAACCTGAGATAGTCCCCCCAAATTCTGATAAAGAATAAAAGTAAAATGCACTGGAGGGTATTTGAAATCCCCGTCAAACCAGCCTGGAGCACACACCTCAGACAGTCCTATTTCCGTAACCCCACATGCCTTTGGGATCATAATTATACACAGCCTCTAACTGGAGCATTAACACTCTTAATGTTAAGCTGTACTTTTCATAATAATGCCAAGTGTAAACCCACTTAAAATAACTCCTTTCTTGAGCCAGTGTCAGAAATATTTAGTCTCTAGGAGGGAACCTCAGCCAGAGGAGGGTCAGCTCCATCTGTGCCTGCACAGTCAGGCTGCCAGAAGCCCTAAGAAAAGGTTGAGAATAATGAATTGTAAGCTGAAAGTTTTAGGCTCATGAAAAGTTAACTCTCCAGCTCTCATCCCCACCTCTGTTAGCTTCCAATTAAGAGAGAAGAATCTGAGGAAGAGCCTGGGCTGGGCCACCTGGTGGAAACTTTGTATCAGACGGTGACCTTTCCGTGTGTCATTGTTTGTCCTCTCAACTTTCATGGGCATACTGTTTTAATAAGCATTTGTAATTTTCATCTGCACCAGCATCTTAATGGTTTCCAAAGAGACTTGTACTCATTTGAGCTGTTTTACGATTGGAAATTGGCGTTTCTTTGGAGATGGCGCAAATAGCATCATTTGCTTCAACCTCCCTGGGGCTCCGCCTACATGATTTCAGTGGATCTTTTTCCAGAAAGATCCAATGTTTGAAGTTTCCAATGGTGATAGTAAGATGTCTGAATTCCTATAAAGTCTCATAATGGTACAGTTAATATTTGCACACATGTTTAAATATGCCTGGTACTTTTGCTTTGTGGGGGTAAATCCTTTATGAATTATGTCACCTATTTAGATATCCAGAACATGTGTGTCCCTCTCCACTGTATCATCTTCCATAACAGCTAAGGGTACAGAGGACATTTCTCTAACGAGGAGGTTTCCTGTACAGTGCTCAGTCTCACTAAGCTTCAGTTTTCTTATCTGTAAGATAATAAACTCCGATCAGATCATCCCTCCTATCTGAAGCTCTGATTATATGATGCTTTGAATCTATCTTCAAGTTATGGGACATGTTATTCATACAGAGATATTTTAATAACAATCATATTCAGTTCAGTTCAGTCACTCAGTCGTGTCCAACTTTTTGCGACCCCATGAATTGCAGCACACTAGGCCTCCCTGTCCATCACCAACTCCCAGAGTGCACCCAAACCCATGTCCATTGAGTCGATGATGCCATCCAATCATCCTCTATTGTCCCCTTCTCCTCCTGCCCTCAATCTTTCCCAGCATCAGAGTCTTTTCCAGTGAGTCAGCTCTTCACATCAGGTGGCCAAAGTATTGGAGTTTCAGCTTCAACTTCAGTCCTTCCAATGAACACCCAGGACTGATCTCCTTTAGGATGGGCTGGTTGGATCTCCTTGCAGTCCAAGGGTCTCTCAAGAGTCTTCTCCAACACCACAGTTCAAAAGCATCAGCTTTATTTACAGTCCAACTCTCACATCCATACATGACCACTGGAAAAACCATAGCCTTGACTATATGGACCTTTGTTGATGAAGTAATGTTTCTGCTTTTCAATATGCTGTCTAGGTTGGTCATAACTCTCCTTCCAAGGAGTAAGCGTCTTAATTTCATGGCTACAGTCACCATCTGCAGTGATTTGGGAGCCCAGAAAAATAAAGTCAGCCACTGTTTCTACTGTTTCCTCATCTATTTGCCTTGAAGTGATGGGACCAGATGCCATGATCTTAGTTTTCTGAATGTTGAGCTTTAAGCCAAATTTTATCTACCTTGAAAGAGCCATGCTCAGCACAAGAAGCCATACTCAGAGCTTGAAGTACAGTCTCTAATATTAATCCTTACAAATTCAGATTAAGGGGCTACATAGGCACAGATAGGAGCTTTCATGGTGGCTCAGATGGTAAAGAGTCTGCCTGCAAGGTAGGAGACCTGGGTTTGATCCCTGGGTTAGGAAGATCCCCTGGAGAAGGGAATGGCTACCCACTCCCATATTTTTGTCTGGAGAATTCCATGGACAGAATAGCCTGGGAGGCTATAGTTCATGGGATTGCAGAGTTGGACACAACTGAGCAACTAACACACACACACACACACACACACACACACACATATGCACACTCACAAACACAAATGCCAGGGTCATCAAATCATAAGAGGTTTGGTTTTGAATAAGTTAAACCTCTCATTCGAGCATTCCTTTACTATTAAGACAAAGCAGCTTACTCCTACTTTCACTGAATAAATTTCATGCAAGTATTTCACTAATATTAATTAGGGAAAAAATCAGTAGTCTTTCCCAAGTAACCAATTATCCTGAGTTGATCCTCCCTTGAGGAGGTTAAGTTATTATTCCTTATCAACAGGTAAGGAAACCGAAGAGTATGGAGGTGGTGTAACCTTCTTGGTTATTCATCCACCAGTGGCCAAGATGGACTTCACACCCATAGGACTCATGTTCTCAATGTTGCGAGATTTAGCAAATAAAAACATACAACATTCAGTTAAATTTGAGCTCCAGAGA
Source organism: Capra hircus (assembly GCF_001704415.2). Taxonomy (NCBI): domain Eukaryota; kingdom Metazoa; phylum Chordata; class Mammalia; order Artiodactyla; family Bovidae; genus Capra; species Capra hircus. The sequence continues at coordinate 14,961,332 of NC_030820.1, forward strand.
GCAGCAAATAATTTTTTATTGTATGTCTCAAACTTTGCATGAGATACACTTATACAGAAAGAATTATTAGTCATTCATCTGAATTTCTATTTTAACTGGGCAGCCTGTATTTCGGTTGGGCCAGTCTACCTACAGACAAAATTCCATGACAGAATCTGGATCTCTGTGCTTTGGTAGATGTATTGGGGATGAGCACGCGTATGTGCATGCCAACTCTCTTCACTCGTGTCTGACTCTTTGTGACCCCATGGACTGTAGCCCAGCGGGCTTCTCTGTCCATGAGATTCTCCAGGCAAGAACACTGAAGCAGGTTGCCATTTCCTACTCCAGGGAATTGTCCTGACCCAGGAATCGAACATGCATCTCTTTCATCACTTGCATTGCCAGACAGATTCTTTCCCACTAAATGGCAACCCACTCCCGTACTCTTGCCTGGAGAATCCCACGGACGGAGGAGCCTGGTAGGCTACAGTCCACGGGGTCGCAGAGTTGGACACGACTGAGCGACTTCACTTCACTTCACTTCATGCCACCTGGGAAGCACTTCTATAGGTTAATGGTTTTGAAATTTTGAATGATTGTAATCAACTTGCATACTAGAGAGATAGGTAGATAGATCGGTAGGTTGACAGATAGAGATACGTAATTTTTAATTCTTAATCATTTTGTGGAATCTGGATTTAAATATCTTCCAGATTAATTTCCCAGAAATTAATCTAAGGAAATTACTCTGTCAGATTTGTAGGGACAGCAGGCTTTGGGGTGTAAGGTACAAGGATTTCTTCTGGGCACCTTTCTAAGGAAAGCTTGGAAAATGTACTTCTGCTTCTCAGCCTTCAGGCAGCCAACATCCCCAGAGACGATAAGCAAAAGGGAGACCCTGAGGGGACAGGGACACAGGTGAGAGCACACGGTGACCGTGGCAGAGCCTAGGGAGTGACCATTGGTCCTGCAGAGGCTCATTTCTGTGGATGTGATGCAAATGTTGTCACCAGATTCCCCAGCATTTTCTGTAGTTGGCTAATCTCTGGAAATGATGTAAGATCATTTTTAACATACAACTGCGTTTTCTAAAATCCAGCAGAAACAACCTGTAGTCCATTGGCCACTTAGCTTTGTTTCTCCCCAGCATTGTTTATGTGGTATCATCTCTTAGTTACTTCTTTGCCTGCCTAACTTCAGTGTAAAGAGACTATTGGAGTAAAGCCAGTTGAGGGTCAAGGTACAGAAATTTCTGTTGATCAGTTTTATAGGACCGCTTTCTCAACAATGCATGGATGATGTACAGTAATGAACATTTCTGCACTTTGATACATAAATGCAATTGTTTAGCCTAGGCTGTGAAAAGATTTTCAGAGGGTGGCACAAATTGTGAGCATTCAATGCCATGGGTTTAAAAAAAGAGATCAACAGGAAGTTATTGTAGAACTAATAATACAAACAATATTTGTAGCAGATCATTAGAGTCTGAATTACAATGGAATCACAGCTACTTCTATCTATATAGTCTTTACTTCAATGCCAGTCTGTTTCCTGAAAGCTTAAAAGATATGTATAACATAGTTCACGTAATATGTCACTCCATAATGAAGCCAAGACTGACTCCTCCTTTTATGGTATTCTTCCTTGGGTCCTTGAAGGATTTTTTTTTTTTAAATGTAACGGCTTACAATCCACTCCTTTTTTTCCTTTTTACAGAACTTCCCACTCCTGATGCCCTGTGGGAAAAGCTATGAAAAGAAAATAAAAGGACTGTGGGAGAGAAGTTGGTGGAAAACAAGCCCTCTAAACTTGAGAGGCTTTATTTCTTTTCAATTTTTTTTTCTTTTACATAGAAATTATTCACATAAAGAAAATAAGAGATTTATAATTCCCATAATTTGGCTAGAAGAAGCACACAAGTACATACTTCCTGTGTGTTAGTCATTTGGGGTTGCCTAGCTGCAAAACACAAATATATTGCAAAACTATTTTTTTCATCTCAATCGTCCACATCTGTCAACGAATCTACTCCCTTAATTTGTTTTTCAGTGTGTTAAAAACAATAGACGTCACCATATAAAATTCCAAATTTCTGATGACTCCAACATTGTTTAACTCTGCATTTGATCCCCGATCTTGCTTCAGTGTTGGGATTGTCTGAGGCTGCTTCAGAGAGAATGGCCTAAAATTAACTAAAAGTGCTAGAAATGGGCAGTGTTGACACACTGGAAGAATGTTTTTTCTTTTTTCCTGAAGCCAGTAGAACAAAGAAAGAAATGTTGTTTTGTGCAGAGATGCATTAAATTCCCCATTGCAAATTTCAAGTATGTTAGCATTATTCTAGAACAAATTGCTCCAGTGTTGACTTCTGATGGTGTAATGAGTATTCTGAGATACTTGAATGTGATCCCAGATTCCCTGGTGTTTACCTCCTCAGGGTTGGCTAAGGGTCATGGCTAATACAAAGCGTAGCAAAGGCACTTCTGGAATAGGGTTTACATAGCCCCTTCTGTCTTCCTGTCCCATGTGGTTGGCACAGACCAATGCGCACCAACTCCGTACAAAGTCCCTGAGCCCAAAGAAGTGATGCAATACCTCCTAAAGCGAGGTGTTGAAAGAGAATGAGAATGTGATAAGCTGAGTTTTCTTGGATGTTTCATCCACAGGGTAGGGATATGGGGCAACTCTTCATTCCACCATGTACAAGCGGACCTCTGATGTTGTACTTGATGCCTGATGTTTATGTGGGCAACCTGTCCTGTGTCAGTCACCCCAAGAAAAACTAGCTCATTGCCTGGCACATGGTTGGTATTTAATGAATATTTGCTGAGAGAACAACATGTGGGGTTGTTGTTCCATCACTCAGTCGTGTCAGACTCTTTGCTACCCCATGGACTGCAGCACGCCAGGCCTCCCTGTCCTTCACCATGTCCTGGAGTTTGCTCAAACTCATGTCCATCGAGTCAGTGATGCCACCCAACCATCTCATCCTCTGTTGCCCTCTTCTCCTCCTGCCCTCAATCTTTCCCAGCATCAAGGTCATTTCCAATGAGTTGGCTCTTCCCATCAGGTGGCTGAAGTATTGGAGCTTCAGCCTCAGCATCAGTCCTTCCAGTGAATACTCAGGGTTGATTTCCTTTAGGATGGACTGATTGGATCTCCTTGAAGTCCAAGGGACTCTCAAGAGTCTTCTCCAACACCACAGTTCAAAAGCATCAATTCTTTGGTGCTCACTTTATGGTCCAGCTCTCACATCCTGGAATACATAGTCATCCATACATGACTACTGGAAAAGTCAGTTTTAACTGTATGGATCTTTGTTGGCAAAGTGATGTGTCTGCTTTTTAATATACTATCTAGGTTTACCACAGCTTTTCTTTCAAAGAGAAAGCATTTTTCACAAATGGGTTCAACACAGGGATTCTAGAGTTACTGGCAGAGAGATTTGAATATACTTGGGACCTCTTGTAAGATCCCAGACATGAAGACAAGTGGGATCAACTCCTAGCACAAGAATCATTTAAAAAGCAAGAAAATAGTCAAGGCTCCTCTTTGCAGTTTCACTTTGGACCTCAACTTCTTGACGAATGCTATTCTAACAGAACAAAGGAGAGGGTAAACCTTTCTAGGATGATTATAGCTTTGTGATGGGCATGAGGTTCAGTCCAATGAAACATTCATAACCAATGAGGTGACTAAGCATAGCATGATTTGGGTCAGGGACTCTACCTAACTTCTACATCTTCTCTCTAGTTTCCTTGATTATAGTCTCAAAGTTACTTCTCTCCTCCCCGCTTCCTTGTTTCTAATGTGGAAATACCCTAAATAAACAACCTTTGAAAACATGCATTCATTGCACTAGAATTGGAGGGAAAAGCAGGCACAATTCAGATTTAGCCTTACCTGAAGACTTCTCTGGTGGTCCAGTGGCTAAGACTCCGTGTTCCCAAAGCAGGGGCCCTAGTCCAATCAATCCTTGGTCAAGGAACTAGATCCCCCATGCTGCAACTGAGACCCAGCACAACAAAATATACATTTTTTAAACAAACAAAAAATGAAACAAATTTAGCCTGTCACTAAAAACAGTAAAGCATGAGATGCCTTGGTTAGAAAAACTAGCTTTCCCAACTATCTAGGACTCACCCAAGGACATCGTTTTGGAGTTCTCCATGCCAGGTATATCAACTGGCAATTTTTCAAGTTTTTGAGCCTAATACACACAGAGAAGGGCATAAATAGGTATTTTAAAATGTGAATTTTGTGAGGCCAAAATTTCAGCAAGGAGAATAAAATGATGCCATTTCTTCCCTTTCATGCTTTTGAGGGTCTGTCCTCATGCATAAAACTTCTGCGGTAGTACTTTATGGTTTTTCTCTCCAAAGAGCATTATGTCTTTTTCAGAATTATGGTATGTAGCCCACTCTAGGGTTTTCCCTGGTGGCTCCACTGGTAGAGAATCAGGTTGGGAAGATCACCTGGAGCAGGGATAGGCTACCCACTACAGTGAGCTTCCCTAATAGGTCAGTTGGTAAAGAATCCACCTGCAGTGCAGGAAACCCCAGTTTGATACCTGGGATGGGAAGATCCGCTGGAGAAGGGATAGGGTACCCACTCCAGTATTCTTGGGCTTTCCTGGTGGCTCAGTTGGTAAAGAATCCGCCTGCAATGCGGGAGACCTGGGATTGATCCCTGGGTTGGGAAGATCCCCTGGAGAAGGGAACGGCTGCCCACTCCAGGATTCTGGCCTGGAGAATTCCATGGACTGTATAGTCCATGCAGTCGCAAAGAGTCGGACACGACTGAGAGACTTTCACTTTCACCCACTACAGTGTTCATGGGCTTTGCTGGTAGCCCAGATGGTGAAGAATCCGTCTGCAATGCAGGAGACCTGGGTTCAATCCCTGGCTTGGGAAAATCCCCTGGAGGAGGGCATGGCAACCCAGTCCAGTATTCTTGCCTGGAGAATCCCCATGGATAGAGGAGCCTGGCAGGCTGTAGTCCATGGGGTCACAAAGAGTCGGACACAACTGAGCAACTAAGCACACAGCACAGCTTAGCCCACTCTAATCAACCTGGTTAATGTAAATGAAGCAAGAGCAGACATAATTCAAAACCACCAATAATTTCAAAGGGCATTTGTGCTTGATTTTGGAATGTAAATGATATTCTATCCCCACCCCCCCACTCCAGTACTCTTGCCTGGAAAATCCCAAGGACGGAGGAGCCTGGTGGGCTGCAGTCCATGGGGTCGCTGAGGGTCGGACACGACTGGGCGACTTCACTTTCCCTTTTCACTTTCATGCATTGGAGAAGGAAATGGCTACCCACTCCAGTGTTCTTGCCTGGAGAATCCCAGGGATGGGGGAGCCTGGTGGGCTGCTGTCTATGAGGGCACACAGAGTCAGACACAACTGAAGTGACTTAGCAGTAGCAGCAACTGTGTCCATTAGACTAATGTTAGATTAGGGCTAATTTCCAGAGCACCCAGCAACCAAGAGTATAAAGAAACTGCTAAGATACCTCCTAGGGCCAGGATGAGGCCAAACCAAGAGAAAGAGCTCTCTGTAAACAAGCAGCAAAGTGGGTAACAGTGACAAGGAAGCATTATCTCATTTATTCTCACCCTGTCCCTTGAAACAAGGTAGGGATACAGTCAAGGATTTTGAATCAGGAGGATCCAGGGACACATAGGAACAGAGCTATATTAGAAAGGGGGGCAGGGCGCTGGGATGTCAGGGGCCACCTGACAGGCCACGCCCATGCCGGGGCAAGCATGTTACCTGATTTTAACTCTCATAACAACATGAAGTCATCCTCATTTTACAGAGGATTCCAAGAACCGGAGAAGCTGATTAACATGCTAAGCACACACACACACACCTAGGGGGTGGCGGGGCAGGGACTTTTTTTACTTGCTCCGAAAGCCCCTCCCTTTCCATAAGAACCAAGCTCACTAAACCTCTTAACATCACACGTAACAGGGAAACTTAGCCTTATGTGAAATATAAGAAAAGTACAGAATTCACCAGCAGTACAAAAGGAAACCTGGTGTATTTATGGGGCAGATTCCTAATAGGCAGACACAATGTTTCTGTTCTGCTTCCGGTCCAGAAGTCTCAATGATCAGCCAATACATCTGCCCAGACGCGATGCCTTAGAATCATCTTTATTCTTTTTCCTGTCTCGTCTGCAGCTGTATCAACCAGTAACAAAATTCTGTCTCTCTTGCTTTATGAATATCTCTCACATTTGTGCTTCCCCACCCTTGTTTCCTTTATATAAGAGACTTCTCTGGTGGCTCAGGTGGTAAAGAATCTGCCTGCAGTGCAGGAGAGCTGAGTTGGATACCTGGAAGATCCCCTGGAAAAGGGAATAGCTACCCACTCCAGAATTCTTGCCTGGAGAATCCTATGGACAGAGGAGCCTGGTGGGGTACAGTCCATAGGGTCACAAAGTGTTGGACATGACTGAGTGACTAATACCCTTTTTTCCCTTATATAGGAAGCTCGAGTGTAAGTCAAAGATGTGATACCTGGACATTTGCCTTATCCACCCAACATTTATTTGCATCTTGAAATTACCTGTACTTTGTGACAAGGTTCATTTTTATATATTTAAATCCTTAGCATGCTTCAGACTTTGAGCTTCTGTGCCAGGGTAGGCAAAAAACAGGTGTAGCCCTGTCCTTTAGGAGCTTATAATCTACCAGGGAAATAGACAAAAACATGCAAAGAAATTCATAATTATAAGACTGTAGAGCTTTAAAAAATATAAATAAGGTGCTGGGGTAGAGAACAGTGAGGAACCTGCTTAAATAAGGTGGCTTGGGATGACTTCTCTTAAGAGGTGATATTTCAGCTGAGATGGAGCTTATAAAAGGTCAAGAGTGAAATTGCCAGGAAAGGCAACAACAGGTGAAAAGTCGCAGGATGTAAATGAACTTGTCTGGCTGCAAAATGACATGAGGCAGAAAAAGTGAGCGTGCATTGCCAGTCATACAAGGTCTTCTAGTTCAAGTCAAAGAGTTTGTGTTTTCTTCCTCGTGAGATGGAGGCCACTGACAAAAAGGTGGTTGTCTGATGAGATTTATATTTTAGGTTCTGAAAGGAAACGGGTATGATTGAAGTGTAAAGAGCAAGGAAAAATGTGAATCAAGGTGAGGCCAGAGGTGGAGATGAGGTCAGACCATGCAGGGTGCATTAAATTTTTGGACTTTTATCCTCAGAGCCACAGGAAGCCACAAAAGTGTTTTAAATAGAAGGTGACTTGAAAAGATTTGCTATGACAGAGAAAAAGGACAGAAGTAGGCAAGAAAGGAACTAGAAAGGCCAGTTATGAGGCTGCTTCAGGTGTTCATGCAAGAGATAACAATGGCTTAGACTAAGGCAATGGAGAAAGGGGAACAAATTTAAGGTAATTAAATTTTTAAAAATTTACTTATTTTTAATTTTTTTTCTTTTGTAGTCAGAGAACTTAAAGTAATATCTACCCTCTTAGCAAAATTGTTCCAACTTTACTGAGATGTAATTGTCATATAACATTGTGTAATTTTAAAGGGTACCTCGTGTTGATCTGATACAGGTTTATACTGCAAAATGTTTACTACTGTAGCTAGCTAGCACCTGCATCTCATCCCATAATTATCATATCTTTTTTTGTGGTGAGAATATTTAAGATCTACTTCTTAGCAACTTTCAAGCACATAGTACAATATTATTAACTATAATTACCATGCTGTACATTAGATCCCTAGAACTTACTCATCTTATAACCAGATACTATTGTTATTGTTGTTCAGTTGCTAAGTTGTGTCTGACTCTTTGCAACCCCAGGGACTGCCCCAGACCAGGCTTCCCTGTCCTTCACCATAGGCCCTATATTGTAAATCTCCATAGTTTATTCATCTTGCATAACTGAAACTTTGTCAGGTACCTGGTAACCATCATTCTACTCTCTGTTCTATTATTTCAGCTATTTTAGATTCCACATATAAGTGGGATCATGTAGCATTTCTGTTTCTGTGTCTGGTTTATTTCACTTACCAGAATATCTTCTGAGTCCATCCTGATTGTGCAACAAATGGCAGGATTCCCTTCCTTTTTTGTTATAATTGAAGTATAGTTGATCTACAATGTTGTGTTGGTTTCAGGTATAGAGCAAAGTGATTCAGGGTTTTTTTTCAGATGTTTTTCATTATAGATAATTACTAGATATTAAATATAATTTCCTGGGCTCTTCAGCAGGACTTTGTTGTTTATCTATTTTATATATAGTAGTGTGCCCCTGTTACTGCAAAACTCCTCATTTGTCCCTCCCCTGCCCCTGCCCCTTTGGTACCCAGAAGTTTGTTTTCTATGTCTGTAAGCCTGTTTCTGTTTTGTAAATAAGTCGCTTGTATTATTCTTCTAGATTCCATGTATAAGTAATACTATATGATATTTTCTTTCTCTGCCTGACTTATTTCACTCCGTATGGCAATCTCTGGGTCCATCCATGTCTCTGCAAATGGCATCATCTAGTTCTTTTCCGTGGCTGACTAGTATTCCACAGTATGTATGTACCACGTCTCCTTTACCCATTCATCTGCTGATGGACATTCAGGTTTCTTCCACGTTTAGTCTACGGTGCTGCTGTCAACGTGTATTATTAAGATATATGTGTACATGTATCTTTACAAATTAGAATTCTCATCTTTTCCAGATATATGCCCAGAAGTGGGGTTACTGGGTCAAATGGAAACTCTGTTTTTAGCTTTTAAAGGAAACTCTGTATTGTTATTCACAGTGGCTGTACTAATTTACATTTCTGCTCACCGTGTAGCGGGGTTCCCTTTTCTCCACACCTGCTCCAGCATTTATGGTTTGTAGATTCTTTGATGATATGACCGCTCTGTCCATAGTGAGGTGATACATCAGCAGCAGCATTTTGACTTGCATTTCTCAGTTAGTGATGCTGAGCATCTTTTCATGTACCTGTTGGCCACCTGTATGTCTTCTTTGAAGAAATATCTATTAGGACTCCCTTCTTTTTAAGGCTGAATAATGTTCCCTTGTATGCATATACCACATTTTCTTTAAGGTACTTTTAAAAAGTGAAACTGATAGAACCGGGTCATGGATGTGGATGGGGCAAGGACCAAGCGAGATGAGGCAAAGGGTAGAATCAAGGATGTTTTGTACAGAATTAGGAAGACAGTAGTGCTGTTTAGTGATTGGGAAATTGGGGCATGATTTGAGAATGCTTGGAAGATCAAGAGAACAAGTTTGAACATGTTAACTTTCAGGTAACTCTGACATAACTCAAGTGTCCACACAGAGGTGTCATTTATACAGCTGTATCCATAAGAGTAGCACTCAGAAAAGAATTCTGGGCTAGAGATAATAGACTGTGAGAGGAAAATCAAGCAGAAGGAAATAAACCAAGCCATGGAAATGAATGAGTCTACAGAGAAAGAGGAAAAGGGACAGAGAACTGGAAGAATCCCATCACTTAGAGACTGGATAGAGAACAAAGGCTCAGAAGGTGAAGAATCCACCTGTCCAGGAGTGGGGTTACTGGATTCAATGCGGGAGACCTAGGTTTGATCCGTGGGTTGGAAAGATCCCCTGGAGGAAAGTATGGCAACCCACTCCAGTATTCTTGCCTGGAGAATCCCCACGGACAGAGGAGCCTGATGGGCTACAGTCCATGGGGTCGCAAAGACCCAGACAAGACTGAGCAATTAAGCGCAGCTTAATTTTGGATTACAATCCAACAGAGAAAAGTAACCAGAGGGACAGGGAGAAAATCAGGAAAGGGTGATGTTCCAGAAACTAACAGAAAACACTGTTTCAAGGGGGAATACTCAATAGCACAGGTACACCCTGCTGAGAAACTGGAGCTGAAACTAGCAATGTGACCACTACATGTGACGGTGCTGAGGCAGCGAGCCCAGCAGGGAGAAGCCATTCGGGGCTGGGCTGAAATGGGAAGAGAAGACCGCAACACAGTGTGTGCAGGCAAAGCCCTGCCTAAAATCCTTATTTAATTCTGTCACTTCTTCAGTGAGAAACTGCGTGGCTCGCTGTGCACCGCCTGTAACATCAACCCCCAGTGCTCTCGCCTCACTGTCAGCTGTCTTCCATCTGAATACTCCATTCCGGTCACACTGAACTCATCCGGTTACTTCCTTTCCCCTTTACCTCTGCCCACATGCATTCCTAGGCCGAGAATTCCCTGCTCACGAGCTTCTTTGTGTCCCCACTCCTACACAAAGGTTTTCACAATTGCCCTGATCTTTCCCTCTGAATTTTCCAAGGCACCTTCTGTCTGTGGCCCCTAGAATGACATTTATCAAAGACTGCTGTTATTCATGTTATCTTTCATGTCATCTCTTACCAAAGGGTCAGGATTACAGTGCACTTTGCATTAAACATTTTCCCAACACAAAATCTCACCTATATTAGTACATAATATTGTCTGACCCATATGACATTTTCCATTCATTTCCTCCTAACTTTGGAGTTGGCATCAAGAACAGACTTACCCACACAACTGCCTAGATGCCTTCTGGAGGAAAACTGCTACCAAGTGACAAGACCCTGATCCAGTGACTATGTTTTTGTTTTGCTATTAGTAACCTTTATTTTTTTTAAACCCTTAGAGGGTTAGTTTTACAGAAAAATTACAAAGAAAGCACAGGGTACACCACCTCTAGTTTCCCCTATTATTAATATCTTATATTAGGCACATTTGTTATAATTCACAATCAATATTGACACATATTATTACTATTGTAGCCTAATGCTCCTAGTTTGTTCAGATTTCCTAAATGTTTGCCTAGTGTTCTTTTTCTAGTCCAGGGACCCCATCAGGATGTCATATTACATTCGGTCATCATACCTAAGGAGAATTAGGCATCTCCTCTTGGCTATGAAAGTTTCTCAGCTTTTCTTGCTTTTTGGTTATCTTGATAATGTTGAGGGGTACTGGTCAGGTATTTTGTAGAGTGTCCCTCAATTTGAATTTGTCTGGTATTTTTCTCACGACTGGGCTTGTGGGCTTGGGGGGGGGGGGGCGGGTGGGGACCAGAGAGATAAATTGCCGCCAGTCTCATCATATCAAACGTGCGTACTATCCACATGGCCTGTCACTGTTAATGTTGACCTTAATCTCCTAGTGCCTGTCATGTTTCTCCACTGCCAAGTGGGTTATTTCCCCCACTTTCCACATTTGTGCTCCTTGGAAGGAAGTCACAATGTGCATCGCACACTGAAGAAGCGGAGGCGATCTCTGCTCCTCCTACCAGAGGGCAGAGTAGCTACAAAAATTATTTGAAAGCAGATTTGTCTTGTTCCACCATTTAATTAGATCTTAAGCTACTTATTTACGTCAGGGTGGACCCTGATACTTGTTTTATACTTTGGATTACAATCCAATACTAACTTCTTTGTTCTATTGCTCAAATTGTTTCCAATTTTCACCATTGGGAACTCTTCTATTCACCCTTGTATCTCTTTGACATACCCACATCCTTGAGGGCTCTTTGGTTTGTTATATTTTGAGGTTTTTTTTTTTTTTTTTTTTTTTTTTTTTGCTCAAAAACAGGATGCTCTGTGTGCATGTTGTATATTTTCTGCCTTGAGTCCTAGAATCACCCTTTTCTTGAAGGAACCCCAGTTCCACTTATTGGAGAATGGCATTAGAAAGCAAGATCAGGGGAATTTCCTAGAAGTCCGGTGGTTAGCACTCTGCACTTTCACTGCAGAGGGTGTTCAATCCCTGGTTGAGGAACTAAGATCTCAAAAGCTGCATGGTGTGGCCAGAAAATACATATATAAAAGCAAGATCAGGTGTGCTTTTTACTACTAAGTCGTCATTGCATCTAGGCCCTCTCAGGTGACAGAGCATGGAAATATATACATGTGTATTAATCGCCAAATATTTATATATAAACTATCAATAGTAATAAGTAGGGGCTTATTAGTAATAATAATAGTAATAAGCTAGGGGCTTCCCTGGTGGCTCAGTGGCAAAGAATCTGCCTGCCAATGCAGGAGACATGAGTTCAGTCCTGGTCCAAGAAGATCCCACTTGTCTTGGAGTAACTTAAGTCTGTGCGCCACAGCCACCGAAGCCGGCACGCCCTCGAGCTGGTGCTCCGCAGCAAGAGAAGCCACCACAATGAGCAGCTTCCACACCGCAATTAGAGTAACCCTCACTCACTGCAACCAGAGAACAGCCCACACAGCAATGAAGACCCAGCACAGCCAAAAATAAATGAATACATAAAATTATTCTAAAAATACAAGAAATAGTGAGCTAAACATAAGCTCATAACGATGTCTCCCGCTTTTATCCATTACCTTCTCCCTTTATTTGCAAACTCTCCCTCTAGCAATGAGATACCTAGGTCTCAGCTTATACCATCCATCTAAGGTGTTTGGTTTCACGGGTATAGTGATTTCAGAGTGTTCACCCATACTCACACCCCTTTGGGGGACAGCTATCAGCTAGAGTATCGTGCTTATGGATAGTTCCTTTTGCCTCTAGTCTTACAGACTCCTCTTATTTCCAGAGTTACTTGGATCAAAATCTTTCCCCCTTTATCACATTTGGTAAAGCTGTTTCATATATTTGAATATAGTTAGATTATTTTTGACACATTCTGAACTCCATCCCGGGATCTTAAATGAGCTCTTCAGAACTTTGCATAAATGTAGGTTCACGCTTTGTGCTGTGACATTCTGAGGGTTTTGATAAGTGCGGTATCATGTATGCCCCATTACAGTATCAGACAGTTTAACAACCCTAATATTTCCTTGTGGGTCATCTATTCAACCTCGCCACTGCAGCTGCTGGGCAACTACTCATGTGTTCAATGTCTCTATGGTTTGGACTTTTCCAAAATGTCATATACATAGAATCATACAGTATGTAGCCTTTCTAGACTGACTTCTTTCACTTCCAAATATATATTTCAAATTCATCTGTGTATTTCCATGCCGACTTGGTAGCTCGTTCCTCACTATCACTGAATCGTATTCCAATATATAGATGTACCACGATTTGTTTATTCATTCACCTATTGAAGGATATCTTGGTTGCCCTCAGTTTGAGACCATTACAAACAAAGCTGCTAGAAACATTCATGTGCAGGTTTTGTGTGGGCATAAATTTTCATGTCAGTTGTATAAATACCTAGGAACATGATTGTTAGGCCATAAGCTAATAAGCTTTGTAAGAAACCGCCAAACTGTCTTACAAAGTTGCTGTACCATTTTGGATTCCCATCGGCAACAAAGGAGAATTTCTGTTGCTTCACATCCCACCAGGAATTGGAATCGTCAGTTCTTCAGCTGTTAGTCACATTCCTTTATTATCCTTTTAATGTCTATCGAATCACTAATGATGATCCATCTTCAACTTCTGATATTGGCAATTTGTTTAATCCTCTCTAGTTTAATTCTCACGTAGCTCGAGGTTTATGAATTTTATTGACCTTTCAAAGAACTAGTTTTGGTTTCATTGATTTTCTTTATTGTTTTCCTATTTTCAGTCATTGATTTCCACCCCAATTTTTTATTGCTTCTTTTCTTCTTCTTGCTATAAGATTACATTGTTCTTCCTTATTTAATATCATGAGTAAATCAATTATTGCTTTTTAAATTTTTCTTCTTTTCTATTATGCTCTTTTTAGTGCTATAAATCTCCCTCTCAACACTGCTTTTGCTGCACACCACAAATTGTGTTATATTGTATTTTTATTTTCCTTCAGATCAGATTATTTTAAAGTACCCTTGAGACTTCTGTTCAACTCATAGCTTATTTAGAATTGCAGAGTTTGATTTCCAAATATTTTAGAATTTTATGGCTATCTTTCAGTTGTTGATTTAGCTTAATTCTGGGGTGATCCAAGAATATACTTATATGAATTTTGCTCATCTAAATTTGTTGAGGGGTATTTTATGGCCCAGCATGTGGTCTGCTTTGGTGAATGTTCCACTGAAACTTGAGAAGAAATTGTCTTCTGCTATTTTTGGATGAAGAATTCCGTAAACGTCAATTACATCAAGTTCACTGGTTGTACTGTTCACATCGTCTCCATCTTGATTGTTTTCTGCCTGCTTGAGCTGTTATTGACAGGGATGTGCTCTGCTGTGTGCTTAGTCACTCACTCGTGTCCGACTCTTTGCAACTCCATGGACTGCAGCCCCCCAGACTCCTCTGTCCGTGGGGATTCTCCAGGCAAGGACACTGGAGTGGGCTGCCATTGACAGGGGTATGAGGCACTTAACTACGTCTTGATCTTTGTTTTTTTTTTTTTTTTTTTTTTTTTTTTAATTTTTTATTTATTTATTTTTTTTTTTAAAATTTTAAAATCTTAAATTCTTACATGCGTTCCCAAACATGAACCCCCCTCCCACCTCCCTCCCCACAACATCTCTCTGGGTCATCCCCATGCACCTGCCCCAAGCAAGCTGCACCCTACGTCAGACATGGACTGGCGATTCAATTCTTACATGACAGTATACATGTTAGAATTCCCATTCTCCCAAATCGTCCCACCCTCTCCCTCTCCCTCTGAGTCCAAACCACTGCCCAACGGTACAGATCCAAGTTCTCTCTGATCTAACCCAGTTGTCTTTCCATGAATTATGAAAATGAGCATCCTTGGCACTAGATCCATGAAATGACAGGCCACCAGCCACTTGTAGAGGATACTGTGGAAGGGAATCATGAATCAGGACAATTTGAATTAGATTTCTAAGATCCTTTCTACTCTGGGATTCTCTTAGTGATGCTTTTTACTTTGATTTTTTTCTTCTTTGCTCCTATTCTTGCTTCTGCCTCACAGTCCTGCTATTTTTGTCCTCAGTAACAGACGTTCTTGGTTAAACAAAACCTGATCTGTGACTTCTGACCAATATATAAGAGTATATTCATTGAGGGACCTAAGTGGGTCAATAGGTCCCTCAATATCTTTCTGTTTTTTCCCCCAAGATCGTTCTTTAATAAGAAGGACTTGTCTTAAAATATTCAAGCAAAGAGTAAAAAATATATATACCTCCCTGTGAGCCAGATAAAGTGATGATTCTGAAAAAAGCTGAAGAAATTTAAGGAGTCTTTATCAATATTTCTAGCCAAAACAGTGATTCTCTTGCTATCCCGCTGTCTTTTCCTGAAATAAAATTGCTTAAAAGAAAGAGCTCTTTAAAACACCTGAACCTAGGGATGCCTGAACTTGGATAGTAAGGAAGATTCTGCTAAGTGGAGACAAAGAGTGCAGGGAAGACCTGCTCCGCTGCTCTTTGCGTTTATATCCCCAGAAAAGTGATGAGCCTGTGGAAACTTTGACAGATGGCTCTTTCATGATGTCTGTAAGTCAGCTGTGCAAATTAGCATATATCTTATACCTAATATTAGAGAAATTTCCTAAGTGTCTCCTCTCTACGTATTCTTTGTTGGGTTTTCTTGGGACTCCCTGTCTTTAGAGGATTTTAACTGTTTTAGGTCCACAGGGAAGGGCAGCAGAAAAGTCTGGCCCAAAGCCTGATCTATGACCTGAAAAAGGGACAGAAAATTCGCCATCAGAATTGTCTTGGAAACTCAGGAAAGTACAGCTGCTATTTATTGCTTACCTCTCCCACAAGGACTTCCCTTTGAGAAAGAGCCTTGTAACTATTCATTAGTTCTCAGAGCTTCATGTTAGATGGATGAATGACTAGAATTTTCATTCCATTTTTGTAGACGAGAGTGAGAAACAGCAAGGTTTTAATTATTTGCTCAAGGACAGGATTGGGTCTTCTCAAATGCCAGTTCCTGTTCACTGCCTAAGCAGTTTCATAGCCTGTAATATTTAAATTACTGCTTAAATGTTTTATTTAATGATAAGTGGCTTTTGCCATCATAGATGGGAAATAGCTTTGGCCGTTTTCTTGCTTGAATAACCGGAGTCTCTGAGAGGGTAGGCTCATTCTTAGAATGTGCAAATGAGAAATCTGTTTTATACAGGTTTCCAAGTGCAAATTGGCTTGTGTAAGGGGAGAAAGAAGAAAAACATAGCCCCAGTTTCCTGTCCACTATGCCTCAGCTCATTGCTCTGAGAAAATGGGAGCTGTTTTTATAAATACCCAGTGTTATCATGATATCTGTGGAAACTCCCTAAAATTTTAAAATAAAAGACAATAACACAACACACACACACACACACACACACACACACACAAGTTGTAGCTAAAAGCCTGCTGTGCGTCTCTGAGCAATTTCAAAAGAAAGGCAGTGCCTTGAAAATAGAGGTCAAAGAGGGATTCTAAAAGCGGAAATACAACTAGATAGCATCTAGCCATTTGGTTCAGTGATAAACAAATCACTAATTCAGTAGAGTAAGTCAGGATGTCAGGGCATCCATATGCATCTGTTTACCCATCTGTAAAATGGGTCACTGA
Organism: Capra hircus; assembly: GCF_001704415.2. Taxonomy (NCBI): domain Eukaryota; kingdom Metazoa; phylum Chordata; class Mammalia; order Artiodactyla; family Bovidae; genus Capra; species Capra hircus. The sequence continues at coordinate 14,977,741 of NC_030820.1, forward strand.
CCTGCGAGGCCCCTTTTATTGTAGGCATTTGTGATTTGAAGGATCCTTCTAATATCCCTGAGTTCAAGCAAGAGCAGACATTTCCCTGAACAATCTTGGGGACTATTCATCCTCATGTGTGCAGCCCCAACGTTCTCATGCTTAACTCTACATAACAGGACTCTTTCCTTTCCCCACGTTTCAGTGTTGTTTCCTGGCTTCTTCATGCTTTCCAGGACGCGGTTGTTCCTGGAGCTTTTTTGCTGACAGTGAACTCTTTCCACTCGCTGCCCAGATTTTTTCACAGATGTTCTCTATATCAACAGAACAGCCACAGCTGGTGCCTGGTCAGTGAGAGTCTAAGGAATTTGCTGGTTTCTTTTCATCTTGGCAAATATCATTCAGATAAGCAAATAACTTTCCAAAAATCTCAGAAGAATCTATGTATGTGATAGTTTCCCTGTCACTTTCTTTTCAAGAACGTGTCTTCATTTTGATGTTTTTATCACCGGGAATAAAGATTTAAAAAGGAATCCATAAATTGCAAGAGAAAGCAGTAATTGCCTTCTGAGTTGAGTGTAACATAGGAAGCCAGTGTGAAACCCTGAATGGTCCAGATCTGTAAATGTAAGCTTTAGACCTTGAGTTTACACTTAACACAGAGCAGAAAGACCCCCTTATAGGTGTGCCTGCAAGCAGAGTGTGGTATATTATGACTCTGAAGATCAAGTTCTATTTTGCTGAAATGAGTTTTGAAAATAGTGTAAGGAAAAGTTATGTTTTCCTAAAGTAAAAATTGAGTTTGGGCACCAAACTATTGTACATGCTGTTTAAATGAGATTTGAGCATTTCCAAGTGATTGCAGGTTTTGGTTTTGTGTTTGTAATTCCCTCTTGCAATTTCCCCATACTTGCTCGCCTAAGGTTAAGAAAGATACATCTCATGCGATTTCTTTTATTACTTACATATTTGATATACAATTTTGATAGCTGAGTCCATTATTAACCTTGAAGAAGATGATCTAAAAAAGCTAAGCATACTTTAGAATTTTTATTTACATGACAGGTATGTACATTATATATATAAATATACATATATTAACAAGAGTGAGAAACATAGTAATATGGAATAATCTGTTACATGTAAAAATATAATTCTATGCTATTATATAGAAATGCATATTATATAAATTTACTTACATATAAATTTGTTTATATACCTAAGAATAAATATATGTGTATAGATATATAAAGAAATATTTAATACATATAGGTATGCATAAGTAAATTTAAATAAATTTATATAACATATACTCCTATATAATAATATATAATTATATATGGCATATATTTATAAAGTTTATAATATTATATATTTATTATTGGAGCTTTCCGGTGGTACTAGTAGTGGTAACCCACCTGAAAATGCAGGAGACATAAGAGATGCTGGTTCGATCCCTGGGTTGGGGGGATCCTCTGGAGCTGGGCATGGCAATCTACTTCAGTATTCTAGCCTGGAGAATCCCATGGATCGAGGAGCCTGGCTGGCTACAGTCCACAGGGTCACAAAGTTGGACATGACTGAAGCGACTTTGCATGCACTCATGGCTTTTAATCACATATTACTGTGTCTTCCACTATATAGATGATAGAGATGTATTCATCTGTATGTAGGTATAGGGGCTTGCCAGGTGGCCCAGTGGTAGAGAATACTCCTGCCAATGCAGGAGACGCAAGAGATGCAGGTTTGATCCCTGGGTCAGGAAGATCCCCTGGAGTAGGAAATGGTAATCCACCCCAGCATTCTTATCTGGGAAATCCCATGGAAAGGGGAGCCTGGTAGGCTGCAGTCCATGGGGTTGCAAAGAGTTGAACACAGTTGAGCGGCTGAGCACACACTCAGCACATAAATGTAGATATACTGTAGCTTCCACTGTCTATATTTATATTTATAGCTGTATAAATAAGGACATAAAAGTGTAAGAGGAAGAGCATTGCATGAACTGCAAAGAAAACTATGCTAGTCCTTTCACAAAGATAATTTTAAAAAGTCATTTCAATTCTCCCTGACTTCTCATCAGTCTGTAAAATAGCAATGATTCCATCTGACCTACTTACTTTTCAAGCTCAAATGAGAAACTGTTCTAGGAGAAAAATGCAAATGTGAAGTCCAGGTGTATCCCTGTGAATCACATGTGTGAAGAAACACCCTTTTGTTCTATACAGTCACCTCTCTGTGTAAACATTCACATGATTTGAAGCAAATATTAATACAATGTAAAAATATTTGATTCACCTTTATGAAAGGGAGAATGGCTTTCATGCTGAAAAAGCATCATTATAGAATGACTTTCAATATCAAGTTCAACTGAATGTGAAAAGGTTTCCTTTTTGGGAAGCATGTTGATTGTAGAAAGTAGAGTGTGTAGCTTAAAGCGCTGCTTCTCCCCTCATGGTGCAGCCCCACCCCTGGAGGTTCTGAGTTGCTTGATCTCAGCTAAGACCTGGTGTAATTCTATGCATCCCTCTCTATTTCTCCCACTGTCTCCCTTTCTCCTTTCTCTTGCTCTCAAAGTATACGAGTCCATCAGATAACTGGAGATTACAATTTCCTGCTATAGTGTGCATATCAGTTCAGATTAAATCCTTTGGAAGAAATTTCATTTCCCTCTTCTATATGAAATTGCCCTTTTAAACAAGTGCATTTTAGGTAAAAGCTTTTCTATTTGATCTGTTCAGTACCTCTTCATTGCAACAAAGCTAGCCTGGTCCTGAATATGTTTGAATGCTCTTGAGTTATAGGGAGTGAAACCATTTTCTGCATGTCATGTTCATGCCAATATGCCTTTCCTCTCTGTGAACTGCAAGCTTCGAAATTAGTGGCATTGCCTTGAATCTCGAGGTGGGATCATTTGAAGTGGCACTGTCTTTAAAAGCATGACACGTGAAACTGAAAAAACTGGTAAAGATGAGGAATGTCGCTTTTCACCAGAAGACACTTCATGGGAAATTAAAAGTTTGGCTGAAGTTTATGAATGGGATTAAGATAGAAGTCTTTAATTAAAGCACTTCAGAGTCACGCGTAACAGAAGGCGAGCTATGGCAAGAATTCTGTTTTCTCTGCTTCCAGGAAGGCTCCCATGATGTCATAGGGTTTTGCCAGTCTATTCCCTGAAGATTAGAAGGAGAAGGGTTTGTTTTGGCTTTTGTGTGCTCAGAGTCATCTTCTCAAGTCAGCTGGGGAGACAGAGAAGGGCCATCAAAAGAAGAGGTTCCTATTCCTATCTCTTCCAGTCAAGTAAATTGAAAAGGGCATTTCATTGATCTCTATCAAGTTTCTTCAACTATCTAGAAAATGGTGATTATAGCCTGAGATTGGAAGGGGAGCCAGAGGGAATTCCACCATGTTTTAGGTAGCATCTAAGGAGTACCTCGCCCTGCAGTTCATGACTGCGGACTCCCTCACATAGTCTCAGGAGGCGACTGCCTGGTGAGGGGCATGAAGGGGAAGAAGCCTGAAAACAACTTCTCTGTCTGCTCCAGACTGAATGTTTGTGTCCCCCACCCAGTTCATATGTTGAAGCTCTGGTCTCCAGGGTGATAAGACTTGGAAGTGGGGCTTTACGGAGGCCAGCCGGCTTAACTGCTGCTGAGTTGTATTCCATTGTATATATATACCACGTCTTTCTTATCCGTTCCTCTATAAATGGACATCTAGGTTGCTTCCATGTCCTAGCTTTTGTAAATAGAGCTGCTGTGAACATTGCGATGCATGTATCTTTTTGAATTGTGATTTTCTCCAGACATATGGCTTTTAAAATTGAATAATTTAAGGTAATTGAATAATTTAAGGTAATTGAATAATTTAAGTGGCAAGGGAAATTATTAAATAGTTTTAGATAGTAGGGTAATCTCCAAAAAGGCCAGATAGCCATGCTCTGAAGCTACACAACTAGTTTTTGGTTTTTTTTTTTTTAAAAGCCCAAACAAAAGACAGCACTCTCTCCAGAAAACAAGAAAACCCAGCCATATGGCACGGCTCAGTACCTATACTGCTTGGAGCTGAATTCTGGAACCCTGCTCTGGCTGCCCCTAGAAGTTCTTGAAAAGTGAATCGCTGGCACACGACCATCTGCTTTTATTGTTTACCTCTGAAACCAAGGCCATCACATGCCTTTACAGGAAACGATGGGACTGCATCCTTCTGGCTCCTTCTGGGGATTTCATAACATGGAAAATTACTAAAATGTAGGAAGGGTGTTTGAGAGTGCTGAAAGAGAGGTAGTCACTCAGTCGTGTCTAACTGTTTGTGACCTCAGGGACTGTAGCCCACCAGGCTCCTCTCTCCATGGGATTTCCCTGGCGAGAATACTGGAGTGGATTGCCATATCCTTCTCCAGGGGATCTTCCTGACTCAAGGATGGAACCTGGGTCTCCTGCACTGCAGGAGAGGGCTGGACAGTCACAAAAGACGATGGATGTGACAGGAGCGACGCCAGCTGCAACTGACAGCAGCTAACATTACTGATCATGCTTTGCATGCTGGGCATTCTGTTTTTATATATAAAGAGTGTGGCAAAGCCTCAACAAGCATGCGTACCTTACTCAGCATCGGAAACTCCTTCTACGGAGAAGGCTTACACATGTACAGAGGTGGCAAAGTCTTTAAATGGCACAAAAGGTTTACTCGACACCACAGACTTCACACTTGTGAGAAAACCTGCAAATGTAAAAAAGAAAATGCAATTCAGACATTCTTTTAAATTTTCTTTACTTTAGGCAGTGCTGTGTCTGTCACTGAGTAGGCTTTGCTCTAGTTGTGGTGAGCAGGGACTTCTCTCCAGTTGCAGTGCAGGCTTCTCATTGCGCTGGCTTCTCCTGTAGCAGAGCACAGACTCCCAGCCACACGGGCTTCAGAAGTTGCCACATGCGGGCTCTGTAGTTGCAGTTCCTGGGCTCTAGAGCACCGACTCGGTAGTTGGGACATACGGGCTAAGTGGCTCCGTGGCATGTGGGATCTTCTCAGACCAGGGATGAAACCCACGTCTTCTGTATTGGCAGACAGAATCTTTACCATTGAGCCACCAGGGAAGCCCTGGGCATTCTTTTAAATTCTTTGCTGTTAAATGATCTAATCCTCATAGTAAGCCAGGGAGGTGGGCAGTATTTATTGTACCTGCTTATAAATAAGGGAAGGCTTTCTTATCTCTTCTTGCTATTCTTTGGAACTCTGCATTCAGATGCTTATATCTTTCCTTTTCTCCTTTGCTTTTCGCTTCTCTTCTTTTCACAGCTATTTGTAAGGCCTCCTCAGACAGCCATTTTGCTTTTTTGCATTTCTTTTCCATGGGGATGGTCTTGATCCCTGTCTCCTGTACAATGTCATGAACCTCCGTCCAAAATTCATCAGGCACTCCATCTATCACATCTAGTCCCTTAAATCTATTTCTCACTTCCACTGTATAATCATAAGGGATTTTATTTAGGTCATACCTGAATGGTCCAGCAGTTGTTCCTACTTTCTTCAATTCACGTCTGAATTTGGTAATAAGGAGTTCATGATCTGAGCCACAGTCAGCTCCTGGTCTTGTTTTTCTTGACTGCATAGAGCTTCTCCATCTTTGGCTGCAAAGAATATAATCAATCTGATTTCAGTGTTGACCATCTGGTGATGTCCATGTGTAGAGTCTTCTCTTGTGTTGTTGGAAGTGTGTGTTTGCTATGACCAGTGCATTTTCTTGGCAAAACTCTATTAGTCTTTGCCCTGCTTCATTCCGTATTCCAAGGCCAAATTTGCCTGTTACTCCAGGTGTTTCTTGACTTCCTACTTTTGCATTCCAGTCCCCTATAATGAAAAGGGCATCTTTTTTGGGTGTTAGTTCTAAAAGGTCCTGTAGGTCTTCACAGAACTGTTCAGCTTCTTCAGCATTACTGGTTGGAGCATAGACTTGGATTACTGTGATATTGAATGGTTTGCCTTGGAAACGAACAGAGATCATTCTATCGTTTTTGAGATTGCATCCAAGTACTGCATTTCAGACTCTTTTGTTGACCATGATGGCTACTCCATTTCTTCTAAGGGATTCCTGCCCGCAGTAGTAGACATAATGGTCATCTGAGTTAAATTCACCCATTCCAGTCCATTTTAGTTCGCTGGTTCCTAGAATGTCAACGTTCACTCTTGCTATCTCCTGTTTGACCACTTCGAATTTGCCTTGATTCATGGACCTGACATTCCAGGTTCCTGTGCAATATTGCTCTTTACAGCATTGGACCTTGCTTCTATCACCAGTCACATCCACAACTGGGTATTGTTTTTCCTTTATTGACTATGCCAAAGCCTTTGACTGTGTGGATCACAATAAACTGTGGGAAATTCTTCAAGAGATGGGAATACCAGACAATCTGACCTGCCTCTTGAAAAACCTGTATGCAGGTCAGGAGGCAACAGTTAGAACTGGACATGGAACAACAGACTGGTTCCAATTAGGAAAAGGAGTACATCAAGGCTGTATATTGTCACCCTGCTTATTTAACTTCTATGCAGAGTACATCATGAGAAACGCTGGACTGGAAGAAGCACAAGCTGAAATCAAGATTGCCGGGAGAAATATCAATAACCTCAGATATGCAGATGACACCACCCTTATGGCAGAAAGTGAAGAGGAAATAAAAAGCCTCTTGATGAAAGTGAAAGAGGAGAGTGAAAAAGTTGGCTTAAAGCTCAACATTCAGAAAACGAAGATCATGGCATCCGGTCCCATCACTTCATGGGAAATAGATGGGGAAACAATGGAAACAGTGTCAGACTTTATTTTTGGGGGCTCCAAAATCACTGCAGATGGTGACTGCAGCCATGAAATTAAAAGACACTTACTCCAAAGAAAAGTTATGACTGACCCAGATAGCATATTCAAAAGCAGAGATATTACTTTGCCAACAAAGGTCCGTCTAGTCAAGGCTATGATTTTTCCTGTGGTCATGTATGGATGTGAGAGTTGGACTGTGAGGAAGGCTGAGCGCTGAAGAATTGATGCTTTTGAACTGTGGTGTTGGAGAAGACTCTTGAGAGTCCCTTGGACTGCAGGGAGATCCAATGAGTCCATTCTAAAGGAGACGAGCCCTGGGATTTCTTTGGAAGGAATGATGCTAAAGCTGAAACTCCAGTACTTTGGCCACCACATGCGAAGAGTTAACTCATTGGAAAAGACTCTGATGCTGGGAGGGATTGGGGGCAGGAGGAGAAGGGGACGACAGAGGATGAGACGGCTGGAGGGCATCACTGACTCGATGGACGTGAGTCTGAGTGAACTCCGGGAGTTGATGATGGACAGGGAGGCCTGGCGTGCTGTGATTCATGGGGTCACAAAGAGTCAGACACGACTGATCAACTGAATGAAATGAAATGAATGAATAAATAAGGGAACTAAGGCACAGAGATATTTAGTAAGTTGCCCAGGATTACTAACAGGGAAGAAGCAGAAGCCAAATTCATTCCATTCTTAACCTTTAAATCTTCCTTTTTTCAGATACATACTAGAAAATAATTTGGCAGATGTTAATAAAATTCAGCAATTGCATTCTTGGGCATCTGTCCCAGAGAAATGAAAACTGAAGTTCACACAACAAATGCTCATAGCAGCTTTTAGGTATCAGACTTGCACTCCTACCATAAACAACAAATGATGATGGAACAATTAGAAGTCTGTATGCAAAAAGTGAACTTTGTTCCTCATGCTATCATTTTCAGTAAAGGTAGAAGAGAAAGTCTTTGTGTCCCTGTGTAGGCAAAGATGTCTTAGATGTAACCCTCAAACCCTGATCCAAAAGTTGGTAAATTGGAATTCATGAAAATAAAACAGAGATATCACTTTGACAACAAAGCTATGGTTTTTCTAGTAGTTATGTATGGATGTGCGAACTGGACCATGAAGAAGGCTGAGCACTGAAGAACTGATGCTTTCGAACTGTGGTGGTGGAGAAGCTTCTTGAGAGTCACTTGAACTGCAAGGAGATCAAACCAGGAAATCCTACAGGAAATCAACCCTGAGTATTCATTGGAAGGACTGATACTAAAGCTGAAACTCCAATACTTTGGCTACCTGATGTGAAGAATCGACTCATTGGAAAAGACTCTCATGCTGGGAAAGATTGAGGGCAAGAGGAGAAGGGTGCAGCAGAGGATGAGATGGTTGGATGGCATCACTGAGTCAGTGGACACAAGTTTGGGCAGACTCCGGGAGATAGTGAAGGACAGGAAAGCCTGGTGTGCTGCAGTTCATGGGGTCACAAAGAGTCGGATGTGGCTTAGCAACTGAACAATAACAACAACAAAGCAAAACAGCACAACAAAACAAAAGTTCTTCTCTTTGAAGGATGTCAATGAGACTGAAAAGATAAGCCACAGACTGGGAGAAAATATTTACAAATTATATCTTTGGTAAATGAATTATGTCCAGAGTATGTACAGAACTCTTAAAATGTAACAGTAAGAAAACAACCTAATTTTTAAAAATAAGCAAAAGATTTGAATAGATACCTCCCCAAGGAAGACACAGATGACCAACAGGCACAGAAAATATTTCCAACATCATTAGTCATTAGCAAAATTAAAACTAGAATAAGCTAGACCTGTACATCGATTAGAATGACTGCAGTTACACAACTGAATATAGAAAGTGTCAGTGAGGATATGGAGCAACTGGAATGCTCATATACCACTGTTGGGAATGCAAAACAGTATAGTCACTTTAGAAAACAATCTGGAAGTTTCTTAAAAAGTTAAATGTATAGCTACCATCCAATGCAATCATTTTACTCCTAGGTGTTTACTCAAAGGAATTTGAATTTCTGTACAAAGATGGGTACATGAATGTTTATACTAGCTTTATCTGTAATGCCCCAACTGGAAACAACCTGGATGTCCTTCAACAGGTGAATGTTTAAACCAGCTGAGGTACATAAATACTGCAGAGTACTACCCAAGAACGAAAGAAACAAATGGATTTACACAACTTGGGTAGATCTCTAGGAAATTATACTGAGTGAAAAGTGTTCAGTTGTTCAGTAACCTCAGTTGTTCAGTAACCTCAGTTCTAAGAGATTACAAGCTATACTCATGATCGGATGAATATAACACTGTTAGGTGAAAAAATTATAGAAATGTAGGGCAGATTAGGGTTGCCAGAGCTGGGGATCAGAAGGGAAGGGGCAACAAGAGAGTTTTATGATTATGAAAGGAGAACAAGAGGAACCCTTGTGGTGATATAATTCTTTGTGTCTTGACAATGGTGATGGGTACACAGCCCTGGACACATGAGATAAAATTGCATAAAATATACCGATGAGCTTCCTAGGTGGCTCATTGGCAAAGAATCCACCTGCCAATGCAGGAGATGCGGGTTTGATCCCTGAGTCAGGAAGATCCCCTGAAGAACGAAATGGCAACTCACTCCAGTATTCTTGCCTGGGAAATTCCATGGACATAGCCTGGCAGGCTTCAGTCTATGAGTTGCAAAGAGTTGGACATGACTGAGTGACTGAGCATGCACACAAATATACATACATAAATGAGTGCATTAAAAAATGAGGAAATCTTAATAAGATCCATGAATTGTATCTGAATAAGATCCATGAGCTGTGTCCATGTTTGTGATATCATACTATAAGTTTTGCAAGGTGTTACCATTGTGGAAAAATAATTAAAGGGTAAAAGATCTCTGTATTAATTCTTGTAACTAGATATATCTATAATTATTTCAAAAGGAAAAGTTTAATTAAATTAAAACATACACATGTATCTGAAGACAACAGCATGAGATGAAATCCCCTTATTCAGGTCTTCAGTTTCCAAAAGCTGACACTGGAGACAGGACAGGAGATGTGCGATTTATTTTTATGGATCCTTTTTTAGGACACAGGATTACTTGGGCACAAGAGGGTTTGTGCACATACAATGCAACTGTTCATAGTCATTTTAACTTTGTCTTTTCCCTGTTTATCAGTCCTGGATTCTTAGTTGCAGTTACAAGAACAGGCTTAATTATCAAGCTACTGTAAGCAAGAAAAAAGATACTTAGTGGAAGGATCTGAGGAGCTCAGAGAAGGCTGCAGAACCAGTTTTGGAAATGAGCAGAAAGAGAAGCAGCTCTGGAGGTCTAGGAAAGGAAACCACATAAATAGAGTGGTCTCATGGTAGGAACAGGCGGTTGAGAGGCGCGGTGGCTGAGAATAATGCACGCCAAGCATTTTTTAGTTATAAGATCACTTGCTCATGGCCAGAGTCCAGCCTACAAAGGTCTCTCACTGAAGGACTCACATTCCTTCCTCCTGGCCATATAGAGACAACGAGAGCAATGACCTGGCCTTTGTGGTCTCCTTAGGGAGGCACAGACATCTAAACCTAACATTGCACTCAATTCCCCACAGTGCAGGAGGCAGGGCTCCGCTGGAGGAAACCAGGAAGCCGTCCGGGAGGAGAAATGATGCCATGTGACCCATGGTGATGAACATCTGTCTCAACAAGGGTGTTACAAGGGAGAGCGAGACTATAGTACAGTTCAGTTCAGTCGCTCAGTCGTGTTTGACACTGCGACCCCATGAATTGCAGCACGCCAGGCCTCCCTGTCCATCACCACCTCTCGGAGTTCACTCAAACTCACATCCATCAAGTCGGTGGTGCCATCCAGCCATCTCATCCTCTGTCGTCGCCTTCTCCTCCTGCCCCCAATCTCTCCCAGCATCAGAGTCTTTTCCAATGAGTCAACTCTTCGCATGAGGTGGCCAAAGTACTGGAGTTTCAGCTTTAGCATCATTCCTTCCAAAGAACACCCAGGGCTGATCTCCTTTAGAATGGACTCATTGGATCTCCTTGCAGTCCAAGGGACTCTCAAGAGTCTTCTCCAACACCACAGTTCAAAAGCATCAATTCTTCGGTGCTCAGCTCTCTTCACAATCCAACTCTCACATCCATACATGACCACTGGAAAAACCATGGCCTTGACTAGACAGACCTTTGTTGGCCAAGTAATGTCTCTGCTTTTCAATATGTCATCTAGGTTGGTCATAACTTTTCTTCCAAGGAGTAAGCGTCTTTTAATTTCATGGCTTCAGTCACCATCTGCAGTGATTTTGGAGCCCCCCAAAATAAAGTCTACCACTGTTTCCGCTGTTTCCCCATCTACTTCCCATGAAGTGATGGGACCGGATGCCATGATCTTCGTTTTCCGAATGTTGAGCTTTAAGCCAGCTTTTTCACTCTCCTCTTTCACTCTCATTCTTTTACCTGTGCAAAAGTCAAGGGTTGGGGGTGGTGTTTCCAAAGGACCTGGAAGGCACCTTTTCTACCCTCTCAATTCCTTCTTTGTGAATTTTCTAAAATCCCATCATTTGGGGATATTTTCCTGTTAAGCATTAACCCTCATATGATAGCTCATTTAAATGTATTCTTTCTCCGGGTAGAGCGAAAATGCCAGGTCACCGAAATATTATTATAGATGTGTCTGTGAACATTTAGAAGAGTTCCGTATCAGGAAAGGGGAAGACCTGAAATAGGGAAGCTAAAAATGAGGCTTAGGTCTGCTCAGGTGTTGTCCAGAGCTGTCCCTGCCTAAGGAACAATTTAGTGGTATGTACCTGTTTTAGGTGTTTGAGGCCCAAACTATAAAAAACTGCAAAGCCAGGCAGACTCAGGAGTCAGGTAATATACATGCTGTGACTTCTGATAAAGCGTTGGAGCCAAACCTGCAAAGGGCTCTACCTGAATGGTCATTTACTCTAGAAGTGGATGTACAGAGATCAGTCAGCTGAGAGGTCACAAGTAAGAAATGGATTCAATTAAAAAATTGACCCCAGTAAATCACAGGGTCCACATGGCCTATTCTCGGCCCAATAATTCATTAGAAAATTATAGTCCAAGAATCAAAACTATTTATTGGCAAAAATCATTCCAGTTTTATTTGCATTTCCCTCAAAAGTATTAGGGCTTCTCCGGTGGCTCAGACAGTAAAGAGTCTGCCTGCAATGCAGGAGACCCAGGTTTGGTCCCTGGGTCAGGAAGATCCCCTGGAGAAGGAAATGGCCACCACTCCAGCCTGGAGAATTCCACAGACAGGAGCCTGTTGTGGGGTCACAAGAGTCGGACACAACTGAGTGGCTAACAATTTTCAAAAGTATTATATGAATTGTGTTGCGTTTAGAAGCCACAGTTCCCAAAACCTCTTTCCACATTGCTCTGGACTCTCCTTCTGTACTACACACCAAACCTGAGGAATCTCTCTTCCTCTTTCAACTCTCAGTCCAAAACCCACCCTCACCATTTTATATATAAATATAAAGGTATCTAGATGTGAATCAAATAACATCACCCCTTTTGTCACTCCCACTGAATCTACGTGATTGCCTTGAACGGATAAAGGTGCCTGAAGGACTGAAAGAATAGCATGCCTTTTTCACTCAGGGTAACATTTGGCGGCAGAGGACAAGATGGTTGAATAGCATCATTGACTCAGTGGACATGAGTTTGAGCAAATGCTGCTGCTGCTGCTGCTGCTAAGTCACTTCAGTCATGTCTGACTCTGTGCGACTCCATAGACGGCAGCCCACCAGGCTCCCCCGTCCCTGGGATTCTCCAGGCAAGAACACTGGAGTGGGTTGCCATTTCCTTCTCCATGAGCAAATGCTGGGAGATAGTAAAGGACAGCAAAGCCTGACGTGCTACAGTCCCTGGGGTCACAAAGAGTCGGCGTGACTGAACAACAAATGTTTGGCCCTGTTACACAAGGATTTAACCACACATGGGTGGTCAGGAAGTGCATTCCAGGTGAAGAATCACAGACGAAGTCCAACTGTTAGGCATGGATGAGTAAGTTCACGCCCCTGACACAACGAGTGTATAACTGCCAAACAGACAAAAGGCCATCTTCGCCTGTCTGGAAAGTGCATTCTGGGTCTACATGTAGGTCCACATGCCTCTCTCTGGCTCCTGAAGTCTCACCCCGCTGTGCACCTGGATTCCAGTCCCAGCGAGAGACTGTGCGTGATGCGCAAGCTTTGTCTCCATTCCCAGCACTCACATGGAGGGTCTTTGGGCCCCCTCTGCATGTCAAGATGTCCATTTGGCATCCAGTGTTCCAGTTGCTTCCTCCAGCCTTGTAACTCCAAGGTGCTTTTGGCATTCCCATCTGCAAGTGTGATCAGGTGTAAAAGAGGACGTGATACCAAAGTGACACTGCTGTCACCTAGGATGGACTTCCTGCAGCTGACGTGTACACGGAACAGCAATACACAGCCTGCTCGTCCAAGTCCCCGGCACTGAGGGGAGAGCAGAGGACAGGGGCTCTGGTAACAGCAAAATGCAGTGCCCTGTCACCAATGGCCAGCAGAACAGAGGGAGACTTAATCCCTCCACCATCTCTGGCACATAAACCCTCTACAGATTGTGACTTCAAAAGGTTTAGCCGCCAGACTTGGGATATCGCTCATTTCTGACATGTACCAAGAAAGCTAGCTACCCATTCATTGTGCTACAGAGCGTCTCAGTAGAAAAGAATCAGGGTGATTAATTTAAACTGAATTATTCTCCATGACAGCAGTTCCTGAAGTTTGTTGAATAGAATACGGGGATCCCTGGAGGTATTCAAAGGCACTAATATTCAGCATTAATTTCCAACTTTGTATTTACTGATTTCTGCTATCTGCTAGGCATGATTCTAGCCCAGGAGATCCATGAATGAACAAAAAAAGACAAAAGTCAGGAAAAGTGGTGAGGCGATCTCAGTTTGAAAACACTAGATCTAAGAGTAATTCTATTAAGAGCATTTGGAGGAAAATGGAACTGAATTATCAAACTTCTTTGGTGGGTGGTATCTGGTGTTGTCTTCCTAGTGAGTTAATCTTCCAGAGAACTTAACATTTCTAATTTCAAGGCAGAACTATGTGAGCCAGGATTCCCACCATCTAGGAAGGAGAAGAGAGAGAAGTTAGTATTGCAGTGACAAATAAGGTTACCACATTAATTGTATTTAATTTTAATCCTAACACTAACCCTGTTAGCTCTGTTATGTGGATATTAATCCCATTTCATATACAAAATGGTATTGGCTTTTCTAACTAAGAAGAAACCAGAATTGTAACATTTTCTTATTTATTTGGCTGCATTGGGTCTTCATTGTGCTGTGCTGGCTTTCTCTAGTTGCAGCAAGCTGGGGGCTACTCTTGGTGGTGGTCTGCGGGCTTCTCACTGCAGGAAGACCAAGGTGGTGTCTCTTGCTGTGCAGCAAAGGAGCTCAACCCTTGGGCTCAGTAGTTGTGGTGAATGGGCTTAATTGCCCCGTGGCATGTAGAAGCTTCCCAGCAGGGATCAAACCCTTGTTGCCTGCATTTCAGGCAGATTCTTAACCACTGGACCACCAAGGGAGTCCATGTTGTTATTGGTTTTTTTTTTTCTTTTCTTTTCTTTTTTTTACATTGACTGATCTTTAATTACTATATTAAATTCAGTTCAGTTCAGTCGTTCAGTCATGTCCAACTCTTTGTGACGGTATGGACTGCAGCACGCCAGGCTTCCCTGTCCATCAACCAGCTCCCGGAGCTTACTAAAATTCATGTTCATAGAGTTGGTGATGCCATCCAACCATCTCATCCTTTGTTGTCCCCTTGTCCTCCTGCCTTCAATCTTTTTCAGCATCAGGGTCTTTTCCAATGAGTCAGTTCTTCGCATCAGATAGCCAAAATATTGGAGTTTCAGCTTCAGCATCAGTCCTTCCAATGAATATATAGGACTGATTTCCTTTAGGATGGACTGGTTGGATCCCCTTGCAGTTCAAGGGACTCTCAAGAGTCTTCTCCAACACCACCGTTCAAAGGGATCAATTCTTCAGCACTCAGCTTTCTTTATAGTCCAACTGTCACATCCAAATATGACGACTGGAGAAACCATAGCTTTGATTAGATGGACCTTTTTTGGCAAGGTAATGTCTCTGCTTTTTAATATGCTGTCTAGGTTTTTCACAGCTTTTCTTCCAAGGAGCAAGCGTCTTTTAATTTCATGGCTGCAGACACCATCTGCAGTGATTTTGGAGCCCAAGAAAATAAGTCTGTCACTGTTTCCATCATTTCCCTAACTATTTGCCATGAAGTGATGGGACCAGATGCCATGATCTTAGTTTCCTGAATGTTGAATTTTAAGCCAACTTTTTCGCTTTCCTCTTTGACTTTCAACAAGAGGCTCTTTTGTTCTTCTTCACTTTCTACCATAAGGGTGATGTTATCTACATATCTGAGGTTATTGATATTTCTCCCAGCAATCTTGATTCCAGCTTGTGCTTCATCCAGACCAGCATTTCTCATGGTGTACTCTACATATAAGTTAAATAAGCAGGGTGACAATGTATAGCCTTGATGTACTCCTTTCCCAATTTGGAACCAGTATGTTGTTCCATGTCCAGTTCTAACTGTTGCTTCTTGACCTGCATACAGATTTCTCGGGAGGCAGGTAAGGTGGTCTAGTATTCCCATCTCTTTAAGAATTTTGCACAGTTTGTTGTGATCCACACAGTCAAAGGCTTTGGCGTAGACAATAAAGCGGAAGTAAATGTTTTTCTGGAACTCTCTTGCTTTTTTGATGATCCAACAGATGTTGGCAATTTGATCTCTGGTTCCTCTGCCTTTTCTAAAACCAGCTTGAACATCTGGAAGTTCATGGTTCACGTACTGTTGAAGCCTGGCTTGGAGAATTTTAAGCATTACTTTGCTAGCGTGTGAGATGAGTGCAATTTTGTGGCAAACCATTCAATATCACAATAATTCAAGTCTATGCCCCAACCAGATCTGCCTCTGAAATATCCTTTTTCTGAAACATCACCAGATTTCCCTTCTTAATTGGATCATTCCTGTTGGCATAGAACATTGCTATAGTATCATCCATCTTCAAACAAGTGAACAAATACGTAACAGTCTTTTGGACTTCTATTTTCACACTTGACTGGGAAATCAGTATTGGACTTGACCTCCATCATAAACAATTAGAATATTGGAGTAAAATGCTATAAAATCAATTTTTTTTGGATATTGGAAAACAGGCACCATAGGATGTTAATCACTTAGAGAAGGGAAACAAGTGAGGTGAGTCCCAAGATTTCTACCTGGAGGCACTTTCTGAACTGCAGAACAGGAAGGAATACCCGTGAAAAGAAGAGCAGTATCAATGAATGGAGAGCAAAAAGATTCAAATTTGGAGAGGCTTAGGAAGCTGGAATTTTCAGGGAAGAGACCCAGAAAAGAAGGATTTTTGCAGAATGAAAGCTCCAGAAATCCATGAAATTGCCTCGAGTCTTTGACTTAATTCTAAGCTTCTCATGTGCTGGGTGAATCTCCACAAGGCTGGGATAAGAACAACCAGGGATTCTACAAACTAGGAAATTCACAGAGCTCTCGGAGGGTGGGAGATGTTTGAATTTAACCAGATCAAATGGAGAGAACTTGTTGACAATGAAACCATTCAAAAGAGACCCCAAAAGGATTACTTCTTTGTAGCAGGACTAAACTAGCCCCGGAGTAAAAGCTACTGCAGATTCACCCTAAGAAAGCTAAAGAAATCTTAGGAGGATTAAGCTGCCCCACAAGTAACTCAACTGCCTTCCAAAACACACTTAATGGAAGACAACAGAGCAATATTAAAAATGTCCAACATCCCATCAAAAATTATGAGATTACAAAGATACAGGAAAATGTAGCCAAAAGAAAAATCAACCAATAAAAAAAAAAAGACTTAGAAATAACAGTGATGATGAAATTATCAGGGAAGGACTTTAAAACAGCTATTATAAATATTCTCAAGGATTTAAAGGGAAGCAGGAATATGATGAGTAGAGAAACAGAATATATAAACCACATGAAGGGAATTTCTAGAATTGAAAAATACACTTTCTGAATTTTTAAGTCATTAAATGGACTCATCAGCAAATTAGAAACTATAAAAGAAATATTAATGAACTTAAAGACATAGCAACAGAAATGATCCAATTAGAAAGAAACTCAGAGAAGAAATACTGAAAAAACAAAACAAACAAAAAAAACACAAGAGCTCCACTGAGCTATGGATGGATTTTAAGTGAGCTTAAACATAATTTGGAGTTCCAGAAGGGAATGCAGGCAGAATAAATTGTTGGTGAAATAATAATCGAAATTGTTCAAAACATGATGAAAACTGCAAACCCACAGATCCAAAACTTTCACAAGTACCAAGCAGGGTGGGGAGGTATGTGTGAGGTCTCACAGCGTCCAGTAGGATACACCTGGCTTGTCTGAATGGTAGAAGGAATAACAAGACAGGGAAAACCCAGTGTAAAACTGCTTTTCCTACCATCTGTAAAATAGCCAGTGGGAACCTGCTGTAAAGTACAGGAAGCTCAGCTTGGTGCTTCATGATGATCCTGATGCCCCAGTGGGATGGGGGCAATATGGGCTGGAGGTCCAGGAGGGAGAGGACGTGTGTATACGCAGAGCTGGTTCACTTCACTGTACAGCAGAAACTAGCACGATGAACATTATAAAGTGACTGTGTGTATGTGTGTGTGTGTGTGCTCAGTGGTATCTGACTCTTCACAGCCCTACAGACTGCAGCCATCCGGGCTCCTCTGTCCATGGAACTTCCCAGGCAAGAATACTGGAGTGGGTTGCCATTTCCTACTTCAGAGAATCTTCCCAACACAGGGATCAAACCCACATCTCTTGAGCCTCCTGCATTGGCAGGTGGATTCTTTACCACTGTACCACATAGGAAGCACTAAAGCAATTATATTCCAAGTGGGGAAAAAAAAAGGATTTGATTTATATTTGATTTTCTAATGGCCCACTGCACATCCATTCACATGACCTGGGCCAGATTCTTAGGCTAGAGAAATATACTCTATATTTTGATGAGCTGCATTTCAAACAGACAGGCATAGTGAGACAGAATGTCTGGTTGTTTGCAGCCTACCCATTCTATTTATTCATGTTTCCTTCCACATCTATCATGCTCTATAGTCTTGTTTTACTTTTCTGCCTAGCACTTACAAGTAATCAAAATCAAATTAATTATTAATTTATCTACTCCATTATAATAGAGTACTCTGACATCTTCTCTTTTCCAGTCCTTAGTACTTGGTCAATAAATAGTTGTTGAATTAATGGAAAAATGCAGGGATGGATATATATATATATTTTTTTTTTCTGAAAAGTAGTAGGATATACCATTTCTGCTTTTCAGTCAGACATTTAGATAGTATTATCTTTTTATTTATTTTTTTTTGTTTTTTTTCTTTTTTTTTTAATTTTATTTTTTATTTTTTAAATTTTAAAATCTTTAATTCTTACATGCATTCCCAAACATGAACCCCCCTACCACCTCCCTCCCCACAACATCTCTCTGGGTCATCCCCTATCTTTTTAATTCAACTAAAAGATTCAGAAACTCAAGGAGTTTATAGACTAAGAAGAAATGTATTTTGTCTCACAACCTTGATAAAGCACTATGTGTATAGGTATAATTTAATATTAGGGTTGAATAACTGGTTTCTTTATCTTTTGTGATAGCTGCAAGGTGCTTAATAACTAACAGATAATAAGTAGATATCTATTTTTCTGTGAAGAACCGACTTTCACACAGCAAATTCAAAACCATAAGAAGATACTATTAGAACTGGACCTTCCAGGTAGTTGTGAAAATTATGCTACTTCCCACCTCTTTTCCCTTTTTTATTGAGGAGGGGCACAGTTATTCATTTTTTCACTTGGTTTTAACTACAAGTGGGCTGAACGCCTGTCATTAAACAATAAAAAAACAAACTGCCCATTTCCTTAAAACGTAATCCTTAGACCAAGTCTTGGTTGAAGGCTCAGCTTTGTCAGGGTGGCTAATTCTTATTATCCTAATTAGAATCTAATTTCAGGATTTCTTAAACAAAAAGGATTCAATATCCTCATTTTTTTGGTAGAGGCTAAATGGATAAGAATCCTTTGGAACTGAAGGATCTGACCATTTTTCATATTTTGCTAAGTAAACAAGGAAATGATGAGTAGCCTCCATGGTCTGATCTGTTATCTGGTCTGAAAAGTGAAGAGAGAAGTTTAAAGAGAAGATAAGCCAATTCCTCAATTAACAGCATTTCACACAAAACATTTTTTCTGGTTAACCTGTCATTCTGTCAAATAATCTCACACATACTTTTTTATGCTAGCCAGAATCCTTGATCCAGAGAGCTCCAAATACCTGCCTGGCCTAACCTAGTGCTATTAGTTACACCGTATATTACACTCTGATGTTTCTGATTCTTATAAGAATTTTTTAAAACTTGCAGCATAGCATCTCTAACAAACCTTAGAGATTGGCAACAGTCAGAACTGCACATGGAACAACAGACGGTTCTAAATAGGAAAAAGAGTACGTCAAGGCTGTATATTGTCACCCTGCTTATTTAACTTCTATGCAGAGTACGTCATGAGAAACGCTGGGCTGGAAGAAGCGTAAGCTGGAATCAAGATTGCCGGGAGAAATATCAATAACCTCAGATATGCAGACGACACCACCTTTATGGCAGAAAGTGAAGAGGAACTAAAAAGCCTCTTGTTGAACGTGAAAGAGGAGAGTGAAAAAGTTGACTTAAAGCTCAACATTCAGAAAACTAAGATCATGGAATCTGGTCCCATCACTTCATGGGAAATAGATGGGGAAACAGTGGAAATAGTGTCAGACTTTATTTTTCTGGGCTCCAAAATCACTGCAGATGGTGACTGCAGCCATGAAATTAAAAGATGTTTACTCCTTGAAAGTTGTGACCAACCTAGATAGCATATTCAAAAGCAGAGACGTTACTTTGCCAACAAAGGTCCGTCTAGTCAAGGCTATGGTTTTTCCAGTGGTCATGTATGGATGTGAGAGTTGGACTGTGAAGAAAGCTGAGTGCTGAAGAATTTATGCTTTTGAACTGTGATGTTGGAGAAGACTCTTGAGAGTCCCTTGGACTGCAAGGAGATCCAACCGGTCCATCCTAAAGGAGATCAGTCCTGGGATTTCTTTGGAAGGGCTGATGCTAAAGCTGAAACTCCAATACTCTGGCCACCTCATGCGAAGAGTTGACTCATTGGAAAAGACTCTGATGCTGGGAGGGATTGGGGGCAGGAGGAGAAGGGGACGACAGAGGATGAGATGGCTGGATGGCATCACCAACTCAATGGACATGTGTTTCGGTGAACTCCGGGAGTTGGTGATGCACAGGGAGGCCTGGCGTGCTGCGATTCATGGGGTCACAAAGAGTCGAACACGACTGAGTGACTGAACTGAACTGAAAGATATTATCTGTTGTCAGTAAAATAATGTTTGTTTCCTCAGATAAATTTCTAAAATTCTCAGCATTTTGGTCCCCATTCTTCTTTACCTTTTTAAAAAATTTTGAGGATCTCAAAGACTATTTATTTATATGTGTTGTATCTAGCCAATATTTACATTAGAGATGAAAGCTGAGAAATTTTTAAATGATTAATTTATTCAGTATAATAATAAATCCATCACATGCTAATACTTTTAAAGAAAAATATTATTTTTGTGAACAATTTTATAAGATAATTTTCCTTCAAGAAATAGTTATAAAGTGGCATTATTTTATAGTTTTATAATCTTTTAATATCCTATAAAATAAGACAAATGAGTTCTTGTGTATAGAGCTCTGTGTTCAGTCTGTTGCACTAACACATACCATGCAGCCTCCAGAAAATATCACAGCCTCCAGAAAACACCACAGTGCACTCGTGAGAGAGTTAGGTGAAAAATAGCAAATAAAGTTTAAACATCCTTATAAAAATAGTTTGACTTCACAGACCTCCTTATTGGGTCTCTGTGACCCACAGGCTGCACTTTGAGAATGTCTGTCCTAACCAGTTCGAAGAGCTTCTCTCTCTGACCAGTGTCTCCTGATGGCAATTGTATGACTCATAAAAAAGAAATGAAAAGTGATCAAAAGTATAAGAGAAAGAAGCAAATTTTATTCCTTTGGTTTCTTTAGCAACCATTCCTTTGGCAAAACTTGATTTTAATTCAGTTGATAAATTTTATATGATGAGACATAGTAAATTTTGTAAAAAAAAAAGAAATATATATATATATATATTTGCATGGTCTTGTAAAAATAAATGATCCTTAGAATGTTTCTCAGTTTTGAATGATGCCATAGATAAATCCATCCAAAAAGTTAGCCTCCAGCCACTTGAACCACAAAGCAACAACTCTGCTTTCCCAATCCCCCTCCTTACCTGTCATCCTAATATCTCTCAAGAATTCCTACTTTCAAAATTATTTTCTAAAATATTTTATTTTAAAGTAAAAGTGTTCAATGTTTCCTAGAAGACATGATCCAGGAAGGTAAAAATTACTTATATCCTTGAGTTTGTGAAACCAAGATGGAAGATAATTAATATGCTCAAAGGTAGACAAAGGCCCTTGACTTCGTAATCATTAAGTAATTAGACATAATCTTTAAAACACAATAGGTCTAATAAAAGGAATTGGCAGCCTGAACCTATTTTCTTTTTTATTCTCATTGTCTCCAGCCCTCCCAAATGCTTACAATCAGGGTTCTTGAGACATTTTAATAAAAATAAAACTAGTTCTTTGTATTAACATATGACTTCTATCCGTGAAAGTATACTTCTTTGGAAATATTTGTATGTAGCTTGCAAGGTCGTAAGGTCAGATGACAATGGGGCACTTTTAAACATGTGTGAAAGTGAAAATGTTAGGCACTCAGTCGTATCGGACTCTGCGACCCTATGGACTGTAAGCCTGACAGGATCTTCTGTCCATGCCAAAATACTGGAGTGGGTTGCTATTCCCTTCTCCAGGGGATCTTCCTGACCCAGGGATTGGACCCACATTTGCTTCATTGCACGCAGATTTTTTTTTTACAGTCTGAGACAACAGGGAACTCCATGTAGTGACTCTAATATTTGTGTATTCTGGTTACTAGCTGTGAAAAAATTATCACCAAGGTTAGCAACTTAAAACAATTTCTTACTTTTTCCCACAGTTTTGCAGGCCAGGAATTCAAGAAAGACTTGGCAATGCAGTTTTCACTTAAGGCCTCTTGTGTTGGCTAGGCTGTAACATGACCTGAAGGCTCGACAAGGGTGTGTTTCCAATTTGGCTCCGTCATCTGCCTGAGGGTTGATGTAGGTGGTTAACTGGGACTCAGCTGGGCTGTCAATCAAAACTGGCATAGACTTTACAAGATAGTTTCAAACTTCTCATGCAGAACCTGGCTGGTTCATTCAGTCTTTTCTGATGCAGCCTCAGAAGTCACTCAGCACCACTTCCATTGTTGTCTGCTTACAGGGAAGTCATTAGGGTCAGCCCAGATTCAAGGTTAGGGCATGTGCACCCTACCTTTCAATGGGCGGTGTGTTCAATAGTTTAGACATGCTTTAAAATCAGCACACCACATAAGGCTGGGAGGGCCTGCTTTAATATTTTCAAATGAAGAAAAACATCTCCCATGGAAACGAGGTAATATTGGTAAAATGCATTATATCTTTTTGTAATTAAAAATATTCATGATCACTTGAAAACAACTTATGTTCAGAATTCTAATTTTAATTGTTAAAATTGCTGTAGTGTGTGTAAAGGAAGCAACTTTTTTCAGAAACTCTAAGTAATTCTTTTGTTCTGAAGTTAATTTGTTAAAGGTTGCAAATTGCTAAACTATTGATATAATTACTGTTAAATTAGATATTGTATTAATATTAAAAATTGTTTGAATAAGCTCTGAGTCTAGAAACTATTGAGAGAAGGATGGTTTCATTCTTCTGGTTGATGAAAATGTGATCATAAAGGAAAGATTTGTATATTATCAACAAAACATTGACAAATATAAGCATACTTTCTATATGGAAGTAAAAAAAGGACAGAGAAGGAAACCAAAAAGAAATATGCACAGAATTATAAGCATTTAATAGTGGGAAATAAATGAGGGAGGCAGAAGCCTGATTCCCAAAACTAAAAATGTCCGTCACCTGTAAGGACTTTGGGTACTGGCTTGGCTTAATGGCGAGAGTTGAACCAGATTCAGCATAGTTTATCTGCTAAGACAGAATTTAGGATGAGTTAAAATGGAACATTCTAATTTAGGACTGAGAATTAGAACAAAGTTAAATTAAGTTGAATTTCACAGGAATTTATGGAGACAATATGATGCCTCTCTTTTATTTTGGATGCAACAATTTTGTGTCCTAAGAAAAAGCTTGAAAACAAAGTCCTATATGAATTTTAGATTAAAAGCCTCTCTTTACCTTTTGCCTGGCTTATCTATCTTCTATCTGTGCTCCATCCTTTTACCCTTGGCAGAAAAACTATTCTTTTAAAGCCTAAGTCAGTCTCAAAAATCTCCAGGTAGAAAGACCTTCTGATGATCCCTGAGGCTGTACAAGGTCCGTGGGTCCTGCCACCCCTCCCCCCGCTGTCTCTTGACCTGCTCGCCCACCTGCTCAGCCCCTTCCCTGCACAGGCCTCTTAGAATATGCTTTTTTTGAATTGCAGACTAATCGCTTATTTATTTATACTTTTTAAATTGTATAATTGCTTTACAATGCTGAGTTAGTGTCTGCTGTACAACAGTGAGAATCAGCTATGTGCATACACGTATACCCTCCTTCTTAAGCCTCCCCCCCACCACCCCCATCCCACCCCCACTGGAATACTCTTTTCCGCCCTTCCTTCAGAGAATTCCATCACAAGTTTGTCCAACAGACAGCTGAACATTTAGGTCCAGAAATCAAAGGACTCTTCTTGAATGGAGATCTAGACTTGGAAATTGTGAGAATTGCTTTCATACAAGTAGCGATCCATGGACAGAAGACATCATTAGAAAAATTGTCTAGAATAGAACCCTGAGGAAGAGCTCTGGTTTAAGGGCTGAGTAGAGAAAAAAGAAACAGTATAAGAATAGATAAGAAGAAATGAGAGAATTATGTCAGTCAAAGGAATATAATATTATAAAACATAGTAGTGACTGGGCAACAGTGTCCAGTTTTTCTTTGCTTAAATTGAGGAAGACGAAGAATATGCCTTTGACTTGTATATGAGTAATCCCTGGGTTTGAGAAAATTTCGCTAGAGCCAGCTACCAAGACCACCCAATTGGGATGTTGTTTAAACACAATCTAATTGATAACAATATGTGAGTTAGTGCTCTTTTTCTTCAGTGTTTTTCAACTATTCAGATCAAGACGTAAAGAAGCAGACAGATTAAACCTATCTAGAGTTGGGATTTTCTTGTCAAAAAACAAAACAAATAACACCAAAGCTTTAAAAAGATACAAAGCCAATTTTATTGCCTTCGAGGCAAGAAAAATACATCAGTGGAGAAACGCTCTGAGTAGTTAGATAGGGGGGAAAAAAAGAGGTCATTAAATATTGATAGTGAGATAATTTATAGTTATTACGCTAATTAAAGGATTAAAAAGCAGCACTCTAGATAGAATGGAATGAATCCATAAGTCTGTATAGAGTTAATTTTTTAGAGTTTCGTTGCTCTGTTAGTCAGAAAAGAGATTTCAAGTAGGTCCAGTAAAAGTCTGGTATTCCAGGCCACTCAAAATTTGTTATCAAGCTTCTGATGTTACAACCAGTTGTGATAAAACACAACATTCCATTTTGATAGCTCTTAGGCAAGGGCTTCTGTAAGTAGAATAATTTCCCTTTGTGCCATGGAGATGAGAAGGAAGGAGGGAAAAACAAAGAGAATGACTCCAGTGGGGGACATGAGATCCAAGCAGGGTAAACAGGGAATGAAAGCAAAAGGGAGAGAACACATCCCGTGTGTTGGAAAGTATTTCTTCATCCACTTGAAGGGCAGTTGCAACGGAGCTCTTTAATTGAGCAAGCTGGAGGGAAAGGAGGCTGTGATCGGAGAGTGAGAGGCATGAGCTTGTGATTGCAGATGTGACGGGAGCCTCAAGGATGTGATGGCTGGGCGGCTGCAGGGCACCACGGGAGGTGGTCAGAAAAGACACTGAGCCAGAGTGTTGGATGTATCATCCGCATAGACTTTGGAGTTCCCTGTGATCATGGCCACAGTTAGGGCTCTTAGCAATGTTGGCCCCAGCTACGGTGAGAGGCTGGTTAAACCAGATGCCCTGAGCTTCGAAGTGACAGTGGTTTTGCAATGGTCTGGAGAGAGTGTGGGTACACTTTCCCAGGTAATGAGAGAGAAGCTTCCTTAGAGTCCCATTACCTTCTGAAGAAGGTATCATCCCAAATTTAATGAAGAGAAAATGATATAATTTGTGTTATTTTCAGGTGTGTAAATAGCAAGTGAGAAAGTGTTAGGCATCTACTAATCAGCATTCATATACGATTTCGTTTCTTTTAAGTCATTTCACTTTCTTACCTTCCAAAAACTTTGATGTTTCCAGTGTCTTGATTCAAAGTGAAGCTCTGACTCTAGCTAGGTGACCTTGGGCAAGTTAGTAAATCTCACTCAACCTCAGATTTCTCATCTGTCCCATGGTACCAGGGTGATTACGAGTACAGAATTAGATATTCATATAAACATGCATTATAGGAGTTAACACTCAGTAGAAGTTCACCAAGTGAATGGGTAAAAAACGTATTTATTCATCTAAATATATGCACATTGTGCTCAGTTGTTTCTGTCTCTTTGCAACCCCTGGACTGTAGTCCATGAGGCTCCTCTGTCCATGGTATTTTCCAGGCAAGAATAATGGAACTGGTTGCCATTTCCTGCTCCCAAGGGATCTTCCCTACCTGGAGATCGAACCTGCGTCTCTTGCATCACCTCCATTGGCAGATGGATTCTTTACTACTGAGCCACCTGGGAAGCCCAAATATATGCACACACACAAAAAATTTCAGTATTCTGCCTCTGCTACCAACAATTTTTTAAACCTGGGCCAGTCACTTTAACATCTCAGCAGTTTCTGAGACTTCCCTGGCAGTCCAGTTGTTAAGACTCATTGCTTCTCCTACAAGGGGTACAGGTTCAGTTTCTGGCTGGAGGACTAAGATCCCACATGCTGTGTGGTATGGCCAGAAAAAAAAAAAGTGAAGTATCTGGGCAGTTTCTTTACCTTGTCACCTATTATATCTCAGAGGAAAACAAAGTCATTTCTCAGTGTAGTTTATTAACACCTCATGCATATTGTGGCCACAGTACTTTATTAAATTAATTTGTGAAAAAAAAAAAATTAATTTGTGTACTTCTCTAGACTGAGTTCTTTGAGAGCATAGACTATCTGTTAGCTCAGGCTGCCCTAACAATATACCATAAACTGGGAGCTTAAACAACAGAAATTTATTTTATCACAGACTTGGAGGGTGGAAAGTGCAGGATCAAGGTTCTAGCCAATTTGCTGAGAGCTTCTCTCACAATTCATGGTGAGAGCTTTCCTCCTGGTTTGCAGAAGACTCTTCTCATGGTGCCTATGCATGGCAGAGAGAAGGAGAGTGAGCAAGCCCTCTGCTGTCTCTTCCCCTAAGGGTACTAATCCCATCACAAGGGCCCCATCCTCATGGCCTCATCTAAACCTGATCACCCTCCAAAGGCCCCACCTCAAACATACTATCACTTGGGGGGTTAGAACATCAACATATGGATTTGGGGAAGAAACAAACAAACAGACAAACATTTGTAGCTTTCATCTACAAATCCATAGCACCTCCCATGTCATTTTTTCCTGCTTGTGGAAATTTTAAAGCCTCTTCTTGTCCCCAAATACTGTCATGTAGGAGTGATGAAAACCAAAAAAAAAAAAAAGAAGAACAAGAAAATACATATCCACAATATAGTAGTTTCCCCTTATATAAAAATTTTACAACTTGCATATCTTCAAAATCTCATAGTGTGTTATTATTTTGATATAATGAGCTTAATTTGCTGTATCATGGCATATTCATTTTAAAAATCCATTTTAATAAGTGTCCTTGGAGGGAACAATAAGGAAAATTATTTTTCCCTGCTAGATAATTCTCATTCACTCAACAGAGTAACCAGTAAACAGAATTCACCACATGCCTGACTTATCATTTGGTCTCAGAAGGAAATATGGTCTGTTTCCTACTGTATTCAAGGGAAGATATGGAAGGAGGCCATCTAGAGACCAGCATAACACCTGCAAAAGCCTCATGGGATTATTGCTGAAGCCATTTGCGTAAAGAATGTCAGCAGGGCTTCCCTGGTGGCTCAGTGGTAAAGAATCCGCCTCCCAGTGCAGGAGACGCAGGTTCGATCCCTGTTCTGGGAAGATCCCACGTGCCGCAGAGCAAGTAAGCCGCTGTGCCACAACTACTGAGCCTGTGCTCCAAAGCCCAGGCTGCAACAGGAGAAGCCGCGGCAATTAGAAGCCCACACACCACAGTTAGAGAGTAGAACTGCTCGCTAAAAAAAAGCTGATAAGAGCCCATGCAGCAATGAAGACCCAGCACAGCCAAACAGATAAATAAATGTTTAAAAAAGAAAAGAATGTCATGCCAACCAGAGTTCAAGTAGAATGTTTTGTTAGGTTCTTCTTCTGTCTCAAAGACATCAATCTGCATTTTAACACTAGTTATTACATATTCATCTCTTCTAATTCTCCCCCAAATAAAGTGCATCTAATAAAAACAGAATAAGCTAACATGCTTCTAATTTTAATGAAACCTTTCAAGTCTATATTGCAATTCGGAGAGTGAGTCACAAAGAATTTTATTACCCTTATATTCACATCTAAGTCATTCTCAGTACGTTTTTATTGCATGAATGGAAAAAATATTAATCTAGATTAGTATACTAAAGAACAGCTCAAAATTCCCGGGTTTGCTTTGCCTAGCAGATAAAATTTTTGTGTCTTATTTCAAACTTGCTAGGTTGAAATCCTCTGAGGATTATGTTTTCGTTTATATTCCCAGGAACCTTTTATTCTTGAGCTAATTTATTACTTTTTTGTTACTATAAAGCAAAATGAGGGAGAAAGAAAGATGCAGACAGTATTTGAAAACTAACCTGAAAAAAAATTTCCTAAAAGTGCAGTAGGAAGTTCTCGCCCTATTTTGGCCCTAGATTGTAATATATCAGCTGCTTCAGTGGGCAAATGGGGTGGTCAGTAACTTTTTTTTTTTATTAGTGGATAGTTTATTTAGTATTCTTTTCAGTGTCTGTATTTCCCTGGTAGCTCAGACAGTAAAGTGTCTGCCTACAATGTGGGAGACCCAGGTTCAATCCCTGGGTCAGGAAGATCCCCTGGAGAAGGAAATGGCAACCCAACTCCAGTATTTATGCCTGGAAAATCCCATGGACCGAGGAGCCTGGTGGGCTACAGTCCATGGGGTCGCAAAGAGTCGGACATGACTGAGTGACTTCACTTTCAGTGTCTATATTATAATGTTTGAAAGCTAAAGGTAGTAGGAATGTGTACATTTTGGGGGGAGTGGGTTTTGGCGAGTAGCAGGGTGGGTGGGCATATTCTTGGGCATCACAAGGAATACTTCTGACTTCAGTTCGTCTCCACCACAAGGTCACTGAGAAGGAAGATTAAAGTATGCCAGTTTTCCCTTCTTAAAATAATCTTTTCACAGTTAATCCTTTTTCCAATTCCATAGCTGTTATAGGACCTACATGTTCACGTGGCTGAACTTTGCTTACTTCAGCTTGTTTGTTGCCTTTCTCCTTCAGTCTTGGAAGGTTCTGGCTCTGAAAGGGGGAACAGACACATATGTGTCTTCATATGTGGTAAATCACTTATCTTGAATCCAACAGTTGTGCTTCATGCAGATAATAAAAGTAGGGGGAAATAACCTTCCACTTAATGCCCTTTGCAGAATAAGGCATAAGCTGCTAGACATTGACAAGAATGTACTAAAGTAACTTTTCTTTCTGGTGGAAACAAGTTATAGGGACAGAATAGGTGGTAGTGTGCTGGAAAATATTTAACACCCACTTTCTGGGAAACAAAAGCCCTGATGTGTGGTGTCTGCAAATTTCAGTAGTTTGTAAATGTTTCACCCTGGCCGGTGTGAAGCTACAGTGTGATGTTACTGAGCAGAAACATAGAGGTGTACACAGTCAGCTCTCATGAGTGGATGTGAGTGGGCTTCTCACACCTGGGTGTGGTCAAATTACACCTCCCCTCTGAATCAGCTTCCCGTCCAGGGTTGCTTACAGATGACTGCCAAGTGGAAATATTAATTGGTTTGGATTTTTATTAATACATATATTAGTCTTTAAATGCTACTTAAGCTTTAGGGGCTTCCCAGGTGGCTCACTGGTGAAGAATCCACCTGTCAATGCAGGAGACATGAATTCAATCCCTGGGTCAGAAAGATCCCCTGGAGGAGGGCAAGACAACCTACTCTAGTATTCTTGCATGGAGATCCCATGGACAGAGAAGCCTCTGGGCTGCAGTCCAGAGTCACAAAGAGTTGGACACAACTGAGCGACTGAGCAGACACGCACAGTCCTTAATAGTTCATAGGTATAACCTTTTATTACTAGTAAGGTTATAAAAAAATTCCTTTTTTTCTGTTTTTAAGGTTATAAAAAACAGCAAAAAATTCGATAATATTCTATTTTGGGGTCAAAACTGAACCTCTCCAACTTCCAGAATCCCTTCTCTTGCATGGTAATCTTTTAGGCCTCAAATTTCTGCATCTTCTTTCCTTTCACTCCTATTATGAGATATCTCCCCGTTTCATTTCTTTTCCCTGCACAGGCTAAAATCCATGGTCCATTGCTTCAAATAATACATACCTGAACCCACAGCTATCTTGCTTTCTCTTCCTTCTTCACACACTCTTTAAAATTGCAATCCAAGATCAATCCTGTCATTGGATTTTTCTTCTCTTAACTGGACAGCTGAGCACAGATGGGGAAATCCCAGCCTCCTGGCAAATGGTATTCTTCACGTTTATAGCTTACAACATCAGCATGTAAGTGAATTTTTGCTGGATTCTGTCTTAAGTTACACATGTCTGATATTTCAAATATGTATCCCTTTTTTAAATCTGAGACTCCATATTTTTCTCTTTCTTACCAAATGATATGCTTCCAAATCTCACCTCTCATTTCTTACCCAATCTGGAAACGTATCTATAATCTCACTTATTTTGGGGCCTCTTTTCTGCCTTTTTTCCGTCAAAGCCGAATTCCAGTATGGGTGGTTTGGTACATATTCCAGCTATCTGTTCTTAGTTAGCACACCACCTCCAAAAGCAGGGTCTTTAAAACCATGTAATGCTATCTCTCATGGGTCTGTGGGTTGACTGGCCTCAGCTGGGCTCTTCTTACTGGACCATCTCATGTAATTGATGTCAGGTATTGACTGCAGCAACTGTCATCTGAGGTCCTGATGGAGTGAGATATCCAGATGGCACTTGTGTGGATGGGAGGTGATGTTGGCTGTTGGCTGGGCGCTCAGCTGGGGAGTGACTGAGGCACCTTCATGTGGCCCCTCTGTGTGACTTGGGCTTCTTACAGCCCAACCTTAGCTTCTGAGATAGCACATACCAAGAGCAGATATTCCAGGAGGTGCGAAGTTAAAGCTACCAAACCACTATAAGTTTGTGCCCAGGAAGGACACTGTCTTGCCTGCTGTGTTGTGTTGGTCAGAGCAGTTGCAGAGCCAGCCAGATGCAAGTGAGGAGAGAAATAAACTCTACCTACCTCCTGATAAAGGAATAGAAAAGTTACATTGCAGAAGAGCTTAGGAGATGGAGGTATGACTGCTGTCATCTCTGGAGCCTACAGTCTGCTGTGGTGCTAAAGCTCTTAGTTTTTACCTGGCTCCTTCCTGCTGGCTCCTCTACTGCCTGACCTATCAGTTCAGTTCAGTCGCTCAGTCGTGTCTGATTCTTTGCGACCCCACGGACTGCAGCACGCTAGGCTTCCCTGTCCATCACCAACTCCCGGAACTTGCTTAAACTCATGTCTGTCGAGTTGGCGATGCCATCCAACCATCTCATCCTCTGTAGTCGCCTTCTCTTCCTGCCTTCAATCTTTCCCAGCATCAGGGTTTCCAATGAGTCAGCTCTTAGCATCAGGTGGCCAAAGTATTGGAGCTTCAGCTTCAGCATCAGTCCTTCCAATGAATATTCAGAATTGATTTCCTTTGGGATTGACTGGTTTGATCTCCTGGCTGTTCAAGAGACTCTCAAGTCTTCTCCAGCACCACAGTTTGAAAGAATAAATTATTTGGCACTCAGCCTTCTTTATGGTCCAACTCTGCAATCTCATATCTCTACGTTGAGATTAAAATATATATATATATATATATGTATATACACACACACACAGATTAATGAATTAATCACCTAATGATATGGTTACTTTTCTCTATGCACATTATATTTAAATAATGCATTTAGAAAATGGTAAGAATTTGTGGTTCCCTGCTGGCAAATGTGTAATATGCATTTTTGGTACTAAATTCTTCATATGTGTTTTGGATATTACCTCCAATGATAGGTATTGCTCCCAGTTTAGTACTTTTCCTTCTAGACTAGAGAATTAATTGATGTTTACCACATACATAAAAGTCAGGATGTTACAGCAACACATACTAATATTAGAATAAATGAAACTACTTCATATATCCATAAATCTCTATCTATATTGCTATAGCTAGAACCTATCTATCTGTCTATCTACCTACCTATCTGTTTATCAAGGAAAGCAAACTTATCCATTTTTCCATGCCTTACTTTCTTTAATAGTAGAATGAGATAATAAGGTGGTCTCTTAACTTGGATATGGAGAGATCAGACAAGGTGTAGAAGAGATTTTATGGTCTGGGAAGAAAGTTCATATAAATTTCGGATACTCAGTTTCTATTTTAGTTCCAGTTAAATTAGCTACTAATAACCCTTCCAAGTTGAAATAAAGATGGGTCCTGAATATGCATTTTAGGATAGGATTTCCCTTTGTCCAGACAAGTAGGACAAATCACTTACTAAGCCTTGTTTTTAGGAAAATGACAGACCAGATAGTCCTGGGCACCACCCCCCCATCTTTCTTCCCGTGTAGTGTCCACTCTCTGACCTCTCCTCCACACTGCGTTATTCTACCAGGCCTTATTACATGATGGATCTTTTTTTAAAAGCAACTATTAGTCATTGAGATAACTTTACCTTGATGCCTAATGTATTTATTGTCCCAGGATATGTGTGAATTTAAATTTTCTTTGTAACTATACAATAGGTTTTTAAATTCATGTTAAAGCAATTTGGGCATCAAGACACAAGGAATCAGGGTCCACAGGAAAGGCTCAGTTCAGTTCAGTCGCTCAGTCATGTCAGACTCTGCGATCCCATGGACTGTAGCACGCCAGGCCTCCCTGTCCATCACCAAGTCTGGAGCTTGCTCAAACTCATGTCCCTCAAGTTGGTGATGCCATCCAGCCATCTCATCCTCTGTCGTCCCCTTCTCCTCCTGCCTTCAATCTTTCCTAGCATCAGGGTCTTTTCAAATAAGTCATTTCTTCACATCAGGTGGCCAAAGTACTGGAGCTTCAGCTTCAGATTCAGTCCTTCCAATGAATATTCAGGACTGATTTCCTTTAGGATGGACTGGTTGGGTCTCCTTGTAGTCCATCCAGGGGACTCTCAAGAGTCTTCTCCAAAACCACAACAAAAACATCACTTCTTCGGCACTCAGCTCTATTTATATCCAACTCTGACATCCATACATGACTACTACCAAAACCAGGAAAGTCTCACCTAAAGGAAAACCACTGAAGCTCTCCACATGGCTCTGTGCTTCCATGATCTCCAAATTACCAGTATATCCTTGAGAAGCTTTAAGGAACGCCTGTGAACCACCCCTGTAGGAACCGGTCAGGTCCTCTGATTCTCAAGGTAAAGCCATTGGAACATTGAGTACGTATATAAACGGAGACCAAAACTCTTAGTTTATATACATAAAACTAAGCAGAAGCAGAGGAGCCTGGCGGGCTACCGTCCATGGGGTAGCAGAGTCCAACACGCCAACAGCAACAACAAAAGCAGAAGTCAAGTGAGCAAAATCTCTACTACACATTGTTGAGTTTCTTCTTATTTCCTTTTTGAAAACTTCAACCCTGAATCTGTGGGGTCCTTGGCCCATCACCTGCCCAGCCTTCCCCAGCCGGACATCAGCAGACATCGGCCCTGTCAGGTAAGATCCAGAGCAGAGTGGCAGCCGTGCCAGTCTGAAAGCACTCTCCCAACTGAAAAGTGATTTACTGCCGCTTTCCTGTTCATGCGTCTTGGTTGCCTCCAGCCCAGTTGTTGTTCCCTAGGCATCACTGAACTTCGGAGTGCAGTGGCCCCGCAATCCACAAAAGGCAGTAGACATGCCACCCCACCCCCAGCTTGCAGGGCAGAGCAGCTCCCTGCTACTGCGCCATAAATAATTTAAAAAGCTCTTCCAGGCAACACAGTCAAGATGCAGATTTAATTTATTCCCTGGGAGGACTAAAGGTGGCTCTATAGACCTGGTTTGCAGTCCAGCTGAGCTAGGGACATGAGTTCCTTTCAAAATGTGTCACATTTACAGAGCACATGCCCTGGGGTCTCTCACTGGACTCCTTGCAAGGAATGGTTGGGTTGTTTGGCTGATGCTTTGTTTTGTTTTTCCTGGTTACTCACCACAACGGAAAGGGAAATAATACTGATGTAAAAATGCATGGCCCTTTGCAACTCTCTCAGTCCACAGGAATCTGCAGACACAAATTCTCACATATTGATTGGTGATCATCTTTTGATATTCTTTAGAAAGTTTCTTTTTTGAAACCTACCTGTGATCTGACCTCTAGAGTCATTTTACATCGGGGGTCCTCAACTTCTAGGATCTAATGCCTGATGATCTGAGGTGGAGCTGATGTAATAATAATAGAAATAAGGGCTTGCCTGGTGGTCTAGTAAGAATCTGCCTGCCAATGCAGGGGTCACGGGTTTAATCCCTAGTCTAGGAGGAAACCCCATGTGCCCATGCACCACAGCTACTGAGCTAGCCCACTAGCACCCACAAACCACAACTGCTGAAGCCTTCGCCCCTAGAACCCAAGCTCTGCAACAAGAAACGCAATCGCAATGAGAAACCCGAGCACTGCAATGAAAAATAACCCCCACTCACCACAGCTAGAGAAGCTCATGTGCAGTAACTAAGACCAAATGCAGCCAACAATTTTAAAATAGAGAAATGCTGCTGCTGCTAAGTCACTTCAGTCGTGTCTGACTCTGTGTGACCCCATAGACGGCAGCCCACCAGGCTCCCCCGTCCTGGGGATTCTCCAGGCAAGAACACTGGAGTGGGTAAAATAAATAAATAATAGAAATAAAATGCACAGTAAATGTAATGCACTTGAATCATCCCCAAACCATCCCTCCCCCAGCCTGGTCCATGGAAAAATTGTCTTCCTCAAAACAGGTTCTTGGTGCCAAAAAGTTTGGGGACTGTAGTAGCACCACCTGTAAAGAACACTTAAGTAAGAGCTACAACTTCTTGGCTTTTGCTAGTCCTAATTCTAGCAGGAAAAGAAAGACACAAAGAAGTCCTAACTCAAGACGGCTCAAAGGATTTCTCATGAAAGATTGTTGGGTGTGTAGCCACCAAGGGACCAAAGACCCAAAGCCAGCAAGAGGAACCCAAGAACCAGAAGCAGAAGGAGGCACCAGGAGCAAGGAAAGGAAAGAGTCTTTGCAGAGAAGACAAACAGGGCAGAAACTTGATAACTCAGCCCAAGGCTGGGAGCAGCTGGGAGGCAATCCCTTTATCTCTCTGCTTCCATCTTTATACCTGCTGTCTCATTGACCCAACCCAACAGGAAACAGCTGCCAAGGGTCCCAGGGTGAGGTACAATCTTTGGATTCGACCTGTCAGAGCCCACAGGAACCATTGTGATGGGGGCACAGAGAAGAGGGCCATACACAGCTGAAACATACTGGGGTCACTAGTTAACAGCAAAATTGAATTAAAGGATTTCCACACACTACCTTTGGTGAATGTCTTACAAAAATGTATTTTGCTTTTCAGAGAAATGTATGTTTGTATTTTTTTTATTTTATTAGAGGATAGTTGATTTATAATGCTGTGTTAGTTTCAGGTGTACAGCAAAGTGACTCAGTTATATACGCATATTCATTCTTTTTCATGTTTTCCTATATAGGCTATCACAGAATATCATATAGAATTCCCTGTGCTATACAGTAGGTCCTTGTTGGTTATCCATCTTATATACAGTAGTTCGTGCATGTGGGTTCAGTTGCTCTGTCATGTCCGACATTTTTACAACTCCATGCACTATAGCCCAGCAGGCTCCTCTGTCCATGAAAATTTCCAGGCAAGAATACTGGAGCAAGTTGCCATTTCCTTCTTCAGGGGATCTTCACAACCCAGGGATTGAACCCGCGTTCCTTGCATCTCCCGCATTGGCAGGTGGATTATTTGACCACTGTGCCACTTGGATATGAGTATGTTAATCCCAGTTTCCTGATTTAGCCCTCCAAAACATTTCCCCTTTGGTAACCGTAAGTTTGTTTTTATATCTGTGCACCTGCTTCTGTTTTGTAAATAAGTTCATTTGTATTACTTTTAAAAATTAGATTCCACATATCAGTGATATCATATGATAGTGTATATTTCAAAGATCTTCTGACCTGCCTTTCAGTTCCCCATTTTAAGAAATGCCTCTTGTTTTTCCCGTGAAGTATGTCCTTTAGAAAAGCATGTTTTTGCCCCTTCTCCCTCCCTCACCTTTCACCATGAGAGCATTTGCAAAGTAGGCCAAGTACGGCTGGAACCTTTTTGACAAGTACTTAGTAATACTGAAGGTTTGTTTTTCAAGCCTGGGTTGCTATGATTGTATTCCTAAGGAAGTTTATTAAGTTTGGGGAAGACTGTATAGGTCAGAGACCTGACCCGGTCCCTCTGACCTGCGAGGTGATTTGAGGAAGTGACTTAACTTGTCAATTGTTTCTAAATGTCTGAGACAGAGAGAGAAGAAAGACTGCCCAAGTTCAAAGTCGCAGTGATGTTCTGCTGAACGCTTTGCAAAATTTTAAGTGAAATTTTCCAAATACTGATAAAAACATTCCAAATAATGTGTCCTCTGATTCACTTCACACAGCTGTCAGCTGACTCCAAACATTTATGGTTCCCATTAAGAGCTTAGAGGAACAGATAAGGGTTACTTCTGTTCCATCTACATGATAAATGCCTAAACTGACTCCACTATAAACAGGGGAAATAAAGCCACAGAAACAACCAGGAAAACTTCTAGCAAAATTTTAAAGGCTCTTCCATAGCCTGGTGGACTTTTTCTTGGCTTTGGGGGCACAGGGGTTGAGAAAAGAGGAGTGTTTTGTCCTTTTGGTGAAACCTCTTCCCTTGGAGAATTTGTAATCTGTGAAACTACATTATTTCTAGACCAATGTGCTTAATATCACACATACACACAGAATTTGGGGAGACAACACCCTTAGTTATAAGGATTCTGAAGTCCCGTCTCACAGAGTGCCTGTTTCAAGAGTTTCTGGATGACCGCTCTTGGTGGTTAAAACAAAACACAAACATTTCAAGTTTCTCCCTTGCTCGTGTTGAGTCAGCTCTCGTAATTCAGTGGGTTTTTGGGTAAATGCGCACACATCAACTTGTTGGCTTATGTACACACATAGATTGTACCAAGCTGGTCAATGCAATATTTATATTTGTACTTTGAGCTGCCTAAGATTTTGTCATAAAACCTAAGGCTGCTGTAGGGGAGAGAGCACATAAAACTTTCATGACTCGTATAAAAAATACAAAATGTTATCATGAATATTTAATAAAATTTGCAGCAGTCAATGAGCAAAATCAATGTTTTTTAATTAAGTTATTCATTGTAATACGAGCTGTACCTTGTTGGGTGTTAGCATGGAATTTAGCAGGTTGAACTTAAAATAAATAAATAAACTTTATTTGAGCCCTTGGGGGCAGTGGTATTAGTAATAAAACTATTAATTGGTTGCCTTTTCTTTGATAAGCAAACAAGGTTTCTTTGGGGACAGCATCTTGTATTCCACAGCGTTTTACAGTTCTCAGCTGGATCCTGTCCAAGATGTTTCGTAAGATGAATTGCAATTCAGAGTGTTTATAACAGGGACCTGCCCGCTCCTAGACTATTGTCAGTTCTTACCAGGTCTCTTTTGTTAAGAATTGGGGCAGCTGGGGGGTGAAAGTTTAAACAACCTGAATGGGTTTTTACCCAAGGTTTTAAAAGTCATCAGATGTTGAAGAAATTAGTAGTAAACCCAAGGCTTGAGAATTCCATCCCCTCTGTCTTGCTCAGGAATTCATTTGTCTCATCTGTCATCTGTGTCCGTCTCCTTTTGCCGAGCCCTCGTCATTGATCATCAGAACTTGCTCCTTGGTCTGCCCTCCTCTGAGAGTGTAGAGGAAACAGGTTGCTAGAAGCCAAGTTCTGTGCATGCTGTTCTTCCTTATGGCCATTTAAAGTACTGCTTGAGTAGCATGGTGTTAGCCTAGCCTCCATACATCCTTTAAATCTAGTTGGTGTCCATAATACATTGAAATTGCATATTAAAAACTATACACTGTGTTTATAATACCCTTTACCCACACTACAGAGAAAACACCTCACCTATCTTATATGACAGTGTCCTTACTTGTTAACCATAAGTTGAAAAATACAAGTGGACCTCTAAGGACTTGTGAGACCAGCTTTTTGCAGTTTATAGCAGAAAAGGGCATCCCTCCCCCATTGATTATAATCATTAAATAAATATTAATCATTGGTGTAATTTCTAAATGCAAAAAAAATTAATTACACATTATTTTACATGAGTATTGGTTAAATATGTCAGATAGGGACATCACAAAATCTGATATAAATAAAATAACAAAATAAATAAAAAACAATATAACTTGGTAAAATGAAGTGTATAGAATTTGGGATTAATTTAATAACTTATAAGGAAAAAGTCAAATGAGACATGCATCTTGATGCATGTTCCAGACTTATTCATAATAATAAATTGAAGGTATTAGGGACACAGTAAATTTAGCAGGGAAACCACCAAAAAAGGTTTTAACTTGATTTGTTTTAAGAATCTCAAGAACAAATATCATATGTAAATTGGGTTTAATTAGAGTAGATCAAAGATGATTTCCTTATTAGAATTATCAAGAATAATTGATGAAGACTCTTTGAGGGTAAGGACAGTGTAGAAAGACAGTATGCTAGCCTATATTATGCTTAGCTTTTAAAGTTGTTTTTTGAAACTTGTCATCTTTATTGCTAATATTTCACTGATGGTTTATTCTTTATTTCTTCAATAGAATATTCAATTTAAAATAAAACCCGATATTCCATCTGAAAATTTCAATTCCCACCACAAGTATAATTCAATTAAGCTCCAAATATTTCTTTTAAAAACACAAAATAAAATCATTCTTTCTACATATGCTATTTCTGCTTGGTTCCAAAAGGATAAAAAACTACATTTGCTTAGTTTTGGTTCATCTATCACTTTGTACATTTTTATGGATTTTTATGTGTAATCACATTTTCAGAGAGGATTTTTATATAGTCTGCTCCATTTCTGCAGAGTTATTATCTTCCAGCCTTAAAATTATAGAAATTGATACACAATCTTTGGTTTCTCTCTCCTTGGGAAAGTGATAGGTAGATATCCATCATTCACAGTGACAGGATAAACTCACTTTGTTTACTATAGTGAAAGATGACTTTTCTTCTTGTTTCTATTTTTCTCCCCTTCTTACTAACAATGGTGGTAGTGATCAGAGTGGCTTTGATGTGTATGTTGAATGAGAGTTTGGGGATAGGCACCTTATTTCTAAGCCTTGGAAAGAATCAGCATTTTTCTTCTAAAAGCTCAATAAAATATGTTACTTAAAAGGAATTTATAAAAGAATTTAGACTTCCATTTGCCTTTCCTGTGGAGGCCACTCTCCATATATCTCTTCCCCCTACCTTTCTCTACCAATTTGCTCTTTACAAGATGACTGCTCTATCAGACATAAAATGCTGCCTTTTTCACTTAACTATGCAATAGCCGCTCTCTGTACTTCTGGGGCAGGTTTAATGGTGCATTTATATTCCATTCAAACTTGAACACAGCAAGAGCAAACCTACCCACAGGAATCATAAGTACGGGTGGCATTTGTGGGGATCTGAAAGCTTTGCATACAACATTCTATTTACCTGAGCCATTTCAAAGTGTTATCATTAAAACACAATTGCGCTTTACAGGTATCAGCTGGACATCTGTGTGGTTCACGATCATTTTTATCCTTCTTCCCTGTGGTTTATGTTGAGGCTCATTTTAATCTCTAGATTTGAAAAGAGGGCCATATAAAAAAGCCTCACCTACAGCAGTCTGTTAGAAGGGAACCTAATGTCAGTTTCCATTTGATGACCAACTGGAGAAATGTCTTCTCTTAGAATAGGGCAGGGGAAATGCCAAGTGGTAAGAAGTGGAGTAATGCTCTGGACAAGAACTCTCACAATGGGCCAGTCTGGGGAGATTTTCTTCAACCTTAGAGTTAAATGCTCGGAGACAGGGTCCCCACCTTGCCCAACAGAGTCCCACCATTGATTAGAACTTAGGTGCTTAGTGAGAATCCTCTTTGACTCTCCCTCTTACATAGAGTAGACTCTCATGTGTGGTTAAGGATGCTGCATCTGGTGAGGCCGGTCAGTTTTGATGCAGTTTGACCACTCTGATTTTCTGAAGACAAACTTGTGAGATATATACATGGCTGTTCACAGACCCCAGCCCTCTCTGTGTGTGTCGGGTTTCCCTCATGTGACGCTCCTCCACTTAAAGGATTCATATGCTTGAATTCTCCTGTTTCCTTCCTGCTGCTAACACATGCTGCCAGGAAAGAATCAGAATCCTACACTCCTTCACATGCAGGTGAAATTTCAGATGTAAATTAGGAGACACTTTTAAAAACATAGCAGTGCTTGGTCACTGCGTGAAGGTGTTTATTTGTGCACGTGTGGTTCCATGCATGTAGGACAGAGATTGAGGTCCTTACCTGAACTTCCTGAACTCACACTTCCTCAGCTGAAAGGTATCTGGAAAGTTGTTTTCCACTACTCCTGTCTAGAGCAGTTTCACATCCTTTTAGAAGAGTCCTAAACTAGTATATGTCTGGAGCGTCTCAGATATGGCTCCATAAAGGTGAGCAATTAATGTAAACTGTGAATAGGTCAAGAAGAGGCCATGTGGGTGATCTGGGTCAGCAGTAGTTCAACCTTCCTTCATCCCAACCTTCGAGACAGTGTGACCAGTTTTGCTTCATGCATATTATATTCAACAGGCCTGGCACAACCTCTGGCCTCTCCTAGTTGATAGCTTGCATCTTCGTTTAAGCGGTTTTTTAAAAAAAATATTTATTTATTTACATGTATAGAGTCTCAGTTGTGGCAGACAGGATCTTTGATCGTCTCACAGTGTATGATTTTTTTTTTTTTTTTTTAGTTGCAGCATGCAGACTCTTAGCTGTGGGGTCTAATTCCCTGAGCAGGAATGGAACCCGGGCCCCCTGCATTGGGAGTGCAAAGTCTTAGCCACTGGACCACCAGGGAAGTCCCAGCTCTGGCCTTGACAGCACTTCCCATGGCTGTATGGATGTTCTCTCAAGACTGTGGTGCGTGCTACCAGGCCCTCCCCATCTTGGGAGAGGGGAGGGCATTCTGAAAAACACTATCCAGCCACTCCTGGAGGAAAGAGTGTTTCCGATTAGGATGGAGATCACACCATCATTTATGACAGAAACACTATTTTTTCTTTTTCATAAATATACAAATGAAAGGCACTGTACTGATTACAGCTGTATCCCAGCATCTCCTGGTCTCTGTTGAGCTCCGGGTGGAGATCAAGGTCAGGGGAGGTGAAGAGCTCTGACTGCCCTCTAATACGTGGTCTTGAAAAACCAATGAAGATTTTTATCTTTACTTCTCACATGCCTAACTCTCAGGGCTTTTCCGCATTCCTTTTTGCTTTGGCAAAGATGCACACGGGGCCATTAATTACTTGTCTCTTTATATCTACGGGAATAACTGGGAAGATTGTACCCACAGGTAGCTATCGTTTAGGTAATCAAATGAAAACAGTTAATTCCAAGCCTGCACATTCCTCATAATGGAAAGTAAACAGGGTGTCACTTTTCTAAACAGCTGAACATCTAAAGAAGAGGCCTGGGGAATCCAAGTCCATGCATCTAGCAAAGGCAGAAAAACGATGCTGGCAGCTCCTCACCGTGTCTGTGCACCCACTCCTCAACACTTCTCCAGTGTGCAGAAGAAGCAGTGCCACACTCTGGCTAATATTTTTAAATGCAGCCCGATTACACCCAGGCTAGGACTTGGATTTAGAACTTCTATTTGGCCCGTGCATTTAAAAAGGAAGTTTAATTCTTTTAGAGCTGGGTTATCGCAAAACTCATTCTTGGGACTTCCCTGGTGATCCAGTAGTTAAGAACTTGCCAATACAGGGACACGAGTTGGATCCCTTGTCTGGGAACTAAGATCCGATGTGCCATGGGGCAGTTAAGCCTGTGAGCCACAACTGCTGAAGCCTGCACGCTCTGAAGCCAATGCTCCGCAGCAAGAGAAGCCACCACAATAAGAAGCCAAAACTAGAGAGAAAGCCCCGCTTCCTGCAACTAGAGGAAGACAGCGTGCAGCATCAAAGACCCAGCAGAGGCAAAAATAAATAAAAAATTTTGAAAAACCTCATTCTTCACACTGTTCTTGTGATAGATTCTCAGGATAGTAAATAAAATATGGTGCTTAAATTGACCAACACCCTCCTGCGTTTTAGGTATTCTGAATGAAAGTGAAAGTGCTAGTCGCTGATTTGTGTCCGACTCTTTGTGACCCCATGGACTGTAGCCCACTAGGCTCCTCTGACCATGGAATTTTCCAGGCAAGAATACTAGAGTGGGTAGCCATTTCCTTCTCCAGGGGATTTTCATGACCCGGGACATTGAACCCGGGTCTCCCGCATTGCAGGCAGATTGTTTACCATCTGAGCCACCAGGGAAACCCAAGTACTCTGAGTAGGTGGCAATTACATTTGAAAAGCTCTCTAGGAAGTGTCTACAGGACGACTGTCTAAATCTTTTGTGACTGAATTCAGGAAATCTCTCCTTCATCATGGTCTGGATTCTTTCCACTCAACTGTAATCCCTTTGTCTGGTGTCCATTCTGCCTTCAGCATGAGAGTAAATGCTGACTCTCTCCGACTCTCCTTCATAACTGGCAATCCTATCTCTCAGCTTCATCTTTGCCCGGGGAATGGTTCTGATGTTTTCACATAGTTGTGTCCACCCTCCCCAACCCCACCTGCCACCTCACCATGTGCACATTTTATGGACTTTCTTGTCGAGTCTGACAGTAATGGCATCAGAGAGGACCAGCTCCCTAATTAGAAAACCTGCCATCTAACCTCCTGAGAAATC
The DNA here is from genome assembly GCF_001704415.2 of Capra hircus. NCBI lineage: Eukaryota > Metazoa > Chordata > Mammalia > Artiodactyla > Bovidae > Capra > Capra hircus. The sequence continues at coordinate 15,020,206 of NC_030820.1, forward strand.
TCACACAGGGTGAATGTGAGCAGTTCAATTTTCCTTTTTAAATCCATTTAGCAAATATTTATTCAGCCTGCTAAATAGAAAAAAAAAATGCACTCAATCTGCTGGGAGTCAGGAAGGGTAAGATAAGGTTCCTATCTTCAAGGACCGTAAATCTGAAATCTGTGAACAGCCAAGTGAAAGAATGCAGCAATGAATGAAGGGATGGTACAAGGCAAGGCAGTTTCTTGGATTGGTTCCTGCTAGTTATGGACGCTGTCGGGAGTTGGGCTAATCAGGGAGGAAGGATCAGCCTGGAATCTGGCTTTGGAAAGAGTCAGATTTCTCCCAGAGCTCCTGTTAATGGGGCATATGTTGCGATCTGCGCTATCTTTACAAGCGTCTGAAAATTTAAATGCACTTACATTGTAGGCCTGAATATTCAGAACAGAGGGACCGCAGGGGTGAGAAATGCAGTCTAGAAGTTCTCTGTCCTCATTGCTTACTGTGAGCAAATAAAGAAGGACACTGGCATTTTTCCCTGGGGGTCCAGTGGTTAAGAATCTGCCTGCCAGTGCCGGGGACATGGGTCTGATCCCGAGTCTGGGAGGATTCCACACACAGAGGAGCAGCTAAGCCCATGAGTGGCAACTACTGTGTCTGCGCTGTAGAGCCCTTGAGCCCCAACAAAAGAAGCCACCGCAGTGAGAAGCCCGTGTACCACAACGAATGAAATCCGCTGCTTGCCGCAACTAGAGAAAGCCAGCACAGCCAAAAATAAATAAATAGATACATCAATAAAAGAAGGATGCTGGGAAACACATCTCTGACCCACATCCTTTTAGGAAACTATGGCACTAACCTCAAAGATCCTTCAAATGGGATCTGGGGGGTTTTAAAGGCACTGGTTGTATTCTCTACTCCTGAAATATGTGGGGCATCTGGATACAGAGGGGCATGATTTCTGAAGCATAAAGAGCAAACTGAGGGAGGAAAAAAGAAAGACCTATAATATTATGCAAGGACATTACTATTCAGAGGAGCTGGGAACAGTTCGAAGCCAATGGGAGTAGCAATAAGTGTCTGTATCACGAGGGTGCTGAGGAAACAAATGCTTTGGAAAAGGAGGTGAAGGCATGTGCCCCCTACCCACCTCACACAAATCTGAATAACGTCTCCTCCAAAGGGTGACAGTCAGGGGAGAAACTTGGGCAAAGCAGCGTGTCTTCGGGGCCCGAGAAGCTTGGATAGCTTTTCAGGACTGAGAGATTTCTTCCACAACAGATTTCAATCATGGTACTTCTGATGTTTTTAACCTAGTTTATCCAGAGTTCTATTGCCTAAATGGTGATTGTTGGTTTGAAATATACAGATGGATGGTTTTCGTCATGTTAAGAAAAATTACTTTGGATCCCATTTCACCTGAAGCATTTTTACACCTGTTTGTGCAATCAGTGGGGTTCCCTGGTGGCTCAGTGGTAAAGTCCACCTGCAAATGCGGGAGACAAGGGTTCAATCCCCGGGTTGGGAAGAGCCCCTGGAGGAGGGAATGGCAACCCACTCCAGTATTCATGCTGGACAATTCCACGGACAGAGAAGCCTGGCGGGCTACAGTCCGCGGGGTCGCGGAGTCGGACACGCCTGAAGCGACTGAGCGCCCGTGCAGTATTTGTCTCTCTCTCTCCAGCTTATTTCACTTCAGTACCCTCAAGGTTCATCTATATTGCCGCAAATGATAAAAACTTCCCTCCTTTTAAGGGCTGAATAGTATTCCTCTGTGTGTGAGGGAGCGAGGGTACATCATCTTTATGCATTCACCCGCCGATGAACACTACTTAGGTTGCTATATTTGTGTGTGCTGTGCTTAGTCGCTCAGTTGTGTCTGACTCTCTGCAACCCCGTGGACTGCAGCCCGCCAGGCTCCTCTGTCCATGGGGATGCTCCAGGCAATACTGGAATGGGTTGCCATGCCTGCCTCCAGGGGATCTTCTCAACCCAGGGATCGAACCCAGCTCTCCCATGTTACAGGCGGATTCTTTACCGTCTGAGCCACCAGGGAAGCTTGGCTATTGTAGAGCATAGTGGTACTTATATCCCTTCAAGGCTATGTTTTCATTTTCTTCAGGTAAATATGTAGTAGCATTGCTGGATCACACAGTAATTCTATTTTTACTTTCTTGAGGAAACTTCATACCATTTCCCATGATGGCTACACGAATTTACATCCCAACAACAGTGTACTAGGGTTCCTTCTTCTCCACCTTGTCATCTCTTATCTTTTTCACAAGTGTGAGGGGATATCTCATTGTGATCTGGATTTGCATTTCTCTGATAAATAGTGATATCGAGCCACTTTGCATATACACTTTGGTCATTTGTATGTCTTTTCTGGGAAAATGTCTATTGAGGTACTTTGGCCCATTTTTAAATGGAGTGATTGGTCTGTTGGCAATTGAATTGTGTCTTCCTTGTGTATTTGAATATTAACCCCTATCAGATATGTGGTTTGCAAATACTTTCTCTCATTCATGCTGATTGTTTCTGTTACTGTGCGGAAGCTTTCTAGTTTGATGTAGTCCCACTTCTTTATTTTTTGCTTTTGTTGCATTCGCTTTTGGCATCAGATCTGAAAAAATCATTGCCAAATCAACGTCAAGGATCTTACCCCTGTGTTTCCCTCTAGAGTTTTATGGTATTAGATCTTCAGCTTAAGTATTAATCCACTTTTCAGTTAGTTCTTGTGTATGGTGTGAGATTGGGGTCCAGCTTCATTCCTCTATAGGTAACTGTTGATGGTTTCATTGGCTCTGCAGATACTTTTGACGTTTATTTTTGTCTCTTAGTTGTTTATGCTTTATTTGTATATTTTTGTTTTTGTTGCCTTTGTGGTTTTAATTTTCTTGATATACTTTCCCCTCCCAAACAGCTGGTTCATTAACTGATTTCTGAGTTTATTTTTGCTTTTGCTTTCTATAATTTCTACTAATATCTTTTCTATCCTTCTGTTTTTCTTGTCTTTTGCTTACTCTCATAAGTATAATTTATTTTCACTCATAGTTGAGTAAATCTACCCCAGTTATAAATTTTTATATCTTATATTTTAATATTTTTATTCTCTAATAGTTTGTAAAGCTTAAAAAATTTTTTTCTCTTAGTGTTGTGTAGTAGACTTTTTGTTTAGCTTTGTTTTATTTTGCTTTAGATTTCCAAGTGATTTGGTACGTTTCCTTAAATTTTCATATTTCTGACTTTATTGCATTATGGTCAGAATCTATGGCATTGATGATTCCTTTTTAAAGGAATTTTTAAAATGTTTTGATAGCCTATTATTGGATCAAGATCTTGGCTGCTTTGTGCAATATAAAGCTGGATAGAGATATATTTGTTCAATTTTATCTGTTTTATGATATTCAAATCTTTAATCTCCTTGTTTTTCAAATTTTTCACCTTTGAAAGACTGAGATATAATTCTCACATAATTTTGTTTTTGTTTATTTCTTTTATTTCTAAGTTTTTGATTTGTTGTAGTGCTATCTGAATTGTCACCTACATGTTTGAGAATTTCTTTAAGAAAATTGATTCAGTAATGAAAATGATACTCTTTCTCATTTAAAGTGTTTTGTACTGAATTCAGATTTATTTTCAATTATTATTGCCACCACTGTTTTCTTTTTATTTGTGGTTACCTGATACATTTGAGCTCATCTTTTTAATTTTTTTTTTCTTTTTCAGCAGTTTTCTGTCCTTTTGTTTCCCTTTAAAATAGCTTATAGTTGGATTTTGGTTTAACAAATTCTTAGAGGGGATTTTAAACTTTGTTCAAACAATGATTTTCTTCTGTCTTAACCAAATGTTTAAACAAACTTCTGTCATATTATTTTAAATATTTCATGTTTATATGCCTTAATCTTTCCATAATTATCTGTCTTTTGTGCTTTTATTTTTTTTCCTGGTGGTGAGAAAGGCCCATTTCTAAAAGGTAGAAAAGCTTTATTTACTGATTCAAGAATCATTATTTTAATTCGTCCTTCTATATAATATGAAATTTAGAATGATTTTACTTCTCCCCATCACCCTTTGGCTAATAGTAAGTGATATAAGATTCCAGACCCTGATTATTACTACTTAATCATATTTATTACTAAATTGTTGCAACAAATATTTTCTTTCAAAAATTATTTCCAACATTCATGTTTAATTCTGTAGCTTTATTTTTAGCTGTTACTTGAGTGTAAATCTGTAGGTTTCACTTGTTTAATTGCCACCAAAGTCCTTTTATACCTTGACTTTCCCATGCTTAAGTTCAGCCTTTGATTCACCTCATTTATAACTGGAATAGATTTACATAAATTTATAGAACTGCTACGTGGATTATATATTTTCAGAGACCTTACAAGCAAGACTGCTTGTTGCCTTAAAATCTGAAAGCCATCTGGCTATGTACAGAATGCATGAGTAATCACTTATTTCCTTAAGAAAAAAGTTTCACTTCATTTTTTTCCTGTAATTTGCAGTTTAGAAAGAGAAGTCTGAGCAAGAGAGGCTTTCTTTTTATTAGACTATCAAATATTTTAAACCAGTGTCCAAAGATTAGTAAAACTAGACAAAGGTAAATCCACTATCCAGATTTAATATAATGAAATATTTTTTCATATATCCTTCAAATCTATTTTCTTTTGTTAAAGAAGAAAAATATTAAGAGTCAGCTAAATCCCCAATCTGACTTCTGACTAGAGTATTTTCTGACTAGAGCATCTTTAATCTTCTTTTAAAATTTTATTTATTCATTTATTTTTGGCTGTGCTGGGTCTTCGTTGCTGCACAGACTTTTCTCTAGTTGCATAAACTTGCAATTGCAGTGGCCTCTCTTGTTACGAAACACAAACTTAGCTGCCCAGGGCATAGGGGGTCTTCTGAGACCAGGGATGGAACCCGCGTCCCCTGAACTAGCAGGCAGATTCTTGACCACTGGACCACTAGGGCATTCCTTTTGAAAGTGTTGGTGTATGTATAGGTATGTGTCTCTCTGCATTTATTATTCTTTTCTGGAATACAGATAAATCTTTTACCATTGACTTATTTTTCTTAGTTCAGAAACGTGTTTACTGAATTTTGGTGTCTATATTAAGATGCTACTATATTAGGATGTAATATTCGACAGCATCACTGACTCAGTGGACATGAATTTGAGCAAACTCTGAGAGATAGTGGAGGACAGAGAAGCCTGGCAGGCTGCAGTCCATGAGGTCACAAAGAGTCAGAGGTGACTTAGCAACTGAACAACAAAAAACAACACTTTTAATATACATTGCTGATTTAATTATATGTGCATGTATATACATAAATATGTGCACACATATATACATTTATATTTATATAGATATGTACATACATACATGCACATATGTATGTATATGCATATATATACATGCATGCGTGCATGGTGAGTTGTTTCAGTCATGTCCAACTTTCTGTGGCCCTATGGATTGTAGCCTGCCAGGCTCCTCTGTCCATGGGATTCTCCAGGCAAGAATGCTGGAGGGGGTTGCTGTGCCCTCCTCCAAGGGATCTTCCCAACCCAGGGGCTGAACCTGCATGTCTTATATCTCCTGCATTCGCAGGCAGGTTCTCTACCACTAGTGTCACCTGGGAAGCCCATATTCACGCATATATTTATATAAATGTTACACATCAGTAAAATGGTAACCTCCTGCTTTTACAGCTACTAAAAAGTCTAGGTGGAAGAGGGGAAGCTGTCTTTACGCCATGGAGATGTGACATTATATATCTTTTTTTGTGACTTCTTTCTTGGGAACGTGGATTTTCTAGCTATAGGATTATCAGTGTTTTTCATTTGATCTTTTTCACTTAGCACTTGTTTTCCTCTATATGCTCTGTATTTTTTCTTGGTGTCAGTGTGAGTGTCCATTTTTCTCAGTGTCAATTGCATATTTCCTGTATAATGTCAATGCTCTTTGTTGCTTTGAATTCACATTTTCATTTATTCTGGCATTTGTGTTCATTTTCTTTATCCTAAATTTGACTTATCTATTTTTGGCTGCCCTCGGTCTTTGTTGTTGCGTTCAGGCTTTTTCCAGTTGCAGTAAGCAGGGGCTACCCTCTAGTTGTGTTGCCAGGGTTCTTATTGTGGAGCACAGGCTCTAGGGTCCAGGCTCAATGGTTGTGGCACATGGGCTTAGTTGCCCTGAAACACGTGGAATCTTCTGGGACCAGGAATTGAACCCATGTCCCTTGCATTGCCAGGTAGGCGCTCAGCTCCTGGACCACCAGGGAAGTCCTGTGTTTATTTTCTGACATGAATTTCTTCTCTGTCAGTTGCTTTTTCATACCTTGCCCAGATCCACTCTCCTCTAATATTGTAATTTCCTGATTCCTAAAAATCTGTGTTTCCTTGATAATCTAAGACCAAGCGCAGAGGCCCATAGTTTCTAGTTTCACGTAGTGATGCTGACCGTGATGCTGACAGTGACAGCAAATGATGGATATGTACTCATCAAGGGTGTTGTGTATATAAATCCATTTTGTCTTCACATCACTTGGTACTGTTATCCTCATCCCAGTTGACTAATAACTAATAGATGGGAAAGCTCTGATTTCAGTCCAGAAGTTTGGCTTCCAAATCCCCATTCTCAGCCATGAAATAGTTCCATAGGCACCATGCTATGTAAGGTGCACTTCCATTGCGTCTACAGGAAAATGGATCCTTTCTTTTATGCTCGTGTTCTTTGCACAGACTCCTCCCAATTGCACATTTGTTCTGTTTTTCATACTAATTCTCAAAGAAAAGATTTTCTAAACCCAGCCCTCGCCTGCTGACAAATTCATCTCTCAGAGTCTCCCCGGTGCTGCTACAATCCCTTTCTCAGATCTGAAGCTTGAAAGCAAGTTGTTGGGTATATGCCGCATAACCCTTCTGCTGCCTGACAGTCATTTATCCAGTATGATTCTACCTTACTGAGTTTCAGAAGTCTAGGCATGGGACTTCTCTGGTGATCCAGTGATTAACACTCTGTAAGGCAGGGAGTGTGAGTTTGGTCCCTGGTTGAGAACTAAGAAACTACATGCCATGTGGTACAGCCAAAAAGTAAAAAGTAATAATAAAATAATAATAATTTTTGAAAAAGAAGTCTAGGCACAATGATATGATTCCTAATTCAATATGATCTGCTTTGCAATTGGGGATACTTTCTCCCAAAGCTTAGTGGTATTTTCAAGTGATAGTTTTCTTTGCCAGTCCTACTGCGTTTTTGCCTCTTTCAGTGTGTCTTGAAGGACACTGCAGAAGCAACATGGAAAGTGAGTCAGGCACAGGTATCAGAACACCGTCCTACTCCTGACGAGTACGATCACTGCCAGCAATTCCGTTTATTTGGCTGCATGGCCCATTTGCTCCAGAATGTTCATCAATATAGAGGGCTGCTGACTTGCATCTTCTTACTCACACTTTTAGTCTCATCTCAAAAGCTGAAACCATTAGCTAGAAGAAGTTGAAAAACTAAGTGAAGAAGAGAAGAGAAAGAAGAAAGAAAGAAAGCAGAGCATCTGTGGAGTGAGCCCACCGCTGCCTAAACTGCTGTAGAAGAGCAGAGCTGAAAGGTGGTTTCCCTCACAGCTGGTTTTCTTAAATTCATCACCACTCTCATTACTTGACCGCAAAGGGAAAGTGTTCCATTGTCACTAAATTACTTGCCTGAAGAAGGAAGGAAGTTTATAGTGGCTTAATCCTCATTCATCTCTAGGAAAATGTGCCCTCTCTTTCTCATGAAATTCAATTCATTATTGGAAAATCCCACTGCTAACATGAACAAATTGAATTATTCCATTGGGTTTTATTGCTCTAAAAAGCAATTCGTTCATTGACAACAGAAACTATATTACTAAAAGGGAAAAAAAATAATACTTAATAACAAGGATGTCCCATGTGCATTCTCCCCCCAAAGGTTTTCTTGTGATTTGGGCTCCTAATAAATAAATAAAATGCATTTACTATGCTGCTGTTCTTATTTTATTATCCTGTTATTCCAAAATGTGAAACACTGAACAATACCCATCATGTTCTGGATTCAAGATTCAGCTCTGGACCTTCGGCTTGTCCCCTCAATGCAAGCAGAGGCCGAGTATATTTCGATCTATGATCTTGTCTTGACTTTAGAGTAAAGCTTGTTCTCCTCACTAGTTTATAAGCTCTGGGTATTGGAGGATGGCAAAAGTGCTTATTGTCTTTCTCCCTGACTCTCGGATTGTTAGTTTTATACTTTTTAATTAAGATAAGATAGCGCTGGGAGTGAAAAATAGTTTGGTTTCATTTTTATGATATTTTAATAGGCCATCATAAGATACTGTCGTTTTGCTAGCTTGGTAACAGACGCAGTCACCTTTCCAAGGGTAGCCTGCACGCCTGTTACTTTCAGGGGAAATGCCTTCAGAAAGCTTTGCAAACCTGAATACTGACTAGAGGAGCATAGGCATATTAAAGGAAAAAAAAAAAAAAAAAAAAGGCAAGTCCACCAGACCACCAGGGAATTCTCTAGCTTTAAAATTTCCCCTAGAAATTGAGCACTTAATAAATAAAATTTGAGAAGTACCGCATTTTTCATGATCTAAAGTTTTATGTCCTCCGTTATAAGGAAAACAGAAATGTTTTCTTCAAGCAGTAGTGTTGAGATTTGGAGCATCTCCGAGGGGATTTCTGTTTTAAACGTACCTTCTGTATACAAACTGGCCTTCTTTGTTCTTCCCTCTGTGTTACCATTGGTCACCATGGAGGCTGCTGCTGGGAATAGCCCTTTCAGATGCTGCTGAGATGAACTGCGTACTCCTTGTCTTGCATCATTCTCGGGAGTCCCTGGTAGGTTAGCAACACTGTGATCGGAACCCATGTCATGCCTGCCTCCAAGGTGGTGGGGTCCCACCGCTGGATCCGGGCTGCTGTGGTCCAGGTGACATAAGCCCAGAGGCTTTTAGGAAGATGTACGGTGGGGAGGTGGGGAGTGGATGATGGACAGATTAAACCGTATCTAATTGTTTCTGTTTGACCATTTTTTACCCATGAAAACGACTATTTCTTATGTCTTAAGCTAATACCTTCCCCTGATACTGCTGATGTTAGAGGTGACATGGGCGAGGTGCTCTCCTAATATTCCCCCTCCCCTTCTCCCCCCCACCCCCCATCTCCTTACTCCTCCTCCCCATCTTCTTCCCCTTCATCCTTACCTCCCTATCCAGAGCCATTTGGGGTTGTGATTTAGGAATCAGCAATCAGGAACCCCAATCTTTCTCTCCTTTTTCTTTCCGTTACATTTTTAAAAAATAAATCATCTCAAAGCTTTAAAACTCTGTAACAGTGACTCCATGAAGAATACCTGTGACCAAATTGGATTTTACTGAGAGCTGGAGCTGTGTATGTCCCAGCGGCTGGCTTTGGGTGGGACCTGTGCAGGCCTGCCATGGGCAGAAGGGGTGTGGCCACCCAGAAAGTGACAAGGGATGCTCTGTGCTGAACCGCTGCCGGTGCTAACATTGCCTTCTCTCACCGCGAATGTCCCCCTCCCTCTGTCTCTTACAAGGACCCTTGTGATGACAGTGGGCCCACCTGGATAGTCCAGGATGTTCTCCTACCCAGAACCCTTAAATTAACCACGTTGGTCCTTTTGGCCATATAAAGTAGTATATCCACAGGGATCAGAATCTGGAGACCCTTGAAGAGTTATCATTCTACCTTCCATTTTTTATGATACTGGAAAGAACTCAGTCTTCCCAGATAGTCTAATGGTCTGGACAGATGGCCTTTTATGTTTTTCCATCAGCATTCTATCCAAGATCGTTTTCCTGCCTTCCCTTCTTTCTGTAGGTACCTGTAAGTGTCAGGTACCTGTTTTAGCCCAGACTAGTGATAACAAGAGAAGTCACGGGACCTCCCATCTCCCCTTTGACTGATCCTTCAAGACAGAGCTGTGAGAACCTGGCTGTCACCCCGCTTGCTATTCCTTGGACGAGCCTTCCATCAACAAGTTGGGGCGTCCTGATGACAGAACACTCACTGAACATTCAAATTCCTGAATCCTGCAAACTGCTCACAGAGGGGCTGCCCTCCTGATTCTTATACTTTCTGACAGATGAGACTGTTGCACACAGATACCCATGTTAGAGTCTGATTACCAAGCAAGTGTGGAACACCTCTGTGCATTAAAACTCAAAATGAGCAGTGTGTGGGCATTATTTATAAGTTGTTTGTGGCCAAGCAAGGAGCTGTCACAACAGCTGCATTTCTGCACAGGGTGGGATTATAAGGGGGTGGAGGGTGGGGTGGGGAGTACACAGAGTTTTGTCCAGGTGCCACAGCTTCCTCAGTTTGCTGTTGAGAATGAACGCCTCAGCGGCTTCCCTTAAGCCTTTAAGCTCCCTCTCACCACGTCTAAAATAGCCAGGGACTGGCAGAAGCCTAGAGCTATTCCTTTCCAGGTTTGTAGCATTGTTATTTTTTCTAAACTCCACTTGTGGAATGTTTAATGCCAATCCAACTTGCAAAGCCATCTGATATGAGCACATCATCCCATAAGCATTTCTGACAGCCAGTGTCACCGTGCATCTTTTTTTTATCACCCTTCTCTTTACAAGGTATCACAGATAGCACGCCAGGTTCAGCTGTGATTAATAGGGCTCTCTCACCATTGACTTCACTGGGCTCCAGCCTCCCAAGAAAAATGTGGCTGCTGATAAATCTCATGTGATAAGAGCTGTGTTATGTAAGGCAAGCATTTCACTCATATTATTATGACCGCCTGGTAGTTTGCAGAGTTCAATTGAATTGACAGGGCCTCTTGTCCCATTGATTTTGCTTGGCTTCTGCAGAGTGAACAAAACAAATTCTTACAGAACTGATAGAGACGAGACTATTTGGCTGCTTGCGTATTTGGGGAGGCATTTCCAGACTATTATACATACTTTAAAAACGTGTCTCTAGATGTCTTTCGGTGGTTTTTTTTTTTTCCCTCAGAAATTAATACATCAATGTTTCTGGTGGAATATGAAGCTCTGTATGTCCAGCTTCACAGGAACAGTCTTGAAGCAAAGACAAAAGTGCGGTTCTGTTTCAATTTGTAATGCCCCAGTATGGATATGGGGGCCTGTTGCAAAGGTGTATATATGGGCATGAGACTTGTGGACGAAAGGGCAAATTGTTTGAGTTATTCAATTTCTAAATGGCAAAAGAGTTAAGTGGTTAAAAAGAAGAAAGAAAAGGAAAACACCTTGGGTTTGATGGGAGCCTAAAGAATATTCCTAAAGTGTTGCTCACTGGAAACATTCCGAAGGACATTTAATTGTGCACACAGGGTATTAAGAGGGACAGAGAAGACTTTCCTTTGAATTGAAGTCTTTGGGGGAAGAACTGGGGGGAGCCATTTCAATTCAAAGCATAACTTCCAGCAAAGCTAAATATTATCATTTGTTTATAGAGTAACATGCAATCATAAGGTCCAGATAAATAAATGAATTGGTCTTTATGAGAGTAACAAGTGATGAGCAGAGCTTTTCATTTTAAAGAAAAAATGTTTCCTGAATAAAGAGAGAAGCAAAGCTCACCTTGACCACCCTCCTTCAGCTGCTTTCATACCCGTGTTCTATGAACACGTGACTTGAGTCCAGCCACAGCGCAAAGCTTGCAACCCTCAAACTTGATCTTTTTCATGAGCCACGCTTTTGCTTGAGCTGTTCCCTCGACCTGAAATCTAGGTTTGTTAAGACCTGGAACAGAGTCATCACCACCTCTCATCACAACTGGAATCTCTTTTCTGAAGTCCGTGAGCACATTGAACACACTTCTTTTGTTTATTTATTTTTGGCCACAGTGGGTCTTCATTGCACGCAGGCTTTTCTCTAGCTGCAGTGAGCAGATCTACTCTTGTTTGCAGAAACTGTGCTTCTCACTGTGGCTTCTGTTGTTGTGGAGCACAGACTCTAGGCACAGGGCTCCACCGTTGTGGTGCCTGGGCTTAGTTGCCCCCCGACACATGGGATCTTCCCAGACCAGGGACCAAACCTGCATCCCTGCATTGGGAGGGTCTTCCAGCAGCCCCCTAGATGGTGAGTCATGACCATGTGACCTTGACCTCTGTATGCCTGCCCTGTCCCAGAAGATTAGAACCTCTCAGTGAGTGCTGACTCATGATCGAATGATTTGGTGCCCAGAGAAGAAACACCAACAAGTCCAAGGAACAGCCCATCACCCTCTATTTCTTATCAAGTCCAAGAACGTGAAACTCTTAGAGTAAAAATCTTCTCTGATGAAGAAAGCAGAGGGTGGTTGTAAAATTTAAAGTCCTCTAATATAAAATGTTCATGTGGGCAGATCCAACCAAGAAGAAAGTAAGCCTCAGGGATTTTCACTCTGAAATCCATGGATTTGCTCTCTTGTTGTTTTCGCCTCTTCCCAGTAATTCCATGTGATGGAGGCATTTTGCAGGGGTTAATCTACATGTAATGAAGTTTCAAAGAAATCATATACTGTACTTTTCTTACGGGGTCCTGGAGTCTTTCTTTTCTAGACAGCATGGTACAAAACAGTGATAAATAAGCTGATGCTTATCACTGTAGATAATACCTTTTTCCCCTTTTTTTGGTTTCTTCTTTTCTATGTCTTTCTGTCATCCCCAAAGTAAGTGTGCATTACTGTGAGTTTTTTTTTTTTTTTCATTAAAATCAGGCTTTGCACATACTCTAGAATAACTGGAGAATCTCTGGAAACCACATCCATGTAAGATCCAGGTGATCAGTTTTATTTTAAAAGACCTCCTGAGCAGTCACAGGCCCATGTCCATCTGACCTTGGCTTTCTGATAAAAGTGATGGCAGGTGTTCAGATCTGGTCTGCACTGAGCACTGATATGGGGAACTCAGTCCTTGGGACCTCCCTGGAGTCCAGTGGATAAGAATCCGCCTTGTAGTTCTGGGAACTCCGGTTTGATCCCTGATTGGGGATCCAAGAACCCACTTGCCTAGGAGCAAATACGCCTGCGTGCCACAGCTCGAGAGTTTGAGTGCCACAACTGAGACCTGATACAGCCGAAGAGACTCAATTCTGCTGCCTCCAACCATGGGCCTGCTGGACAGGAAGTTACCCTCCCCTCTGAATGTGCAACACAATAGAACAACAGAGTTTCAAAGGGACTGGTTCTGATTCTGAGAGAAATAAACAGCCCATCCTCAGTAATGACTGACTTAGAGAGACTAGATTCTTTCCTATGCTTGATAAATTTGAGACAGCGACAGCTAAGAGAATCCTACACCAATGCTGATCAACCTTGAACTTCTAATCGAAACTCAAAAGTATGCAGATTAATGAGATGTAAAAAATGGAGTCAAAGTAATGAAGAGGTTCCCCCCCCCCAAGTCTCAACTTAGAGAATTTTAGTGGCTTGTGAATGTGCTTTAGTTCTGACCGTTTTCTTCTCTCATTTCAAAATGAGAATACAATTAATAGCCAAACGGAAGAGATAAGGACATACCAAGGTGGAAGAGGATCCAATCCACTATTGTCCAAATTTCTAGACATCAGTGGTGTTTAGGGAGCTTTGTGGCTGGGTCTGGAGTGCCGAAGGATGCACTGTCCTCATCACAGAGAGTGAGGCAGGATGGAAGGACTACAGACTCCCAGTCTGAAGCTGTGGAAGTGCCCATCCCCTCTGCCTCTCATCAACCTCATTCTACAAGGTCGGCTCACAAGACTGGCTGAGCTCCATGGAATGACAGAGAAAGTGCTCTGAAAACTGAAAGACACAATATAGTTGTTTCTTATCACGATCCTTGAAATTATCGCTTTATAATTTACAGATGCTTCCTCCCAATCTGTTTCAGACACATGCAATTTAGTTTACTCTCTATTTGTGGAAAGAAAATGCCTTCTGAAGCCCCAAGTACCTCTCACCTGGACATTGACAGACAGCAGCAGGCTTTGGTTTCCGTTGCTCTGCCCGTTGTCCGCGTGCAAGGCAGCATCTTCCATTTCCACGATGGAAGCGAAAGAGGAAAGCGACTGAAGAAATAGCATCATGGGGAAGCTCAGGGCTCAGACTGATTTTTCTCTTCTGTTTAAAATTATTTCCAAGAGATTAGAACTACATGCTTTAAGTCTGAACAAATGTAAATAACTTGAGGATGATCTGTTTGTGATTATTCGTACTGCTTTTCCTGTGATGAGATTGTTGGATGGCATCACTGACTCAACCATCAAGAGGTTGAGCAAACTCAGGGGGATGGTTAAGGACAGAGGAGCCTGGTATGCTGCAGTTCATGGGCTCACAAAGAGTCAGAGGAGACTTAGTGACTGAACAACAATTGTGCTGTTAACCCTCTTCTGATGTAAATCCTTGGCCAAAGCAGGCCCCTGGAGCGAGGAGCCTGCAGCCTCAACTAACCCTGAGTGTCAGACTCCATGGAAGAATTTCTATTCCTTCCTCTAAAATTTCTATTCGTTTCTCTACCCTCTCTGCTAGCGTAGCAGAGAGTGATACGTTTAGAGTTAAAATAGTTACGCTCTTTTGTTCTTCTTTTTCTTAATATATTTATTTTATTAAAGTACAGTTGACTTACAATGTTTCAGCTACACAGCAAGGTGATTCAGTTATACATATACATGTTGTTTTTCAGATTATTTTCCATCATAGGTTATTTGACAGTATGTTGACTGCAGTTCCTTGTGCTATACAGTAAATCTGTGTTGCATATCTTTTTTAAAAAATTAGAAATCTAGCATCTGTTCATACTAAGTCAAACAAGTAGAATCAAAATGTCATAAATTTTTTAGTTAGGCAAAAATTCATAAGTTTTCTAAAATATATATATTATGAATACTATTTATCTATGTATACAAAAGCTTTTCTACTATGCTTGATAAAGACTTAGGAAAGAATACCAAAAAAAGAGAAGAAATGAAGAAATTGGAAAACAAACTAAATGAAATGGAAGCACTTTGCTCTTAATCTATTTTGATTGCAAAAAAGAAAAAAAGTGTAGCTGATAGTGTTAGAAATTGAAAACGGGAAATGACAAAATCCAAAAGCTTTACCTTTATCATTAATAAAAATAATAATAATAGGCAACTTTTATTGAATTTCTTCTATGTGTCAGATGCTGTACTGGGTACTGACAACTCATGTAATTTCATCCCTACGACGGCCCTGAAAGGTGTGTGTCATACTTCTCATTTTTCATATGAGTCAACATCAGCTCACATGGTTGGCATAACTTGGGAAGCTTTTAAGAGGCAAAGCTGGGACTCCGACCCACATCCGACTGTAGGCCTTAGTTCCCTCCACTCCTCCATGCTGCTGCTTTACTATTTATTAGCTAGATGAGCCGGATGGATGGATTTACAGAGCTCCAGGCCTTAAGGTCAAATAACCTTTGGCTTCATGTCTCTATCCTGTCACTTATCACCCTGGAGGTCTTGCAAAAGTCTGTTAATCACACTAAGCCTGTTGTTTCATCTGTGAAGTGCTGTTAACATTGGGCCTTCAATCCTCATAGGATTGCTGGGGGAACCAAATGACAATGTGTTCTGAGTGTTACACAGACATCGGGGCTTCTTATAACTCTTGCCTCTTAAATGGTATTGTTTGCAAAACTTGTTCTTAAAGATGTGTTTGTGTCAGAGGTTTTCTATTATTCTAAGACATGGACGTTTATCAAGTAACTCAAGCCATGACAGGCAATAAAACCTTTATTTAATTAGAACCCAAATATTTATCAACTCTATGATCTACACTGCTTTCTGCTGTTCTCTTGAACTTCCCTTTTGAGGGCAAGACATCAGTAAGAAAACAAGCGAACAGCCTAGATTTGCTAAAAATCCAGACAGCTTCTAAGATATTTATTTCTAGGGTCGCCATCAGAGGCTGTTAGAGCAGGAATCTTCCCTGGGGGCCGTAGACTTCAAGTTGCTAGTCCAAGGTTGTCTCTCCCACTAGAAGCCTTGAACCCATGTAGCTCCTTCTGTCACATCTGCTCGTGATTCCTTCTGAACCCCTTCTTCGCCTTGGCATGTTGTTGCGCGCACACTGACTCTCAGAGCCAGAGCATTTTACATGTTCTCCATCCACGTGGAAAGGTCCATTTTTCTGCTCCTGTGGGTAGGGGCCTCCCAGGTCGTGCAGTATTAAGGAGCCTGCCTGCCAGTGCAGGAAATTCAAGAGATGCAGGATTGATCCCTTGGTCTGGAGGATCCCCTGGAGAAGGAAATGGCAGCTCACTCAGTATTCTTGCCTGGAAGTTTCCACGGACAGAGGAACCTGGCGGGCCACAGTTCATGGGGTCACAAAGAGTCGGACATGGCTGAGCATGTGCGCACACACACAGAGTGGATGGATTCATTTTTAAGACTTCCAGGCACAAAGACTGGAAATGGAAATTTCTGATTGTTTCAAAACATCTTGTTCCCCAAACTGTCTCATTCATGGTTTTTTGTTGCTGTTGTTTGTTTTTACTGTTGTTATTTGTCTTCTCTCATAATGGCAAACTAAGTTCACACTGGAACTTGAACTAGCTCCAACACATCGTCAACTTGAACTAACCGCTCTCTTGAGCCACCATTGGGCTCTGCAGATTGCTCCAATTCGCCCAAAAATGGCCAGTCTGAGTCCTGAGTTTTACCTGGCCATCAGGGAGGACGGCATTGTGTTGCAATATGGAAGATCAAAAGCACAGAAAGATGACTTGTTGTTACAATTGAAAGCAAACACAGGAAAATGTGTTTGTGGAGGGTTAGGACTGGTCATTCCTTAGTCTCGGAGATAATTGTACTTGAAACGAGAATGTGCCCAAAAGTGAAATGTGGATATCGTTTTTCATGGTCGTGTTTTCCTTAAGACTGTTTCCTCTTGATTGTTTCATTCCCAGCAGTGGCTCCTCTGGGGCTTTGGGAAGAGCACAAGAACAGAACATTCGCACCTCTTGCATTGAAACGAGGATTAGAATTAACTGCCTTTCAAATACAGCGACAAATGAATCCAGCCCAAATCCCAGTGAGAGGGGTCAATCCAGTTCTTTTCACTTCACAGATCAAGGGGAGGGGGGGAGATATTCACACGAAGACACAAGAGAGGGTAAAGTACTTGCCCAAGGCCACATAGCAAGTTTCTGAGTGACTTGGAAGCAATGACACATACAGAAAGATCTTAATTGTTGGAGGCCTAAGATGATAGGAAACTCCTGATGTCTGAGGCATCCAGCAGTTCCTCTGCACTCCAAGTGGTTGCCATATCAACTGCCACGAGGTGGGGAGCCAGCCAACCAGTGCATGCTCAGTTGTGTCTGACTCTTTGCGACCGCATGGACTGTAGCCCCTGCCAGGCAACTCTGTCCATGGAATTTTCCAGGCAAGAATACTGGAGTGGGTTGGAGGTGAGGAGCAATCAGCTTAAACCCCAGAGTCAGGCAGGAGCAGAATGCAAGCGTCTATGTTTGAGTAGAGAGCTGCCTCTACACTCTTATAAATGGCTGCAGGACCTAAAACCATGGCCTGCGTCTTCTCTGCAGGGTTCCCAGAGCAAACTTCGTTTGGGAAGGTGAGCACTGGATGTGCTCTATGATTTCTAGATTCAAAGTTCTTGGACCAGAATGGCTGTGTTCACCGGCAACAGTAATGAATGTGGGCAGAACCTCCAAGATAATTTGAACAATAAACATTTTTAACATGATTCACACTGGGCAGAGAAAGTCCATGTGATAGATTTTTCATTTGGGGCCAAAAAGAATTGGAGGTAATCTCAGAAGTGTTCCTCTTTGGGCCCAGAGGCCAAAACTTGCAGCTTAAAGAAGAAGTATAATGTGAGCTTTAAAATGGATTATAAAGAGCTAAATAGAATAAAATTGGGGTCTGAGTAGATGAGTTGGTAACATGTTAGTAGATTTCCTAGATGAATCTTCTGACCAGTTGAATAGCGCCAATAAGATGGTTTTAATGTAACGTCTAAAATTGCTAAGCTTTGATATTGTAAGTAACCTGACCACACAGTGTGATGCTAAGAGTAACTTGATTTTGCTGGTATTGTTCTAAAGCGGATCCTCTTTATCAAAGTCATAGATACATAGGGCTATTTCAAAGATAATGTGAAAATTCCTTTTCATAGTTACTAATTGATATCATCAACTTTCAATCATACCAATATGTCTGGTTGTATAAGCTTGTCTGAACTTAAGAAAGGGATGATTAACTAGGAAGTGTCTTCTACTGTGTTCACCTATAAAATGCACCACCTGAAAAAGAAATCTGTATTAAAAGCAGGCAGTCTATCAGGTACACTGTTTTTAAATGACACTAACTCAGTTCCCAGAGTTAATCTGCATGCTGCCCCAAGATGAGTCCCCTTCCCAACCCTGTGGTGAATCAACTTGGAAGATGAGTCCACTGAAAATCTAATAGGATTTCCTACTCTCTCAAGTATGCAGGCTTCCTGGGTGGCTCGGTGATAAAGAATCCACCTGCCAGTACAGGAGACAAGAGAGATGTAGGTTCCATCACTGAGTTGGGAAGATCCCCTGGAGGAGAGCATGGCAACCCATTCCAGTATTCTTACCTGGAGAATTCCATGGACAGAGGAGCCTGGTGGGCTACAGTCCATAGGGCTGCAAAAAATTGGGCACAACAGAAGAGACTTAGCATGCTGCATGCATGCAAGTTATAAACTGGAAAAGTTTGTCCACTGAGAAAGCCAAAACTCTATTTTTAATGAATGTCCCTTACATTGCTCACCTAGGCAATATGCTGAAATGGAAGTAAAACAACTAACTAACTAAATAGCTAACATTTATTGAGAAGTGAACACTAGTTGCTATATGCCTGGCACTGTGCTGAGTATTAACATCTGATATCAAATTTAATCCATATAAGAGTCCAGAGTTATCGACATGTTTCAGATGAGGACACTGAGTTGCCAAGGTGGGGTAACTTGCCAAGGTCACATGCAGACAGGGGACAGAACCAAGATTGGAAAGGTGGTCAAACTTTTGACCCACAATCTTTTCTTATTATTTGAAGTATAGTTGACTTACAATGTTGTGTTAATTTTTACTGTTCAGCAAAATGATTCAGGTATACATACATATTTACACACACACACACATTCTCTTTCATATTCTTTTGCAGTACGGTTTATCATGGATATTGAATATAGTTCCCTGTGCTATACAGTAGGACCTTGTTGTTTGTCCATCCTGTATAATAATAGTTTGTATCTGCTAACCCGACTCCTACCCTTCCCCACCCCCACCCCATGGCAATCACCAGTCTATTCTCAATGTCCCCGATTCTGTTTCTGTTTCATAGATAGGTTTATGTGTCATGTTTTAGATTCTACCTATAACTGATATCATATAATGTTTGTCTCTCTTTGTTGGACATACCTCACTTATGATACCCTCCAGGTGCATCTGTGTTGCTGCAGGTGACGTTACTTCATTCTCTTTTTGACTGAGTAGAATTCCATTGTGTATACACACCACATCTTCTTTATCCATTTATCCACTGTTGGGTATTTAGGTATTTTCCATGTCTTGGCTATTGTAAACAGTGCTGCTATGAGCATCAGGATGCATGTATCTTTTCAAATTATGGTTTTCTCTGGATGTGCAGCTTTTCATAATTGGATAATTTAAGGGACAAGGGAATTGCGGGGGGGGGGGATGTTGAGATGAGATGACTGTATTTTGCACTCATGGATGTGAATGGGTGTGAACTGGGGGGTCCAGAGAGCAAACTGTAATGGGTTTAATAGTGTCCCCCCTCTCCCTCCAGAGTATGTCTACCTAGAACTTCAGAACGGGACTTACTTGGAAATAGGGTCTTTGCAGGTGTCACTAGTTAAGGTGGGAAGCATACTGGATTAGTGTGGACACTAAATCAAGTATGACTGGTGTCCTTGTAAGAAGAGAGGAGACACAGACACAAACGGGAAAGACGGACATGTGACAATAGAGACGGAGACCGGAAGCATGTGGCAATCAGCCAAGGTCACCAGGGATGACTAGCAACTACGAGAAGCAAAAGGCAAGGAGGGTTCTTTGCTAGAGAGTTCAGAGATGGCTTTGCCCTGCTGATATCTTGATTTTGGACTACTAGCCTCCAGAATTGTGAGACAATAAATTGCTGAGTTTTAATCCCCCCATTTTCTGTATTTTGTTACAGCACCCCTAAGAAACTAATACACCATGGTAACACTGATCAAAAGAAACTTGGAGTGGCTTTATTAATAGTAAGGCTGTTAGTAGAGATAAATAGGGTCATTTGAATATCATAAATGGTCAATTATAGATTTATCAAGGGAATATAGAAATCCTAAACTTTTATGTATAATAACAGAGGTTCAAAATACATGAAGTGAAAACATAGAAAAAATCGACAAGTTCACAATAGTCAGACATTTCAACACTCCTCTCTTAAGAAATGATAGAACAAGTAAACAAGAAATCAATAAGAGTATAAAAGATTTGAACACTTGAACCAACTTGACCTAATTGACATTTATAGAACATCACACCCAGCAACAACATTCATATTCTTTTACGTGCCTATGGAACATTTATAAAATAGGCCACACTCTGGGCCAGGAAACAAGTCTCAATGAGTTTAAAAGTATTCAAGTGATACAAAGTACACTTTGACTAAGTAGAATTGAATTAGAAATCTATAACAGAAAATGTTTAAATATTTGAAATGAAAATAACATAATTCTGGAGAATCCATGTGTCAAGTAAACCAAATAGAACATCAGAAGGTATTTTGAACTCAATAAAATCAGAAACACAGCATATCATTATTTCTGGGATGCCACCAAAGCAATATTTTGAAGACTTTTCAGCACTAAACTCTTATATTAGAAACAAAGTCAGTTCAGTTCAGTTCAGTCACTCAATCATGTCCGAAACTTTGTGATCCCCCATGGACTGCAGCAAGCCAGGCTTCCTTGTTCATCGCCAACTCCCAGAGCTTGCTCAAACTCGTGTCCACCGAGTAGGCGATAGCACCCAAGGATATCCTCTGTCATTTGCTTCTCCTCCTGCCTTCAGTCTTTACCAGCATCAGGGTGTATTCTAATGAGTCAGTTCTTCGCATCAGGTGGCCAGAGTATTGGAACTTCAGCTTCGGCATCAGTCCTTCCAATGAATATTCAGGGCTGATTTCCTTTAAGATGGACTGGTTTCCTTGGGGATGATCTCCTTGCAGTCCAAGGGACTCTCAAGAGTTTCCTCCAACACCACAGTTCAAAAGCATTACTTCTTTGATGTTCAGCTTCCTTTATAGTCCAACTCTCACATCCACACATGACCACTGGAAAAACCATAGCTTTGACTAGACGGACCTTTGTTGGCAGAGTATGCTTTTTAATATGCTATATAGGTTGGTCATAACTTTCCTACCAAGGAGCAAGTGTCTTTTAATTTCATGGCTGCAGGTCACCATCTGCAGTGATTTTGGAGCCCCCAAAAATAAAGTCTGTCACTGTTTCCATTGTTTGCCCATCTATTTGCCATGAAGTGATGGGATCAGATGCCATGATCTTAGTTTTTTGAATGTTGAGTTTTAAGCCAGCTTTTTCACTCATCTCTTTCACTTTCATCAAGAGGCTCTTTAGCTCCTCTTCGTTTCTTGGCATAAGGATGATGTCATCTGCATATCTGAGGTTATTGAAATTTCTCCCAGCATCCTGACTCCAGCTTGTGCTTCCTCTAGCCTGGCATTTTACATGATGTACTCTGCATATAAATTAATTAAGCAGGGTGACAATATACAGCCTTGATGTATACTTTTCCCAGTTTGGAACCAGTCTATTGTTTCATGTCCGGTTCTATTGCTTCTTGACCTGCATACAGATTTCTCAAGAGGCAGATCAGGTGGTCTGGTATTCCTGTCTCTTTCAGAAGTTTCCACAGTTTGTTGTGATCCACACAGTCAAAGGCTTTGGAGTAGTCAATAAAGCAGAAGTAGATGTTTTTCTGGAATTCTCTTGCTTTTTAGATGATCCAGTGGATGTTGGCAATTCCATCTCTGGTTCCTCTGCCTTTTCTGAATCCAGCTTGAACATCTGGAAGTTCATGGTTCATATACTGTTGAAGCCTGGCTTGGAGAATTTTGAGCATTACTTTGCTAGCGTGTGAGATGAGTGCAATTGTGTGGTGGTTTGAACATTCTTTGGTATTGCCTTTCTTTGGGATTGGAATGAAAAGTGATCTTTTCCAGTCCTGTGGCCACTGCTGAGTTTTCCAAACTTGCTGGCATGCTGAGTGTAGAACTTTCACAGCATCATCTTTTAGGATTTGAAATAGCTCTACTGGAATTCTACCACCTCCACTAGCTTTGTTCGTAGTGACAATTCCTAAGCCCTCTTGATTTCCCATTCCAGGATGTCTGGCTCTAGGTGAGTGATCACAACATCGTGGTTATTTGGGTCATGAAGATCTTTTTGTACAGTTCTTCTGTGTATTCTTACCACCTCTTCTTAATATCTTCTGCTTCTGTTAGGTCCATATTGTTTCTGTCCTTTATCGAGTCCATCTTTGCATGAAATGTTCCCTTGGTATCTCTAATTTTCTTGAAGAGATCTCTAGTCTTTCCCATTCTATTGTTTTCCTCTATTTCTTTGCACTGATCACTGAGGAAGGCTTTCTTTTCTCTCCTTGCTCTTCTTTGGAACTCTGCATTCAGATGCTTGTATCTTTCTTTTTCTCCTTTGCCTTTTGCTTCTCTTCTTTTCTCAGCTATTTGTGAGGCCTCCTCAGACAATCATTTTGCCTCTTTGCATTTCTTTTTCTTGGGTATGATTTTGATCTCTGTGTCCTGTACAATGTCACAAACCTCCATCCATAGTTCTTCGGGCACTCTCTTTTATCAGATTCATTCCCTTTTATCTATTTGTCACTTCCACTGTATAATCGTAAGGGATTTGATTTAGGTCATACCTGAATGCTCTAGTGGTTTTCCCTACTTTCTTCAATTTAAGTCTGAATTTTGCAGTAAGGAGTTCATGGTCTGAGCCACAGTCAGCCCCCTGTCTTGGTTTTGCTGACTGTATAGAGCGTCTCCATCTTTGGTTGCAAAAAATATAATCAATCTGATTTCGGTATTCACCATCTAGTGATGTCCATGTGTAGAGTCATCTCTTGTGTTTTTGGAAGAAGGTGTTTGCTATGACCAATGCATTCTCTTGGCAAAACTCCATTAGCCTTTGCCCTGCCTTATTTTGTATTCCAAGGCCAAACTTGCCTGTTACCACAGGTGTTTCTTGACTTCCTACTTTTGCATTCCAGTCCCCTATGATGAAAAGGACATCTTTTTTTGGTGTTAGTTCTAGAAGTTCTTGTAGGTCTTCATAGAGCCATTCAACTTCACCTTCCTTGGCATTAGTGATTGGGGCATAGACTTGGATTACTGTGATACTGAACAGTTTGCCTTGGAAATGAACAGAGATCATTCTGTTGTTTTTGAGACTGTATCCAAGTACTGCATTTCAGACTTTTTTATTGACCACGAGTGTTACTCCATTTCTTCTAAGGGATTCTTGCCCACAGTAATAAATATAATGGTCATCTGAATTAAATTTGCCCATTATGGTCCATTTTAGTTCACTGATTCATAAAATGTCAATGTTCACTCCTGCCATCTCCTGTTTGACTACTTTCAATTTGCCTTGACTGACGGACCTGACATTCCAGGTTCCTATTGCAGTATTGCTCTTTACAGCATCGGACTTCACTTCCATCACCAGTTCTGTCCACAACTGGGCATTGTTTTCTCTTTGGCTCTGTCTCTTCACTCTTTCTGGAGTTATTTCTCCACTGTTCTCCAGTAGCATGTTGGGCACCTACTGACCTGGGGAGTTCATCTTTACTGTCATATCTTTTTGCCTTTTCATACTGTTCATGGTGTTCTCAAGCCAAGAATACTGGAGTGGTTTGCCATTCCCTTCTCCTGTGGACCACGTTTTGTCAGAATTCTCCACCATGACCCATCTGTCTTGGATGGCCCTACATGGCATGGCTCATAGTTTCACTGAGTTAGATAAGGCTGTGATCCTTGTGATCTGTTTGGTTAGTTTTCTGTGATTATGGTTTTCATTCTGTCTGTCCTCTGATGGATAAGGATAAGAGGCTTAGAGGGAAGTATCAAATTGGTGACTTCAATTTCTACATTAAGAAACTACAAAAAGAGCTAATTTAGAACAAAATATTTAAGAACAGACTCATTTGAAAAGACCCTGATTCTGGGAAAGATTGAAGGCAGGAGAAGAAGGGGACGACAAAGGATGAGATGGCTGGATGGCATCACTGACTGAATGGACATGAGTCTGAGTAAACTCCGGGAGTTGGTGATGGACAGGGAGGCCTGGCGTGCTACAGTCCATGGGGTTGGAAAGAGTTGGACATGACTGAGCGACTGAACTGAACTGAATTTAAGATAAAAGAAATAATATAGATGAGAATGGAATAGAAAGCAGAAAAACAACACAAAAAATTAATGAAACCAAATGCTAGTTCTTTCAGAACATTAATAAAATTGCTAAACATCTAAATAGATGGATTAGGAAAAAAACAAAAACAATTTACTAATATCAAAAACAAAAGATGTGACATGATTGGATATTCTACAAATATTTAAAGGAATAATAGCAAATTGTTATGAACAACATTATGCCAACAAATTGAAACTTAGATTAGGTATCAGCAGACTTTTTCTATAAAGCACCAGTGAGTAAAATCTTTAGACTTGGAGGACCACGTACGGTTGATGTCACTTTTTTTTCAATCTTTAAAAATGTAAAAAGAAAAGTTATTTTGCAGGCTATGGGCCAACTGCTGACTTAAGTGAAATAGACATATTCCTTGAAACACAGGAGAAATAAATACAGTGGGCCCTGCATATCCAGAGTTGTGGAACCTGGGATATGGAGGGCCAACTCTACCATGTTCTTTTATATAAGGAACTTGAGAATCCACAGATTTTGGTACCTGGGGTTGGGGGACTCTGGAACCAATGCTTTGTGGACATCGGGGACAATGTCACCTGAATAGTCCTATATATAGTAAAAAATTAAATTTGTAGTTAAAAAGTTTCTCACAAAGAAGACTCCAGATCCAGAAGGGCTTACTGATAAATTCTACCAAGTAGTCAAGGAAGAAATAATACATTCTTACCCAAACTCCCCTAGGAAAATTAAAAAGAGAATACTTTCCAACTCATTCTATAGACTAGCATCACCTGTTACCAAAATCAGACAAAGACACTGCAGGAAAATTCCAGATCAGTACCCACTGTGAACACAGACATATAAATGCAGGAGGAGAA
This sequence comes from Capra hircus, assembly GCF_001704415.2. Classification (NCBI taxonomy): domain Eukaryota; kingdom Metazoa; phylum Chordata; class Mammalia; order Artiodactyla; family Bovidae; genus Capra; species Capra hircus. Next base: position 15,045,535 of record NC_030820.1, read on the forward strand.
GGGGGTGGCAGAGGATGCGATTGTTGGATGGCATCACCTACTCAGTGGACATGAGCTTGAGCAAACCCTGGGAGAGAGTAAAGGACAGGAAAGCCTGGCATGCTGCAGTCCATGAGGTCGCAGAGAGTTGGACACCACTTAGCAACTGAGCAACAAGAGACAAAACTTTAGTGTAATGAATCCAACAATATAGAAAAAGGAAAATTCATGATAACCATGTGGCTTTCATGTCAGGAATGCAAACTTGTGGCATCACTTGAAAGTCAATTAATATAATTCTCCAAATTAACAAACTAAAATCATTCAATAGTCACAGAAAGGGATATGACCAAATTCAACATGCATTCCTGCATAAAATGTCTCCACAAACCAGGACTAGACAGAAATGGCTTCAATCTGATCATACCAGTGATATCAATCAGTCTGATATGAAAAATTAACTGCTATTATCATACTTCATAGGGAAAGAATGATCTTCATCTAAGCGCGGAATCAGGACAATGATGTCTGCCTCTTCAATTTTATTCAGCATTATACTGGAGGTTCTAGCCAATACCATCAGGAAAGCTGGTATAAAAGTGCAGCATGAAAGACAACTATATCGTAAAGGAAGAAGGAAATGTTACTGTTGTCTTTGTAGAAAATTCTTTGGAATTTACATAAAGCTACTAGAACTAATGAATAAGCTTAGCAAATTGACAGGATATTAGATCTGTAATAGTAAAGCTAATTTATTTATACTTATTAGCATTTATTTGTATTGAAGTATAGTTGATTTATAAAACTGTGTTAGTTTCAGGTGTACAGCTAAGTGATTCAGTTATATATTTTGTTTCCAGATTATTTCCTAAGTTATGACAAGATATTGAATATTGTTCCCTGTGTGATACAGTCAATCTTTGTTGCTGCTCTATTTTATATACAGTAGTGTTTATCTGTTAACTCCATACTTTTAATTTATCCTCCACCATCCCTTGGTAACTGTCAGTTTGTTTTCTATATCTGTAAATTTGTTTCTGTTTTGTAAATGATTCATTTGTATTATTTTTTATATCCACACGTAAGTGATATCATATGGTAATTGTCTTCCTCTGTTGGACTTCACTGAGTATGACGTTTTCTAGGTCTGTCCATGTTGCTGCAAATGGCACTATTTCATTCCTTTTGATGGCTGAATAATGTTCCATTGTGTATATATACCACGCCTTCCTTATCCATTCATGAATGTCTTGGCTACTGAAAATAGTGTTGCTGTGAACATTGGGTGCATGTATCTTTTCAAATTAGAGATTCTCTCTTTTCCATATATATGCCCAGGAGTGGGATTGCTGGATCAAATGGCAACTTTATTTTTAGTTTTGTAGGGAATGTCCATACAGTTTTCCATAGTGGCTGCATCAACTTACATTCCTACCAACAGCATAGTAGGGTTCGCATTTCTCCATGCCCTCTTTAGCATTTGTTATTTGTAGACGTTTTAATGATTGCCATTCTGACGAGTGTGAGGTGGTACCTCACTGTTGTTTTGATTTGCATTTCGCTAATAATTAGCGACATTGAGCATCTTTCCATGTACCTGTTGGCCATCTGTGTATCTTCTTTGGAGAAATGTCAGCCTAGGTCTTCTCCTCATGTCTTGATTGGGTTGTTTGTTTCTTTATTATTGAGTTGCATGAGTCATTTTATATACTGCCATTTATGATACCATCAAAAATATCAAGTGCTTTTGAGTAAATCTGACAGAAGAGGTGAAAATCTGTACAGTGAAAACCACTAGTCATGCAGAGAGAAATTATAGAATACCTAAGTAAATGGAGAGAAGTAATACCAATTTATGTGTAAGAAGACTCAATATTGTCAGGATGTCAGTTGTCTCCAAATGGATCTATAGTTTTAATGCAGTACCCATAAAAATTGCAACAGGCTTTTGACTAAACTTTATGTGGAAATGTAAAAGGCCTACAATAATCAAAATAACTGTGGAAAATAAAGAACAAACTTGGAAGGTTAACACTGCATGATTTAAAGACTTATGATCAAGCTGCAGTAATCAGACCAGTATGATATTGACAAAAAGATAAAACAAAAGAACCCAGAAAGAGATCTATACATATACAAACAACTGGTTTCCAACAAAGATGCAAAGACAGTTTAGTAAGAAAATGATAGGTTTTGCAACCACATCATGGTAGACCAACTAGATAGCCACATGCAAAAAAATTAATAAATAAACTTTGATTCTTACATCATATAAAAATAACTCAAAATTACCATAGGTCTAAATACAAAATTTTAAACTATAAATCTTCTAGAAGAAATCATTAGAGAAAAATCTTTGTGACTTTGGATAGGCAAAGAGTTCCTAAATACAATTCTGAAAGTAATGATTCAAAAGTTAGTGGTTGGAGTTTATTAAAATATCCTTGTTTTTGAGAGAAATCATGAAGAGAAAGAAAAGTCACAGACTAGAAGGAAAATTTGCAAATTGTAGCTCTGATTTAAAAAATACTGAAAATGAAACACAAAAATAAATTTTTTTTAATTGGACAAAATATTTGAACAGGCATTTCTCCAAAGAAGGTATAAAGATGTCAGATAAGTACATGAAAAGATGACCAACATTGTTAGTTTCTAGGGAAACCCAAATTAAATCTACAGTGAGCTACCACTCTACACCTGTTTGAATTTCTAGGCTAAAACTGAAGACGGATCATACCAAATCATGAAACTTTCGTATACTCTCCTGCACTCCTGATAGGTATGTAAAATGATACAGTCACCCTAGAAAACCATTTAGCAGTTTCCTAAAAAGATTAAATATACACCTGCCATATGATATAGTCATTCCATTGCTGGATGTTTACCCAAAAGAAAGAAAATCATACAATGTCCATACAAAGACATTTACATGAATGTTTACAGCAGCTTTATCTGTAACAGTCAAAAGATGGAAATGACCCACATGTCCATCAAGAAAAGAATGGAGAAACAAACCATGGCACATTCTCAGAATGGGCTCTGGAATAAGAAAGAAGGAACTATTGATACAGGCTACAACATGTCAGAATCTCAAAGTGATTACGCTGAGTAAAAGAAGCCAGATTAAAAAAGTAATACTGTATGATTCTATTTATAGAAAATTCTAGGCAATGCAAACTGATACAGAGTGACAAGGCAAATCAGCAGTTACTTGGGGATGGAGGGAGAGATGGGAGGAAGGGATTACAATGAGGCAGAAGGAAACTCTTGGGGTAGATGGTATGTTCATTGTCTTGATTGTGGCAATAGTTTCGTGGGTGTATACATTTGCCAAATATTAATCAAATCCGACACTTTAAGTATACTCCGTTTATTATATGTAATTATACCTTAGTAAAGCAGAGAGGGACTCTTCCTAAAGGAGAAGGAGGGGAGGAGAAGAAAGGAAGGAAGGAAGAGAGGAAGGGAGAAAGGGGAATTTCAGCTCTCTAGGAAGCTATCTGGGAGGCTAGGAAAGAATTTCTTTCAAGCGCCCCAGTGTCTCCTAATTTGATTGGTCTTAACTCGGTATATGAGCTACCAGGCAAGTCCCACTGGGATGTTTGTTTGCATAGTTCTAGTCACATTAACTTTTAGCAACTTCTCTGTGATATCTGTGGAACTTCAAGGTTGCAGCAGTCCACCGTCTCAGAAAAAACTAAAAACTTTCTTCTCCCAGGATATTAGCTGAAAAAGCGAAGGGCTCCACATAGAACCCAGGCCACAGTTATCATCCAGGACTTGCTTCTCTATTAGTAGAAAAACCTCCTCACTCTCTACTTAACCCTTACCACAGAGGATTCTGTTCATTACAAAATATTCCAATAAGCAGGCTTGATTGAGGAAGATACAAGTTGTAAAACAAGCAAGAGATGGATCATATTCTTTACGCAAAGTCCCTGAAGGGCTCTTTTAAATAAGAAAGCTTTCTGAGGACATATAAAATTAATGTAATATATATGTATAAAAATGGCTTTGCATGCACTTCAGGAATCTCTCTACATGCTTTAAGCCAGCCTGACTGAGTGAAAGGAGGTTTTGTAACAGCAACCCTTTCTGTGAATGGGCCCCTCTGGTCCTAGGTGTCCCCCCTCTTCACCCCAAGGTCCCCTGGAAGCTGGTAGTGAAGCATCCGCAGGACTCCCCTGACTACATCTGTGTGCTTCGCAGGGACCTCAGGGACCTTCCTGGTGCCCCTAGCAGGAGGCCCTCTGCTCAGCTGTCGAGGGGCAACCTGGGTTCTTTGACGCCCTTCTCCAGGGCACATCCTCAGACCTGTGCTCGCCCTCTGCCATGCACGGCTCCATGGTGGTGTGGCTGGACCTGGCCTGGTGGTGACGGGAGTGGTGAGTGTCCCCTCTCAGACAGGCAGGTGTTGCAAGTGGGAGCAGGTCGTGTGTGCAAGCCTGGTCCACACCCCGGACCAGTCCGCACCCAAACGTCCCCTCCCAGACCGGCCTGCAGCCCTCCCCAGGACCTGGGGCACAGGTGGTGCCCACCTCCTGCTACCTTTCTGGAGATGCATGGATCAGCTTGTGCACCTGGGAGGACCCTGCACCCTGGCTCCCCAGAGAACTACTGCCCAGGAAAGGAACCCCCACCATTAGGGCCTCAAGTTGGCTGCACGACCCTTTTAAACAAAGTGTTTTGTGTGTAGAACTGAACTTTTCTATGCCCAACTCTCCCCTCTCTGCAGAGGCCAATACTTATCTGCCTCCTGTGCATCCTCCCAAGCCTGTTTCCCTGCTTTTCCATCCTCCAGCAGACCCATGGAATGTCTCACTCTGTTTGCTTGTAACATCAGTTCAGTTCAGTTCAGTCACTCATCATGTTTCCAACCCATGGACTGCAGCATGCCAGGCTTCCCAGTCCATCACCAACTCCCAGAGCTTGCTCAAACTCATGTCCATCAAGTTGGTGATGCCATCTAACAGTCTCATCCTCTGTCATCCCCTTCTCCTACTTTCCAGTCTTTGCCAGCATCAGGGTCTTTTCCAATGAGTCATTTCTTCTCATCAGCTAGCCAAAGTGTTGGAGTTTCAGCTTCAGCATCAGTCCTTCCAATGAATATTCAGGACTGATTCCCTTTAGGATGGACTAGTTGGATCTCCTTGCAGTCCAAGGGACTCTTAAGAGTCTTCTCCAACACCACAGTTCAAAAGCATCAATTCTTTGGCTCTCAGCTTTCTTTATAGTCCAGAACTCATATCCATCCATGACTACTGGAAAAACCATAGCTTTGACTAGACGTACCTTTGTTGATAAAGTAATGTCTCTGCTTTTTAGTATGCTGTCTAGGTTGGTCATAGCTTTTCTTCCAAGGAGCAAGTGTCTTTTAATTTCATGGCTGCAGGTCACCATCTGCAGTGATTTTGGAGCCCAAGAAAATAAAGTCTGTCACTGTTTCCATTGTTTTCTCATTTGCCATGAAGTGATGGGACTGAATGCCGTGGTCTTAGTTTTTTGAATGTTGAGTTTTAAGCCAGCTTTTTCACTCTCCTCTTTTACCTTCATCAAGAGGCTTTTTAGCTCTTCTTCGCTTTCTGCCATAGGGTGATGTCATCTGCATATCTGAGGTTATTGGTATTTCTCCCTGCAGTCTTAATTCCAGCTTGTGCTTCATCCAGCCAGGCATTTTGCATGATGTACTCTGCATATAAGTTAAATAAGCGGGGTGACAATATACAGCCTTGATGTACTCCTTTCCCAATTTGGAACCAGTCTGCTGTTCCATGTCCGGTTCTAACTGTTGTTTCTTGACCTGCATACACATTTCTCAGGAGACAGGTAAAGTGGTCTGTTCTTCCCATCTCTTTCAGAATTTTCCACAGTTTGTTATGATCCACACAGTCTAAGTCTTTGGTGTACTCAATAAGGCAGAAGTAGATGTTTTTCTGAAATTCTCTTGCTTTTTTGACGATCCAACAGGTGTTGGCAGTTTGATCTCTGGTTCCTTTGCCTTTTCTAAATCTAGCTTGAACATCTGGAAGTGCACAGATCACATACAGTTGAAGCCTGGCTTGGAGAATTTTGAGCATTACTTTGCTAGTGTGTGAGATGAGTGCAATTGTGTGATAGTTTGAACATTCTTTGGTATTGCCTTTCTTTGGGATTGGAATGAAAAGTGACCTTTTCCAGTCCTGTGGCCACTGCTGAGTTTTCCATATTTGCTGACATATTGAGTGCAGCACTTTCACAGCATCATCTTTTAGGATTTGAAATAGCTCAACTGGAATTCCATCACCTCCAACATCAGCCGCATTAAAACTCAGTGTATTCTGCAGCTTATTTGTTTTATCCTTCAGTATGCCTTGGAGTTCTGTCCATTTTAGAACTTACACGGCTACCTCATTCTTTCTAAAGGCTCCATGTTCACTCCACAATGTGGACATGGAAGTTTATTCCATGGCCTTATTTGTGGGCATGTAGACAGTTTCAGTTACACACAGCACTGTGATGCCTGTGTGCGTGCATGATCAGCTGCTTCAGTCGTGTCCGACTCTTTGTGACCCTGTGGACTATAGCCTGCCAGGCTCCTCTGTCCATGGGATTCTCCCAGCCAGAATGCTGGAGTGACTTGCCATGTCCTCCTCCAGGGGATCTTCCCCAGCTAGGGATCAAACCCACATCTCCTGTGTCTTCTGCCTCATAGGGGGATTCTTTACCACTAAGTCACCAGGGAAGCCTGCTGTGATGCCTACAGGTAGTTTAACCTTCAACCCTAAACCTGACCCTGAGAAGTACTGTTTGATGCCTTAGCTGCTCTCAAAACTTCCAGTACATTCAGACCTCTTCCACAGAAAGTATCTCTGTCTCAGAACAATAAGCTAAAAGCTTATAAATTACTATTAGTAAAACTAGAAAGTGAAAGACTCTTTTCTTGGATTCCTTTCTCTCATTCTGGCCATTAGACTTCTATAGAGATCCGCCCAGATTATCATCTTATTTTTGGTGTCTTTTGACCATGATTAGCCATGTGTTGTGTGGTTATCTTCTTTAAATCATTTATGGTAGAGTTGGACAGGCCTGGGTTCAAACTGGCTTCTCTGAGCTTCAGTTTTCTTATCTGAAAAATGGGCATCCGATAAGTATCTCACTCTTGAGGAAAATAGAAGATGGAATTTCTATAAAGTGCTAAGTGATCAAACCACAGTAAGCATGTGGTTGCTGGCTGCTATGGAGTAAATGGCAAACTCTGCATTGTGAATCTATTTCAGTGCTTCTAATACTGAGGGGACTTTTACAATGTGTGTGTGTGTTTGGCTATGTCGGGTCTTAGTTGTGTCATGTGGGGTCTGTCGCTGCATTTCCCTGGTTGTGGTGCACGGGCTCAGTAGCTGCAGCACATGGACTGAGTTGCTCCCCAGCATGTGGGATCTTCCTTCCCCAACCAGGGATCAAACCCACGTCCCCTAAATTGCAAAGTAGCTTCTTAACCACTGGCCCACCAGGGAAGTCCCTTGAGCGAATTTTTAACAAGAGCCATGGCTCAATGTATTAGCATCTTTGATACTAACAGTCTATCCTGTGGATGTGATTGCTATCTATTTACTCTCACACACTGCACGTGCCCGTTTTAGGCTTATGTTAATTGCCCATATGTTTGGTCTAAGTTTGGTGAGCTATTAGATAATCTCAAGGTTGTAGAGGACCTTAAAAGATGATCTGTTCTAACTCCCTTCACGTCATTCCCAGGTGTACAGACCTGGTCTAACAATTTATTTCCCAGGACAGCTAACTCAACCAGATAAGTGGTGAAAATATTCCCTAATTCCCAAAGTGGTATTACCTAATTGTCTTCTATCATCAAAGTCATTCAGGTGATTAATTTTCAATCATTCCCTGCATAAACGGGAAGGAACTGAATCTTCATTGATTCAACGTATTCGATTTATTGAGCACTTTCCAAGGACCACTGTCCATTCTGGGTGCTGATGATAGAGATGAACAGTACCCTGTGCGACTTTACAGTCTAGCAGGAGAGCCAGCGCTAAAGTGCGTATGAGTTGAAGTCTAGATTTACGAGAAGGTAACGTTTTGCTGATAGTAATTAGGCACTGTTTCTATTAGGCTGATACTGACCTTGTACTCCATGATATACTAGCCAAGAGACAGATTTGGCACAATTCAGGGATGTCGTAATTTGGGCATTGCATAGTTTAAGCACTATATAGTTTAGGCACTGCGTAAGTATGCAATAAATTAACAAAAAGACAGTGGTCTGTCATATAGAACAAGTGAATGAGTCTTTCGAACACAAGCAATTTTTTTCCCAAAAATCTTGAGCAGGAAAACATACTTCACAAGTCTAACTTTTTCTCTTTTTTCCAATTAAATGACAGACATACATACACAGCTAAAAGGGAAAACTGTTTTCTAGGTTGCAGCAGGCCCTGGAGATTTCAATACTGAAACTTCTATTTGTACCAATAATTTATATACAGCTAGATGGGGTGAAAAAGGTTAATGATGGAATTTTTTTTTAAGTATGTTTCATTGACTATAAATGGCAGATCTGACAGTTAAAATGAAAATTGTTCCAGAAGAAACTTTAGTCAGACTAATTATTTGAGATGTTATAAGGATATATAATTATATTCTTCACCTTTAAAAAAAAGTTTTATTACAAATGTGCTTTTAAAGAACAAGTAGAGAAATAAAAGCTGTAATTGTTCTTAATTATAGCTAACTGTAATTGCGCTCGATTGCAATACACTGAATATCACCAGTGGCTTAAAGAAATTCTGGCATACAGACAGTGCACCCACATTCAAGAGATGAAGTACAGATTCTGAATATTCTGTTATCTGTAATTTAGCTCTTTTACCGCTGATTTCGTTCCTGTTGGTTTTATTTTATTTTATTTTTTGGCAATTGTAGAGATATGATTGTCATCTATGAATGTGTTGAAGGTTGGAGATTTCATCTGGGGTTGGTTCAAAACCTCCATCGCCACAGAAAAGACATTATGGCAATTGTTGAAGGAGAGAACTGGACGTGACCCACTGATTGAATACACAGATTTGAATTTCCAGAGGTAGTGATGAATACCAAATGTGATTTACCCAGCAGGATCCAAGAAGTGGCCTGGAAGATGTGAGGGAACACGTCTGGCACACCTAGAGCACCCTAACCACCCCTCTGCTCTCAGAGTCGTTTCAGACGGGTAAATTAAGGAAGCGGGGACGCACCCGTGAATGGGAGAGCTTTCCTCTCACTCCTCCCTGTGTTCAGAACTCAGATGGAATTCTGCGTCTGAGCAGACCTCCCTGCCCTTTATAGTCAGAAGGGCCGGGCAGGAGTCCCTGAGTTGACTGTGCTCAGTTGTGTCCGATGCTTTGCAACTCCATGGACTGTTGCCCAGGCTCCTCTGTCCATGGCATTTCCCAGGCAAGCATACTGGAGAGGGCTGCCATTTCCTCCTCCAGGGGACCTTCCAGACCCAGGGACTGAACCCACGTCTTTCACATTGGCAGGTGGATTCTTTACTGCTGAGCCACCTGGGAAGCCCTGAACTTCTTAGAGCCTCACTTCACTGGTCTGCAAAATGAGGCATGATGATGGGGAATCCACTTCCTCATCCAGGACTATACCAGGGCAGATTGAAAATCAAAATGAACCCACCCTTGGACAGTAGGGGAGAAAAGAAGTAGGTTCTTTAGCTTCCAGAGAAAGGGGCATTTTACTATGCATTTATTATGTCCACTGTTTAAAAAAAAAAAAAATAGAAAACCAACAAAGAAACAAGATTCCCCTGAAACACATTGGAACAACCCTTATTACTTTTCAGTGCCCATGGATGGCTACTATAAGCTTTCACCATAGCTGGATAAGCTTTGACAGAATTTCTGGAGTCTTTTTTTCATTAAAAAAATTACTTATTCTAATTAAAATTTTAAATTATATTAATTAAAAAAAAACATTTCTTGCCTTGGTGTGAGCCCCGTTCCTGACAACTAGTTGTCACCAGGTCTGTACGGAGAAAAGCCACCTGAGGTCCTGTCCTTTTGGCCACTCTGCACCCTGGAAAGAAGCGCATCTGTTCCTCACTTAGGATGCTGGGTGGAAACAAACAAGGACGAGAGGCCTGAGCTCCAGCTTGTGCTCCTTGAAGCCTGACAGCCCCCGGTGCCTGGCAGGGCCTGCAGGGCCATTCTGTAAAGAGGGGAGGAAGGAGCTGGACTCCTTAGCCAGTCTCCAGCCAGGGGTTCAAGAGCTGGTGTAACCATCTCTCCATCTTTCTCATTAAGTAGCTCCATCCCCCGTGGAGTTTGACTGTGGCTGTCAGAAGCCTCCTCCTCCTTCTTTGTCTCCCCCCACCATCCTCCCTGTATCTCTGGTCCCCTGCTGCCCTCCCCCAGGCCAGAGCCCATTCCAGGAATGCCCACAGTGTCCTGCAAGCTCTCACATCCACCTCAGACTGGCTAGTGGCTTTTGTGTTTCATTTTATTATTTTTGGCCACAGCATGTGGGGTCTTAGTTCCCTGACCATGGATTGAACCCACACCCCTGCATTGGAAGTGTGGAGTCTTAACCCCTGGACTGCCGGGCTTTTGTATTTTATATTCTTGGGAAGGGCGGCATCTATAAGACAAAATATCCTTCCTCTTGCTAAAGTCTTTTCATCAGGCAGGACTTTGGTGCAGTTACACTGATGAAGTCACTCTGGATTTGTTTTCCAAAAACCTCCACAGGAGGGGCTCATCATGTGCTGGCATGGATAAAATCTCACCCTGCTCCTGACACATGGGCACCCCTGTGTGTGGGCCTTGGTCTTGGAGGATAACTCCCCTACTGGGTGGTCAGCCTTGTGAGGGAGGGGTTCATGTATATTCATTTCCCGCTCCATCCTCGGCACATAGAAACCAGCACACAGTAGGAGCTGTAGAAATATTTGTGGAGCAAATTAATAAGTAAATGCTAATGACAAATGCTGATGAACTCAATACCCATACACGTCAGTTGATGGATTAGGCCATTAGTCAAACATTACAATGCAGGCTGGTGTTTGCAAATCCCTCTTTGATCCAGAAATTATCAGGAGTGGGGATGATTTTCTCTCATTAAGAGGACTTATTGGTGATATTATGTCTCTGGGAGCTAGGAGAGAAAAATTAGGCTTTTATTTTTGCACAATGGGCCTCATTTTAAACTGACTTATCAAAGAAAAAATTATTTTCAATTAATAACATGGGGGGGGCATATTTTCCCTTATGAAGCTCACTTATGAACTGCAGTACAGCTTCCAGCTCAATGATTAAAGTAAATGCAGAGGTCTTGTAGTAACCTAGTAACTACCTAGAGGATGTAGTAAGCTAACACCCTTCCCCATGGCAGGAGCTGAGTGTTTGAAGGATGGTTGATTCAGGTACTTACTGGATCATATCATGTAACCGTGCTGGATTTACAGAGCAGAAAGAGCATAAATGATTAAGAGGTAAACCCATGAGTGCGGGGATGTCATTCTCCTTCTTCTGATTCCACCAACAAAGTCCAGGACAGCCATCTCTCTCTCCAGTGCATTCCTGAGCTAAGTGTCAAGATGACATTTTTGAAAGAAAAGAACACAAAAGCCCTTAACACCATCTCCCACTGACTGAAGGGACAGCAGCAGTGTTGTTTGAATAGTGGCCCAACTCACAGATGACAGTCCGGGTGCCACGGTACCTGAGGCAGATTTGATTAAGAGAAACCTGGGGTGATTTTGTTCTTAAGGCCCGTGAGTACAAGAGCAGAGCCAGAGGCACGCATTTGTGGCTGTTTTATAAGAAGAGTACTAAAATAATCTGAAGAAATCTGGAGCCCAAGCAAATCTTAGCAAGGACTCTGAGTCGGACTGGCCTATTCAGAAGGAAAGAGCTTCCGTGGTGCCTCAACAGTAGAGAACCTGCCTGCTAATGCAGGAGACTTGGGTTCAATCCCTGGGTCTGGAAGATCCCCTGGAGAAGGAAATGGCAACCCGCTCTAGTATTCTTGCCTGGGAAATCCCATGGACAGAGGAGCCTGGCGGGCTACAGTCCATGGGGTCACAAAGAGTTGGACATGACTGATGAACTAAACAACAGTGCCGATTCAGAAGGAGGCTGGATGCATCAGTGATTAGATTGTTAATCTTCATGCAGCCAATCTTCTGGCAACCCACATCGCATGTCTGTCCGCTCCCACATGCTAGTTCCCAGTAACCCCCTGTATGACTCTGTTTCCTGAGGATTTGGTGGGCAGAAGTCCCATCTCACCTTGGTGGCTGCCCTCAGCCTGAGTTAAATACCCAAGTGATGTAAAGAGAGACTCCACCTGGTGGACTATAAACTCAGGCATGGTGGGTTTAACCCCTGCAAGCACAGACGAGGCAGAAGGAGCGTGAAGTGATACCTCTTGTGAAGCAGGTCTGCAGGCGGGACCACTTCTGTGGATGCTGCCGGCTGATATCTCATTCACTTCCACGCCAGAGTGGACTTGAGAGGCTGGCCGGCCTCTTAGCGATATGAAGTGTCTCTTGTCGAAACCTGCAGTTTTCTAAGTGACTGGGTGAGTTTCTCTGAGGATCTCGTCTCCCCTTGTAGTTTATCAGTATTTAGAAAGTACAGGTCCAGACCATCATTTCTTTAAGTTACCTCATATTGCCTGCTCCATTCACTGGCTACCAGTGAATAATTGATGGGGAAGAAAAAAGAGATGAAATGCAGTAGCGCAAAGGAGAGAAATAGACATAAGAAATGCAGGTGGAGGTAGAAGTCGTTGCGTTTCATGCCTTCATATATTCAGTCCCTTTCTATAGAAATAGCCCCCCTATGGAAATAATAGCCCCCCGTGACTCCTGCTATTATGTATTGATACTATCTCCTACCTTGCCTCATTCTTCTTCATGATATATGCTACGTAGTGCCATGTGCTGTCATATCCGAGTCTTTGTGACCTCATGGACTGTAGCCTGCAAGCTTCCTCTGTCCATGGGATTTTCCAGGCAAGAACACTGGAGTGGGTTGCCATTTCCTACCCTAGGGGATCTTCCCGTCTCAGGGATTGAACCCACTGCTCCTGTGTTTGCTGCATTGCAGGCAGATTCTTTATCCACTGAGCCATCGGTGAAGCCTACGTAAGGGGGTCGTAAATATCCGTTTGCTTATGTGTTTTTTGTCTGTCTCCCGCTTCTAGATTGTACAGTTTCCAACAACGGGGCCATGTTTTGTGGTTGTTCTCTGTTCTAGCACAGAACCCAGAATAAATGAGTGGGTGTAAAATATGTACACATCAGATCTGGTAGATGCTGAGAGCAAGCAAGGGAGCGTAGTGACCACAAGCATGGGCTTTGGGGCCAGAATGCCTCTGCCCATCACTAGCTGTTTGGCCTTAGGAAGCTAGTTAGCATTTTCCTGTCTCATTTTCCTCATCTCTATTGTAGTTGGAATCATAGTAACCACGTCATGAGGCTTTTAAATGAGTTAAGTGAGTGAATGCATGTAAATGCCTTAGAATAGTGGCTGGTATTAAATAAGAGCCCAGTTATAATGTGAGTTATGCTGTGTGAGTGTGTGGTGTGTGTGTGTGTGTAGGTTTCACCATGTAAGGGTAATTGCTTACATTTATACACACACGCACACACAAGCACACACACATTTTAATTATGGGAGTAAAAACTGAGGAAGGATAAAGTGATAGAGAAGAAATGAAGGGCCGAAATAAAGAGATTATAAATTCAGAGAAATTATCAGAAAGAAAAACGCTGGGATGAGTGGAAGGAGAAGTGTCTTTGACTTTATCAGAGAAGACACTTTAATCTCTAAGGTGTTTTAGACTTCCCAGACTTGAGGTTCACCATGTAGGAAAAAAACTGAACTGTTCTAAATTGATATATGAATTTGTAATGATGCCTTGAAGCTAATCTTTTTTATCTATGTATTATTTGGAAATAGATCCAGCTTTAAAGGCCCACAGTTTGCCCCAAGCACTGGGTGACCAAAAAAAAAAAACAGACAAGGAAAAGAATAAAATCTAGTTTATGTAATACTTTTACCCTTACCTCTTATGACCAGAACATTAAATAATTTACACGGCCAGGCAATAAAAATAAAAGGTATTTTAACATTTTTTTTTTTTTAGTCTTTGTACTTTTGGAAGAATCAGAGGTGCCAATGGAGAGAAACAGTCCAAGTCTTAAAAATATTTATCATGCTGACACACAATTAACAGGGGGGTTCTCATGTCCTCTGTTTTATAGTTGTCAGCTAATTTTGGAAACTGGCAAGCCGCACAGAAATAGATAGCTCTTGCTTCAACACGTCCTAAAAAAAGAACTGTTCGCATAGTTCAAGAATGGGATGGGATAGGAGAGGATGAGGAAGACCGCTATTTCAAACAGCTAAGAAGAGCTGGCATCACTCTGTGCACCCTGGCAAATGTTCTACATGTTTAAAATTAAAATCATTTTTAAGAATTGCTAAGTAATCTACAAAAACTATAAAATACACATGAGACACTTGTCTGCTTTTGAAAACACTTGTCTCTTCTAGTTTATTTTTTCCCCTCTTTGGTAAAATGGAATTTATAGCCCAACTTCAAATTTGCAGAAAGCTTTCCTGTTTGTTCACATTGATGATTGATCCAGCAACTCTAGATCAAAGGGCAGCATTATTATTCCATTCTGGGACTTAGCAACCCCATGAGGCAGAAAGAATCGCCCAAGGATATCAACCTATCAGAAGTGAACGCCCTCCATCATTTTGGTCTATTTCTTAGCCCCTAGGACAGCTCTGTTCCTCAGAACAGATGACTTCACTTTGTCATCTTTTTCATTTTTGTTTTCGTTCAGTTTTTAGCATTCCACTCTCTTCTTGAAATTAGATTATCTTGATCATGACAACTAAGGAAAGAAAATTAGTGCAGTTAAACTCTAAATATTGCTATAACTAAAATGGACATTTTAGAAAATTAAGAGACTGGAATTACCTGTCAGCAGACAATGTTTGATGGTTCTCTTGCATGCCTATTTATTGAGTGTCTGGTAGGTGCCAGGCACTGAGTATCCAAAACCTTGAACAAGAAGCGATCTTTGACTTAGAGGAGCTTTCACTAGTGGAAAACTCAAAACTATTCACCACTTAATACTTTACATAATGTCCTTTACTGGAGTGTAAACACTTGGAAAGAAGGATCAGGATTTATTTCTTCTTGGTGCCACTAAAAGCACCCAGTACAGTTTGTGCTGAACATAGCCTCAGTGCTCAGTGAATATGCTGGTTGAATAAACATTACTGATGAAGATGATTTATGCTTAGAAAGGAGTGTTATTAATGGACATTGTGATCTATATAAGTTTATTGAAAAAGCATCATCCTTATGGCATCTTATTTTCAAAAAGCTTAATTTTTTAGAGCAGTTTTAAGTTTATAGCAAAATTGAGGGAAAGATACAGAGATTTTTCTTACGCCCCCACCCCTACTCATGCATAGCCCCCTCCACTATCAACATCCCCCACCACAGTGGTGCATTTGTTACAACTAATGGACCTACGTTGAAACCAGAGTCCATAGTTTGCATTAGGGTTCAGTATTGTGCATTCTATGGACTTGGACAAATGTGTGTTAACATGTGTCTACCATTATGGTGTCATAAGAGGAGCTTTACTGCCCTAAAATTTTTCCATGTGGCATCTTCTTTAGGTTCTCTCAATTGGGTTATGAAGGAAAATTATATAAAAGATGCTTAGCATATTATGCTACATTTATTTTCCTCCAGGGTTTCTTTACAAAAAATATAAATTCATGAAATGTGAATAATTCAGATGATTTGTTAGAAATAAAGAAAGAATAAAAGTGAACAAATTATTATTTTAAAAGCTCTGGTGTTCTGATGATCTCAAAAAATGGTCATTGGTTGGTGAGTCCTTGCCACATTCTGCCATCAGATACAGTGGTTCTTTCTTTTTTTTTTTTTTTAAATCATGGAGCTACATGCTCCAGAGGAATCATCAGGTTTTGTCAGTAACATAAATTAAACTGTGTTCACCCATTCATTTATGTTCACCCAAAATTACATTCCTTATGAAGTAACGTCTGTAATTCTAATGTGAGTACATGGCTATATAAAAGATAAATTTTCCCCTGCTAGTACTAAGTGTGTGGAAAGCATAACTTTTTTCTAGCATTTGTCTTTTGCTGTAAAGGCAAGGCAAACACCTTGAGTCTGTGGATGTACTGAATGGAATTCTGCATTGTCTTTTGTGCGTAAATCACACCTATAATTCACCATCTAGGAATTTCTAGTTTACTTAAGAGGAATAAGAACTTGGAGAAACTTGTGACAACCATGTCTTTTTTCTCCGCAGTATTTATAGTTGTCTTGCCCCTAGACCTAACTTACCATCAATTTTTCTTAAGCTTGTTGACTGAAAAAAAAAAAAAAAAAGTACAACCTAAAAGTTGAGAATTATGTTTCATTTGGCAGATGAAACTGAAGACTTAAGCCCAGGATGCAGCCTCTCAGATAGCTCTGAGGAACTGCTCCAAAGAGAAGCCAGGATAAATCAGAGTTTTTGCAACAAAGACCAGGTAGTCAAAACACTGAAAGGTTCCTATTAAAGAAAACCAGATATCTCAAGTTGAGGAATTCAGTTCTTCTCTATGTTTGGAAAGATGCAGGAGTCTGGGCTCACTGGAATCATTCCTTTGACGTGCACCTCGGCTCTCTGTGGCCAGTGTCCGTCCTTCCTCATCGTGGGTCTCCCCTGGGCACACTGATGGAGGTGACTGCAGCCCCTGACTGCTGGATGGTAGGCATCCTGTTTGTTTCCCAAGCTCGGTCAGAGCAGCTGTAATGTGGTGGCTTGATGGCTGCAGCATCCTTTCTCAAGTGATAGGGAAGGCAACATTTTTTCATTGATAAGCTGCTTGTCATTTTTAATCTTTCCAAAGAACCCAGCTCAGTTTTCCTAGAAACAAGAGCCTTTCAGTGCTTGTCATCATGTTTGTGTGTGCCCAGTTACTCTGTCATGTCCGATTCTTTGCGACCGCATGGACTGTGTCCCGCCAGGCTCCACTGTCCATGGAATTTTCTGGGCAAGAATAGTACAGCGGGAGTGCGATGTCCCACTCCAGGGGATCTTCCTGACCTAGGGATCAAACCCAGGTCTCTTGCGCCTCTCGCACTGGCAGACAGATTCTTTACCACTGCGCCACCTAGGAAGCCCTTACATCATGTTTAGTTAGAGATTAAAATGAGTCCCACTAACATAAACAGGTGGGGAACAAACACAGTGTACTCTTGGTAAGCGTGCAAACTTACGTGATGGTGCAAAGTGAAACAGGCCCTCCTGAGAGGGCTCAGGCACCATGTTCTTCCAAGAGAATGGAGATTGTGGGTTAATCCAGGAAGGTTTTGAAGCAGAGGTCAGCTGCAGATACTCGGATTCTGCTGCTCTGCTGCAGTGGTTCCCCACTGAGGGCAGTTTTGCCCCCAGGGGACATTTGGAGACGTTTTGATGGTCACAGTCTGGGAGGGGGAATACCACGGGCACCCAGTGGCAAGGGGCCAGGGATGTTGCTGAACATCCACAAAGCACAGGACAGTCCCTCACAAGGAAGGATCACTTGGCCCGAAATGTCCTGATAGTGCCCAGATTGAGAAGTACCGCTACTGTGGTTTAAATGGATTTATGGTAATATAGATCCAATGTAGTTATATTAGATACCACAGGGACTTCCTGGAGAAGGAAGTGACAACCCGCTCCAATATTTTTGCTGAGAAATCCCATGGGCAGAGGAGCCTGGCAGGCTACATGACAGTCCTTGGGGTTGCAAAGAGTTGGACACAACTGAGTGACTGAGCACACACAGGGGGACTTATTATATTAAAACATGTATCGTCTTGGAGCAAAAAAAGGAAAAGGAATTGTGCTTTACCCTGGGGTGCTGCTTGCTGTTACTCTGATCAAGTTCTGAATATAAAATTAACCCTTAAGGTCAACAAGTAGGTCAGAAAAGTTCATTAATTCCTTCCTTACAAATTTAATAAGCATTGACTGAGTGTTCATCTATTTTGGTCTCAAGTAATTAATGAAATGATAAATTAAAAAATAGAATTTAAAAGATACTCCTATTGTGATACCACGTTATAAAGGAAGACTGAGGAAGGGGTGCTTCTTAGCTGGGGGAGGAAGGGGTTGGTGTCCACAATTCCAGATTCTGTTTTGAAAGAAAAATTTCTCAGGCAGGCATGAAATTCTTAAATGAGATGAATACGTATGAGGCCTTCAACAATGCAGTGGACAAGGCTTTCGACTGCGGTTTTGTTGAAGGAGTGGAGCATTCTCTTGAAAGCCAATTTCTATAGCAATGAAGGCCAAAGCTTTAATAGTATGTGGTTATTTGGGAAAGAGCATTTCTATAGGAGCTGAAATTATAATCACTTATATTTTTAAAGCAGCATGGCTCTATGGGAACCAGCCTGTCCCTAAAGTGCCTGGATGCTGTCACAGACAATAGGTGGGAAGGAGTTCTAGAAACTAGGAGGAAGCCCTCTATTTGGATTAAAATGAGTATATAAAGACAATGCAAGTTTCAAGGTGAGATTCTTAACCTAGGATTGACATATGGGCTTTCTGAGGTCCATGAAGCATTATAATTTTACACCACATTTTGTGTATATGGGCATGTCATGTGTATATCATTATTTTTTCCTGCATAAGGTATTTCTATCTTTTCTAAATTTATATTTAATTGGAGGATAAGTGCTTTACAGTGTTGTGTTGGTTTCTGCCATACATCAACATGAATCAGCCATAGGGATACACTTGTCCCCCCACCTTGAACCTCCCTCCCACCTCCCACCCCAGGTGTTTGTATCTTTAATGAGGGTCTCTTTTCTTTTCTATTATAGTGTATTACAAGATATTGAGTATAGCTCCCTGTGCTGAACAGTAGGACCTTGTTGTTCACCTATTTTATGCAGAGTAGTCTGTGCCTGCTAATCCCAGACTCCTAACGTATCACCCCTCAGCCCTTCCCCTTTGGTAGTCATAAGCTTTTTTCTGTGTCTTTGAGTTTGTTTCTGTTTTGGAGATAAATAAGTTCACTTGTGTCATATTTTAGACTCCATTTATAAGTGACATCATACGGTATTTGTCTCTCTCTGTCCAATTTAGCCACTTGGTATGATAATCTCTGGTTGCATCCATGTTGCTGCAAATGACATAGTTTCATTCTTTTTATGGCTGAGTAGGATTCCATTGCATTTGTAGGTACTATCTCTTCTTATGAGAGTCTTAAAGGGATTATATGACATGAAGAAGACTATGCACCACTGTTCTAAGAATTATATTTTGCATCCCTCTGTCTCAAGTTCAGCCCACTTCTGCTTTTAGAATATTTCAGCAGTAAGCCTCCATCTCCTCCTTCTCCTTGCACCCATTTCTTCCAGGAACACGTCTGTAATCAAAAGATGAGATGTGTAATCAGAACAGGTTAGCTCTGAACTGTGTCTCTGGTCGTTCTTATTCATGTGCTGCAGAACTTTCATCAGTGGCTTGTCATTTGTGCCATTTTAATTGTCATAGCATCTGTGATTAATCCTTTGACCTGGTAGGACATTATAAGAAAGAAATGAAAAACAGTGGTGATGGTGGTTTAGTGGCTAAGTCGTGTCTGACTCTTGTGATCCCATGGACTGTAGCCTGTCGGGCTCCTCTGTCCATGGGATTCTCCAGGCAAGAATACTGGAGTGGGTTGCTGTTTCCTTCTCAAAGGGATCTTCCCAACCCAGGGATTGAAGCTGGGTCTCCTGCATTGTAGGCAGATTCTTTGTGAGCTACCCAGTAATCTGCTGTTAAAAGAACTGGATTCTGTGCTGGACATGTTACTTCATACACCTAAGGTGACAGAGACCAGTACAAAGACACACCCTCAAAGAAATTCGTTCCTAAATGATTCTCGGAAAGAGAAACAGGTGCTTTGTTCAAATGGAAAACATCTAAAATTCGGTTTGGGATTCTTTTCCCTCTTATTTTCTTTCCATATGTTGTACATTTTAAAGTTGAATGTTTTAAAATCAGTTAAGCTCAACCACCAGAAAGCAGAGGCAGATATTTTGCACACGTGTAGCATTTCCTTGGAAAGTAACCATTGAAACGCTTAGGGGAATTAATCGGAAATGTGATGCGTTGATTTCAAGTTTCTAAACCACTGCAAATACAGTATCCTCTGCACCCATATGATACTGGAATGCCTTGGCACATTAGATTATGGCTTTATTAAACACATATTTATAATTTGTCAAAATAGGCTAATCATGCTTATCTTCTTTTTCTTCCAGAGAGACAACCACAGAATTAGCTGGAAGTCTACCAAGGTGAGCAGTGAGCTTTGTTCACTTTTGTACGTGAGCTCTGATACAGCCCCCTGACAGAAGAGCTGTAGCAGAATGAAGCAGAGGTATTCTTCATATTCTCTTCCTCGTGTTAGATTTTAAGACCTCTGCTTCACCATGTAAATGCCAAAAGCTGGGTATAAGTGATGTAACCAAGAGGTAGTGAAGGTGGTGTCCGTACGTGACTTAGAGAAGTCATTCTCGTCCCATGGAAGTTATATCACATACACCCAGGGGTCCATTGGAGCTATTTTCTCCACAGCCATCATAAACATGCTGCCTCCTGTGTTATATTCATGGGTATTGACAATCTAGACATACTGATTTTTTTTTCCCATGATATCCGTTAGTGGTATGGTCTTCAAGGATTTGTAGATTTGTGAAAATTTTGAGCTTCCCCTGAAGAGCTTGCATCATGGTTTTGATGATAGCATAAATGCATTTGTAATTCACCTCGTCATTTGAATAACTAGTTACTATCTCACCTGGGAAAGAAATCAGTATATAAATTGATCGATGTCTTTAATGTATTTTGGGTATGGCACTGTTTGACAGAAGACATGATTAACAGAGTGCCAGTTATAGACAGCTAGCCGTCAGAAATGATTACCACTATCTATTAGGGAAAAGAAAGAAAGAAAGGAGGCAGGAGTGTTCTAAGAGAGATTTTCTGGGCGTCACACAGAGCACCTAGCATCGTGCCTGCGTCCTTGAAGCTGCTTGGTGTCCTTTGGTGAATGAATGAATAGGGCATGGGGTTTTGCCTGGGAAGTGCTGGAAGAGGAAATGTAGAGAATCTCAAGAAGAAGCGATAGAAGAGCCTACAGAATGTGATGATGAACAGCACTAGGGAGCCAGGGGAGGTCTGAACCGTCGCCGTCGGTTCCAGGACATAAGCTCATGTGGTTGCTTTTTTTTAACATACAGAAAATCTTTGCTTATAGGATCATAACTATTATGGCCAGAAAACTGTTTTCTGTGATCCAAACATTTAAATTACTGAATGTCTTAATTTTTTGGATGCCATCTTAAGGCTAGCTTGCAGGGTTAAAAGCGTTTGTGTGTTCTGGTGCGGGTGTCTCCACTGGGTGTGTTTGTCCTCTGCTTTCAGTCTGGAAAGAGTCCCGTGTGGAAGACCTGGCATCTCGTCATTTTCTGGGAGACAGAGAGTTGTGTATCTACTTGTGTTTGTGGTGCAGAAGTTAATCCTCAAATAATGAAATGAAGGGTGACTTTTAAACTTTTCTAGAACAGCTAAGGAGTGGGCCACCCCTGTATTGTCAGATAAGACCCATGCAGAACTGTCATCATGAAGATAAAAATTACTCAGATGTCTGCAAAATCTGGTGCACACCCTGAATTCTATTAACTAGCATCCTGTTGTGAATATCAAGTGGCAATTCCCACATCCACCGAGAACAATCTTTGGTTGTCGCTGGTTTATGGAGGGAGTCAGCTCACTTCTTGAGTTTTGTGGGAGGTATTTTAGTAATGAGCCTACTAATTGTTTCTTTCCATGAATTTTCGTTACTTCAATACTGAATCGTGTTGAGAGTAAACACACCACCAATCTCATTCTAACTGCAGCATGCAGTCATTGTAATGTATGGCAGCAAGGGCATGAGAAATGATATGTCAGTTATTTCTCAATTATTCTTCTAATGTAGCCCTGGACATTCTTTTGACTCTCTCTGGGGGCAGTTTAGGACATTATCCACTGACAATTATTTCCCTTCACATTAACAGGAAATAATGTGACTATTTGATGATGAAAACTTCTCTTGGCATCCCCTCTTCCAGCTGCTAGCATTTGTTTATTTGTACCGTCTTATAGAATTCAATCAGGTGTTCAACTCTCAGCCTTTTTTAGCCTTTTTTTCAAATTTCTTCAGCTTGTCATTGGGATAGTGCAAATGAGCCCTGGAAAACCTTAGCGCATTTAGAACAAGACACCTGTCATTACTCTGTTTGTCGGCTAATGATTAGTGGAACGTGCCACTTTGGAGGTTTTATCCTTTTAGTCATAAAAGTGTGCTTCTGTGGTGACATCTAGGAAAAATGGAAAATTGTAATTCAGGCACCTGCTACCTTGTGATACGTAGCTGGAAAGGAAGACAGTGGCGTTTTATAGCAGGTTTATGTTTTGGGTTTCCTTGGCTTTGATTATCTTGAAATTTTCAGAAAGACCATTTACAAAAATTGCACAAAGATGAGATATTTCAACTTTAATTGCTTTACACAGCTGGCCACTGATTGATACTCTTCTGTGAGATGTACAGATCGTATAGCAGTGGGTCCTCTCTTGGCTGTTAAAAATGGGTTGAGGTTGAGATGAGGTATATGCACAAGGTACTTGAACAGACACCTGGTTTTGTCTTTCATCACTAATGATAACCTAAATGTGCTTTTGGAATTCTTACCATTGCTGAAATTAAAGCCTAGTTATGATATGTCACCAGAAAAAAATTGGACTATATGAGCAACATGCACTAAGCATTGTAATCATATTATAAATATTAAAACCAGTGTTCTTGTCAGGATTAAAACAAATATTTAAACTGGCTACGTGTTCTACTCATGCTGTCCTCTTAATCTTGAAGTGTTCTGGAAAAGGAATGTATGAGTCCGTTTCCTGAGCTCTAAAAAGGATCATTTCTAATCTTACATAAGACTTCATGCTTTTATTTTGCTGTAGCAAAGATCAATTTAGCAATTGGAACAATTGTTTTTCTCCATTACAAGCATGTCTTTCAAGCTCTCTTTTAATGTGCAGGGTGTTTAGCTTCAGTACAGTTCAGTTCAGTTCAGTTCGGTCGCTCAGTCATGTCCGACTCTTTGCGACCCCATGAATCGCAGCACGCCAGGCCTCCCTGTCCATCACCAACTCCCTGAGTTCACTCAGACTCACGTCCATCGAGTCTGTGATGCCATTCAGCTATCTCATCCTCTGTTGTCCCCTTCTCCTCCTGCCCCCAATCCCTCCCAGCATCAGAGTAATTTCCATTGAGTCAACTCTTCGCATGAGGTGGCCAAAGTATTGGAGTTGCAGCTTTAGCATCATTCCTTCCAAAGAAATCCCAGGGCTGATCTCCTTCAGAATGGACTGGTTGGATCTCCTTGCAGTCCAAGGGACTCTCAAGAGTCTTCTCCAACACCACAGTTCAAAAGCATCAATTCTTCAGCACTCAGCTTTCTTCATAGTCCAACTCTCACATCCATACATGACTACTGGAAAAACCATAGCTTTGACTAGATGGACCTTTGTTGGCAAAGTAATATCTCTACTTTTCAATATGCCATCTAGGTTGGTCATAACTTTCCTTCCAAGGAGTAAGTGTCTTTTAATTCCATGGCTGCAGTCACCATCTGCAGCGATTTTGGAGCCCCCAGAAATAAAGTCTGCCACTGTTTCCACTGTTTCCCCATCTATTTCCCATGAAGTGATGGGACCGGGTGCCATGATCTTCGTTTTCTGAATGTTGAGCTTTAAGCCAACTTTTTCACTCTCCACTTTCACTTTCATCAAGAGGCATTTTAGTTCCTCTTCACTTTCTACCATAAGGGTGGTGTCATCTGCATATCTGAGGTTATTGATATTTCTCCCGGCAATCTTGATTCCAGCTTGTGCTTCTTCCAGCCCAGTGTTTCTCATGATGTACTCTGCATAGAAGTTAAATAAGCAGGGTGACAATATACAGCCTTGACGTACTCCTTTTGCTATTTGGAACCAGTCTGTTGTTCCATGTCCAGTTCTAACTGTTGCTTTCTGGCCTGCATATAGGTTTCTCAAGAGGCTAATTAAATCATGGTGAAACCCCAGTTGTTCAGGCGGAATGGAGATACTAACTTAGTTATGATAAACTGGAGTTTTAGTATAAAGGATGCGTATACATAGGAATAACTTTATTATGGATAGCAGAGTGAAGGTGTCAACAAAGTGTTTATTAACAGAGGTTTTACTCTGAACTTGCAATATTAGTGGCTGTTTTTGGAAAAGAGAGAACTTTTTAATTCCTTAAACATAATCTACTGTTTCTCAACATAAACTAAACAGAATAGAAAATAAAGCTATTTAATAGACCCTAATAGGAGCATCTTAAAGATGCCAGTAGAGATTCATGAGCAGTTTTTAAAGCTCAACACCCAGAAGTCAGGATGCTCTTTGAAAAACATGAAGGATTGGTAAATGAAGCTTACAATAATTAAATACATAAGTAAGATAACTATTTTTAATGGATTTTAGCAGAAACCAATGGAGGCAGGGGCCAAAGGTTAAAGTTCTAAAAGATACATGGTCTTTTTCTTGTGTTTTACTTATTTATTTAATATTTATCTGTTTATTTGGCTGCAGCAGGTCTTAATTGAGGCGCATGGGAGCTTTGATCTTCATTGCAGCATACGGGATCTCTTAGTTGCAGCATATGAGATCTGTTCCCTGGCCAGGGATCAAACCTAGGCCCCCTGAACTGGGAGCACAGAGTCTAGCCGTTGGATCATCAGGGAAGTCCCTTTTCTTCTACTTTAATCCTGTAACTTAATCTTTTTCAGTCCTTTCTCAGAGGAGGTTTGGAAACATAAGCATTCAGTGGGAACAATTTTTTTTTTAAGCCTTTTAACACCCAAGGCTAAGAACATCAGTATATACCATCAGATTATCATTTGAGCTTCTCTACCAAGAAGTTGACTGTGTGGATCACAATAAACTGTGGAAAATTCTGAGAGAGATGGGAATACCAGATCACCTGACCTGCCTCTTGAGAAATCTGTATGCAGGTCAGGAAGCAACAGTTAGAACTGGACATGGAACAACATACTGGTTCCAGATAGGAAAAGGAGTACGTCAAGGCTGTATATCGTCACCTTGCTTATTTAACTTCTATGCAGAGTACATCATGAGAAACACTGGGCTGGAAGAAACACAAGCTGGAATCAAGATTGCCGAGAGAAATATCAATAACCTCAGATATGCAGATGACACCACCCTTATGGCAGAAAGTGAAGAGGAACTAAAAAGCCTCTTGATGAAAGTGAAAGAGGAAAGTGAAAAAGTTGGCTTAAAGCTCAACATTCAGAAAACGAAGATCATGGCACCCGGTCCCATCACTTCATGGGAAATAGAAGGGGAAACAGTGGAAACAGTGGCAGACTTTATTTTTCTGGGCTCCAAAATCACTGCAGATGGTGACTACAGCCATGAAATTAAAAGATGCTTACTCCTTGGAAGGAAAGTTATGACCAACCTAGATGGCATATTCAAAAGCAGAGATATTATTTTGCTGACTAAGGTCCATCTAGTCAAAGCTATGGTTTTTCCAGTAGTCGTGTATGGATGTGAGAGTTGGACTGTGAAGAAGGCTGAGCACCGAAGAATTGATGCTTTTGAACTGTGGTGTTGGAGAAGACTCTTGAGAGTCCCTTGGACTGCAAGGAGATCCAACCAGTCCATTCTGAAGGAGATCAGCCCTGGGATTTCTTTGGAAGGAATGATGCTAAAGCTGCAACTCCAATACTTTGGCCACCTCATGCGAAGAGTTGACTCAATGGAAAAGACTCTGATGCTGGGAGGGATTGGGGGCAGGAGGAGAAGGGGACGACAGAGGATGAGATGGCTGGATGGCATCACTGACTCGATGGACGTGAGTCTGAGTGAACTCCGGGAGTTGGTGATGGACAGGGAGGCCTGGCGTGCTGCGATTCATGGGGTCGCAAAGAAACAGACACGACTGAGCGACTGAACTGAACTGAACTGAACCAACAAGTTAGAACTTGGTTGGTGTGACTATCAGAGACAAAAGTCACGGCATGGCAGTTTCACTTATGAAATTTTGATCTTCAGTTATAGGTCTTTGTTATCTGAGATTTGAACTCAGCATGTTTCCTATAGTGGAAGGACAAGGCTGAACTCTGACTGACCAGATTTCTCAGTCAGGAGTGTCACTGATCAGGTAGCAGCGCAGGGAAAAGGTGGAGACAAAGAGAATTAAAGAAATATCTGGCGGCTCAGCTCACCATGTATGCACCATGGGTTTTCAGTTAGATGTTCGGTCCCCTGTGGGGGCTTCGGTAGGTAAGACCATCTCATATTTCTCATAGTCCTCAATTAAGCTGCTGTCGTCTGAAAGACCTTTAGCAATTAGAAGGTAAGAATGTTGGAGACGCGAGAAGCAAAGGCAACAAAAGCAAAAGTAGACAAAAGCGGGTCTGCATCTTCGAGGCGCTTCTGCAAAGCAAAGGACACAAGCAACAGAGTGAAAAGACAAACTGTAGAATGGGAGGGAATAATTGCAAATCGCGTCTTCTAGTGTTTAATATCCAAAACACGTAAAGAACTCACACAAGTCAATAGCAAAAAAATTCAACAGTCTGATTTTAAAAATGGGCAGAGGACCTGAATAGACATTTTTCCCAAGAAGACATACAGATGGCCAACAGGTCCATGAAAAGATGGGCAACATCACAAATCATCCAGGAAAATGCAAGCCAAAACCACAGTGAGCTATCACCTCACACTGGTTAGAATGCCTTTCATCAAAAGACAACATAACAAGCGTTGGTGAGGATGTGAAGGAAGGGAATCCTCATGGGCTGTTGATGGGAATGTGAATTGGTGCAGCTACAATGGACAATCGTATGGAGAATCCTCAAAACATTAAAAATAGAACTACCACATAATCCAGCATTACTGCTTCTGAGTATCCAAAGGAAAGGAAAACAGAATTTCAAAAAGATATCTGCACTCCCATGTTCATTGCAGCAATGTTCACAACAGCCAAGACGTGAAAGCAACCCAAGTGCCTATCAGTAGATGAACGGATAAAGAAGTCACAGTATGCACATTCACTGGAATATGATTTGCCCACGAGAAAGTAGGAGTTCTGCCGTTTGTGACAGCATGGGTAGACTTTGAGGGCATTATGCTAAGTGAAATAAGCCAGACAGACAAAGACAAATACTGCATGATATCACTTATATGTGGAATCTTTAAAAAAGCCACAATAAAACAATTTTAAAGTCAAACACATAGAAAGTAGAAAACTGGTTGCCAGCACCTGGTGGGGACAGGGTTAAGGAAATATGGGGGAAAATGCTGCTAGTTCCAGACCAATCTCATACTAATTAATCTAGAGCTGATGAATATTTGTTATTTTCCTTATTATCCCTAAGAAAGAACAGTTTTCCCAGCTTCCTGGGACCCAGGTCTATTGCAGTTTGATGTTTACAAAAGCCACCATTTATTAATTAATTCAACAAAGGTGCGTTGAACACTACTTCTATGCAAAGAATGGTTATAGGCTCTGTGGTGGAAAACAAACTGACCACTGTCTCTTTTCCTAAGTAATATAGTCTAGGATAGCAGGGAGAGATAATCATGGTGCTGGGTGGAAAGTGTTTAATGCCATAAGAAAGGTAGAAAGACATGTAAGCAAGCAAAAGGTACCAGGGAATTTCAGAAGTAAGGTGGGCCACCTCTAATTGGAGGAAGCAAGGACAGCCTTGTGAGTCAACCTTCTGAGCCGGGCTTGGACAGATGGCTCAGGTCTGACCATATGGTGGTGCAGGGGGCTGTGTGCCCCACACAGAAGGAACATCATCGCCCAGAGGAGGTGTGCAGGGAACAGGAAGTGGTGCCATCTTGTTGCAGGGAGTGCAGAGACAAGAAGAGGCACTTGGAGATCACTTGATGTGAAGGGTTTAGACACCAGTCTGAGGAGCTGTTCTTCTCTTTGATTATTATTCATCCAAGAAGAGTTCTAAACTGTTGTTTAAGAAGAGTCATCTGGGCAAATTGACAGAATGGATTTGGGGAAAGAAAAGAAAAGTTGGATATTCTCCACAGGGGACCCCACGGGACTCCCAGACCTTACAATCCCTAGAGCTCCCCTCTCTCAGAGTCACTGTTTGGCTAACAATAGAAAACAAGCCCTCTGGTTTAAGTGATTGTTTTCCAAACCTTACACTACCCAATTTCCTGCTTATAGCACCCACCGTTAGTTATACTGCACACTGACTCTGTGGCCACAGTTGCAGTTGGTAAGAAGTATTCTTTTTCCTTGCCCCAACCCCCACCTCCTTATCTTTTACAGTGCATCCCACCCCACCCCCTACATTCATGAAAGTGAAAGTGAAAGTTTGTGACCCGTAGACTGTAGCCCACCAAGCTCCTCCGTCCATGGGATTCTCCAGGCAAGAATACTGGAGTGGGTTGCCATTTCCTTCTCCAGGGGATCTTCCCGACCCAGGGATCGAACCCAGGCCTCCCACATTGCAGGCAGCCGCTTTAGCCTCTGTACCACCAGGGAAGCCCTTAAATACAAGAATACAGTCTCTCAGAAAACCTCCTGTAGAGACACAGAACTTCAGATCCAAGTACTAACATCAAAGATTTCAAGGGAGGAAAGGAAGCCAGGTTGAAAGAAGGGGGAGGAGGCGGGAGAGGGGGTACGAAAAGGGGTGGCCTTATAGACGTCTCCTGCCACCTACAGATACGCAAGTGTTATGGGACTTTTCCCTGGGCCTCCAGAGAAGGGAGGACTGGAATTCGGCCCTACCAGAAATCAGACCAGGCCAGAACCAGAATTCGAGTTCTCTGCCAAGAGGAGGTGATCAGTCTCCAATCCTCAGCTCAGGCTGAGGGCCCTTCGACCAGATTCCTGCGTCCAGGACCGGGGGACTAGAAAAACAGGGAAGGATAGGAAGGGTTAAGGAGAGGAAAGAGAGAGGGACGGGGAGAGGGGTCAATAAAGTCTCTTGTTCCTTACCAGTCGGGGCACTCTGGCCAGTTGTCCACGTCAGGAGGAGACCAGGGACAAAAGGGTCCCAGTTGCGGCTGCTGGGTCTGGTCCATTGGCAGGCAAGCTGGCCCCTGAGTACCCCGAGTGGTCAGGATGTCAGTCTCAGCAAAGAAGAGTCCTGCCAGAGTCACCATTTGTTGCAGGAAGGCAGACCCCTTCTAGGGCCCGAAACTGGGCTCTTGTCTAACACTCGGAAATGAATTGTCTGAGGAGACACATGTGCTGACGAAGCAAGAGATTTTATTGGGAAAGGGCACCCGGGTGCAGAGCAGTAGGCATTCATAGCCTATGACTAAATTTTTTCCTGCTTGAATCTTTCTCTTATAGTATTTTTATTATCTATCCCAGGTTGAAGCCATTTAATAAAAAGCATTGTAGCTATATCAGGGTAGAAAATGGAGATTGAGTTTGTAGCTATAGTTCAAGAAATCTGAGAAAACCCATAGTTAATATGGTGACCTTATGTATTCTCTCTTTTTCCTCTGCCATTCTCCGCATCTCTTGGTTATGGTGTGCCTCGTGTTTACAAGGTGACTGCCACAGCTCCAGCCATCACATGGAGACATGATCACATCCAGTGAAGAAGGGCATTTTTTATCATGTGTTCTATTTTAGGGAAGACTTTCTTGCCCATGTCTGAGCTCTTAGGGAGGGGAAATTGGGTTTCTGGTATTTGCAGCCTTTATGTTAGGAGACATATTCTGCCATTAAGAAGAAAGAAAGAAGTCAAGGTAGGGGGAAATGGCTTTACATGCTTAGAAAGTGGTATCTGCCACAAGAACTTTTTTTCTTACTCAGTCCTCAGCCTGTTCCAGCTGGGTGGGTTTCTAACCCTTTCTTTCCACTATACTGGCCTGATCAAGGTCAACAGCACCCTCCGTCCAGCAAAGTCCAGTGGCCATTTATCTGTTTTCTTATTTGGTCTCTCAGCTGCCCTCAAAGTCAGGCCTCCATTCTTCATGAAACAAGAACGTTCTGAGTTTCCAGGACAACAGTCTTTCCCAGGTTTCTCCCTCTCTCACTGGCTGGTCTTTCCCAGTCTGCCGGCCTGTTCGTCCTCCTCTGCTGGACTCTATGTGCTGAGCTTCCCAGGGCCTCCCTTGTCCATGTCTCTCTTCATTCATAGAGAGGATGTGGAGAGAGATGTCCTCAAGTTCATCTTAAGAAGGCTAGTTCCCATTCTCATATCTCCACCCTCAACTTCTCCCTTGAGTTTCAGATCTGAATACCCAGTCATCAGTTTAACATCTCTTCTTGGATATATGATCTTGAAGTTGATGTGATGGAAGGAACCCCGCTTTAAAAACCTGTACTTACTTGGCTGTGTCAGGCCGAAGTTGCGGTGCCCTGGCTCTTTGTTGTGGCCTGGTGCTTCTCTCGAGCTGTGGCACGCAGGCTCAGTACTTACGGCACACGGCCTTAGTTGCCCATTCCCAGACCAGGGATCGAATATGTATCTGCTGCCTTGCAAGGTGGATTCTTAACCACTGGACCACCAAGGAAGTCCCTCAAAAAGAACTTTTAAATCTACCCCCAACCACCTTAACTTCAGGCACCCAACTGTTTAAAGGAGAATCCTTAAGTCATTTATATTGCCTTTCTTTTTCTCACACTTACTTAATAGACCATCCATCAGCCAAGTCTATTGACTCAGTCTCAAATTTCATCTTTAATTTGGCCACTTTCTCCATCTTTTTCTAAGCCGTCGTAGACTCCCACTTGTACTATTAAAATGTCCCCTAACTGGTCTTCCATTTCCTCTTTTGCAAATCATTCTTCACATGGCAGCTGAAGAGATCTTTGAAAAGTCATCAGTCAAACCACATTGCTTTTGGCTTCAAAGTGAGCACGTTTGCTCTTGCTGGGGATAAAGTCCGCACAGCGTGCCATGGCATCCGAGAAGCTCCATGGGCTGCGTCTGCAGCCTCATTGCCTCCTGCTCGCCCTCTCCTCTCCTTTGTTGCTGACCCACTGGCCTGGCTTCCCTCTTACTTCCGCAGAGATCCTGCCTCTGACCACTCTAAGCAGTCCCCTCTGTAGCGAAGTTGCAGTCACATTGCCGTATCATAGTGCCCACAGAGGAACTGTCGTTATGCGTTCGTTTATTTGTCCATTTACCTATTGTCCGTTCCCCTCCCCTCACCCCCAGAACAGAATCTCCTTTGGCTTTCTTGCTTATTCCTCCGTTCCCAGGACTCCCAACAGAGATGGCAGCCAGTCGATGTTTGCTGAGTGACCATGTGAGCCCCCATTTTAGAGAGAAGAAAACTGAGGACCTGTCTCTCTGTCTTCATTTCTTTCTCTGTCTACTTGAAAGTCTCTTATCATCTCCCTGTTCTTTTTCTCCTTCCCCAACCTATCCCTTACACATCCCCTATACAGGGTGGCAAAGTACAGCCCATAGACCAAATCCAGCCTGTTTCCTGTTTTTATCAATAAATTTTTATTGGGACACAGCCAAGCGCATCTATTTACATATTGCCAATGTCTGGTTTTGTGCTACCAACTCAGAGCTGAGTGGTTGTGGCAAAGACTGCATGACCCAGCAAGCCAAAAACATCCCTTATTTCGTTTTATAGAAAAAGTTGACCAAGCCGTGCTCCAGACGCATCTAAGATGCGTTTCTGCTCTGAAGTCGTCTCTGTCCAGAAGGGTTCCGTGCCTCTCCTGTAGTTTCCAAAGGCCCAAGTGCTAACCCCTATGCTGGCATCCGTATCATTGGTAATAGAGTTCAATAGAGGACTTTTAGATCTCCACTAATTAGGAAATGCATTGAGATCCCACTATTGTTCATCGTTTTTCCTCCATGTCTAACAGTGCCTGGAACATAGGAAACCCTTAATTAATATTTACATAAGTCTTGGGGTGAATAGATGATTGAATGAATGACTAAAAGTTTGAATTGGGAAGTATCCTGGTCTGGTGGTGCTTTTCAAAATACCAGAGCCTGGGTGACTTAAACTTCTCTGTTTCTCACAGTTCTGGAGACTGGGAGGTCCAAGACCAAGGTGCTGGCAGATTCAGCATCTGAGTGAGAGCCAGCTTCCTGGTCTACTGTCTGCTGCCCTCTTTCTGTACCCTCACCAGGTCGGGGTTGGGGAGCCGGTAAAAAAGGGGAGGAAGAAGAAGAGCCATCTCACTGGTCTCTTCTGATTCCTACCCTAATGACCCTAGCTAAACCCCATCACCTCCCAGCCCCATCACACTGGGCTGTAGGATTTCAACATATGAATTTTGCAGGCTTCCCTGGGGGCTCAGTGGTAAAGAACCTGCCCACCAATGCAGGAGACTCGAGTTTGATCCCTGGATCAAGAGGGTCCTCTGGAGAAGGAAATGGCAACTCGCTCCAGTATTCTTGCCTGGGAAATCCCATGGGCAGAAGACCCTGGCAGCTGCAGTCCATGGGGTCGCAAAGAGTCAGACACAACTTAGTGACTAAGCAACAACAACGTATGAATTTGGGGGGTGCGGGGACACATTCGGTTCCTGAGAGGAAAGGAGGGAGGAAGCATTGGAGAAACTTCACAGACTACCAGTCTTAGACCAGATATATGATTTCTGTGTTCGATCACCCTTCTCACTCTGCTCTTGCCAACCAGAAAAATTCATCTTGTTGGCTGGAAACTTATAAACTTAAATTTGACTGTTACCAGGCTGCTCAGAGCTGTTGCTCTTGAGTCTGTTAGCACAGAGGTTAAGAGACTGGGCTTTGGGCTCAGACATGCTTTAATCTTGTGTTTGTACTTTCTTAATCACGTGACCTTGAATAAGTGAGTTAATATCTCTGTCTCAGTTTTTATTTGAAAATTTGGAAAAATTATGCAACCCATCTCATAGTGTCACTGAGAGAAGATAATCTATATAGAGTATTTAGCTCGGCACCCAAGGAATAATCAGTAGATGGTAGCTTTTAAAGTGGTGAATTCAGAGGTAGCTTAATGCTCATTATTTGGGTTGTGCTTCTATTGAGACAAGATGCCTTGTTGCCTTACAAGAAGCACTCTGGTGAAGTGGTTCAGCACATACACTCTGGAGACAGACTTGAACATATGTTCAAATCCCTGTTCAGCTCCTTACTTGCTCCGTGATCTTGGGTAAGTTTCTTCACCTCTCTGTGCCTCGTTTTGTTTATCTGTAAAGTGGAACTTATTATAGGAACAGTTGTTCAGAGAATGAAATAAAGTAGTAGGTGTAAAGTACGCAAAATAATGCCTACTTTACTTTATTGTAGGGAAGTTAGAGTTGCACGCTAGTTGAAATTTGTAATGGGGAATGAAGGAATGTTAAGCCACAGGCCATAGAAACCTCTCGTTCAGATA
Source organism: Capra hircus (assembly GCF_001704415.2). Classification (NCBI taxonomy): domain Eukaryota; kingdom Metazoa; phylum Chordata; class Mammalia; order Artiodactyla; family Bovidae; genus Capra; species Capra hircus. The sequence continues at coordinate 15,079,022 of NC_030820.1, forward strand.
TTAATTATTCTGTGGCTAGATCTTTTGCCTTGCTATGGATGATTATTGATCTAAAACAAAATGCCCCAATTATTAAATATAAAATTCCCTTGACCTTGCTATGATACATGAAAATAACAATTACCCAAAGAAAGCATATATGCACACATCACCTATCTATCTTGGGCAGCTCTACCAGGAACATGCTTTTCATTGATTCTCCAGATAATCTAAATCAAAACATTTCTTTATGGATGTGTATAAGAGTCCGTAGTGACTGAATTAAATTACACTTGTTTTATAATATAGTGTTCTGATGTGTAACAGACTATCAAAGGAACCATCTTTACAAGGAAAACTTTAGAATATTGTTAAGTTACTCACTGCATGACCTATTTAAACTGCTCAGATTCTTCTTGTAGACTGCATAATTAAATTTTAAATGGAACATGATAAAGAAATTATACTGGCGATCTCCAGAGATTTCGATACCCTATTTGGCTCTTTATAAAAGTGTAGCAAAGGCATACTTTAAAATTTAATAAAGGCCTGCCCTAATTTTTTTTTTTCCCTTTTAGATTTTCTTTATCTGTTCAGGCATCCTAAGCTGTGTTATATTATCCACAAGTGTTACCTGAAATAAACGATCAAAATAAAAATTCTTAAAAGCACATTTATCCCAATTTGAGAATTCCATTATTTGCGCATGAGAGCTTTTGTGGAGTCGTTGAACTCCTTGAAGATAAAACCTACCATTTCCTGAATTTGTCACCGTAGAGAATTGGGGCTTTATTCATTCTGTTTGTGGAAGCGTTCATATCTTCAGCGCTTCTAGAGCAAAGGGGTAGAAAATGGATTCCAGGAAAGATGTAATTTTGCAATTAGAACTCCTTCTTTGCTATGGATAAGGTGCGCTTCTTGAGGGGGTTGAAGGAAACACACACACACGCACACACACGCACACACACGCACACACACACGCACACACACACGCGCACACACAGCCTGTTGGAAGAAGGGTTAATGCAGAGGACAGGAGAATTCTAGGACCAAGCCTCCAGAGAGCTATTGGAGCCTCTTGGGTAAAGAATTCTGTTTCATCACCTTCCATTGTTCATTTTCTTTTGTATTTAAAGGGATGCTGCCAAGATAAAACTACGTTAAATACATTTTCCTCATATTTGCCTCACACTGCTTTGTCATATAAAACATTAGGAGAAAAGCTTCTCGGTCTTCCCTGAAGGATTGCAGACTTGCCGTCCACTGAGCTTTGACAAAACACCAGGTGGAAGCGTTTCTCTTCCCAGGCAGGATTGGTTTGTTTTTTATTATACCTTCTCAAACATTTGCCTCCATCAGTGTTTGGCATGTTCAAGCTACCAAGATCATATAAATTAACAAAACTCATTCATACATACACACTTTTAAACCTTAGAAACCTTGCTCTTCAGATTAGGTTTTGTAAATGTTTCTATTATGTTTTTCCCTTTGCCGTCTTTCTGGCAAATGTACAGATTTCCTATTGGGCTCAAACCACTCAAGCATCCAATGCTGGTTTCATTTTTCAAATAAGCTATATTAAACTCACATGCCACTATATAAAACCAAACTGAGGCAGTGACGCAGGCCAACAGAGAAAATAAATTCACCATTTAGCCTGACTGTTCATCCTTAACCCTCTGCCTGTCACACTTTGAGTGGGGGAGGAAGGATGGAACTTCAAGGAGTGATGCTGAGCTACATAAAGGATGCTAAAGAGAAGTTCATATCCAGAGCAGGATTATCCAGTGAGGAAGTGGAAATTCTGCTTCACCACCACAATATGACATTTGAGACCATCTCCTGGTCCGATTCAGGCTTCCCAGGTGGTGCAGTGGTAAAGAATCCACTTGCCAATGCAGGAGACACTGGAGACATGGGCTCAGTCCCTGGGTCAGGAAGGTCCTCTGGAGGAGGAAATGGCAACCCACTCCAGTATTCTTGCCCAGGAAATCCCATGGACAGAGGAGCCTGGCAGGCAAAAGTCCATTGGGTTGCCAAGAGTCAGACACAACTACATGACTGGGAACACACACACACACACACACACACACACACACACACACACACACACACTTGGCCAATTCAGACCTATGGAACATGGGTGAGCATCTCCAAAAGTGACACTTGGTCACCTGTAACTCATTATAACGCACCAGGTTCCCCTTGAGCTCCTTGACGCAAAGGGAAATCATTCCCAAATTAGGCTTTCAGTGAAATAGATTTCAGTGAATAGCTCACAGTTTAAAAATATATGTAACGAATAATGAAGATGCTTATGGACATAATAAACAATGAAACTTTAAGATTAATCTGTTGACATTTAACAAGATTGTTATTACTAGTTGCATCACCAAGCACCTGTGTGAGCAAGGAAATTCTTGATATCCTGTGGAGGTGCAAGGTATAATGAACCCTGCTTTTAAGAACCAAACTATCTAAATGTGGAAATCTGGTTTATAGTAGGAGAAACTATGTTCTTCACTAACTCTCCCTGCCTAGGACAAAGTCTGTCCAATGATGAGATGAAAACATTTCTATTGAATACATTAAGTATCGTTTAAATTGAGCAAGTATTTAAGTTCCGAGGAGAAAGGCAACATTTTTCAGGAAGGTGATTAGAAAAATCTCACCGTGGAGGATGTAGATCTTCTAGGAAAAGACACAGCAGTAACAAGGCAAAGAGTGAGAAATACGGAGTTCCGAAATGGGTTTGCAGCCAGCTGGTTTCAACCAGATGGTTTGTTGAGAGAATAATGAAATATGAGTTTAGAGGTGTAGGTAGAAGCCGGCTTGCACTCTTTAAAAGGATGAGAGAGTTTTCATTTTGCTTGGCATTGTTTTCAGTGGGCCATTGGAGGTGCTTGAGTTGGATGAACATGTGATTCAAAAAGTGTGTGAGCAAGATGACTCTGATGGTGTCCTGCAAAATGTATTATTCTGGCAAGAGCAGCACAAACCATAAACTCCGAGAGGACTAGGACTAAGTCTCATTTTGTTCATCTCTTTTATCCTCAGCACCTAGAACAGTGCCTACAGGGCGCAGTAGGTGCTCATATATCTGCCAAATGAAATGGTAAATGGATGTGAGGGTTTTTCCAAATAGTTCAAATGAGGATAATAAATGCATGAACTAGACTGATCTTATAGAAAGGGAAAAAAGCAATGACTGATTACAGATAATACTGGAAAACACAAATCAGTATTGCTTGCTGAAACTCAGGTGGTGGAGAAAAAGTTTCCACTTTGGGCATATCATTGGCGTCACCCACCAAACCCAGTGAGGGAGGTCTGGAGAGGGCTTGTTGGGAGATGTGAAGCTAGAAAGAGGATTGCTTTATAAGTTTCCCCGGTTTTAGTGGTAAAGAACCCATCTGCCAATGCAGGAGACATAAGAGTCGCGGGCTCAACCCCTGGGTCAGGAAGATACCCTAGAGTAGGAAATGACAGCCCACTCCATTGTTCTTACCTGGAGGACCCCATGGACAGAGGAGCTTGGCGGGCTACAGTCCACGGGGTTGCAAAGAGTTGGACACGACCAAAGTGACTTAGCGCGCACGCACACACACACACACACACGCACACACACATATGAATCTGAGATAAAAGCCAAATATTTTGATGAACATTTCTGGTGGAGGGTGAGGGACACTTGTGGATTTGGAACTGCAGATTTGAGCATTAAGTAATAAAGCATCTTGGGGATTGCTTGCATGAAAATTTAGTTGAAGTCATCTTGTGCACACATGGGTTTTGTGGTTCCCTGTCAGAGTGACATCCTTTGCCAAATTAAGCAAGATGCAAATTTGATACTGAGTCCATGAGGCCAAATGATGTTGAAGCAGAGATAAGCATAATACTCTAGTGGTTTTTAGTTCATTCTGCCAATTTCTCAAGAGAATGAATAAAGGAAGTTCTCTAGGGCGACTTAATAGACTGTGCCCTCCCCTTAAATGCCCACCTCAATTGCCATCTTGGCTCTGACACTCACCATGAGAACTTGGTACCTGGCACTCCTGGAGGGGTTGGGTTGGCAGCTGAATTCTATATGCTTCCTGCTCCCATTTGGCCTTTCTCATCTTGGCCTGGCGCTTCTGGGCTAATTCCATCGTGTCTGGAGTTTCATCTTTCCTGGGTTCATGCCTGAAGCTCTGGCAGTTGACTGCGTTCAGTTGAGAAAGTCCTATCCAAGTTCAAGTTCCAAGATGCAAGAGTCTCTTTAATACCAGGGAGAATGGAAACCCAAGTTCAATGCCACATTTTATCCGTTCATTTTGTAACCCGGTTGCAGCATTGCCGAAATGTTACAGATTAAAATATTTTCTATAAAGAAGCCTGTTATTTAGGAATGCTTTGGGACAACTTGAAGAATTACCGTTAAGGGAAAATAGGTCATAAAAGCCACCTGGGAGCTGGTTCCCCAGATCAGGCCAAGGGCTGTTGAATCTTGTAGATTTTTAATTTTGTTTATGAATATGTATGGCCATTCAAGCATCCTACAGAGATGCCTGTGAGGGTGAAAAAGTTATGTTTCTGTTTTGAGCTCAAGTGAAGGACAATAGTACTTTAGAAAATTGGGAAATGAAACTCTGTGAAAGGAACTTAAGACACAGTGAGATGAAGTCAGAGCAGTTGTGAATTCTCAACCCCAGAACACAAAGATTTCTTATGTATTTTATTCTTCTCTCTTCCTGTTCCAAGCTCTCAGTGGATCCCTTCCCTTCTCTAATGTATATGTGCACTGTAGTTGACTTTGGTGAAGTATAAAGCAGCAATAAGATCTTCAGAATGAACAAAGGTCAAGAAATGGTTCCTCTCACTCAAGCATAGAAAGATTCAGTTTTCAAAAAAATTTTTTTAATAAATTGATGCTTTTCCTTAGAAAAGAAGAAATGGTTACTCTCAGTGCGGCAGTAATCAAATTTCAACATAAAATTTGTTCAAGATCACAAAGCAACCTGCAGAAGAATTGTGTAAATATTCTTATGTGAATATTCTCCCCACCACCACCACCTGGCCTGTTATTTTTCATAAGTCCAAGTGGGAGGACTTTTGAGTTAGATGGAACTTATCTTGCATCACCTCCTGATTTTATAGATGAATAAGCTGAGTATCAGAAAGTCAGAAGCCAGTTTTAGTGACCACACTCTTTGTGCTTGCTGGGCAAGTCGATATTTGCATGGTGTGGATGGAGTCTGTGTTCATTTCAGGGTCTGTTCTTGGAGTCATAGACCTAGAAGCCTGTTTTCTACTTTCTGAGATCTTTTTCCTCTCAGTTTTCTTCTGTCTGCCTTCCCTACCTTCCCCTGAGGACAAAAATCTTCATTTTCAGTATTTTCACGAAAGCCTTGTTTCAGCTAAATGAAAGACATACGGTTGATGCTGGGTGTATCATAGTGTACAGTAATGCTTCAGAGGGGACATCTGAGTCCAGTGGCTAAGACCCTGAACTCCTAATGCAAGGGGCCAGAGCTCCATCCCTGATCAGAGAACTAGATCCTACATGCCACAACTAAGAGTTCGCATGCCGCAACTAAAGATTTCACAGGCCTCGGTGAAGAGCGAAGACCCCGCATGCTGCAGATAAGACCCGGCACAGCCAAATAAATTTTTTTTTTTTAAATAGTGCTTCTCAGATTTTAATGTGCTTGTAAATTACCAGGGGATTTTTATTTAAATACATAGTCAGATCTAGTTGGTCTGAGATGAGACCCAAAATTCTGCATTGCAGACAAGCTGATTCTGACCACCCCTTGAGCAGCAAGGAACTGCAGACCCACAAGCCACATCTTGTTTGAAAGAAGTCCCCATCACTTTCCAAGTTCTGCATCCATATCTTTAGGAATACAGTACTTTTATTATCTCTTACCTCTGGTTGGCTTGTTTCCTTTTAGAGAAGATGCTACAGAGTGTTCTGCAAACCGCCACTGCAGGAGTAATTACTTTTCAAAGTCTGAGATACTATAAACCCACTGTAGCAGCCTGTGGATTGATCTATATAAAGGCAATCTTAGGTTATCAAGCCCGTGTGAGTTTAGGATTCAATATCAATCAAGATTTGACTTTCAATTCTGGGTTTATGATGAGCAGCTCCCATTGAAGAAGAAACCAGAACTTTGGCTATTAGAAAGTTTTTATTTTACAAATACAAAGACTTATTTATGTCGAGTAATTGAGTTCCCAGATGTTCTCATTCTGTATCAGTGACTGTAAACAGTGTCAGCCTTGGTAATATGACACAATGAATATATATGTATTCACATTCATATTCAGGAGTCAGCCTCAACACTACAGTCAATTCACAGGTTATCTTGCTCATTCCTGGAAACTGGCATTTATTGACTATGCAGATGATAAAATTGTCTTTGTTTTATTTATTCCATATGAGCCTGCAAAGTATTCTAGAAGCAATATTACTTCTCTTCTTTCCCCTTATTCCCATTCATCCTATCCCCTTTACTAAAGTAAACTGAGGTATCTGGATATTGCAGTCTAATTTGGGATGACTCAAGAGAGATACAGAAAAAGATAGGTAACATTGAATACTCAGAATTCAATAATGAAAAATAATTACTTTAGTGAAAAGCCAGCTGTTCTTTCTTTCCTAATAGGCATGTGATGTTGATGAAAAATAGCATTCAAGTAAAGTTTACCAAGTAGGACTGGTTTGATTCAGGGTATTATATTATTCTGCAGAATAGGAAATGTTATTTAGGTTGAACAAAAAGCTGAACAGTCCAGCCAGTCCAAAAGACCCAAATACCAAAGGATTCTCTTTAGAGAATGAAAAATGCTGCTGCCTTATATGTAAGGCAATGCATGATAATTCTTTCAGAGACTATTCTGCCTGTGTTTTCTATGTCCTTCAATTTTCATTTGAATGAATGCTTTATGGATTTCTGTGACGCTTGGGAACATGGTAAAATACCATTGCAAACATACCAGGGAACTCAGGTTTAGATAATTCTTGATTTGAATGATTATAGCATGCTGCTGTTATCCTATTTGGAAAAAAAAAATAGGAGTTTTGTGACAATTTGGAGTTTCCTTTCTGTGTCTCCCCCAGTGGGTTTGCACAAAGAAGACCTTTGAGACATAGATTGGAGTCCAAGGACATGAGGGAGTGGGGAAGGGAGGCGGGCGGGGAGGCCGGCCAGCGGACATGTGCTCAGGAGTGGGTTACTGCCCGGGTGACCCGGGCCCCCATGGAACACCGTCCACTGAAGGGCGAGCAAGCTGCTGTATGTTCCATAATACCTTGTCCTTCAGTGGTTGATGTCCCGCAGGGAGAATTCGTTCATGGGCACTTCTCCCTTCCCCGTGCTCAGGCCAAGCACTTCTAAGTCCAGAGCAGACACGCTCTGAAAGGCAGCAACAAGAGGAATCTCTAGGCTTCTGCAAAGCATCTGCAGGCGACCCTCAGGACAAATTAAAAGCAGGCCATTAACAATATCTGTGTTACCGGTGTGGTCACCACTGTATCCAAGCACGCGTGACAGTGCCTGGTACCCAGCAGAGGCTTCTTGTTCTTTAGTCACTATAATTTGTGTCCAGCCCCATAGACTGCAACACAGCAGCCTCTCCTGTTCTTCACTGTCTCTCAGAGTTTGCTCAAATTCATGCCCATTGAGTTGGTGATGCTATCTAACCATCTCATCCTCTGCTGCCCTCTTCTCATTAGGCCTTTAATCTTTCCCAGCATCAGGGTCTTTTCCAATGTGTCAGCTCTTCACATCAGGTGGCCAAAGTATTGGAGCGTCAGCTTCAGTATCAGTGCTTCCAATGAATATTCGGGGATGATTTCCTTTAGGATTGACTGGTTTGATCTCCTTGCAGTCCAAGGAACTCTCAAGAGTCTTCTCTAGTACCACAATTTGAAAGCATCAATTCTTCAGCAATCAGCCTTAAATATTTATTCAGAGGAGGAAGGCAAGGAGAGAGGAAAACACTTGACTCAAATAAAATGGGAAAAGCTGGCACTGGCTACCTGCCAGGCAACAACAGTAATAAACTGAAGATTAGAGGTAATTTTTTTAAATGGTATCTCACTTCTGACTTAAGTCCTCAAGCTAACATTGAAATTTTACGCTTGCCAGATTTATTATGCATGAGGAGACGGGACAAGAAAAGATAGGCATGAGAGAGCAGACTGCTCTGTGTATCAACAACCTCAGTTCTAAAGTCTGGAGCTTGGGGACTTGACTTTTAGCATCAATAGTTATATTATATCCACTTAATTTTTTAAAAGATTAACAGTGGGTTTATCTTTGATTATTCAGTATATATATGTTCGTCATTATCTATGAATCACTGAAGAGCTGCATGGATTATCCATGCCAAGTTCTTGATGAGGAATTAGGTTAAAGGACTTAACTTCTTGGCTTGCGGGGTAAGCTGGGGAACCCAGGTTTGAGGTAAGGCCAGCAGAGGCAAAAATGGAAAAACTACCTTAGTCACCTGGATGTTTGCAGATGGGCAGTGACTTTGTTCACATTCGGCTAACATATTTTTGTGAAGACTACAACAGTCAGTAAATCACACAGATATTTCAGATACATGGCCCTAAGCACCGGAATTTCTAGAAATAGCGTGTGATTACTTGCATTTATTATTCTGATGGTTTTCATTATGTAAATAGATAGTTTTCCCCTGAGAGTGTTTCTCTTTAGCCAAGCATGGACCTGAATGTGTTTATATATGTCTGCGTGGCATGTTGGGAGGAAGGTTGGAAGGAGGGACTCCTCCCCCAAAGTAAGTGGAGGGTTTTGGCTTTTTAAAATTTTCTTATTTGCTGGTTTTAATCATTTGTAACTCTTGTATTATAACACTCACACTTGTTCCATAATTCAGTGAGTGCAAAAACCTCAGAAGGCCATATTCTCTACTAGACAACCCCCTCTAACGCTGACAGGCATGCAAACCTGTGCTCTTTTGTCCCTTTTTATGGACCCTGAGTGATATTGTTCTAGATAAACCACGTTCAAAGAAAAAGGGACCCATAGCGAAGTGGCATCAAGAAAGCAGAGCTTAACAGTGTCAGCAAAGGGTTAATAAGCGAGACATGCTCTTTCGTTGCCAGAAACAGGAGCAGAAAGCATTTGGCAGTGATTCCTTCCTTTTTTCCTGGAGTGAAGGCAAAGTGGGTTACAGAGATCCTGGGGCCAGCGTGGACTCAGAGTCCTAAAGTATCTTCCTGTCCTCAGGAGCTGGACACGTCTCCCTCCCCCGAGGCCCCTCCATGGCCCTGGAACTGGGTGGCGGGCCAGTCAGCCACGAGTGGTGTGGGAATTCAACCCATAAACACTCTCTTCCTTCTAGCAGGACGCCTAGCTCTGCCTGACAATTTCCTCATACTGATTTATTGATTTAATTTTTGGTTGGCAGTGGTGGTAGTTACAAAGTAAATTCACCCCAGAAAAAAAAAGGGTATTTTGGGAATTCATTAATGCTAACTCTGCACTTGGATGCTAGATTCACTTCCCATCTGCCCAAAACAGCCAAATAAAACAAGGAAGTGACACCAAGCAAGTGACAACTAATTATCTCCTCCGTTTATTCTGCTGGGATGGTGGGAATTGAAGGGTATTGAAGGCTGTTTTCCTCTTAATTGTTAACCTTAGAAATCAACAGTCAAGTGACCATCACTAAAACCACATGTGTCATTGTGTTTGAATTCCAGCAATGTATTTCTCTCCCTTCATTTTGATTTAGGAATCAGAAAAAAAAAAAGAAATTGTCTTGGATTCTTCACTAGTCTTAAACATGTCCCAGTGTAACAAATTGCCCTAAAACCTAGCAGCTTAAAGAAACAAACATCTGTTATCTCAGTTTATCTGAGTCAGGAATCTGGGCCTGACTTAGCCGAGGGCTCGCATTTCAAGCCCATGGACAGAGGAGCCTGGTGGGCTGCAGTCCATGGGGTCGCTAAGAGTTGGACATGACTGAGCTACTTCACTTTCATTTTTCACTTTCCTGTATTGGAGAAGGAAATGGCACCCCACTCCAGTGTTCTTGCCTGGAGAATCCCAGGGACGGGGGAGCCTGGTGGGCTGCCGTCTATGGAGTCACACAGAGTCGGACACGACTGAAGCGACTTAGCAGCAGCAGCAGCACATTTCAAGATTTTCTCACAAAGCTTCGGTCATGATTTTAGCCGGGGCTGCAATCTCATATGAAAACCCAACTGAGGAGTGACCCATCTTCAAGCTTTCTCTCATGGTTTCTTGTGGTTGTTGGAAGAATTCAGTTCTTCATGGGCTGTTGGACTGAGGGCTTAAGTCCCTGGCTTTCTGTTGACTGGGGTTGACTTCCATGGCAGCAAACAAGAGTGAGAAGAAGATACGGCCAGCAAGATGGAAGTTGCCATCTTTTTATGACCTAATGTTGTAAGTGACATCCTATCAGCTATAGTGTTCTCTTCATTGTAAATGAGTCACAGGACCCAGCCCCTGCTCAAAAGAGGGATTATACATGGACACAAATAGCAAGAGGTGGAGATCCCTGGGGGCCACTGTAGAAGGTGCTTACACAGATATAATTCCAAATCCCAGTGTGATAGAGAGTTGTCTTTGCTGCAGTGACAGGATATGTTCTGAGATAAACTCATTATCGGTGGTAATGTGGATTGATCCCTTGCAGATACAGAAGAGAGAAATCATAGGGCCAAGAAAAATGTGATAGTTATCTACTTGGTAATTGAAATTTGCCCCACTATGGCTAAGAAGAAACCAGAGTGCAAGCCAAGAGCATGTTCTGTGAGGGCTGAAGGCCAAGTTGTTTGAGCTCTGATAGCAGAAGGACCTGTGGATCTGAGACCTCGAGAGACGGTGGGAGGAGGATCCTGACTGTCCTCTTCCTACTAGAACAAGCAGATTGTGTTAGGAAACAAAACAGTCCCTCCTCTAGGACTGCATGTGCAAAGATCAGGATGATCTAGAAGAACTTTGGAGGCCTAGGGAAAACACTGTTCTCGAAACACTAATACTATCACCTATGCAGGGTGGCTCCTGGCTGGGTTCACTCTGCAGCCTGACCACCTGATGGTGGGCTGGCCGTGGTCCAAAGGGTGGTGTTCCATCTATATGGAACCTGGTCTCTGCTCACTGTAGAACGCCATAGTCAGCGTGCCTTTGGCACCCACTGAGCTGGATGTCAGGAGTGCCTGTTCCAGGGCTGGATCTCGGTAGGTGTCCCTGGATCTATGGAAGTGTTGCTAGATCCAAGTGTGTATCTTTGAGTCTCTTTAGTCACTTGGCCTCCTTGGGTTTAGGAAGCTGATCTATGGAATGAAGTAGAGATTAGTAGAGATTTGCCTCTCCCGCTACCTACGGTGCCTTAAAGAGGTTGCCAGAGGCCCATGAGCAGCGCTGTCCAGTCCCATGTGTAGACACTTCTGTGCACACAGCGTGTACTCTGTCTGTTGTATTCAATACCATTGACCACCTCCTTCTCCTCAAAGCACTTCTTCCATTGTGTCGATATCATTTCGGAAGTCATTACCAAACAGTTTGTCTTTGAAATGTGAGGGCATATTTGACCCAGGGGAGGCATTTTGCGTGCAGAGAGTGGAGGGCTAGACTAGCACCTCAGTAATTGCATGCACCAGGGACCAGGAGAAGAAGGTGTATCCAGCAGATACACCTAAGGGTAGGAAGGTTGAGATTGGAGTGGTTTGGCAGTGAGTTGGAAGGGGGCAAATCCAGAAGATTCATTCAAGAAGCTCAGCTTCGAAAGGGATCACAGAGAGGTGCTGGGAGCTGGTGGGAAGTGATGAACTTGAGGTGGCTTGTTTCTTAAAGAGAGGAGACTTATACATGTTTAAACGCATAGAAGGATGGGGGTGCAGTTTCTGGGGAGGCAAAAGGGGTTAGCCTAAGAGAAGACACCCAGCGCCTCCATTTAAATAGGGTGGAAGGGAAAAGGGCTTTCCTGGTGGCTGAGATGGTGCAGAATCTGCGTGCCATGCAGGAGGCCTGGGTCCAGTCGCTGGGTTGGGAAGATCCCCTGGAGAAGGGACTGACTAACCACTCCAATATTCTTGCCTGGAGAAGTCCATGGACAGAGGAAGAAAAAGAGGTGTGTGTGGCCTTAGGTCAACCTGTGGGACTGGCAGCTTCAACGGGTCTCCTAACCCAAGAGCAGACGGGAGCAGCAGGGATGTGGCCAATGGCCCAGGAGCAAGGGTGGCTGTTACTGAGCCTGACATGGTTCAGGAAGAGCAAGGCTGGAGGGCAGTGGAGATGTCTGACAGCATCTCCCTCCCTCCAACCCTGCCACCTGCACTTAGGTAGAGGGAGGAGGAGTTATTTGTAGGGCAGGGAGCTCCTCCGGTAGCCAGGAGGGAGCCTGGCAAGCTGCCAAGTCAGGGAAGGCTTCCTGGAGGAGGTGTGACTAGGGGTCCTGTATCTTGGAGGATGGTCAGGACTCAGGTGTTCTGGGGAAGGAGGAAAGCAGGTAACCACATGTGCTGAGAACCTGCTCCCTGTATGTTGTTAGCACCTGTCACCCACTTTCCCGTAGCCTTTTGTCAGAGAAGGGACAAGACGTGCCCCATGTCCTTGGGCTGCTAGGCGAGCAGCCAGGCCCTGACCTCAGGCTGTGTGTCTCCAGTGTATGCCGCTCTGTCTCCTGAGGGCTGTGTGGTCAAGTTGAGAGTGTGGCTGGGCTGGGCAGAGCAGCTTTGACACCAGAGAAGCTGGGGCCAACGTGGGCCAGCAGCACCGGTGAGCCTGGGTGAGCCTGATCAGAGGGGGCGGCTGGGCGAATCTGAGTGCCAAGTGGTGTTGGTGGCGCTCCACCCCACGGGGACGTCCACGGGTGCCACACACCTGACCGGGAGGAGGCCATGCAAGGACCTGTCAGCAGCTGCTCCTGGACGCGAGTCTGGCAAGGTGGCAGTTAACTGCTGACAAATTTCTGACAGGGCCGCGACAATATGTTAATGTGCATTCTCCAACAATATGTTTCCTGCACTGCTTTTTTTTCCCCCTGCTGGTTTGATTGAGAAAATCATAGCCACCGAAAGTGCAAGATTTATCCAGAGAGCGTAGCAGGGGTTTGGGATGGGAGCGGGTGTGGGGCGGGGGGGTGCCCCTTGGGAGGAATTTACCTTTTGAAGCCAGAGGGGGAACAGGTGCTCTGGAAATGGCTCGTAACTGCGTGAGGGTGGGGACTGCGCTCCTGGAGGAGAAGGTTACTCAGATTAACGACATTCCGCGGAAAATGATGGCATCCTGGCTCCGTCACTGAAACAGGTGGCTGTCATTATGGCCATGCGCTCCTAATGGGAAGATAATACGGGGGGAGAGAGGTTTATATCGGCCCCTGAAAGATGAAATTGCACATGAAGGAGGAAACAAGGCATAAAGAGGACCAACTGGGGGACTTTCTCGCCCCACAGGACAGCACGTGATTCTCATTAATGGTGCAGCGTTTCCATCTCTCTATCCAGAGGGTTATGTTACCTACATCGCTCTCATTTTGGGGGGGCTTATTCAAATTTCATTTGGAAAAGATTTTTTTTCCTCTCTGTATGTTTTTCTTCCATTTAAGAGAGTAGTGAGTATAAAAATGTACTGTGTGTGTGCTCAGTCATGTCTGACTCTTTGCAACCCACCAGGACTGTAGCCCACCAGGCTCCTCTGTCTTTGGGATCTTTCAGGCAAGAATACTGGAGTGAATTGCCTGGATCTTCCAGACCCTGGGATCAAACCCACGTCTTTTGAGTCTCCTGCATTGCAGGTGGGTCCTTTACCCCTGCGCCGCCTGTGCTGTGCTGTGCTTGGTCGCTCAGTCCGTGTCCAACTCTTTGCAACCCCATGGACTATAGCCTGCCAGGCTTCTCTGTCCATGGGGACTCTCTGGGCAAGAATACTAGAGTGGGTTGCCACGCTCTCTTCCAGGGGCTCTTCCCAACCCAGGGAATGAACCCAGGTCTCCCACATTGCAGGCAGATTCTTTACTGTCTGAGCCACCAGGGAAGACCAAAAATACTGGAGTGGGTAGCCTATCCCTTCTCCAGAGGATCTTCCCAAACCCGGAATCGAACCAGAGTCTCCCGCATTGCGGGTGGATTCTTTACCAGCTGAGCTACTTGGGAAGCCCATAAACATGTACTGTATATAACGAAATGTACCCCCTTCCTTTTCCTGCCAGTCATGGTGGCTGCCCAGTAGATGATGGGAAATCCAGAGTGGGCTCCAAATAATGATGAGGCCATACAGGGGTGCTGGGCGAGGTAACTGATATGCCTATGTGCTCTATTTTTTCCTTAGAAAGATGAAGTGTTTTTTTTTTTTTAAAGATAAAGTCTGAATGTTGTCAATTTAATATGATGGCACCATTTAAACTTATTTGGTGCTAATTATTGCCCGGCACTGTTTTTAAGCATCTTATAAAAATTCACTCTTTCCATATTCACAGTAACACTTTTAAGGAGCATCAGCGTCTTTGGATACTCCTTCATCAGCATGAAGGAGGTGAGGGACTCATCCAAGGTCACACAATCAGGAAGTGGTGAGGCTGGGGCTCCTGCACCAGCAGGCTCCTGACCGCTGCTATCCACTGGCTGCCTTGCACACATTTGGCTCATTTTCAGTTTCAAGGGGCCTTTAAATTACTTGTCCCCTCTTTCTGGGGGAGAATGCAGTTTGAAATCTCAGCGTGTTAGACATCACTGCATTGACGGTGGGTGGATATCAGAATGGCGCTTGAACTTGAGCAGATAGTGGTGTTTTCCATTTCACAAGGTGTGTTTCAAATGTGCAGAGTGGGTCCCTGTCAGACCTTCAGAACCCTGCCCTGCTTGCTCTGTGCACAGTCGGGGGAGGTAAGGCACCCGCTGAAATCTACTAGAAGTGCACGCTCACTCTCTCAAGCACAGAAGATCAGCACAAAGTTTCAGATATGCGTGCAATCTTATATATGGTTTTAAACCCTACTTTGGGATGCTCGGTTGGAAGGGTCTTTCTTTGGCCACACTGAGCATAATTTTTCCTGAAGATTTAGAACTGATGGAGTACAAGTGGGAGGCAGAGTAATTTACCCTATTCCTCCCGCTCCCTGTTCACCATTAGACACAGACATGAACAACTCTTTCGCCTTACAAGGCTTAGCCAGATTGCCAAGCAATTACCGTGATTTATGAGGGCAGGAGTAGAAGGAAGCAGCAAACGTAATTGTTAAGTGAGGATGGGCAGATTACCACGCCTGTAATTTGTAACTTATTTCATGCCACATGGCGTACCTAAGCAGCATATTGAAGAGGGGAATGGTATCTCACCGCTTTTGTGTCCTCAGTGCCTAAAACAGTGGCTGGCTTTCAATGTTGGTGGAGCACCTAGCATTCAGAAGACTCCCTGCTAGATATCTGGAGTCATTCAAGAGGGCCTTTGGCTTTCTGCTTTCAGGGTCATAAGTAATACATAGTTTATACTTGCTCGGTCATGTCTGATTCTTTGCAACCCCATGACTGTAGCCTGCCGGGCACCTCTGTCCATGGGATCCTCCAGGCAAGGGATCGAACCCTCGTCTCTTGCGTCTCCTGCTTGGCAGGTGGACTCTTTACCACTACACCACCTGGGAAGCTCCGTGAGTAATACAATGGGACAAATATACACATCTGTCGCACAGATGCGTTACAAGAAAAATGGCATTTAGAGGAGAGAGAAAATGCTTGGGGAAATAGGAAAATCTTTGTGAAGAGGCTATTGAAAAAAAGCTGGCAGAAGCTAGGTGGACTCGTAAGGGATGAGGAGGATCTGGTAGAAAGTTCACAAGAGTGTTAGGCATGTTCAGGTTATAAAAGAAATAATAAAGCTGAGATAGGTTTTGACATAATGGTGAGGAGTGTGACTGCCAAGCTGGGGCATTTGTGTGTGGTAGACCAGGCAGTGAAGGACAGTGGAAGATTTTGAAGCAAAGCTCACAGCTCGCCTTTGGAAGGGTTGAGCTCCAAGGGTCTGTCGTGAGGGATGAACCGGGAGCAGAGAGAGCTGCTGGGAGGATATGAGAGTTATCTAGAGGGAGGGAAGCCGGAACCAAGATGGCGGCGGTGGGGCTGGAGAGAAGAGACATCTCTCAGGTGTAACTTAGAGGAATCAGAGTTGTTTGGAGGGGAACTAAAACCAAGGGAAGTTTGAGTTAACAACTAAGAAATCTGAACTGGGAGATCTGGGGGGTCAGGAGGAAGAGTGAGTGTAGGAGAGAAGATGCCCAGTTGGGTTTCCTGTGGTGGGACATGGAGGATCGCAAACTGTATGCTTGGCAGCTGGAGATGTGTGGGTGGGAGTGGCCGAGCCCAGGAGCATCTCCATGGAAGTGATGGTGGAGGAGGTGATGATGAACCAGAGCCCTGAGGGAAAATGAGTAGCGTGAGGTACCCCACGATGGCTCAGACACAGTCAGATCAACAAGAAGATCCATCATTCGTGTTTCATGAGCACAAAGTGGCCAAGGGTGGAAACTCGTATTTCCCCATAGGTGACCAGGATCGGGATTCCCAGGTGATAAAGAACCCCCTGCAAATGCAGAAGATGCGTGTTTGATCCCTGGACGGGGAAGATCCCCTGGAGAAAGAAATGGCAACACATTCCAGTTTGCCTGGGAAATCCCATGGACAGAGGAGTCTGGCGAGCTACAGTCCATGGGGTAGCAGAGTCAGACACGCCTGAGCATGCACTGAGCGGAACTGAGCTGACAGAGTCCACCCCCACCCTCTCCAGTTCCTGCTGCCTGGGGCGCACGTCCAGGCAGACTTCAGGATGACTTCTGTTGGGACGGTGGTACCAGCCCATCCCCACTGCCTGGTGATAGTAGACTCAGTTGTTTGGAAGTCAGCAGTCCTGTAGCTGTTTTCCCTTCTTCCAGCCTGGAACTTTTTAGCCTCCTTCCAACACATCAGTGAGAATGATGTTTCTAATATGAAATTCAGACCCTGCCCCTCCTCCCCTCAGAGTCTCCATGTTAATAGCCACAGATGTTCTAAGCATCTCAAGCCCTCTGCCAGGAAGCTCTGCCTTGATACAACTCCTTCTTGGGGGTCTTCTAGTCCCTGGACCCTCTCCCACTTCTCAGAACAGGATTCTGTATGTGATACAAAGGGCCCTTCGCTTTAAGTTCTGGCCTTGGAGTATCTGGTCCACGAACTTCCCACGTCTCTGTTCCCAGCCTCCCCAGTGATTCAGGGAAGAAATGAAGCTGTCCACTCATGTGTCCATCCGTGGGACTGCCTCGGGCCCTAGGTCAGGTCGCTGAACGAGTTAGCCGTCATCTTGGACAACACTCACTGAGCCCTCAGACTTAGATTAGTTCCCTGTGGTCGGCGGGGCAGGCCGTGTTCAGGGCAGGAGTAGGTTTCTGACCCATGACCCCTTGGTGAGTATAGGCTGTGTCCTGCATCCTTCACTAAGGGCCACAAAGTTGACGCACATCAAAAGGCAGCATCAAGCCTACCCCCCGCAGGATAGTTCAGTGCCTGATTAAGGAGCCATTATTCATGCTCCTTGAAAGTCCTTCTACACATAAAGTAGAAGAGACGTTGTACCTCCTAATAGTTCATTTTCCCAGCCAGCTTCTTCATTAGATGCAGACGATTGATGGGACATGGAATCCATACTGGCCTCCTCTCAAACTGGAGACAGTTCACACGAAGAAAAAGCTTCTCTTTTCCTGTTTCTTCTCCACCCTCCCCACCCCTTCACACGTCACAGAAGACCCCTGACTCTGCACAGCTAGGTGCCCAGTGAAGGTGCTAGTTCTCTTTGCTGCCAGCCTATACTGGGCTGTAGGTAAAGACCCTGGGATACACGTTGGACATTAACCAGTAGCCAGTGGATATCCTTAGTCACCTCTGAACTCGCCTTGAAGACGCAGGGCCTGCTTCTGGACAGAGCGAAGGGGGAGCAAGTCCTTTGTGTACCCCAGATACTGCCTTGATCTGTGTGCCCCAGAATGAACACTTACACAGACACACGGGAGGTGGAACTGGTATCTATCCCGAGAGTAAGAGGGGGAAGGGGGACAGCTTGGAGGAGGAGGAAATCTGGGCTGAAGTATTTGGCCTGTGCTTTCTGGGCGGCATGCCTGTGTCCCCTGAATATGCCATGCTGAAATCCCGACCCCCAGCGGCGATGGTGTTGGAGGGGAGGCGAGAGTGCTTGGGAGCTGCTTGGTTGTGAAGGTGCCGATCTGCGGCACACTGACGCTCTGACCATATAGCGTATGACCATATGCTCTGACCGTAGCGCATAGGCCAGATACTTTTCAGCCTGATTTTCCTCTCCTCTCCCAAGCTGTGCCCTTTCCCCTTCTGAAAACAGAGGGACAAGGTGCTAGCTCTGAGCCAGCAGGAGGTCCTTCATGAGAACAGGACTGCTGGCACCTTTACCTTGGACTTCCGGCTCCAGAACAGTGAGGTATACGTTTCTGTTGCTTGAAAGCCACCCTGACTGTGGATTTCTGTTACAGCAGCCCAAGAAGCCTAAGATTAAGCATGAGACAACCCTGCTCCAGCATTTGAGGGTGCCCAAGCTGCTCCCTCCATCTAGAAGCCTGCCCCGTAGCCTGCCCCATCCAGCCTGCTCCAACTTCAGCTCCTCCCATATTCTCTTTCTCTCCTTCAAGCTCTGCCCTCCTCCCAAAGCCCCTGCATCTTCTGGAAAAGCCTATCAGTCCCCCAACCCTACCTGTGTCCCCAGGGGGCTGTGACTCCCAGGGGTCTCTCCCCAGCCTCATTTCACTGTGTGAATGGTGGGGGGTGGTGGGCGCTGGGGGACAAAGTGAAGGACGGTATGACGTGGGTGAGGGGATGGCAGGGGGATCTTCTCTCGGAGTTGCAGACTGTTTATTATGTTGTTTCAAAGTCCCGTCTAGAAATTTGGACTCAGTTCATGCTTCAAGGATCCATTTCTGGCTGAAAACCCTTGCTTAGCCTAAGGAAGAGAGTCCCCTTCTTCAGACTGACCCATCTTTGACAATTTTTAGTGCCCAAAGAGCATCCGTACCCTCTCTGAGCCTGGCTTGCTTGAGGGTCTTCTCTGATTGCCTCCCTGCCTTCCTGCCACGGCTACAGGAGGGGTTGGGGGAGGGCCCAGGGCAGGTCTCTGACCACACTTGTGCCCCGTCACTGGTGCAGACTGTGTGCCTCTGCCTGCCTTGTGTGTTCTCAAGCAGGGTGGGAAGCTGGAGCGGGCAAGGGCCGTGATCTGAACATAACTAAGGCACACAGAGGAAAGAGGTCACGGGGAGAATGGTGACCTTAGCCCTGTAGGATCAGCTGTTCTGAATGGAATCTCTGCAAACGCTGGATCAGAGCCAATGGAGTGTCTTAAACTCAGCAGATTTCAGATGGCAGCCTGGCCAAAGGGTCAGAGGAACCAGGCAGTGTTCCCTTAAACAGTAGCTGCCACAAGTGGAGATGGGGATGGTCCTTAATATTCTCTTCCTTTTTTGGGGGGGAGGGGTAGATGTATGATTCCTTTAATAATAGGATGCTACCAGGGGCTTCCTGCTTGGGGAAGAATGGAAGGGTTGCAGGGGTCTCAGAAGAGAGATGTGAAGAATGTCCACTTCTACATAGGATTTTCCATTGCTGCCACCCTCTTTTGGAAATTGGAGATCATTTACTTATTTATCATCTTTGCATGTAAAATTGTAATTCTCGCGATTATGTTGCCTCAGGGCACAAGTACAGAACATAAAATTCCGTTAAAGTCTACAAGGCAGAACAGCAGCAGCTATCAGCACGTATTAAAATCTCTACTGTTCAATGCTTCTTAGGAAGGTAGGTCACACATCCCGGCCTGGCCTCCGCTAAAGTGGAATTTCCATGAGAAGTACTTTGAAGATCACATTTGAGAACAGGTGGGTTGTAGCTTGGTGGGATGTGTTGGTTGCAGTGGTTACTTTTGTGATGGTATCATACTAACTTGAGAACATCACTGTGTCTGACTGGCGAGCCTGTGTTTCCTGATCTACTATTTAGTGAGACTCTTAGAGTCTATGAAAGCCAGTTACCAAAGCCACCAGAATGAGCCGACTGGGAACTCATCTTTAGTACTATTCTTCTTTCCTGTAGTTCCAAATATTCATGCCCTGATGTTACTAAGTTTCTGTTCAATGAACAGCTACCACTTAAAGAGAAGAATGATTGGGTGGGTGAGCACGGCTCCATGTGTTTCATTCCTCCAAGGACACTAACTTTGAAGGATGAAGACTGCATCCCCCGACCCCCAACCCCTGGCCATCCACTCTCCCTCCCTTCCTGGGACAGTGGGGCTGAAGGCACCCTATGGCTGGTGGGACAACTCCAGAAGCCCAAAGTGCAGAAGACCAAGGGGGAGTCAGTCATTAGCAGACTGTTCAGTGTTTCAGTTCAGCTAGTATTCCCTGCTTAACGCCAGTCCTTTCATTTTATCCCTTGAACAAAGAGGAAAGAAGACAGCTCTTGCTTTTCCATTTAAATCACATCCTAGTCACCTAAGGGGGCTTCCTGGTGGCTCAAATAGTAAAGAATCTGCCTGCAAAGCAGGAGACCCTGGTTCAGTCCAGGGTCAGGAAGATCTCCTGGAGAAGGGAATGGCGGCCCACTCTAGTATTCTTGCCTGGAGAATCCCTTGGACAGAGGAGCCTGGTGGGCTACAGTCCGTGGGGTCGCAAAGAGTCAGACACGACTGAGCAACTTTCCCTCACTATCACCAAAGGTGGGGTACAGATGAAGAGGTCATCTCCCATTCTATCACATGTCCCTCAAACCTTGTACCTTGCCCCTTTGACGCAGCAGCCCAGATGTAAAGCCGTGGCTTAGCCAAGAGGCGAGCCCCGGAGGGGAAGGGCATTCCGCACACAGGTGTCTGGGGCCAGTCTCCAGTGCCCAGGGTTTCTTCCACTGACAGACTCCCCCTCGGTCTTCTGCGCTTGGGACTTCTGGGGCCGTCCCACCGGCCACAGGGCCCCTTCAGCCCCACTGTCCAAGGACAGGAGGGTGAGTGGATGGCAAACAGAGCCGGTGGCCCCAAGTCAGAGAAGGGAGCATGGCTGCCCTCAGCCTCAGTAGTGGGGGCCCCAGGGCTGCTCTACGCAGACAAGGAGAGTGTCTTTGGACATTTTCCAATGTCAGGAAATAGCAACGGGGAATTACTCTGCCAGAATTACTGTCTTGGTTGTACATTCTAAGGGAAGAGCCATGTCATAACAAACCCTTAATCCTCACCCGCTGAAGTTCTGCAGCTATTATGTACTTTTCTTATCACAGCTGGGTACTCTGGACCAGCTCGGAAAAGAGCCAAACCCCCATCCTTTTGAAAACTTGGCTGTTGGACCATGCCCACTGTTGGGAAGGGAGATTTCCTCCACCCTTCTTGGTTCTTCTACCTGGTCTGAAAATTAAACTGACATAAGACAAATTAACACAGAAAGTCAAACAAGAGTTTAATAATATGTGTATGTGGGAGAGACCTAGGGAAACTGAGTCACTCACCAAAATGGCTGACACCCTCACCTTCAACACCATCTTTGGCTGAAAACAAACAGACGTTGGGGGCGGGGCTTGGTACTTCAAAGGGGAGGAAGGTTGTTCACATGACATTGGAAAAGCAGTTGTTAGATAAACAAATGTTTGCTGGGCCATGTGGAGACAATGGGACATAGAAAGGAATTCTAACAAGCAGAATTGCTCCCTGTGTACACACCTAGTTCATACTCTAATAGTTTATGTTGGTCACTCCCTTCTTGGACCAAGTCCTCCATCTGCATTATTTTATTTTTTTAATTTTGTTTATTTGTTTTACTTTTGGCTGCATGGGGTCTTCGTTGCTGCGTGGGCTTTCTCTGCTTGCAGTGCGTGGGCTTCTCGTTGCTGTAGCTTCTTTTTTCACAGAGCACAGGCTCTGCAGATACTCAGGCTTCAGTAGTGTGAGCCCATGGACTCAGGAGTTGTAGCTCCCAGGCTCTGGAGCACAGCCTCAGTGGTTGTGGTGCACCAGCTTCGTTGCTCCTCAGCATTTGGGATCCTCCCAGGTCAGTGCTCGAACCCATGTCCCCTGCATTAGCAAGCAGATTCTTCCCCACTGTACTCCCAGGGAGGTCCCCTACATTATTTTAGGGGGTTGTAGGGATGGTCACAGGTTCTTCCTGAGTCTTTTGAGCCTTTATTGTTTTCATATGCTTAAGAGACATTTGGGAGTGTAAGTTTTGCTTCTGTATTGGGGGCTTCCCTGACAACTCAGTTAGCAAAGAATCGGCCTGCAATACAGGAGACCCCAGTTTGATTCCTGGGTTGGGAAGATCCCCTGGAGAAGGGAGTGGCTACCCACTCCAGTGTTCTGGCCTGGAGAATTCCATGGACTGTATAGTCCATGGGGTTGCAAAGAGTTGGACACAACTGAGCGACTTTCACTGTGCTCACTTTACTCTGTAAACCTGCCGACTCAAAAACAGAGCAATCATTGCACATGGCTTCATGGAAAAGGCAGGTATTAATAGGGAAGAAAGACAGTGAGGGAAGAAAAAAAAATAGGAGTTAGACTTTGGGGAGAAAGTGGCAGAACATGAAACCCTGGGAAGAGGCCTTGACAGTGAAGCCCCAGAGTCTCTACATCTTGTTCCTTTTTCTACGTAAATATTTGAACACTTATCTCTATCTAGCTACCTCTCTTTATAAAGAATTAATGAGTATGAGATGGTCCAGAAAAAGGATTGCAGTTATTTCAGTGGCTACTTTAAAGTTAGTTTTAATCAGACATTTGTATCATGTAATTATGGCCCATGGCTTTATGGGAGAGAACTATAGTTTAAGAAATTAAGCCAAGATAGTGTGGAGAAGGGATGCCCTCTGATGCTGGCCCCCCGTTTGGTCCACGTGTAATTAAGTTTGCTCATTCTTCCTGTAATCAGGCATCCAGAGTGATGCCGACATTTTTAAAGGGCTCAGGTTCAGTGGTCGTAAAAGATGACGCTGGAGAAAAACAGATGGGTGAGTGGGTTCAGATTGCCTACATAATAGAAAAACAGTAATAAAAATGCCATCACCTCCATATTGTGGGAAGACAAATGCGGGGCTCATCACGGATGACTGGTTAGGCTCATTCTGTCCTCCAGCCATAATCAATTGTACATCATTAACAAGACACAAAATCTTTACTAATTAGCTTTTATGATTATACTGTTATTGCATGGAGGCATTTAAAGCATTGGCGATAAAGGAGATTCGATGCCCACAAAAGAAGAATCCTCTGAAAGGAGGGAAATTTCGGCCCCATCGCTCGAGTCATCATCAGAGATTTTCACTCACTGTTACCATCTGTAATTTTTAACTCAATTCACTGTGAAGATTAATATTTTTAGTAAGTGAGTGACAACTGTTGAAAAGAGGGAGAAGAATATTGAATATGCTTTCACACCAGAGAAACTGGGAGAAAGTCAAGCTGCTGAAGTTATCGAACAAGAATAACTGTTCATTTTCTCTTTGATTGAAATCTTCAAGTCTATTTTTCTTGCCCTGCATATCATGTCTTACAAATTGTTCTTCTCTCAATATAAGAAAGAAAGTTCAGCCAATTAAAAAAGAGTTAGATCCATACCTTACACCAGGATATATTTCAAAGCGATCCAAGATTTTAATGTAAAATACGAAACAATAAATGTATCAGAAGAAATCATGGGAGAATTGTTTGATAACACCATAGCAGGGAAGCCTTTTTAAAAACCATGATACAAAATCCAAAACCTATCAGAGAAATATTAGATAAATTCAACTCCAAAAAAAAAAAAAAAGTTCTACATGGCAAACTGACAAAAACAGACCAAAACAGCAATAAACCAAGTCAAAAAATAAATGACAAGCTAGGAAAAAAAATATATTTGCATTTCATAACACAGACTGAGGCCTGCTATCTCAAATATGTAAAGAGCTGCTATAAATCAAAATGACAAAGTCCAGCAAACCAATGGAGAAATAGGCAAGGGTATGAATAATCATTTCCCAGAAGAGAGTATTCACATTTTACTAAAACATATGAAAATATGCCCAGCTCCATTCAAAAGGTAAATGCCA
This sequence comes from Capra hircus, assembly GCF_001704415.2. Taxonomy (NCBI): domain Eukaryota; kingdom Metazoa; phylum Chordata; class Mammalia; order Artiodactyla; family Bovidae; genus Capra; species Capra hircus. The sequence goes on from NC_030820.1 coordinate 15,103,089, forward strand.
AATTAAACTACAATGAGATAGCAGTTTTTGATGATCAGAAAGTTGTATACGAGGTTTTGTTGATGGGAACATGAGAAGCAGGTTCTTTCCCATTGCTGATTACAGTAGAAATTGGTACAGATTCTGTGGGGGGCAGCTTGGCGACTTCAAACAAAATGACAAATGTGCAAACCTTCCAATCCAGCAATTCCACCGCTAGGAATTTATCCTACAGATACATTGATGTGAAGAGATTTATTTCAAAGTTACCCATTCCTGCATTGTTTGTAAAAGAAAATGCAAGAAAACCACCTAAATGCCCCTCAGTGGGCAACAAGTTAAATTACGAGACAACAATCCAGCGGAACACTTACGTTTCTGTGGAATAAAAAGACGGATGTTTTTTTGCACCAATTTAGGAAAATCCCCAAGTTATATTGTGAAGTTTTTTTTTTAAAGGCAGCAGTATGTAGCACATACATAAATATGTTTTGTTCAAAAGGGAAAAAATAGGCAGATTCATTCATTGTTTTAAAAAGATAAATCATCATCTTTGGTTCTTAGACAATTAACTGCTCTTCCAAAGACTCCAGATATTCAGTACTTCTCCCCTTTCTATTATCTTTCCTCATGGTTTGAGCAATCTCTGTAAAGATAACTGCATTTTTTAAAGCATCATTTATTGATTGCTTCCTAGAGCTTCCACAGATCTCTCTTTAAACCTCAGAACCACATTTTCAGAAAGATGGTGATGTGTCTGTTTTATGGATGAGATAACTGAGACTCAAAGATGGCAAGGAACTCACTCCAGGCCACGTGGCTAAGAAGTTGCAAGTGAAGTGAAAGTCACTCAGTCATGTCTGACTCTCTGCTACCCCATGGACTGTACAGTCCATGGAATTCTCTAGGCCAGAACACTGGAATGGGTAGCCCTTCCCTTCTCCAGGGGTGTCTTCCCAACCCAGGGATTGAACCCAGGTCTCCCGCTTGCGGGCAGATTCTTCACCAGCTGAGCTACAAGGGAAGCTCGAGAAGTTGCAAAGCCAGGCCCAAGTCTGTCTGGGCCTAAAGCTTGTGTGCTTCCTGCTCAGCCAGGCTGAGCAAGCATCCCTCGCCTTTCTCATTTCACATGAACTGATGAAATTCTAGCTGAGCATGACGGTGGCCCATGGACTTGGCAGCTTCCTAGGCCCCATCCTAGGGCTTCCCTAGTAGCTCAGTTGGTAAAGAATCTACCTGTAAAGCAGGAGACCCGGGTTCAATCCCTGGGTTGGGAAGATGCCCTGGAGAAGGGAATGGCAACCCACTCCAGTACTCTTGCCTGGAGAATCCCATGGACAGAGGAGCCTGGTGGGCTGCAGTCCATGGGGTCAAAAGAGTCGGACACAACTAAGCAAGTAACACACACATCCTAAATCTAGGATCCTAAGTTTAGGCTCCATCCTAAACCTATTGATCCAACCCACTGGAATGGAACCTTAACACGAGGACTTTTCAAAGCTCCTTGGAGGAGCCTGATGAACATGGAGCTTCAGAAGCGCTGCCACTCAGTAATAAGTAAGACAAGTAGCACCCACCCACATTCACTTGTTTTATCGTCAGATAGCCTCGTGAAGTAGGTCCTATCAGTGTGCCCATTTCACAGACATGGACACTCAGGCTTCAGGCGAGGAGTGAAATAATCTGCCCCTGCCACAGGGCTAATGATGGGGTGGGAGCTGAGGTTTAAGGCCGGATAGTCTGGCTCCTGGACTCTGATCCATCGGGCTACATTCTCAGCCACTACAGTGCTTGCATGGAGTGATTAGCCATCATAAGGTTGGACACCAGGATATTGTTCTGGGGCCGTGATGGTGGATACGTGGGCTCAGTTGAAAAGGAATATGGGGCTTCCTTCTGTTACTCATCAGGAAACTGAAACTCAGAGAAGTGAAGGATCGCAACAGTCTAAATAAATGCTCAACAGAACTCCCTGCTTCCTTCTGTGTCCATCTTCCTTTTTTGTCCATCACATCAAGTCATTATTTGAAATTGCCCAGACCTAAGTTAGAAAAGATAGTACTTGTTAGAAAGAGATGGGAAGAAAGGGCAACCGAGAATCCATTTGCTCTGGTTTTTAAGGCTGTCTTTCATGAATGCATCAGTTTACAGATATTTTTATAGCAACATCCTTCTTCTTCTTTTTTTTATCTCTGTGTTTGATGGGGAGCTTACCGAACATCGATACTGAGTTATTTTAGTTTATTGCTGCCACAATACTGCCCTTAATAAAAAGTGAAAGAAAGAAGAATGAAAGCTTATGGTCTCTCCACTCTATTTCTTCCACAGAAGCCCATCATCAAAGTTTTAGGGTTTAAAGTTCTTTTTAGAGAAAATGCTTTCCTGTCACCAGAAGAAAATGCTTCAGGCGCTCTTTTTATTTGCATATTTCTTTCCCCTTTTAGCAGTCCCCACCCCTCACCCCGTGGCATCCATCGACTGCGTACAACCTTGGGAGGAGCCCATACTTGGATCAAAGCCTATTTCGGCCTCTTTTACACGGTGTGACTTGAAGCAAGTGTCTTAACCTCTCTGAACCTTGATTGTTAAACTTCTGTACCACAGTGTTAAATAATAGCTACTGGTCAGGACTGTGAGGCAGAAGGTTCAGTGAACACCATTTGTGAAAGCACTCACCAAAGTGACCCTCACATACTCAATGCCGCTTACATCTCAGATTCTCTAATAATGAGATAAACTTATAACTTGACAACTGGCCCCAGCTCTGATAGCTGAGCTCTCAGGATCAAGGGTAAAATCTCCCACAGGGCAGCTCCCCAAACATTTAAAAGCAACCACCTTCTCACCCAAATCCTCCCCTTGCTTCAGCACTCTGGAGTTTTGACTTCTTCTTATATGATCATTTTTGGTCTCTATGTCATTTAACCAATTTTTCCACCAATTCATTCAAACTGGTTTATGTGTTTAGCTATGATAGAAGGTCCTGTTTAATTTATTGAAAGAAGAATACTAGTAGTAATGGTACATTAGTACCAAGAGAAGGCAATGGCAACCAAGTCCAGTACTCTTGCCTGGAAAATCCCATGGACAGAGGAGCCTGGTGGGCTGCAGTCCATGGCGTCGCTAAGAGTCAGACACGACTGAGCGACTTCACTTTCACTTTTCACTTTCATGCATTGGAGAAGGAAATGGCAACCCACTCCAGTGTTCTTGCCTGGAGAATCCCAGGGACGGGGGAGCCTGGTGGGCTGCCGTCTACGGGGTCGCACAGAGTTGGACACGACTGAAGTGACTTAGCATGATAGAAGATCCTGGTTAATTTATAGAAAGAAGAATACTGGTACTAATGGTACATTAGTGCCAAGAAAGAATTAGCATTGCTCCTTGGAAGGAAACCTATGAGAAACCTAGACAGTTTATTTAAAAGCAGAAACATCACTTTGCCAGCGAAGGTCTGTATGGTATTTCCAGTAGTCATATACAGATATGCAAGTTGCACCATAAAGAAAGCTGAGCACAGAAGAATTGATGCTTTCTAATTTGGTTTCTAATCTAAATCTGGATAAGACTCTAGAGAGTCCCTTGAACTGCAAGGAGATCAAGCTAGACAATCCTAAAGGAAATCAACTGTGAATATTCATTGCAAGGACTAATGCTGAAGCTGAAGCTGAAGCTCCAGTACTTTGGCTACCTGATGCAAAGAGCTGACTCACTGGAAAAGACCCTAATACTGGGAAAGAAGGCCAAAGGGGAAGGGGGCAGCAGAGGATGAGATTGTTAGAAGGCATCACGAACTCAATGGACATGAATTTGAGCAAACTGTGGGAGATAATGAAGAAGAGAGGAGCCTGGCATGCTGCCGTCCATGGAGTGGCAAAGAGTGATTTAGTGACTGAAGAACAACAATAACAATCCTCAGGGATGCACTCAGTCACTCACTCGCTAAAGATTATCCCAGAATGCCTTCTGTTTGAATGTAAAAGAATGGATTGATTCACTTATGAGGTGATGTGAGTTAAGGCCGGAAGACTCCCGCTGGAATTAACCAGGTCATGCTTTCAACAACAGCTCAGGCTTACTAGATTGTAGAATAGTCCCTGTGATTCAGCGAAGAGTTGGTAGTTGTGGATAGAAACTGGTTTGGAGGTCAGAACAGACAAAAATAAGTTCTTTACCCGCAAACAAACTGTGTTTTCCTTTAGCCTTCCCCGTTTTCCTCTTTGGGATCATGTTCTTCATTCCATGCTGGTGATATTATATGAGGCTAAATAGTAGAATCACAGGACTTCCCTGTTAAGCTGGTGGTTAACACTTTGCCTTCCAACGCAGGCGTTCGGTTCAGTTCAGTCACTCAGTCGTGTCCAACTCTCTGCGACCCCATGGACCAGCGCAGGCAATTCAGGTTCAATTCCTGGTCGGGAAGCTAAGACCCCACATGTCTCATGGCCAAAAAAAACAAAACATAAATCAAGCAACAGTGCAACAAAGTCAATAAAGATTTTTTTAAGTGGTCCACCTCCGAAAGAATCTTAAAAAAAAACACTAGAATCACCTCACATTGTTCAGAAGAAGGTCATTTCATCAGAGCCCTCCCTCAGTATTCTCAGCGGATTGCTTCGAGGACTGCCCCCTCCCCTGCGTGTACCAAAATCCACAGATGCTCAAGTCCCTTATAGAAAAAGTATTCACATATAATGTATGCAGCCCTCCTGTATAGTTCAAATCATTTCTAGATTGCTTATAATACCTGAAAAGAGTGAAAGTGTTAGTTGCTCATGTCTGACTCTTTAAGACCCCATGGACTGTAGCCTGCCAGGTTCCTCCGTCCATGGGATTCTTCAGGCAAGAATACTGGAGTGGATTGCCATTTCCTTCTCCAGGGGATCTTCCCAACTCAGGGATAGAACCAGGGTCTCCTGAATTGCAGGCAGGTTCTTTATTGTCTGAGCCACCTGGGAAGTCCTTAAAATACCTAATGCAATGCAAATGCTGTGTGAATAGTTGCTGGCTTATGACAAATTCAAGTTTTGCTTTGTGGAACGTTCTGGAAATTTTTTTCCATAGTATTTTCTATTCGTGGTTGGTCACATCTGCAGATGAGGAACCTAAGAATACGGAGGATACAATTGGAGGGTCCACTGTATCGTTGCTGCTTTGGTTTTCTGTCAGAGGAGTATAGGACTTCAGGAATGTTTATGGAGTGTTCAGTAGGCTTGGATGAAGTAGACAGATGAAATGTGAGTGATTATTTAGGAGTCAGTAATTGAGCCTTGCTGAAAGCTCTCCTTCATCAAAGAAATGTTTAGACCAAAAGAAGCATGTGTGTGCCTCTTCATACATCTGTCTAGAGAGGAGGGTGTGTAGAGGGAACTGAACAGATTCAACAAGAAAGGAAAACTTGTTCAAGCATGAGGGAAACGTTGCCCTGAAATCTGTGCTTGGCTTCTTCCCGGAGATGACGCTTCTCCTGGACTTTGCAGCTGAATTCTCAGGGATTTATCCTCAGAAGGACCATGTGTACCAATGCATCTGCTTCTAGAAGGAACCACATTTTTAAGGGGGAACACAGAACAAACAGTGGAGCCAGGATGATGGAAGTGAGAAACCAGCCATCTGCTGAGATATTTTGCAGCCCAGCCTGAGGCTCTCTGGAGCAAACACATGGAACACAGAACATCCTGGCAAAACTGTGGCGAAAACCCTCTGATTCGGAACTGCCCTGTCTGCCACTTTGAAGTGTCATTTCACTGCTCTGCCTTTCAGATATGTTAGAAAACAAAGAATAAGGGGACTTCCCTAGTGGTCCAGTGGTTAAGAATCTGTAGGGGATACAGGCTTGATCCCTGGTGGGGGAACTAAGATTCTACATGCTATGGAGCAACTAAACCCAGGCACCCCAACTACTGAGCCAGTGCACCGCAAGAGTCTGTACCCTGCAATGAAAGATCCTGTGTGCTGCAACGAAGAGCTGATGCAACCACAATAAGTAACTATCAAAAAAACAAACAAAAAGAGAGCCACCGTATCACCCCTGTGTGTGAAGGTACTGTGCTGGGTTGGCATACCAAAGCCTCAGCCAACACATCTTTCTAGTACAGAAAAGCCCCAAATCCAGTTTAATACTGCCATGGACTGAATGTTTCTCCCTCCAAACTTCATAAATTTAAGCCGTAAGCACCAGTGTGATGGTGCTTAGGGGTGAGACCTTTGCGAGGTGATTAGGTCATGAGGGTGGAGCCCTCATGAATGAGATTAGTGTCCTTTTAAGAAGAGACAAGAGAGGATCTTACTCAACCTTGTGAGACACAGTCAGAAGACAGCCATCTGCAAACCAGGAGGAAGGCCCCCACTGTGAACCAAGCCCTGTGGGCACTCTGGTCTCAGACTATTAGCATCCAGACTATAAGAGAGAAGTGCTTAGGTTTTAAGCCATCCAGTCTGCGGTCATGCTGTTTTTGTTACAGCAGCCCAAGCAGACTAAGACAGATGCACGTCACAGTTATGGCCTTCTACATGTCAGTCATCCAAGCCACCCAGTCCATCACGGCCCACTAGGTTCTGTTTGACATTGTACTTCTCATCAGTGTTGTGAGACCCTGTTCATCTTCTGTCAGTATTTACTGAGCATTAAAATACTCTGAGTTCTCCCCAGAAGAAAGCAAGTGTTCACAATAAATTATTACCTGCATTTTACAAGGGAGACAGATAAGGTTCCAACTAGGTGATTTGTTCAACATGGAGAACCAAGCTGGGATTATAAGAATATTCTTCAATCTCCAGCCTGTGTTATTTCAGGACAATTCTACCATCTTCCTAAGACTGAATATTGCATTTTTCCTCCTTGGGCATTCCTGATCCATCTGCAGAAAGTGCTGTCATCACACAGGTATTGTCTGGCCTTCTCAGAAATAGAGATTGACCCCAAGCCCCAGGGGAAGTTGCCTTAGATTATTTTCCTCTGTAAAAAAATGTTTCCTGGATGAAAAAGCATGAAGTCGGTGCAAACTATTATAGCATTGAATTATCGTTTTCCTTTTCAATTAGCACCAGGAGCTGTCACCTCATGTGACCCAAACTGAAAAAGGATTAGCATCAACATGCCTTTATTCCAAGGCTGTGGTTATCAGCATACACATGAAGCTGTCAGGATTCTGGCTACAGGCTCCAAAACTCTGCAGCCACTCAGGATGGCTTTAAACTGCATTTGGATTTCGTAGCCAGATAGTGAACTTCTTAGAAGTCGTTTCTGCCAGTGGCACACTCATCCTACGGGATCATGGCACTCTAGAAGCACGAGATGTTGGCAACTGGAAACCTTTCTGATAAAAGGGCTGCAAGAACAGTGGTGGAAGAAAGAACTCAAGGAACTTTTCCTTCTCTCTCCATTCCTCCTAATGTGTAGTGTCTGAATCTTCTTTCCCCAAAACTTTATCATTCAAACCACTTGAAGCCAATACCCTTTGAGGCATTGAACCAATGAACCACCATGTAGTGCAGAAAATCCAACTGATTAGAATTCATGTTAGTACCCACCCAGTAGAAGCAATATGCAGGCAGACCTAGTTTTTGCATGTTGCTTTATTCTGCAGTTTTTTTTTACAGATTGAAGGTTTGTGGCAACTTGTCAGATTATGATTTGTTTATTTTTTTTAGCAATAATGTATTTTAAAGCTAAGGTGTGTGCATTGTTTTACATACTGTTATTACATACACTTGGAGAAGGGAATGGCAACCCACTCCAGTATTCTTGCCTGGAGAATCCCATGGATAGAGGAGCCTGGCAGGCTACAATCTACGGGGTCTCAAGAGTCGGACATGACTGAGCGACTAAGCACGCATTATACGCTTAGCAGATCAGTGTAGTGCAAACATAACTTTTGTGTGCACTAGGAAGCCAAAAAGTCTGTGGGACTCACTTTATTGCAACATTCATTTGTCACAGTCGTCTGGAACCAAACCCACAATATTGTCGAAATATGCCTGTGTTCATAAAGCTAGTTGGTAGAACATCCTGTCATATGGAAACCTCCGTTTAATTGATACAACCATGCTTCACTGGGCGCAGTGAAAATTGAGATTCAGAATGGTGACCTAGAGGCAATGAAATATTTTGAAACACCTTGAATCATCAGAGAAAGATTAAAATATGTTGTTTTAGCATTAATAGTATTCTATTGTGTTCCATTTCTTGCAAATTGCTGATACATACCTAGTATTTTTGGTGATACTCTATTAAACTGAGCATTTGATTTGACACAATATCCCATTTCCTAGCAGAGACTTCTTGTTATATCTGGCTGGTTGTTTTTGCTCAAGGCAGAGTTAGGTGTTTCTTATTTTTTTATGGGGAACTTAATAGGCGTGTGTTAGAATCTGCCTCCTTTTTTTTTTTTTTAAATCAGGCATTAACTTTATAGACTGAAATACAGAAGGCACATTTTAGAGGGAGGTATTGTAACTAGTTGTGCCCTCAGCCAGACAACTAGCTGCTCCTAAGTATCTCAAAGTTTGGCATTCTCTTTGGGTAATGGGATAAAAGGAATCTTTTTCATTGCTCTAATATCTCTTCCTATTTCTTGAGCACAGCCCCCAGCTTCTCAATGGAATTTGAATTCCAAAATGATCCCTCTTATAAGGAATACTTTTAGGCCTGAGGAAGGCCAAAGAGTTTCGTTTGGAACTGAAATTCCTCTGTTCCCTGCCATCCCACCCCCAAAATAGAGAAGAGGTAAGTTCTTCAAGTAGGTGAGGGGATTTAGAGTTAATGATCTCAAGGTTTAAAGGAGACCCAAAGGAAAGCTGACCTCGTTTTATTGGCAGACGCTTACACTGTGTATTTATAGTTTGTGATATTGACTTCTTGAAGACAAAAACTAAAAATATATTGGGGAATGTTATCGTGTTAAAGAAGAAATGTGTGACATTCCCATTCAGGTAAACTTCTTCATGTGGCTAATTAAACAATGGTGCCAGCAACACCAAAGATTTAGTTTTGGTTTTAGGGTTATTTTCTTGTTATGATCTTTGAAAAATGTTTTGCGCATTATTCAACTTGGGACTTTTAAGTGGATATTTCACTGCCTTCCTGGGTATACTTTCTTTTCTTTTTTCCCCTCAGATCTTTTTTTTTTTTTTCCCACAATCAAATATGGATGAAAAACAAAAATTTAATCTAAAATTAGAAAAGGCTCTTTCTTCTCCCCTCTTCTCAATCCACAGGCCCCATGGATCTGCGTAATGAAGGTTTCAGGAGAAACAAGAGGAATGCTCATTACCACTCTCTCCTCCCGGCTCTGGCTCCTCTTTCTATCATCACACACAGGCTTTGAAGGGTTCTCGGAACCACTGATTGCTGTAGGACAGACTCATCGTTCTGCCCAAAGAGGCTGCCATGCTTGAAGTAACAGAGAAAATATACCTTCACGAGAAATCTCTTTTTGAACAACTTAGAATGAGGAGGGGGCTCCCCTGGTGGCTCAGACGTTAAAGAATCTGCTTGCAAGGCAGGAGACCCAGGTTCGATCCCTGGGTCAGGAAGATCCCCTGGAGAAAGGCAGGGCAAACCACTCCAGCACCCTTGCCTGGAGAATCCCATAGACAGAAGAGCTTGAGGGGCTACAGTCCTTGGGTTCGCAAAGCGTCTTTCACTTTTCAGACTGACGAAGGCAGGGGAGGGAGGAGGGAGATGACGGGGAGAGGAGGAGACATAATCAGATATTTCTTCCAGGCCCTCCAGAGGTCCTGCAGACCCTTGGCTCCTTCCACAGGCAGCTCCTTGCTGTTGCCCAGCCTTCTGATCCCCACCTTTTCAATGAGTAAATTCTGTTTTAGTCTACGCTGGGAAAAAAATACCCCTTCCCTTCCACACTTGAAGTTGTCATCTTCAATTTTGTCCCCTTAATGGGAGTCTTTAACATTTCTTGCCAATGAGGATTAGAGCTTTTCCTTGAAATTTGTCAGATATGTATGTACAAGCTGAAAACTGGAGACACTTACGTGAAGGATGGGAGCAGGACCCACCCTGGCTAGCTTCTGCCTGACAGTGTGAAATCTCTGCCTTGTTCCTCTACGTATGGACCTAATTACAGGGCCATTATATCCGATACGTGTTTATTTTAAATTATTGTTTATTTTTGATGTGTTGGGTCTTCCTTGCTGCAGGTGGGCTTTCTCTAGCTGTGGCAAGTGCGTGGGCTTTTCAGTGCAGTCTCTGGTTGCCGAGCACAGGTTCTGTACACCCAGGCTTCAGTGGCTGTGGCACGAAGGCTCAGTGGTTGCAGCTCAAGGACTTTGGAGCACAGGCTCAGTGGTGCCTGGGCTTAGGTGCCCCTTAGAATGTAGGATTTTCCTGGACCAAGGGTCAACCCCATGTCCCTGGCATTGGCAGGCAGATTCGCAACCACTGGACCGCTAGAGAAGCCCTGTACTTGTGTTTTTATTGATGAATTATTGCTCTTAGGGGAGCTGTTAGTCATTGGTTGGTTGGAAAATGATAAGGTAGCTCATGACCAGGACTTAATTTATGACTTTTGGGTGAGAGTGCTAAATTGACATCAGAGTGAAGGTTGCAAGAAGAGGTGAAAGTGTCCACTGAAGGTGAAGGAGGGAATTTATCTTCCTAATATTGTCACCCCGAGCACAGGGAGCCCAATCTCAATGTAGCAGCGAAATCTCAACCTTTCCCATTCTAGTATACATACCTACCCCCTGCAGACTCTTTGTGAACAAGGCTATTGACTTCCTACCAACTTCACGGTTGCCAAAAAAAAAAAAAAAAAAAATCAGCAGATTCTCCCCTAGACCAAACTCTAAAATCTAAAACCATATGCTCCCACTCAGCCTGAAAGCATAAATTAGAATCAAGCAGATATGAGACTAGATGTCTTAGCATCGCAAAGCCTGGCCAACAAAAGAGAAATAGTAGCATTTGGATAATATGACTTTGCAGTTATTGAACAATTTTATGATTCAAAAATTTGGAAACTGTAGCATTCCTTTACTTAGTTACTAGGGAAATTCTAAAATCTTTCCTCAGGGCTCCCCCTTCCTCCACCCTGACTACGGTATTCAGGATCAACTTAACAGTGTCTACAATAGTGCTTTATGTATATCAGACTCCAGCACTGAAAAAAAAAAAGTCATTTGGATGGATCTTATCACTGATTAGGGGGTAAACTGACCACTTTTGAAGGTGATTTAACATTTCAGCTCTTTATGATGTCATTTGATGCCCCAGAAAAGGTAATTTACTAAATGGTACTTTTGTAACTTAAGAGAATTAATGATCATCGAAAGTGAGGAAGTTGTTCCTTTTTCAGTTTTGGAATCAGGTCTAATAGAATTATATGTGAGGCCATCCACCTTTCAAAGGGATTTGATTTTATGTCATTTCAGCGACTTAAAAAAATATCATCTGAAGAGCAGAAGAAAGCCTGGGGCTTTTGATTTGTCTGTTGTACGTTTTCAGACACATCTACAGAAGGAATAGGAAAATAGATTTTTTAAAATTTTAAGCTGAATGTGAACCTTCCCTTCTCATATTGTCATTTGAGAATCAACAAAATCATTAAGACTCTCATGCAGAAGCAGTGCAACTCTTTACATCAAACAATAAAAATAATTACAATAATAACAGGTATATACGTTTTGTATAACATTTCGGACTTTACAAAATGTTTTTCCATCCCACTGTCCCACAGTGTCAATTATGAATTAGCTATGAAGAACCTTTTTATTTTTCTGATTGATATGGAAAGATTTTAGCTGGGCATGAAAAAACTTTCAGCTTTCACAGTGGTAAGATGCTGGCATGGTTTATTGAGAAAGACTGTGGAGCCATCATTATCTTTGATGATGAAAGCAAAGTATATTTAAAGACGCAATTAAATTTGCCTCTAACCCAATTCTTGGGGTCCAGGAAAAAAGGTTGTTGCTACTTTTCTCTTTTTACTAGAAGAATCTCCTACCTTTCCATCAATAAATAAATTCATATGCAAATATTGAATCATATCCAAAATAGATAAAGTCCAATAAATATGGTCCCCCTCTCTTTTTAAAATTTATTTTACTGAAGCATAGTTGATTTATAATACTGTTAATTTCTGCTGTATAGCAAAGTGATTCAGGTACAAGTGTATATACCTTTTCATATTCTTTTCAATTATTATTTATCACAGGATGTTGAATATAGTTTCATGTGCTGCAATAGAGAAGGACTTTCTTTCCCTTTTAATACTTTTCCAAATATTTATTTATTGGGCTGGGTCTTGGTTGGGGCACTCAGGATCTTCAGTCTTCCTTGCGGCATGTGAACTCTCAGCTGCAGCACGGGCGCTCTAGTTCTCTGACCAAGGCTTGAACCCAGGGCCCTGCATTAGGAGTGAGGAGTCTTAGCCACAGGGAAGTTCCCAGGACCTTATTGCTTATCCATCGCCTATATAATACTGTAGTTCTCATCTCATAATCTCAAATTCCCGATCCCTTCCTCCCCTTCCCATCCTCCCCCTTCGTAACCACAAGTCTGTTTTTTGCTTTATTGATGTAGAGTTGATTTACAATGTTGTGTTAATTTCTGGTTCTCTTCCCTTTGGTATCATTTGATTGGGCTTCCTTCGTGGCTCAGCTGATAAAGAATCCTCCTGTGATGAAGGAGACTTGGGTTCAATCCCTGAGTTGGGAAGTTCTCCTGGAGAAGGGAATGGCTGCCCACTCCAGTATTCTGGCCTGGAGAATTCCATGAACTGTATAGTCCATGGGGTCACAAAGAGTCAGACATGACTGAGCGACTTTCACTCACTCATTTGATTTGCACACATTTCATTTTTTATTATCCTGTTAGTTTTCTGTTAACGTCATGTGTGTGTTTCCCCAACTTGATTGAAAACTTGTAATGAAACTCATTCTTGGAATCACTTTTATACTCTCCACAGGGATTATTACATATAGGACATTTAAAACAGTTTAATTGACCCATCATTGATATTGGGTTGACTAAAAAGTTCATTTAGATTTTTCCACAAGATGTTACAGAAAAACACAAATGAACTTTTTATCTGATCTAAAATAATTGCTTCAGTCGTGTCCAACTCTGTGCGACCCCGTAGACAGCAGCCTACCAGGCTCCCCCGTCCCTGGGATCCTCCAGGCAAGAATACTGGAGTGGGTTGCCATTTCTTTCTCCAATGCATGAAAGTGAAAAGTGAAAGTGAAGTCGCTCAGTCGTGCCTGACTCCTAGCAACCCCATGGACTGCAGCCTACCAGGCTCCTCTGTCCATGGGATTTTCCAGGCAAGAGTACTGGAGTGGGTCGCCGTTGCCTTCTCCGTAATGTAATCCCAGCCTGAAGACAGTAGATAGAGGAAGCAGTGGTTTCTGAACTTGAGCCTGGATCAGAGTCACCTAGAAACACAATTCTAGGCTCCACCCCAGGAGATTCTGCTTTAAGAGGTATAGAGTCAGGCTGGTAATTTGCATTTCTAATAATTCCCAGATTATGCTGATGCTACAGGTCCTGAGACCACACTTTGAGGATCATTGCATTAGATTCAGGTGTAAAGTTGCCTCCAAATTTTATTTGATGATATTTAAGATTTCTACCAATGTCTAGTTGGGAAGCCCTTTAAGAGCACAAAGCAACATTAGTCACAGAAACAAATGTCATCAGGAACTTACTACTAAACCCACAAAAGACCTAAAAGAAACCCAGCTGAGCTGCAAATATATCAAGCTATATGAGTGAATAACTCTGATTAATGATAATGATAATTTTCGAAATGAGGATGTATCCCACATCATTAGCACAGCTATTACCCAACTTATGAATGGATCATATTCCACCGTTTATTTGGAGTCTGTTGTATCTGGAACTCAGAATGTGTTTTGCCACAAAAGAATCATGAGAAGCAATCCTAACAAACGTCTAACTCATAATTCTCCCGAAGATAGTTCTAACACTACCACAGGTCTTAACCCTGGGTTTCTAAGGGGACAAGGTTAGGGGTATAGCTTTATATCACTGCCAGCTGAAGAGGGCACCCAGATAGAATAGCAGCGAGGAAGGGGTGGATATTCTGTTTTGGACATGTTGAGGTCTTTGGCCCATCCAGGTGATGGTCACTGTGCACAGCATTATGGGTATATCCACAGCTCCACTATAGCCGACTCACAAATTACACGTGCCCCCTCCGTTTGTCAGCCAGTGATAAGGGGAACTCCAGGTGCCATTCTTCCATAACCAGGTCGATAGCACAGCCAGAGCTGTTGAGTCCAGAGAGAGCTGCCCGTCCATCGTGTGGGAGGTGGGGGGCGGGGACAGGCTTCCCACGTGGCGCTAGTGGTAAAGAACCTGCCTGCCAACGCAGGAGACGTAGGAGACACGTTGCTAGGATTTCATCAGGAGAAAATGGGAAGGAGCCAGAAAAGGCTGTGAGAGTGGCCCAACTGCAGTGCATGCCCGACCCCGAGGGAAGGCAAGCTTGGTGGAAGCATCCCAGACCCACGTGGAAGCTCTGGCTGGTCTTTGAGTGAACCTGCCTCCCAGAGCTGTCCCGTGTCTCCCAGGAGCAGACCTGCCCTGACGGTCCTGCTGTGCTCAGTCTGTGGCTGGGAACAGAGTGTGAAGTGTTGTCTGGGGCGCACACGTGCAGATGGGCTTCAGAGCCTAGTCTCTGGGGACCTGTGGTCACTGGTGGCCCCTCTCCTGGGCTTTCTGTCTGGTGTGTTTCCTTCACATACACCAATAGCCAGAGCGTCCTGGGTCAATGAAAAGTTGTGCTTTGCAATGGGAATGGTTATTAAAGCCAAAAAAAAAAAAGAAAAGAAAAGAAAAATGCTTCATTATCTTCAATACTTTGAAAGTAGAGAGCAGAGACCATTAAAATCTGCCATGATCTGAAAATTTTACTTTAAGCCTACAGTTTCAGCCTGTCTGTCCCTCCGGACTGGTCTTAAGAGCTGGGAAGAGGAGCAAAATGATCTGCCTTGGCCTCATTTTTCTCTCAGTGCTTAATGAAAGGGCAACAAAATGCCACGGAGCCTGCTGCCAGAGGGAGGGGGGAGGACGGGGGAGGGGGAGGCTGGAAAAAGCACCAACTGAATAATTGCTACTTCATAGTCAAGAATTGGAAATGCATCTTTTTTTTTTTTTTTTGATGGCTAAAATTTTCATTCTTTTGACCTAGAAAAAAAGTCCTGGCCTTTAAATGTGGAGCACCTAATTTTTCATTTTGTAAATAATCTGTGTTCCATTCCTCTGGATGGAACGCTCGATGATGTTCAGAATACCAGCTGCCACCTAGCGATATTCCCAAAGTTAAATATACATGTATCATGCTGTATTTTAAATTATGTAAATAATTTGCTTTCTGATTTCTGATGTTGAATTGGAGAAATGAGAGCTTACAGTTTTCAAAACCCAATGACTCTTGTCTTTTTGAGGCTGTTTGTGGGAGGTGTGGGTGCAGGGGGCTCAGGAGTTCTTTGAGATGACTTTTGAAAAGCTTAACTAATGCAGAAGTTCCTGTGACGGTGCAGGCGTATTGTATTCTAATTGTAGGGCTCTTCACACCCTGTTCCTTTAGGCTGAAAATAATGTGTCACAAAATGACAACCTCTCCATGGCTTTTGCTTAAAACGTGATGAAAGCCATTCAGGCATCAGAGTGGGGCAGTTGCTGACTGTTCAGTATTACTTTTCTTGGTAAAGAATAGATAAAGGTCAGGCCCTTATGGTAACTGATGAAGTTGCTAATTGTGTGGTTAAGGAGATATACTTCTAATGACTGGAGTTCAAATTAATAGCAAGATAATGAAAGACCTGTTTTTTTCTTTTGGTCCTTGTTCAGAATGAAAATACATTAGACAGTTCTAATAATACACAAAAGAGATGAACAAAGAACTTGTGTTTTCTGAGAGGAGGAACCGCTAAAATTATGATTACAATGACAGATGGATTCAGAGACAGTTTCAAAATGTGAGACTTGGGTGAACCCCAAAAGGCATGAAACAAAATCCAGTAAGTTGCAGGCTAAGGGTAGACATTCCAGGGAATAGAAACAGGGAGCTGTTTCTAAGAACCGTGACTCGCAAGGGCTTTCCATGTTTCAGGAAGGTGCATTATCTTATGTGAAGTGGAGATTTAGCTGTTAAGATGTGCAACACAGGCTGTCCAGTGGTTAAGATTTTGCCTTCCAATGCAGGGGTTACGGATTTGATGCCTGGTTGGAGAGCTAAGGTCCCACATGCCTCGTGGCCAAAAAATCAAAATGTGAAGCAGAAACAATATTGTAACAAATTCGATGAAGACTTTTAAAATGGTCTGCACCAAATTTTTTAAAAAGGAAAAAAAAAAATGAGCAAAATCATGGCCTGTAGATGAAGCAGTCTATGCCCTTGGTTTTTGTAATAATAAGGAACAAACTACCGACATCCCTATTTTGCTACACATACTGAAACACACACAGTACTCCATGCTATGTCTTTCTGTCTGTCTGTCTCTCTCACTCACACATTCACTTGTAGGCACCCTCTTTCCTTCACCCTACCCAAAAAGGAAAGATGCTGTCTGTAGTTCTTTGCCTCAGAACATATATCAAGTAGAAATGCATCCCCTTCAGTTATACATCTGAAGTAATGTGTAGTTATTTGAGGTCTATTTATATAAGATTTTCCCACATCAATGGAGGTGTTTATCCACTGTTGCTGTTTTCAGTTGCTCAGTCATGTCCAACTCTTTGCAACCCCACGGACTGCAGCCCGCCAGGCTTCCTTGTCCATCACTGCCTCCCAGAGTTTGCTCAGATTCATGTCCATTGAGTCGATGATGCTATCTAACCGTCTCATCCTCTGCCACCCTGTCCTCCAATGAAAGACACACGCATTTAATGGTCCTGTTTTCAATAGGGTGTTGGTCGATGCTTATGTCATAGATTACCAATTTGCCACCTAATTAATAATTATTATTTAAATACTTGTTTGGGGTGGGAAACAACTTTCCCCAGCTGCTAACAGAGACTAACAATGAAATTTCATCAAGCAACTGAGTGAGGCAGGCTTCTGATTAAAGCAACATCTTTAGAACAGAATAGTTTGCGTTTCTGCTATTATTTTTAATATGACTTTAGCTAAAGGATTGAAATGTAATGTTTAGAAGAAAACAGCTGAGAAGGTTCTGTTTATGCCATCTGCTTAGAACAGAAATGTTTTGCTGAAATGTCTTCTGAATACATCCAAACCCCAGTATTCATGTCCTCTCTAAAAACAGGAGCTAACTAGCAAGTCCTTGGTTCAAACCGCACAGATAAGAAAGACTCATCATTGTTTTTCAAACTGTGACCCAAAATACTGATTATTTCATACGTTTAGGTGGTAAACAGTAATCATCAAGAACGCACCCACTTTCTCATTTAGAAAAAAGATATCATTCCAACAGGGTAGAAGCTGCCATCTCGTTTGGTCTGTGGCTCTTCTCTTTCCAGATTCAGTTCTTGTATCAGTCATTTGATTCAACTCCTAGCTCTGCATTAGCAGAGTGCACCACGTGCGGTTCTTTCACGCCCGAGGTTTTAGCTGGTTCTATCTACTTGTACTCTTCAGTTCACCCAGTCAACTATGTGTTTCTTCACTCTCCTTTTCTTTTTCATAGAAAACTTGATGTGTGTCTCTTTAGAGCTTAGGAATCAAGTAATAAAATAGGACCCCAACTTACAGATGAACAGACGGGTGGAGAGGGTAGTCGTTAAGGATCCTGTATTCAATTAGCCATCCCATTCCATGGAACCAGTGACGTCCAATAAGAGAGTTAGCTGAAAATGAAGAGTGCCAGGATTCCAATCCCAGGTGTCCTTCCTTGGGTTCACTCTGCCCCTCAGTGACTCCACACCTTTCCTTCTGACTCTGGTCTTTGGTACGGCTTTCGTCTCCTGCATGCCTTTTTTTCTCTGCTTCTTCAAAGAAGAGGCTACCTCTTCCAAATCAAAGGCTATCTCTTACAAGGAGTCCTGCCTGGTCCTCACAGTGAGTACCGAGCTCTTCCTCCTGTGTCTTCTCCGAGATGGTTACTTTTATGTGAACTCCTTATCCCATATTCTATCTTAAGTCTGGTTTCTTTCCAGATCTTCAGTCCCTTGCTCCAGCTTGTCCATTGTGCCCCATTCTCACATCCCCATGTATTTTTGGCTTCTCTCTGTTTGGTTTTCCCTTTCAGCCTATAAATGTGTACAAAGCTCTGGCATCCTGAAATTGTCCTATCCTGTGTGTCTTTCCTTTGAAACCCAAGTCTCTTGAAAGAGTCAACAACATGCAGTGGTTTTTACATCCTCACGTCTTATTTATTAGTTAATCCTGTCTTGTCCCGTCCTTATTGCTCCACTACAATTGCTCTGATAAAGGTGATCAATGACTTGCTGTTTGTCAAAATGTAGCCTTTATTGAGTTTTCATACACTGGATCTCCCTGTGATACTGATATCACAGGCAATGTCTTATGTGGGAGAACTCACCCCAGGTTTCCTCAAAGTATGCTCCAAGAAACATTAGTCTTGGAGAATATGAATAGGTTTTATATAAAATGAGTTCCATGGTCAATTAATTTTAGAAAGCTTTACATAGTATTATCTTCTTTAAAGACTTGCACTGCAAATTAGCAAGCTAGTGTTAATCTGTAAAACTCATCCTATTAAAATACCAGGAATACCATTTGGGAAATGCTGCCCCTCAACTTTGAACCCACCATTGCTCTGCTCTTCTGGTTCTGGGAGCCTCTGTGGCTCTCAATTCTCTCTCTCTTCCCCTCCCCGCTTGAGTATTTCCTAGCATTCTGCTTGGACCCACTGCTTTTCTTTCCTTATGTTCTCTCCTTGGAGAGCTTGTCCTCTCTGTGGTTTTAAGTACCTCCTACATATTGATGGGTCCCATATAGGTCTCCAGTTCGGAACCTCTCATCCACTTCAGACCCACATATCCAAATTTCTACCCTATTTCTCCCCTTGCATGTTTCTAGATACTTTCTTCACCTTGATGCTCTCCAGGCAATTCAAACCCAACTTGTCTGCAACTGATATGATTATTTCCACGTCCACCCTTCAGTTTTGCCCTGTTTCTGTCCCTGACTAGTGAATGGTATTAGTGAATGGCACCCAGAGATTCCCCTTTGCTGGAAAGCATGGGAGCAGAGCTGATCTTGCCCATGACTTCCTCCCGGCTCAGTCTGCACTACGAAACTCCCAACAAGAATGTCAAACAGAGGATGAAATGTTTCTTCTAGAGCAAAGAATACAGAAACCTAGGGAGTTGGCTGGACAAAGCAGAAGACAACAGAATACCCTCCTAGATGGTAATATGACTTCTGGGGCCCCAGCCCCCCAGGCCATGCAGCGCAGCAGAGTGTCACTCTCCTAGGTGGGAGAACTTTATCTGTGACATTTTGAAAGGGTATTAAATCCTGGCACCCACCCACGCTGGGCTCTTCTGGAGACCGTGCCTGTGAGCCTGCCTACTCACCATGTGGAAGAGGCCCGGCATGAGTGGGAAGATCCGCCACCAGCTCTTTAAGGACAATCTTGATATAAAATGAGGACAGTTTGACCCAGGTTTTCTTCTTGAGTCCCCGGATCTGGCTGCCTTCCTGATTTGGGCTTTCACTTTTCGAGTCCATTTCTGGAACCCTTCATGCAGGTCATGCTTAGTTTCTAATGGGGCATACAGTGATGCTATGGCAGGCTAGATAAATGGAGCATCATGGGCTTGGAATCAGACACACCTGTATCTAAATGCCAGCTCTCCTATTTCAGCTCATGTGACTTTGCACAGGGCATTGAGAATTCTCTGTCAACTGGGGATAAAAATACCTTCTAGAGGAGCCATGAGGCTTAAATGAGATCATTCACATTGAGTGTCACGCACATAGCAGTCATTTACTCTGGTAAATGACAGCATACTACTAATGGTGGATACTCCCACTTCGTATGTTGAATTCATCTTTATTGTCCCTGACTGTATTTCTTTTGCAAACCCTTCCTTTACCAGTACTGGCAGATCACTTATATAAATATTATAACTCGTGACTCCACTGAAACATTCTCATCTTCATTAAAAGTTTTCATATAATTTCCTAAGTGCTGGGAAGGTGTTAGAGAGAGTAAGCCTGAAATTCAATACTTAGATAAATAAAAAGTCCAAGATGTTTAGAGTCTCCCTAAGATAAACCGGATTCGGGTTATAAAGCCTTATTTGAGTCTCTCACATAATAAAAAATCTATGAAATGTAATTGATCAAACTCAAGGAGATGAAGAGTCATATGGTCTCTGCTGGGATTTGAACTTGAGGCTTAAAGCAGCCTAGGCGAAGCAAACCTGAAGCTTAGTGTACTAAGCTCTGCCCTCTGGCTATGTGATTATATATAGCAATTTCCTATCAGTGAAAGGAGAAGAAATGCTTGCTGAATTGCTCTTTTCCCTGGTCCCACCTCTCAACTGTGATAACTAAGTTGAGTGTAAATGAACAGCGTGACCTGCCTAGTCAAGTGCTCATAAACCAAAACCGAAATTAGTTTCCAGATCATTAATGTGGAGTCAAACTTCTGTTTTTAACCGTAAAAGTAAAGCAGTGATTTTACCGTGCTCTGACTCAAAGATTTATCTTTCCATATTGGCAGAACTCTGTTTACATATTTATCTGAAAATGAGTAATAGTCACTTGTTAGCAACAGTAGATAGACGGTGGAAGAAAGCCAGAAGTTTTTAGTTTTCACAGGTAATAAAGCACAGTTGTCTCTCTCCTCCTTTCTAACTGTGTGACATGGGACACATTGCTCAAGTGATTTATTTTCCCCAATGAAAAGATCCAGGGATCAGAAGTTTGAAGACTTGTTCTCTAATGACAGGTCCACAAACTGAGCGTTCAATTTCAATTTTTTTTTTACACCGTAGAGTTAGAACAACATCTAACTCGTAGAGATCTTGGACATGAATTTGTTGTGTGGAGAAACATTCATAGGTGATTGCCTGAAAGGAATCTGATGTCATTTTAAGCTAACATTTTTGCACGCTTCCTAAATGCCAAGCAATACCATACATGCATTTGAGTATGTGGTAGAAAGCAGATCCCATACTCCTGTTTTGTAGATAAGGAATCATGGGCTCCTGGTGGTAAATAACATGTCCAAAGGCTCCTAGTTGCTCACTGATTAAGCCAAGTCTAGAATGTGGGTCTTCTGCCTGAGAAAAATTAGAACTATCTGATGCTTCTCAGCATTGTAAGACGATGCGGCAGACAGAGTAACTTGTGTCTGCATTTATCTTCACGACGTCTTGTCTCTTGTCAGGCTTGGGGATTCTTTTTATTTTAAGCTGTTTTACCCTTTCCTTTCCCATGCCTTTAGTTTTGGGGAGGAGGAATTGAAATCACCTTTCATTTTGTTCCCTTTTTCTTCTATTCCCTTTTCAAGATTCAAGACCTGATTCCACTTTCTAGTCCCAAGTTTCTAATCAATCACATGACACAGTGCCCTTAGTGAGGCTTTGGAAATTGCAGAGCACTTATAGACACAAGGAATTGGTGATCATCAGCACGATGGCTGACCTTGCAATTCAGACCACAGTTCCACGTTCATTTATGTTGAATGTCATCTTCCCTTGTCTTATAGGATCTGGCTTCTAGAAATGTCCACTCTCCTCCCTTGAGGGAATTCAGAATGCAACCCTGGGTCTCCCTCTGGACTCCCGCCATGTACATGTCAATTTTTATCACTTGCAGTGCATTTTCTAGGAAACTGTCCTTCCGTCTGCTCTGCTCGGCCATTGTGTTTTCTGCTGTCCCCATCACTGAGTTATTTTTGAGCACAGATCCCACCTACCTGTCTGTGTCTCGGAGAGGTATTCCTGCCCCTAGAAAGTTCCCCCTGGTTAATCCCCTTCTGTCAGGAGCACTGCCTGACTGGGACCCACTCTTGACAGCATCCTAGGCAAAGGCCTGCAGAAACCTGCCTGGAGCCGCAGGCGGAGTCCAGAGCCTGCACAGTGTCTGGTGCTCCTTTTGGAAGTTGAAAGGAGCCGATTCTTCTGGAAACTGCTGTGGAAGAGTGAGAGGAAGCTCTTCACGAGTCATTTTGTTATTCAAAAGGAACAGTGAGAGCCTAGAACATCTGTTGTTTCAAACGTGCTGACACGGACGCTTAGGGATGCGACAGGTCCAATGGCGTGTACGGCATTTCCAAAAACTCTTATCGGCAAGGACTATTTTAGTCTCTGGGGAATATTGTCCATGGTAGAGTCATCATTGACATCTGGCTGGTTCATATGTAACCACTGAAATCTTTCAAAACAAAACTGTCGCAAAGGATATTTAAACCCAGAATGTCACTTGGGAATAAAACGTTCCCTTCTCTGACTGTCTTTCCTGGTGTGAAATGTAGAAATTTTAAAGATTAGGAGGGAGTCAATTTGGATACTCTGAAGCACAAAAATGGAAAGAAAGCCTTATTCTGAATGTCATCCTCTTCTGAAATTATAGAGGGGGAGGAATTGTGCAGTTTTTAAAAAGGGAAATGGAGGAGTTTTGTACACTGTATTTGTTCAGTTTATTCAGGTTCCTTGATGCCTACTTGACAGTTCACTGTCCTGTGCCCTGGAATTAGACTGGGTTCACTTTGAACTGCACCCACTGCCTCATAGCTATATGATCTTGAATGTGGGATCTAACTCAGCAGGGCTCAGAGTCTCCGTCTGTAATACCTCCCTCTGAGGTATCAGTAGCGCCACATCTCCTGGAAGTGTTGTGGGCATAAATATATTGCTTACAAAGAGTTAAACCCAGTGCCTGAGCAGTAAATGCTCAATAAATGTCAGCTGCTATTCTGCTATTACATGGAAGTAGATGTACCAAAGAAGGTATAAGCAGTTTTTCTTCCAGATTTTTTTTCCCCAAAGAAAAGTGGTTAACATTAAATGAGACTTTTTTGAGGTTGATAAGAGATTTATAGAAAATGTTCCTATGAAATCACCATACTTGACTCCTTTTGAAATTATTTGACTCAAAAATCAAAACAGAAGAACAGCTCTTGAAACATTTCCAGGCTTTCAGTGTGACCCTGTTGTTTTTGAGTTATTCAAAAAATGGATATCCAGTAGGATCCTAATGCTTTGCAAAGTCAGTCTCTGTCATAGTTTAACCATTTTACCACCTTCTTGCAGTTCTGATAATGCAGGTCTTATCGATCAAATGGCAAGCAGACACAATTGGCTTCTTTTTAGAAAGTTGTGTTAAAAAAGTAGTCTAGCTCAAGATTTTTTTGTTTATATATATGGTTTTTTTTTTAATCAGTGACCTCAATTGGTGGCAAATTAGGAAGGCAAGCACTGAAGCATTCCTGATAATTTTCTTTATGGCTCTCTGAGGTGGTTTGTACATTTTTAAGACATAAAGGTGATGGGTGACTGGCACAGTTTAATCAGCATCCAAAATGATTGAATTTGAGCTCAAAAGTTGTGTCCTATGTGCCAAGAATGCAATAAAAGCTACTGCAAATATTATAGTAGCTTGTGAATGGGAAGACGAGAGGCCTATCTAGCAATTGCCTAGGAAGAGGGAGCCGGGAGAAACTGGCAAGGTTCAGACGCCACCAGTGATGCTGGAGGCTTTATGCCAGCAAATTTGGAAAACTCAACAGTGGCCACAGGACTGGAAAAGGTCAGTTTTCATTCCAATCTCAAAGAAAGGCAATGCCAAAGAATGCTCAGACTACCGCAGACTTGTACTTATCTCACATACTAGTAAAGTAATGCTTAAAATTCTCCAAGCCAGGCTTCAACAGTACATGAACCGTGAACTTCCAGATGTTCAATCTGGATTTAGAAAAGCCAGAGGAACCAGAGATCAAATTGCCAACATCCGTTGGATCATCAAAAAAGTAAGAGTTCCAGAAAAACATCTATTTCTGCTTTCTTGACTATGTCAAAGCCTTTGACTGTGTGGATCACAACAAACTGTGCAAAATTCTTAGAGATGGGAATACCAGACCACCTGACCTGCCTCTTGAGAAATCTGTATGCAGGTCAAGAAGCAACTGTTAAAAGTGGACATGGAATAACATACTGGTTCCAAATCAGACAAGGAGTGTGTCAAGGTTGTATATTGTCATCTTGCTTATTTAACTTATATGCAGAGTACATCATGAGAAATGCTGGATTGGATGAAGCACAAGCTGAGAATCAAGATTGTCAGGAGAAGTATCAATAACCTCAGATATGCAGATGATACCACTTTTATGGTGGAAAGCGAAGAACTAAAGAGCCTCTTGATGAAAGTGAAAGAGGAACGTGAAAAAGTTGGCTTAAAACTCAGCATTCAGAAAACTAAGATCATGGCATCCGGTCCCATCACTTCATGGGAAATAGATGGGGAAACAATGGAAACAGTGAGAGACTATTTTGGGGGGCTCGAAAATCACTGCAGATGGTGACTGCAGCCATGAAATTAAAAGACGCTTACTACTTAGATGAAAAGTTATGACCAACCTAGACAGCATATTAAAAAACGGAGTCATTACTTTCCCAACAAAGGTTCCTCTAGTTAAAGCTATGGTTTTTCCAGTAGTCATGTATGGATATGAGAGTTGGCGTATAAAGAAAGCTGAGCACCAAAGAACTGATGCTTTTGAACTGTGGTGTTGGAGAAGACTCTTGAGAGTCCCTTGGACTGCAGGGAGATCCAACCAGTCCATCCTAAAGGAGATCAGTCCTGAGTGTTCATTGAAGGACTGATGTTGAGGCTGAAACTCCAATACGTTGGCCACCTGATGTGAAGAGCTGACTCATTAGAAAAGACCCTGATGCTGGGAAAGAAGGGGATGACAGAGGATGAGATGGTTGGATGGCATCACCGACTAAATGTACATGAGTTTGGGTACACTCCAGGAGTTGGTGGACACGGAAGCCTGGCATGCTGCAGTCCTGGGGTTGCAAAGTGTCGGACACGACTGAGTGACTGAACTGAACTGAACTGATGCTGGAGGCTGTTGCCCTAAGCCTGGATGCTGAAAGGAGGAGAAAAAGACTTATGAAAAGAGAAAGGGGCTGTATGAAAAGCCCAGTGTCCAAACAATGTCAGTATTGCTGATGCATATGAGGAAAATTAACAGAAATATTCAAGAGCAAAGAGAGCCTTATGTAAGCATATTTCACGCCTTTTGAGAAGTCAGGAAGAAAACAATTTTGGCTCCTTGGCAGGACACAGCTCCTGATTACCGTGCAGCCCGTATCCAGGAGTCCAGGCTTCTTGTTTTCCAAACCTAGAAACTGTCCTTCAACTTGCACGTTCTAGCCAGTTCTCTGCCTTAGAAGTTTTCCCGTCCACTTTCTGGCCTGAGGTTTGGCCACCATTTTCCAGGAGGAAAAAAAAAAAAAAGGGCTGAAACACAGCTGCCTGTGAGCAAGGAAAGACCGAGACAGAGCATACTTGGGGCCCTGCCTCTGCAGCCGTGTTTTGCTGCGGTGATTCTCTTCTCCTGGCTCTGCGCAGGCATCTCCCAACTGTCCCCAGATACGATGAGGCCCAGTGAGTCACTGATCAGCAAACCGCAAACTGTAAATCCAAGAGGGCGCTTTAGGGGAGAGTCACGGGAATTGCTTAAATAATCTTTGATGATAGTAAATAACAATTATTGTAGAAATCAGGTGGGATTGTAGCTCTGCAGTTTGCCAAGTTCTCAGCTAAAGAGCAAATCAGACTTCATGATTCCTGGAGAAGCATAATTACATCAGAACGTATTTGGTAAAACTACTGAATGGTGGGGGTCGGGGGTCGGGGGAGAGAGAGTGGAGGATTAATAATAATAAACAGGAAGAGAAAAATCCTGTAATGGCAGAGATTTTAGTAACAATGTTTTGGTCCCTTTTTGATAAAAAGAGATTATTTTTCAATGGCATGGTGGTTTTGAGAAAGTGAAAGGGCAGTATTTTTAGGGAGAACATGGAAAGCATTTGTAGAAGCAAAGCTAAAGGTAATCAATAAGAAGGCACTCAGCAAGCCAGGACCCTGGGTTCATAATTCAACAAAGAGACATCTGACTTTTTTTCTGATAAGTTGCTAAAAACAGAGGAAAGGCAGAAGAATACAAGGAAAGAGAGAGAAAAATTGTGATAGCTTTAAATGTCAAAGAACGAAAAAGCAGTGGAGCAGTCCAGGTTACACTTCACAGGTTTTTAAGTGTATGTGCAGGTTGATAACTATCGCCACTGTGTTGCACAGCAGATCTTTAGAATTCTAGGTATTCATCTTGCACGACCGAAACTCTACGTGAGCAACTCGCCATTTCATCCTCCTGAGTCCCTGACAACCACCATTCTGCTCTCTCCTTCCATGAGTCTTGACTATTTTAGACATTTCTATCTGTAAGTGCAATCACAGAGGACTTGTCATTCTGTCACTGGCTTATTTCACTGCTAAGATCCTCGAGGTTCATCCATGTTGCCACGTATTGCAGGACTCTTTTTAGGCTGAATAATATTCCATTGTGTGTGTGTGTGTGTGTGTGCGCGCGCGCGCGCGCGCGCGCGCGCGTACACATTTTCTTTCCCGTTCATCCATTAATGGACATTTAGGTTGTTTCTGCGTCTCGGCTGCTGTGAGTAATGCAGCAGTGAACGTGGCACTAGTGGTAAAGAACATGCCTACCAGTGTAGGAGGTGTAAGATCCCCGGGGTGGAAGATGCCCTGGGGAAGGGCGTGGCAGCCCACTCCAGTATTCTTGCCTGGAGAATCCCACGGACAGAGGAGCCTGGCAGGCTACAGTCCCTAGGGTTGCAAAGAGTTGGACACTACTGAAGCAATTTATACTCATGCACGCATGAACGTAAGAGTATGGACATTTCATTGAAATTCTGCTTTCAGTCCTTTTGCTACCCAAAAGTGGGCTTGTTGGATCATTGTTGCTGTTGTTGTTTTGTTGTTAAGTCGTGTCCGACTGTTTGTGACTGTAAACTGCAGCCTGCCTGGCTCGTCTGTCTGTTCATGGGATTTCCCAGGCAAGGATATTGCCATTTCCTTCTCCAGGGGATCTTCCCCAAACAGTGATCTGCATTGGCAGGCAGATTCTTTACCACCGAGCCACCAGGGAAGCCCTTGTTGGATCACATGGTGGTTCTACTTTTAATTTCTTTGGGAACCCCTATTTTTAATAGACACTGTGCCTTTTTCCATTCCCAGCTATAGTGTATAGGATTCCAGTTTCTCCACATCCTTACCATTGCTTGTTATCTTTTTTTTACTAATAGCCTCCTTAGAAGTGTGAGGTGATATCTCGTTTTCTGATTTGCATTTCTCTGATGTTTAGTGCTGGTGAGCATCTCTTCACGTACCTGTTGACCATTTGTTCTGTGTCTTCTTTGGAAAAATGTCTATTCAACTCTTTAGCCCATGTTTTAATCCAGTTATTAGTTTTTGTTTTGCTACTGAATAATAGGCGTTCCTTCTAAATTTTGGAAACTAACTCCTTATCAGATACAGGGTCTGCAAATATTTTCTCCTGTTGTGTAGGTTGCTTTTTCGTTCTGTTGATTGTGTCCTTAGCTGTGCCGAAGTCTGGGGGCTTTTATCTCACACACACAAAAGCCAGCTCAAAATGAATTTCAGACTTAAACATGAGACCTGAAATGGAAAGACTCCTGGAAGGAAACAGAGGAGAAAAACTTCATGACATCGGTCTTGGCAACGATTTCACAGACGTAACACCAAAAGCACAGGCAGCAAAAGCAAAAATAGACACACGGGACCACGTCGAGCCCGGTTTCCGTTTTATTTTCTGCTTTTCCAGTGTCTCTGCTGGTGACTCTGCTTTGTTGCACTTTTGAGCTTCTCTTCCTAATCACTGAGTTGTTTTTTTTTTCTTTACAGATGTAACTGTTCGTCTAAAAGAAGCTGTGTCTTTTTTCCTTTGCTCCCAAGACAGTATCCATCTTATTTTACAAGGAATGTTATCTTCAAAGGCCTTCTTGGACCTTCGCTCTGGTGTGTCTCTATTTGGACTTTCCTGCGAAGTCCACATTCTTTGTGGCCTCGTTCTCGTACTTATCACTTAACTTCCTCTGCTCAGCTGTGCTGGCCATCTGGATGGTTCCTAAAAACTGCCAGTAGACTCAGAAATGTGCACTTGCTCTTCTCAGGGCTCATGTTCTCTTTCTTATATGCCTCTTTCTCTCTCTCGTTCATCTTTTCCAACAAAGATGGTCACAAAAATCCTGAACGACTAGTGCACAAGGGCTGTGGGTTAGTGGTACACCAGGGCCCTCATGATCAGCCGAATTCTCAGAGCTGATATAAATCAGATGTCCAATAAGTGTCGTTGAATGAATGAATGAATGCTTTGCACACGTTTTATTCCTTTCTTCTCATCTGGGATTCCACCTTATGATATGCTGCTGCTGCTAAGTCACTTCAGTCGTGTCCAACTCTGTGCAACCCCATAGGCGGCAGCCCACCAGGCTCCCCCGTCCCTGGGATTCTCCAGGCAAGAACACTGGAGTGGGTTGCCATTTCCTTCTCCAATGCATGAAAGTGAAAAGTGAAAGTGAAATTGCTCAGTTGTGTCCGACTCTTAGCGACCCCATGGACTGCAGCCTACCAGGCTCCTCCGTCCATGGGATTTTCTAGGCAAGAGTACTGGAGTGGGGTGCCATTGCCTTCTCCTACTTTATGATATAGACTTCTGTAAAATGCCTCTCATCAAAGGTCTTTTTTCTCTGTAGTCTTTGTGGCTGTTGGAGCGATGTGATCTGTTTGAAGGCTGAGCAGGGAATAAACTTAAACTTCACCCACCTGTCAAAACATTTATTGGCTTGTACCTTGCACTTAGCAATCCTCTATTGATACTGCATTTTGAGAGCACTGAAAAGCAATAGCTGGAAAAAATAGGATGCATGTAGCCTAATGTAGTCAAGATTGGAGAATCAGCACCTACAGTAATTTTCACAGGTTCATGAATGCCTCAGAGGTTGCCATCTGCATTTTTTAAATCCCAGGTTTCTCTACCTGTTTTACAAATAGCAAAGATATGTGCAAAGTTGTCTGTTGTTCATGCATGCGTTATTTTCCCTGAAAAGCAGGTATTTTGAACCGTGTT
Source organism: Capra hircus (assembly GCF_001704415.2). Lineage (NCBI taxonomy): Eukaryota > Metazoa > Chordata > Mammalia > Artiodactyla > Bovidae > Capra > Capra hircus. Next base: position 15,132,177 of record NC_030820.1, read on the forward strand.
GGCCAGAGCTACTCCCCTTTCTAGGACATCAATGATTTTATTATATTTTACACTAACCCTTTCCCACTGAGAGATTAGGAAATGATAAGAACAGCTGGCATTTTGTGCACATTCCATGTGCCAGGCATTGTGCCAAGGTCTTTTTCAGGAATTTCCTCACTTAATTCTATTAGGCAGGTAAAATTATACTCTTCTCACCTGAGAATTGAGAAAATTGAGATTTAGAGGGATCACTCAGGATTTACACTGTGATCTGTAATGTCTCTAAGCCTCTGCTCCTAACTGCTTGGTAGGTGACCTCCTCTACTTCCTGGCATTTCGGCCAGCAGGATTCTCTGGCCCCTGGGGTCACACAGAAATCATAGGTGGAGGTATAGGAGGTTTTACAATGACCCAGAACCCACCTTTCGCATGCATGTGCCTGACGTTATATTTCTAAACCAACAAAAGAAAACCAGCCTTCAAACTCACTTGGGAAATGAGTCATTAGCTGCTACAGAAATGTATGAACCTAGCCATCCTGGGGGCATAGCTGAGGTTAATCAGCTTGTGGGTCCTTTGGAAAGAGATGGGAGGACAGAACCCAGCTCTGCCAGGCTAGAGGTCCAGAAGGAAGGGGGATGAGGCCAGAGCAGGAAGGAATTAGGGCCAGGCAAGAGCTTCTCATCAGCTCGGAGGATGAGAAAACTTATCTAATGCCTTCTTACTGCCCTGTGCTTTCAGCTTTGATCTGAAGGGAAGAAGTTGGTTCTGTGTCCAGGCCAGATTCATTTATGACCTGAGGCATATTCATCCAGGCAACTCAAGGATTATATTTTTCCACCACTACTTGAAAGCTAATTAATTTATCAAGCACTTGCCACTTTTCATATTCTTGTTCAGAACTACCCCTAATCTTCCATTTGTAAAATGCTTTTGGTTTTGATTCTCTAGAAATGAAAAGTCCGCTAGAGCTTTCCTCACTTATTTTCGTGTTTGAAATGTTATGGGAATACTGTGCTTCTGGATTTATTCATTTCAGTTGTCAGAAGGCATGTTGTCATATGCTGAAGAAGTCCCTTCCAGTTTTGCTGCATAGATGGGGTTATTAACCCTTAATTGGCTTGAGGACTGCATCTTAACCCAGCCGTTTAGCTCAGGGCTTCCCTGATAGCTCGGGAGGTAAAGAATCTGCCTGCAATGCAGGAGACCCCGGTTTAATTCCTGGGTTGGGAAGATCCCCTGGAGAAGAGATAGGCTACCCATTCCAGTATTCTTAGGCTTCCCTTGAGACTCAGCTAGTAAAGAATCCACCCTTAATGAGGGTGACCTGGGTTGGATCCCTGGGTTGGGAAGATCCCCTGGAGAAGGGAAAGGCTACCCACTCCAGTATTCTGGCCTGGAGAATTCAGTCCAGAATATACAGTCCATGGGGTCACAAAGAGTTGGACATAACTGAGCAAATTTCACTTTTCGCTTTAGCTCAGGGATTAATTTTTTCAGTGATTTAAACCCCTTTTAAATTATTTTTCATCCAGTTTTTTTCAGGAGACATATTCCGACCCACGGACCACTTGTACAAAATGAAATTATTAAATAAAATTAGAGATACATTTGATTGACGTACTTCTTACTTAAGTATCATGTATTCCCATACAGCATTGCATACATACATCATAGTAAAATAAACAAAGGGTGTTTGGGGGTGGTGTTCAGTAGGTAACTTGTACCTAAATTGACACATCCTCTCTAACCTAATGGTTTATGTGGCTGACTGGATTAGGGACAGAGGAAAAATGAAATTAGCCTTTAGAACAAAAGAACAGACACATGGTTTTTCTACTGGACTCGCTAATTCAATCTGCAATTTTTGCAGAATGTCTATAGAAACCCTGTGCTGTGGTAGGTATTATTGTGGATGTGTGTTTTTAAATATCTTGTTATTTAATTTGTTTGTTCATTTTGGCTGTCCTAGGTCTTCCTTGTGGCATGCGAAGTCTTAGTTGGGACCTGTGGAATCTCATTCCCCAAATAGGTATAGAACCCAGGGCCCCTTCGTTAGGAGTATGGAGTCTTAGCCCCTGGACCACCAGGGAAGCCGTGAGGACAAATATGTTTTAATGTAACTTTTGAATCTTGCCCTTTATGCTTTAAAAACCAACATTTCAGTTTGCTTGTAAGCTCTGAGCTCAATTACTGAACTCAGGTGGAGAATGGCAGGCTCACTTGTGGGAGTTTGACTCAAGACCTCAGGGTGGAGGAGATCATGGTAAGAAACAGTAACACTTACATAGAGTATATTGTGTGATAGGTTCTTAGCATTTGTTCAATCATTTTGTCTTTGCAGCATTCATTATCCCCAATTTACAGATGAGGAAATAGTTCCAGATAAGAAACTTGCTCAAGGAAACAGAATGATGGTCACTGAGTCTGAATTTGATTCAAGCTCTGTCTTACTCTAAAACCTGTCTTCTTACTGGTACTTTTCATATCCAATCATAAAATACAAAATTAAATAAGGTTTTGATAGCTTTTTAATATGCTCAATGCAGGAGGCCAAATAGAATAATTGAGAGTCTAAAATAGCTATTTTGCTTTGACTGTTTGGCTTATTTAACTGTCTACAGTTACGAGTTAAATGGATAATTGTTAAGTCTCTAAATTACTTTAGGTTATGTGGACATAAGCCTGACACGGTCTTCCTCTGACTCTAATTATATTTAATTTCATATCTCTAATAGCTCTTTGTCTGGGGCTATCCTGGAGGAGAGGGAAAGGTACATTTTGAGAATGTCTTCCGTTGTGATGTTGGGTAGTCCTTAGAGCTAGACAGGTATGACCCCCTTTAAAGAAATTCCATACAGAAAAGTCAGGCTTACAGATACAAAACAAGTCTTCTCTCTTAAAGGAATGCACCACAAATTTAATTTAATTTAATTTAATTAGTAAGTGTATTTAAAATATTATTTTATAAAAAACAAGGTCCTACGGTATAGCACAGGGACCTATATTCAATATCCTGCAATAGGCCATAATAGAAAAGATTACAAAAAAGAATATGTATATGTGTGTATATATATATATATTTTTAAGTGACTCACTTTACTATACAGCAGAAACAGAACACTGTAAATCAACTGTACTTCAATTTTTTAAAATCTAAAAAATATTATTTTAATATAGGAATTTGAATTGCACTCCATTTTAGAAATGTATCTTTCATGCTAAGTGAGGCACATTTGTGTCTTGAATTGATCAAATATTTGTCCTTATGTAAAGCACAAACACTTCTCTTATGTGATCTCAAGCATTCTTTTAATAACTTTAAAAGCAAATAGGGACCAGTACAGAGATGAAGAGAGACATGTGTGTGAATGAGTTCACTGAGGTTTATCCTAATAGCCAGTATTTCAAATCTTCTACCACTTTGGGAAGAAATACAGTAATATACTGCCCCCCCACCCCCCGACTCCTTTCCCAACTTCCAAAGAAGCATTTTGACTGGGTGGAATTTATTCTACATATAAGTGAAGATGTTTAAACTGTAATTGTGTGCAATTTGAAGGAAATATTCTTTCAGTGGCGTGAAAATCGACCTGCTCTGGAATATTAAAATGTATTGAGGTTCACACTTTGTGATAATATTTTATCATTTTGAAAACTTATTCTTAATAGACCCTCACATTACATTTCAGTAAAGTGGTTTCATTTTCTTTAACAACCATTAATAGCTATTAGAGGTTAAGAAAAAAATAAGGCTTTATATAGATCATTAAAGTACACTTAAGTAATTTGTAATTGACAATTAAATCAGCATGGCAAGGCATTATCATAAGTTTGATAGATCTGCCTGTTTTAAAGAACTAAGAAGAAAGGGCTCCTTTGTAAGACATCCTGCTACAGACTATTCTTGCATTTTAATTGATCACAAAGAACACATTGTCTCCATATATGTGCTTGGTAATCATCTTTTACAAGTTTCCTTTTGTGAGGATTTCTAGGCTGTGTGTGGGAGTGTGGTTCATGGGAGAAGCAGTGTCCTTGGTGAGATTTGGAATTCACAGCAACCTTTAAACCTTCATAAGAAGTAAGATAAAGAGTTAGAAGCTTTCCACTTTGAGAGTCCAGATTCCTCACTTTCTGTTTGCTTCTCCTCTTCCTTCATTTCTCTAAAGAATGATGAATGTGTAGTCACAAGGCTGGGTCTTCATGTTACTGTGATGATAGCCACACAGATGCCGGGGGTGGGGGTGGGGGGACAGGCATTGCCCTTATCCTCTCAAACCATAGGAGAAGCATGTAGGCTATGTTTGTGTGAAATTTGTACTACCCCACCCCAGGAAATTGTGGGCTTATTCTTGGAAATGTGTAGAGCATCCAGAATTCCAGTTAAAAGAATTTCTATGTTTAGATTAAAATGCAAAAACACAAACTCCATTTGAGAAGGAATTCTAATCACTGATATAGTTTTTCTCAGATGGAACACATAAAAATTTCGTAGATAATTGATCAATTCTTACTTTTCTTCATTTCTTCACAACATATAGTAACAGTGAAGTTTATCCATTTAGTGTAAACCTTAAAAAAACAGAATGTGTTTTCTGTATTTTAAACTATGAAAAAGTCAAAAAAATCAAAGGATGTCTCTATATACAATTTGCTAGACTCTGAAATAGGTCAAATACCAATACAGTTTTTTTCCCTATAATATCTAAGAAAGGTATTTTATAATATGGACATAGTCAAGTTTTATGTGAGCTCCACTAATCTCATAAAGATTTATCTGCTTCCTGCGTGTGTCATTTCAGTCACGTCTAACTCTTCACGATCCCATGGACTGTAGCCCACCAGGCTCCTCTGTCCATGGGATTCTCCAGGCAAGAATACTGGAGTAGGTTGCCATGCCCTCCTGCAGGACATCTTCCCGACTGAGGGGTGGAACCTACATCTCCTGTGTCTCCTGCATTGGCAAGCAGATTCTTTACCACTGAGCCACAGGGGAAGCCCCATCTGCTTCAAAGTATTATTTAATTCATAGATTTTATAGGATTTCAATGTAAGATAAATGCATCACATTAGAAGTGAATGGGGATGATGGATGATGTCTAAGTAATTTTAAAATTATTGAAACCAGTTATATGTTGGTATTCAGATGGTAGAAATTAAAATTTTTATTTAACCAGGAAGGAGAAAAGAGTCTCATATAATCAGACTGAGTATCCTTACACTGTAGAATAGTTCCATGCACACTACAGATAGTGATTTGTTTTTAAATTTTATTTATTTGTTTGTTTTTGGTCTTTATTGCTTCAGGAGGGCTTTCTCTAGTTGCGGCAAGTGGGCGCGGCTCTCTAGCTGCAGTGCCTGGGCGGCTCTTCGTGGTGGCTTCTCTTGTTGGGGAGCTCCGGCTCTGGGCACGCGGGCTCTGGCGGTTGCAGCTTTGGGCTCCAGAGCGCAGACTCAGTAGTTGAGGCACAGGGGCTTATTTGCTCCGTGACATGTGGGATCTTCCCAGATCAGGGTTGGAACCCATGTCGCCTGCATTCATGAGATTCTTTACTATCGAGCCACCAGGGAAGCCATGATACTCAGTGATTTTTTAAAAATGAATTAATGAATTGGAGGGGTTCCAACCACACCGGAAGTGCACACCTGTTATGGGTAATGTAACGCCAACCTCTCTGCCACAAGGCCGGCCTCGCTAGGAGGATATGTGGGAAGTGTTAGCATCGGAATCGTAATGGCCCTGCTCTCCTACTGCTAAATATAACGGGTCTATATGAGTGTATTGAGGGCTTCCCAGGTGGCTTCAGTGTTAAAGAATCTGCCTGTCAGTGCAGGAGACAGAAGAGACATGGGTTCGATGCCCGGATCGGGAAGATCCCCTGAAGGAGGGCATAACAACCCACTCCAGAATTCTTGCCCGGAGAATTCAACGAACAGAGGAGCCTGGTGGGCTACAGTCCGTAGGGTCGCAAAAAAATCAGACACAACTGAAGCACTTAGCAGGCAGGCCAAGCCTGAGTGTATGGAGGAGAGAACTCTGCATTCAGAGAAGACCCCCTGCCCTGTGGACTCTCCCCTCAGCACAAGCCCAGCGGGTAATTGGTGAAAGTGTTGGGAGAATGCTGTAGAAGTGTATAAATTGTTTACTTTACAGGAAGAAGCTAAAAGTCAGGAAGAGATTTTCTGAAGGTCACCCATGGACAGCCTTCTTGGCAGTAGTGATCTTTAATTTTCAAATCCTGCCACCTCAATCTGATTCTGCTATTTGAAACATGTTTCAAGGTATTAATGAAAGAAATTAAGATTGGCAAGACCATAATGACACTTGATTGCAAAAAGCAGACTGCAAAATGGCTGATAACTTTAAAATGTCTAGTCATTCACTAGTGAAAAACTAACCGATCTTCAGAGATAGTTTTTTCCATTTCTGGTAGTGTGCTAAAACCTTACTAATTCTTTAATTCTTACATGCGTTCCCAAACATGAAGAATTAAAGATTTTAAAATTTAAAAAATAAAAAAATAAATAAAATTAAAAAAAAAAAACCTTACTAATTCAAAACAGTCTCTCCTAAAATTGGAAAATGTCCCAAATAAACTATTTTTGTAAATATTATACTAAGGCATACTTATACTACTTAGTGGAATTAAATATGTTAAATGAAAACAAATATGTCACAACAGGGCTAGAGTACATGTATTTTCTAAACTTAACCGTATCTAGTTACATCACTTTTTAAAATTGTATCCAAAAGAATTACATATTCTTTGGGATTTCTAGTTAAGATGGTTGTTTTGACTTATGCCCTTGACATGATTCAAAGATAGAGTACTCGAAAAAAAAAAGAAAATCCTCCACAAGCAATTATGGTTTTATGCCAAGAATAAAAAGATGCTTTTGCTTTAGGAAAATCTGTTAATAGAATACATCATCTCTGTAGGTCCACAAGAAAAAAAAGATCTCAAAAGATAGGAAGTAAAATTAAACCCTTGTTCCTGAGGCGGGGGTGGAGTGGGGGGGACTCTGAGAAAACCAGGAATGAAAAGAAACTTTTTAAAACTTAATAAAAGACAGCTATCTTAAACCAGTCCTTGAAGGAGAGATGAGCAAGCATGCAGATTATCAACATTCATTAAATAATGGTTTGGAAGGAGTTGGATCATAGCAATAAGACATGGAACTGAAATATTTTTGGAATATTTATTTATTTACTTGGCTTCACCAGGTGTTTGCTGCGACATGCAGAATCTAGTTACAGCATGTGATTTCTTAGTTGTGGCACATGGGATCTAGTTCCCTGATCAGGGATCAGACTTCAGCCCCTGCATTAGGAACGTGAAGTCTTGGGCACTGGTTGAGAAGATAATAACAAATGTTTCAAATCAATAACTTTACCCAAATTGGTAGTAACACATGTGGAAACTATTTAAAGAAAACATTAAGTTCTCCCTGAGAGAGCTAAAAATTAAGATTTTGGTAAATTTAGAATTTACCTGTTTCCAAGTGGAAAGAGCAAGTTCTGTATAGATATTAAGTTTTCCCAAAGAAATCTAAGGTTCAATTCAAATACGATTCAGAGTCTCAGTAGAACATGTTTTTTCATGAACAAGATTATTTTAAACTTCAACTTGAATTTCCCTTTGCAAGAAAAGAGTAATAATTAGAGTAATGGGCATTCTAGCTGTTATAAAATAAAGCTACCAAGTGTTCCAACTTAATACAAAGAGATATCAATGTAAGAAATGAGGGAGAGATTAAATTGAGCTTCATCTAATACATCAATACATGCATCACACCCTGGAAAAAAGAATGAATCATGAAACAAATGAGAGAGATAAAGCTTGCCTTTTTGTAAAAGAGGGAAAACTCAAGTTGGAGTTTATCCAACAAAATTCTATATGAATAAAAGAGTAAAAATTAAAACCAACAAGATATAAAGGTAACAAAGTTTAATTTACTTTCAGAACAAGGAAGACCTTTTATGTAATAAATAAAAATATAAAGGAAATTATTGAAATAATTCTATAAAAATTTTTAATTCAGCACCCCAATTATTTTAATTGAAAGCAAAGTAAATGATGAATCTGGGACATATTTATAAACCTTTTTTTAAAAGAATTAAAATACAGCAATATATAGAGAAGTGCTACAGCTATACTCAAAAATCACCAGTTTTTGACTGAGGCACAGAAACTGATCTTTCAGAAAAGAAGACAAAGGACAGTAAGCTTTGGGGGAAATGTTTACCTTCATTAGAAAGAAACACAAATCAAACCGTGACATAAGTTGCTTCACTCAACACTTTTGCAAATTTAAAATCGAAAGTCCGTGTGTTTGAGAGACTGGTAAACCAAGAACTCTTCTTACCTTGTGGGCAGGTATTAACTGTTGCACCTCTTCTGCGAAACAATTTAGTAATTTGTATTAAGGCTTAACTTAGTACTCATCTCTCAGAAGAAAGTCAGAAAAGACCACAAACATTCATGTTTCAGAATTTTCATCTCAGTGTTATGTATAAAAGTGAAAATGTAGAAACACTGCTAATATCTAATCTTGCAAAACTAAATTATGAGACATAGTAAAATGAAATAACATGCAATCCTTAGAAGACATTTTTTTCAAAATTATTGGGAAATTCCCTGGAGGTCCAGTGATTAGAATTTGGCACACTCAATGCCAGGGGCCAGGGTTCGATCCCTGGTTGATCCCTAGGATCCCATATCCTCCACAGGGTGGCTAAGAAAAAGGAGCTACTTATGGGAGAAAAATAGCTCATGTTTTTAAAAAATGATTAAAAATTATATGATCAGTACACCCCCACATGTGCATGCTAAGTCACTTCAGTCATGTCCAATTCTTTGTGACCCCACGGACTGTAGCCTGCCAGGCTCCTCTGTCCATGGGATTCTCCAGGCAAGAGTACTGGAGTGGGTTACCATGCCCTCCTCCAGGGGATCTTCCCTACCCAGGGACAGAACCTGCGTAGTGTCGAACCCATGATTCTTGCAACTCCTGCATTGGCAGGCAGATTCTTTACCACTAGGGCCACCTGGGAAGCCCCAGTGTACCCCTGTTTGTATATAAAAAGATGAAGTACATGTATTGAAAATAAAAGGAAATGTACCAAAAGTTAAACAATTATTTTTCTCTAGTCAGATTTAGGTGATAATTTTTCTTTTTTATACTTTTTTCTATTTCCAGGCAATATTTTGAACATGAATTGCTTTGATAATCGTTAAAAACAGTAAATGTTATTTTTTAAAAGAATCACATTCGATGCTCAAATTTTTCCTAAATCTGAGTTAATGGCATCTAAATTAAGAACATTTTAATAGTAGAGTTTTTAATAGTATAATGTTACATGCTCAGTGGGAATTCAGTATGTTATATTGATAAGTATCATTTGGAGTATAATGCTAAATATAGGCTAAAAAAAGGCAATTATTTCCCAGAAATAGATAAGTAATTGTTATCAAAAATGTTTGGTTTCAGCCTGAAACAGCCTGGAAGTAGGATTCAATAAGTTACTCACAAATAATGAGACTGACAGGCTTGTAGTATCTATATTATCAACATGGTTTGGGTATTATTTGGGGCAGCGAGTGTTCCCAATGGTTTGTATAACCTTAGTGGGCTGGCAAGTCTTCCAACATTGAGCCTTCCTTTATAGGAATGCTTCTGGTGCTTATGGCATCTTTCTGAGGTTTGTATGTGTTGTTTTCTTGTGGGTGTCTGTTGTTTTGGTGTGTGTGTGTGTGTGTGTGTGTGTGTGTGTGTTTTCCTATGAAATATTCCTTTTGAAGTTCAGAGCTTAGTCAGACAAGCATGAGTTTGGCGGGTGTGGCTTTCAAATGCATAAAATAGCAGCTTTAATCTCACGTTCTGATTGACACCAAACAAAATGCACGCTAGTTCTTTGTTCTCCAAAACACAGTGGAGTGTGCGCACACGTGTAAGTGTTGGATGTGCACCCGTGTGTGCAGGCCTGTGTGTGTATTTGTGTGCACATCTGTGGATGTGGTTTGTTGAAAGAAGGAAAAAGATTTGAAAAGTTGAATGGCAGACTAATGAATTTGGCATCCTTCAAGCTGTGACTCATAAGGAGCAATTCTGATGTCACGAAGAAGGTGACAGCAGTCTCCATTGGGAGGACTGCTGCTGTGGAGACCTGCTTTCATCTCCCTGGTGTGTTGGCCCAGGTTGCATAGACCTCCAGTGACCAGGCTGCAAGCCTCACATATGGTATCACACCAGCCTCTCAACAATAATAGAAAACAGTAGTGATCCATGGGGTCTATAAACTGACTGCATCAGATTAGATAATTACACAGGGACAAGGTTACCTGAAGGAAGAGTAGGAAAGTTTTACTTCCTAGTAATTTTGTTTCCTCGATTTGTTCTTTTTCTTTGGAGGTGGTTCTGGCTCTTCATCTTTTGTCAGTTCCCTTACTATGTGTGACTACAGACACGCGCTGTGGCTTTTATTGTCAGCCGCCCCCAGAGACTCATGAAAGTTCAGAGCAGGAGAAAATGCTCTTCAAAGGGACTGAGTCACATGGAACCTCTGTGGCCAGTTGAACATTTGATCATCTGAAAATAAAAGGCAGCTAAGTTTGTACCACATGATTGTGCGTGGACCACAGTAGGCTGACACCTACTCACTCAGCACACTCACTCCCTCCTTTCCATTCTGTCCACCTCTATTAGTTTCTCCTTCCACGGGGCACCCCTGTGCCATGCCTCTCTTCATTCTGGTTCTTTGATTATTTAGTCATTTGTTTGTTTATTCTAGGACACGAAGAACATTCATTGAGCACCTCCTATCTATAAGGCATCTTAGTAAGCACTGGAGAAATAGCAATTATCATCACATTCCCTTGTCTCAAGGAACCGATGAAAAGTAATTTACTAGTCAGTTACTGCAATATGGTTGCGTACAAATGCTTCTGCAGTACAGTGGTTTGCAACAATACACGTTTATTCATGCACAATGAGTCTGCAGGTCAACAGTAGTTTGGCACAGGTTGGCTGAGTGGCTCTCTTTCAGGCTGTGATTCACCTATGCTTGGCTCCACAATGTTTTTTGGGCTCAGATCTTCTCCATGTATATTTGTCTTGAGGCTCAGGTGGAAGGGGCAGCAGTTCCCTGGGGCATGCTTCTCTCATGGCAGGTCCCAGAGCGTCAACACCCAATTATACCACACAAGCACTTTTAATATAATGCCTGTAATGTTTCAACAGCTGAGGCAGGTCACATTGTCAAGTCCAATGTCAATGGAGTGGAGAGTGTATTTTACCCATTCTAGTGCATGACGAGGTCACATGATAGAGGGAAGGCGAAGAATTTGCAGGGTAGTTAATCTACAGTAACAACTGTGGTGTTAAAGTATGTTAAATGGTAGAAGAGAAGTGTATTGAAGATATAGAGGAAGAATAGGGAAATATCTCAGGGAGGGCCAGGTGCATCAGTCAGGATTCAACCACAGAAGCAGATCCAGTAGGATAGATAGATAGGTGATAGATGGTTCGATAGACAAAAGACAGATAGATAGACAGACAGACAGGTAGATGACGGATGGATGGATGGATGGATGGATGGACAGGTAGATGACGGATGGATGGATGAATGGATGGATGGATGATGGATGGATGGACAGGTAGATGACGGATGGATGGATGAATGGATGGATGGATGGATGGATGAATGGATGGATGGATGGAAAGATAAGTACATGGATAGATGAATGGAAAGATACATAGATAGGTGATGGATGAATGGAAAGATATATAGATAGGAGATAGACATTAGACTATGGAGTTTAGATAACAGAAGATAGTTGATAGATATAAGGTGGATAATAAATGGATGGATGGAGGGAAGGAAGGAGAGCAAGAAAAGGAAAGAAAAGAAAAAGAAAGTGGATAGATTGATTGATGAGCCATCTACATAAATAGATGATACATGGATGGTGGTTCAGTTCAGTTCAGTTCAGTCGCTCGGTCGTGTCCGACTCTTTGCGACCCCATGAATCGCAGCACGCCAGGTCTCCCTGTCCATCACCAACTCCCGGAGTTTACTCAGACTCACGTCCATTGAGTCCGTGATGCCATCCAACCATCTCATCCTCTGTCGTCCCCTTCTCCTCCTGCCCCCAATCCCTCCCAGCATCAGAGTCTTTTCCAGTGAGTCAACTCTTCGCATGAGGTGGCCAAAGTACTGGAGTTTTAGCTTCAGCATCAGTCCTTCCAATGAACACCCAGGACTGATCTCCTTCAGAATGGACTGGTTGGATCTCCTTGCCGTCCAAGGGACTCTCAAGACTCTTCTCCAACACCACAGTTCAAAAGCATCAATTCTTCGGCGCTCAGCCTTCTTCACAGTCCAACTCTCACATCCATACATGACCATTGGAAAAACCATAGCCTTGGCTAGACGGACCTTAGTGGGCAAAGTAATGTCTCTGCTTTTGAATATGCTATCTAGGTTGGTCATAACTTTTCTTCCAAGGAGTAAGTGTCTTTTAATTTCATGGCTGCAGTCACCATATTCAGTGATTTTTGAGCCCCCCAAAATAAAGTCTGACACTGTTTCCATTGTTTCCCCATCTATTTCCCATGAAGTGATGGGACCGGATGCCATGATCTTCGTTTTCTGAATGTTGAGCTTTTAGCCAACTTTTTCACTCTCCACTTTCACTTTCATCAAGAGGCTTTTTAGCTCCTCTTCACTTTCTGCCATAAGGGTGGTGTCATCTGAATATCTGAGGTTATTGATATTTCTCCCGGCAATCTTGATTCCAGCTCGTGTTTCTTCCAGCCCAGCGTTTCTCATGATGTACTCTGCATAGAAGTTAAATAAGCAGGGTGACAATATACAGCCTTGACGTACTCCTTTTCCCATCTCTTTCAGAATTTCCCACAGTTTATTGTGATCCACACAGTCAAAGGCTTTGGCATAGTCAGTAAAGCAGAAATAGATGTTTTTCTGGGACTCTCTTGCTTTTTCCATGATCCAGCAGATGTTGGCAATTTGATCTCTGGTTAGATGCATAGATACACAGTTGTTACAAGGATTTGACTTTAGTAATTGTGGCAGTAGGTTAAGCAGTCTCTGTAAGGCTTTTTTGCATCAGATATGGAACTTGATGTCCACAAGCCAAACAGTCAAAAAAGGAAAATAGATGTACAGTTGGAGCAACCCAGGGCAAGCCAGAACCTCAAACAACGCGTGTTTGTATTCGAGGAGATGCTAAAACACAGGTCCGTTCTTGTCGCCTCTGCCTTAGGAACCTTGGGGACAGAGGTCAACACACACACCTGGCCAGGAGTGAGGGGCCTTGTGGAAGACTGGGAAGGCAGAGCTGCTGCCTGTCACAAGGAGGCCAGTCAGCATATCAGCATGCATGTGTGTAAGCTGCACAATGCAGTTTCTCTTCTGGCCCACATATCTCCCAGGACTATCCCTGCAGCTCACTCCAACCAGAAACAGTTTATTAAAAGAAAGTTATTTTTGTAGTTGCAGTGTTTTTGTCTTTCCCTTGTTCCACTGAAATTTCAGAGTCTGAATATTTTTATATTCTGTTGGACACATCACGGCATACCTATCAGCTACCAGCTGCCAGAGTAGTTTTTCAGTTTCGCATCGGCATGTTCAGAAAGGATGCTCATTTCCTGATCCACAAAGTGCATTGAATCTTCATTTCTTCTGACCTGTGGAATCCAGACCCCTTGCTCCATTGGCGACATTCATAATCTGGCCTCCCTCTTCCTCCTTTCCTTTCTTTCCCATTTGTCAGCGTCTGTGCTCTTGTGTTCAGACTTTGTCTTCACTGCCTCCTGCGTGAACTCTCCTCATGATGCTGCCCTCCACCAGGGGTGTCCTCACCCTTTGACCCCGTGTCCAAATGCAAGTGGGTTCCTCAAGATGCCCTCAACTTTATTCCTCCAAGAAAGGCTCTCCGATCACTCCTGCCACTCGAACCTCTCTTTGTTGGAACTCAGGGCTAATGAAACGTGCCCGCAGTAGACTCGATATTGTTCTTTGTTTCACATAGTTCTGTCTTTCTAACATGCTTACACGTTCACTGAGGACAGGGGCCATGACTGGTACCTCTCCTGAATTCAGTTTTAGATAACTAGCTTGTTGTTTAGTTCCTAAGTCATGTCCTACTCTTTGCGGCCCCATGGACTGCAACCTGCCAGGCTCCACTGTCCATCAGATTTCCCAGGCAAGAATTCTGGAGCGTGTTGCCATTTCCTTTGCCAAGGGATCTTCCCAACCCAGGGATTGAACCTGTCTCCTGCGCTGCAGGCAGTCTCCTGCATCTAAAGCAGATTCATTACCACTGAGGCACCAGGGAAGCCCCAACTAGCATGTAAGTCCCTCAAAAACAAAAAATCTGCTTGGTTTATCTCATCACAATGTTGTGCTTTAAAAAAAAAAAAAAAAAAAAACACAAAACTGGGACCATATTATGACATCTGTGCATTTCCTCTGCCACTGAGATGATGCGCTCGCCTTATTCATGGATTCAGCCAGACAGCCAGCAAGTATTTTTTGAGTCCCTATTTTTTCAGTCCCTATTATTGTGCTCAGCAGTTGGTAAGTGAAGTCCTGGAGGATATGCAGAAATAAATCTGGTGAGGGGATGGAGATAACTGGGAGCGTCTTGCCCCTGTCAGAAACAACATGGACGAGAGCACAGAGGCGAGAGAAACCGTACGCACACGAGGACTTCAAAGAAGGGCCTGGCGCAGAGAGCATAGCACGTCTTCTGAGAAAACCCACCAGAAGAGGTTTCAGGTTTGGGTGGGTTTTGTGAACCATATTTTGTGGCTTAGACTTCATCGTAAGGACAAGAGGAAAGCTCTGATGAGCTCTAAGTTGGGGCAACTAGTGACCATATTAGAGACTTGCAGGCATTTGTGCTAAGTTGCCTTAGTTACATCTGACTCTGTGACTCTATGGACCATAGCCCACCAGGCTCCTCTGTCCATGGGATTTTCTAGGCAGGAATACTAGAGTGGGTTGCTATGCCCTCCTCCAGGGGATCTTCCCAACCCAGGGATCAAACCTACATCTCTTATGTCTCCTGCGTTGCGCTTAGGAAGCATCACTACGAACAAAGCTAGTGGAGGTGATGGAATTCCAGTTGAACTATTTCACATCCTAAAAGATGATGCTGTGAAAGTGTTGCACTCAATATGCTAGCAAATTTGGAAAACTCAGCAGTGGCCACAGGACTGGAAAAAGTCAGTTTTCATTCCAATCTCAAAGAAAGGCAATGCCAAAGAATGCTCAAACTACTGCACAATTGCACTCATCTCACACGCTAGGAAAGTAATGCTCAGAATTCTCTGAGCCAGGCTTCAACAGTACATGAACCATAAACTTCCAGATGTTCAAGCTGGATTTAGAAAAGGCAGAGAAACCAGAGATCAAATTGCCAACATCTGCTGGATCATGGAAAAAGCAAGAGAGTTCCAGTAAAACATCTGCTTTATTGACTGTGCCAAAGCCTTTGACTGCTTGGACCACAACAAACTGTGGAAAATTCTTCAAGAGATGGGAATACCGGACCACCTGACCTGCCTCTTGAGAAATCTGTATGCAGGTCAGGAGGCAACAGTTAGAACTGGACATGGCACAACAGACTGGTTCCAAATAGGGCAAGGAGTACATCAAGGCTGTATATTGTCACCCTGCTTATTTAACTTATATGCAGAGTACATCTTGAGAAATGCTGGACTGGAAGAAGCACAAGCTGGAATCAAGATTGCCGGGAGAAATATCAATAACCTCAGATATGCAGATGATACCACCCTTTATGGCAGAAAGCGAAGAAGGACTAAAGAGCCTCTTGATGAAAGTGAAAGAGGAGAGTGAAAAAGTTGGCTTGAAGCTCAATATTCAGAAAACTAAGACCATGGCATCTGGTCCCATCACTTCATGGCAAATAGAAGGGGAAACAGTGGAAACAGTGGCAGGTTTTATTTTTGGGGGTTCCAAAATCACTGCAGATGGTGACTGCAGCCATGAAATTAAAATACGCTTGCTCCTTGGAAGGAAAGTTGTGACCAACCTAGGCAGCATATTAAGAAGCAGAGACATTACTTTGCCCACAAAGGTCCATCTAGTCAACGTATGGATGTGAGAGCTGGACTATAAAGAAAGCTGAGTGCGGAATAATGGATGCTTTTGAACTGTGGTGTTGGAGAAGACTCTTGAGAGTCCCTTGGACTGCAAGGAGATCCAATCAGTCCATCCTAAAGGAAATCAGTCCTGAATATTCATTGGAAGGACTGATGCTGAAGCTGAAATTCTAATACTTTGGCCACCTGATGTGAAGAACTGACTCATATGAAAAGACCTTGATGCTGGGAAAGATTGAAGGTGGGAGGAGAAGGGGATAACAGAGGATGAGATGGTTGGATGGCATCACTGACTCAATGGACATGAGTTTGAGCAAAAACTCCGGGAGTTGGTGATGGACAGGGAGGCCTGGCATACTGCAGTCCTTGGGGTTGCAAAGAGTCGACTGGACTGATCTGACTGTGATGGTGATAAGTAGATGGGTTCTAGAGAAAGTCTGGTTCAGTTGACTGACTGTCTCCCTGACAGCTTTTACTCACAAGCATTCTAATTCCTGTATATTTATAGTCACTCGATCACACTTTGGCTATGGAATTAAAAGCGAGTGCAAGGTTTAGTTGAATGGGTCTAGTTGCATCAAGTCTGTTCACTCTGTGAATTTTCAGGGAGCATTTGTGGGTCATTTTTTCTAAGTGTGTGATACTCCACTCAAAAGTTTAAAACCCTTGAACCCAGAATATGCTCACCCAGTCTAGAGTGTAGAGTTCCTTATAACTTTTGGAATCCCTGTCTGGCCAAATGCACAGCCATGTTCAAAAACTGCTTTTGCTGTTGCCTGTTTGAACTGGTGGACCCAGCCAGCCTGTGGGAGCATACGCGTTTGTTCTGCGTGACTGCTTTCCTGTTCTCCAAGCTAACTGCGGCCCCCCAGCCCCCACCCCTCCCTTCTTGGTATTTTAGTTATGCCTTCAAGGAGATGGTGACCAAAAGCAGGGCACTTGTCACTGCCATCTCAAATTCAGGACAAGTAGCTGAAAGTTGGGCTAGAGTCCGGCTGGAGCAAGCAAGGATTTGATCCCAAACCTCTTAAATTGGATCACTTCCCCCCCTACCCCCCCACCCCCCGCCCCTGTGCCGACCTCGCCCCTGCCTCCACCTCCAGTGAGTCTGCAGGTGTGAAAGCAGCCTACTTCCTCCATTTAAAATCAGGCTGCCTGCTGGAGTTACTGCCCCAGTTCTTAACTGATTCCTGAAACTTTCTGAATCTTCCTACATCGGATTTGCACTGCCCTGCTTTTTTCACTTAGTATCTAAACATATAACTCATGATCTCATATACAGCAGGAAAGGTAACTCAAAACCTCATATACATATGTTTTCTCTCTCCTGCCAGATTTAAGCTCCTTGGTGATGGGTTCAACCCTGTCTTTCAGAGGAGCGTCTTTCTTTGCCTCCCCCCTCCAATTCTGGTCTGCCTGGGACCCGTTCTCATTCCTTGCCCTGATACCCCTGCAGTGGTTTTAACTGTTCCCTCTGCTTAGAAGACCCAGCTGCAGGGGTCTCCAGCTCAGCTCATCCCCAGTGAAACTGATCATCTTCCCCATCCACCCTGTTCTGCTTTTTGGGGTTTTCATTTACTTAGCAGTGTCATCATTTGCTAAATTTTCCAGGTTAAAAAACATCAGGATTTTCTTTGACTCAGCCGTTTTCTTCATTCCATCCTTTCAGTTGTCCTTATAGTGACTTGACCCCCTTCTCTCCCCTGGTCCTTACCACCTGGACCATGTAAAACAGTGAAAAGAGCTGAGTCCCACCCCCAATCTTTGCCAATTTCACTGTACTTGTCGGCTTGGGCCTCTCTTGACCTCCTAGGCCTCCATGTCCTCATCTGTGTGGTGTGGATGATAATAGCAATTTACTGAATTGCTCTGGTAATTGAGTGATTTGATCTTAAATGGAGGCCCTCAAGCCCAGCCAATAGACAGTGGTCCATGAGTAGAAGACCCATCTTGCCAGCCACGTGGCCTCATGGCTATACAGCAGCTCCCCTACCATCTCCCTGACTCCACGCTCTTGTCTGTTTTGGGGTCATGCTGAAACCAGAAACATTTTTCCAGAGCCAGAGCCATTTAAAATCTTTCATGGCTTCAGACAGCCAGGTTTCAATCCAGGATGCCGTGTCCCTCCTCCCTCGACTTGGGGCCACTCTCTGCCTCATCCTCCTTTGGCCTCTAGGAACTTTCCTTTGATTATCACGACCTAGTCATGTTCTTTGTGCTTTTCCGGTATCCACCATAACAATATTTAATTGTAACAGGAATAGAGAGGTCGATGTCAAGTTTTGTGCCAATCCTTGCAATAAAGAACAAAATCAAGCTAATACACTTTTGAAAGTGAGGAGGCATCTCATTAAGAATTGCCTTGAAAATATGTCTATGGTCCTTAATAGCATTTACTGTTTTGTTTTTAATAGCAGGTGGAGGATGAAACTTTATAAGGGAATGTTGTTATTTTAGTCGCTAGGTTCTGTCTGACTCTTTTGCAATCCCGTGGACTGTAGCCCACCAGGCTCCTCTGTCCATGGGATTTCCCAAGCAAGAATACTAGAATGGGTTGCCATTTCTTTTGCCGGGGAATCTTCCCAACCTGCAGATCAAACCTGTGTCTCCTGCTTGGCAGGCAGATTCTTTACCACTGAGCCACTTAATAAGGGGATGTGTGTGCTGTGCTAAGTCACTTTAGTCGTGTCTGATTCTTTGTGACCCTGTGGACTATAACCCATCAGTGTCCTCTGTCCATGGGTTCTCCAGGCAACAATGCTGGAGTATGTTGCCATGCCCTCCTCCGGGGGATATTCCCAATAAGGGGATGACTTGCTGTAAATCCCTGGGGATCTTGTGAACTAACAGGGAAGGAGAACAGGACTACACAGGGTGAAAGGGGTGACCTACCAATATATAGAGAGAGTTAAATATGGGAAACAGGTTGACTGAAAATGGATGAAGCAAAAATTAGACTGATTCTGATGTCTGTTCCCTGCCTGAAAAGACATTTGCTTTTTCCAAGATACCCCACAAATCACCCTCCAGCTCCCACTGCTCTTAATCCTGAAAGTTTTGTCAACTCATTTTATCCACAATGCCTGGTCCTCAGTTCAGTTCAGTTGCTCAGTCATGTCCGACTCTTTCCGACCCCATGGACTGCAACACGCCAGGCTTCCGTGTCCATCACCAACTCCAGAGTTTGCTCAAACTCATGTCCATTGAGTCAGTGATGCCATCCAACCATCTCATCCTCTGTCATCCCCTTCTCCTCCTGCCTTCGATCTTTCCCAGCATCAGGGTTTTTTCATATGAGTCGGTTCTTCTCATCAGGTGGCCAAAGTACTTGAGTTTCAGCCTTCAGCATCAGTCATTCCAATGAAAATTCCGGACTGATTTTCTTTAGAATTGACTGGTTAAATCTCCTTTCAGTCCAAGGGACTCTCAAGAGTCTTCTCCAACACCACAGTTCAAAAGCATCAATTCTTCGGCACTCAGCTTTCTTTATATCCAACTCTCACATCCAACCTGACTACTGGGAAAACGATAGCTTTGACTAGATGGACCTTTGTTGGCAAAGTAATGTCTCTGCTTTGTAATATGCTATCTAGGTTGCTCACAGCTTTTCTTCCAAGGAGCAAGCATATTTTAATTTCATGGCTGCATTTACCATCTGCAGTGATTTTCGAGCCCCCAGAAATAAAGTCTCCCACTGTTTCCATTGTTTCCCCATCTATTTGCCATGAAGTGATGGGACCAGATGCCATGATCTTAGTTTTCTGAATGTTGAGCTTTAAGCCAACTTGTTCACTCTCCTCTTTCAGTTTCATCAAGAGGCTCTTTAGTCCTTCTTCGCTTTCTGCCATAAGGGTGGTGTCATCTGCATAGCTGAGGTTATTGATATTTCTCCTGGCAATCTTGATTCCAGTGCTTCATTCAGTCTGGCGTTTCTCATGATGTACTCTGCATATAAGTTAAATAAGCAGGGTGGCAATATACAGCCTTGACATACTCCTTTTCCTATTTGGAACCAGTCTGTTGTTCCATGTCCACTTTTAACAGTTGCTTCTTGACCTGCATACAGATTTCTCAAGAGGCAGGTCAGGTGGTCTGGTATTCCCCTCTTTAAGAATTTTCCACAGCTCGTTGTGATCCACACAGTCAAAGGCTTTGGCATAGTCAATAAAGCAGAAGTAGATGTTTTTCTGGAACTCTCTTGCTTTTTCGATGATCCAGCGGATGTTGACAATTTGATCTCTGGTTCCTCTGCCTTTTGTAAATCCAGCTTGAACATCTGGAAGTTCATGGTTTATGTATTGTTGAAGCCTGGCTTGAAGAATTTTAAGCCTGATCCTACCTGCTGGCAATTTGTCAACTCCCAAACTTCAGCACTGATGGAAAGTAATGAGGG
Organism: Capra hircus; assembly: GCF_001704415.2. Taxonomy (NCBI): domain Eukaryota; kingdom Metazoa; phylum Chordata; class Mammalia; order Artiodactyla; family Bovidae; genus Capra; species Capra hircus. The sequence goes on from NC_030820.1 coordinate 15,152,707, forward strand.
AAATGTATCATTTACCACTTTATTTTCTATTCACCCGTATAAATGGTGCCTTAAATTTAGAAAAGGTTTCCCTGTTGCCTCAGCGGTAAAGAATCCACCTGCCAAGGAGGAGACATGGGTTCAGTTCCTGGGTTGGCAAGATCCCCTGGAGAAGTAAATCGCTACCCACTCCAGTATTCTTGCCTGGAGAATCCCATGGACAGAGGAGTGTGGAGGGCAACTGTCAGTGGGGTCACAAAGAATCAGACACAACTTAGCGATTTAACAACAATAGCAACAAAGTTTTAAAAAATAGTAAAACATCAAGCTGATCATTCCATCTCAATGAATTGATAAAGTTCTTAAAGTCAGAGCAGGGCCTTCTGCATCTTTCTGTCCCTTTCTGGGTCTAACAGAGTGACTGCTCACAGTTGAAAGTGGTACTGATTGCACAAGTCATGTCATATAGCTGTAAGCCACTGAGTTTGGGTCACTTAATAAGTGGATTTCACAAAGAAATTTAGCTCTTGAACAAATATTTATTAAGTGTCCAGCATATGCCACACATTGGCCTAAAGTGATGATAAACATGGAGTGAGTTCCTGCTTTAATGCAGCTTCAGTTCAGATGGAGGGGAGAGATCATAAACAAGAAAACAAGCAGATAATCTCATTTCAGAGAGTGATATTTATAAAGAAAGGTAACATGCAAAGCACCTGCATATTCTAAAAGAGCTGTCGTGGTCGTTGCAAAACCATCTTTTCCAGACCATCTGGGTTTCTGTTTCATCTCTGTCGTGTAATCACGTGAATCCCCACCTTGGCCTCACTTGCCCATCAGGAAACCTACCTGCTGCACCCTGATCTTCACCATGCTTGTGCTGTTCAAGTCTTATAATTCCTAGAATCAAAACCACTAAGAAAGACAGATGCCCAAGTGCACCAAACTCTGCATGGCCATCGAAAACTCTAGATAGTAGTCAGTCAGTTCAGTCGCTCAGTTGTGTCCGACTCTTTCCGACCCCATGAACTGCAGCACAGCAGGCCTCTTTGTCCATCACCAACTCCCAGAGTTTACTCAAACTCATGTCCATTGAGTCGGTGATACCATCCAACCATCTCATCCTCTGTTGTCCCCTTCTCCTCCTGCCTTCAATCTTTCCCAGTATCAGGGTCTTTTCCAGTGAGTCAGTTCTTTGCATCAGGTGGCCAAAGTAGTGGAGTTTCACCTTCAGCATCAGTCCTTCTATTGAATATTCAAGCTGATTTCCTTTAGGATGGACTGGTTGAATCTCCTTTAAGTCCAAGGGACTCTCAAGAGTCTTCTCCAACACCACAGTTCAAAAGCATCCATTATTCCACACTCAGCTTTCTTTATAGTCCAACTCTTACATCCGTACATGACTACTGGAGAAACCATAGCTTTGACTAGACAGATGTTTGTTGGCAAAGTAATGTCTCTGGTTTTTAATATGCTATCTAGGTTGGCTGTAGCTTTTCTTCCAAGAAGCAAGCATATTTTAATTTCATGGCTGCAGTCACCATCTGCAGAGCCCCCCAAAATAAAATCTGGCACTGTTTCCACTGTTTCCCCATCTATTTGCCATGAAGTGATGGGACCAGATGACATGATCTTAGTTTTCTGAATATTGAGCTTTAAGCCAACTTTTTCACTCTCCTCTTTCAATTTCATCAAGAGGCTTTTTAGTTCCTCTTTACTTTCTGCCATAAGGATGTTGTCATCTGCATATCTGAAGTTATTGATATTTCTCCCGGCAGTCTTGATTCCAGCTTGTGCTTCATTCAGTCTGGCATTTCTCATGATGTACTCTGCATATAAGCTAAATAAGCAGGGTGACAATATACAGCCTTGACGTACTCCTTTCCCTATTTGGAACCAGTCTGTTGTTCCATGTCCAGTTCTAACTGTTGCTTCTTGACCTGCCTACAGATTTCTCAAGAGGCAGGTCAGGTAGTCTGGTATTCCCATCTCTTTCAGAATTTTCCATAGTTTATTGTGATCCGCATAGTCAAAGGCTTTGGCATAGTCAATAAAGCAGAAGCAGATATTTTTCTGGAACTGTCTTCCTTTTTCCATGATCCAGTGGATATTGGCAATTTGATCTCTGGTTTCTCTGCCTTTCCTAAATCCAGCTTGAACATCTGGAAGTTTATGGTTCATATACTGTTAAAGCCTGGCTTGGAGAATTTTGAGCATTACTTTACTAGTGTGTGAGATGAGTGCAATTGTGCGATAGTTTGAGTGTTCTTTGGCATTGCCTTTCTTTGAGATTGGAATGAAAACTGACCTTTTCCAGTCCTGTGGCCACTGCTGAGTTTTCCAAATTTGCTGGCATATTGAGTGCAGCACTTTCACAGCATCATCTTTCAGGATTTGAAAAGCTCAACTGGAATTCCATCACCTCCACAAGCTTTGTTCATAGTGGTACTTCCTAAGGCCCACCTGACTTCGCATTCCAGGATGTCTGGCTCCAGGTTGGTGATCACACCATCGTGATTATCTGGGTCGTGAAGATCTTTTTTGTTTAGTTCTTCTGTGTGTTCTTGCCATTTCTTCTTACTATCTTCTGCTTCTCTTAGGTCCATACCATTTCTGTCCTTTATTGTGCCCATCTTTGCATGAAATGTTTCCTCGGTATCTCTAATTTTCTTGCAGAGATCTCTAGACCTTCCCATTCTATTGTTTTCTTCTATTTCTTTGCATTGATTGCTAAGGAAGGCTTTCTTATCTCTCCTTGCTATTGTTTGGGACTCTGAACTCAGATGGGACAGTAGTCACGTTACAGAATTTCTGGGATGCGCCAGCCTGAGCAGAATATGATAGTGTGTGCATGTGTCTGTCTTTGTTGTGGTGGTTTAGTTGCTAAGTCCCGTCTGACTCTTTGTGACCCAGTGGGTTACAGCATGCCAGGCTTCCCCGTACTTCACTATCTCCCAGAGTTTGCTCAAACCCATGTCCATTGAGTTGATGATGCCATCCAACTGTAACCACAATAATAAAAGTGGCCCATTTTCCATGCAAATATTAATGTCTAACTTACATGTATTCACCTGTGGTTTTCTCAAATTTCTCATATGACCAGGGGTGGCCCTTGGCAAAACTTTAGGCCAAAAATAACCACTCAATTGTGAATGTGTTATTTATGATGTCATATGAGTTCACAAGCCCTGGTGGCTCACTATTAAAGAACCCACCTGTCAATGCAGGAGACACTGGTTTGATCCCTGGGTCTGGAAGATCTCCTGGAGAAGGAAGTTGTAACCCACTCCAGTATTCTGGCCTAGGAAATCCCATGGACAGAGGAGCCTGGTGGACTAAAGTCCATGGATCATAAAAGAGTTGGACATGACTTAGCAACTAAACAATGAGTTCACAAGCCAAAGTTAGTTATTTTATCAGCAGGGTTACTTATGGTAACCATTTTCATGGGAAATCTTCGACTTTCTTCTCTTTGTCTTTCACAGACCTACCTACATGGAAATAGATCTCCAAACTCACTTCGTGGTGTCTTTCCACAGCCCTGCTTGTCTATAGAAAGCAAGTTATTATTACTCTTTATAATAATAAAACCTTAAATTTATCTAGGGAGTATTTTCAAGTGGTTTCTTGGAGCTCTAAGTACTTAGTGGTTTATTATTTACACCTACTCATTGATAAATATGACACTTGATCTTTTGAAGGGGCTTTATAATTATTCTTACTAATTACTCATCCCCCGGCCCCACTTCTAGCAAAACATCTCCATTTTGCAAAATGAGTACGTCATCCCACAACTTGGAGAAGGAATATCCATGTGGAACATAGGGCCCCTGGGTTGCTCACAGGGACAGCTACTTCTTAATCATGACTTGGAGGTGCTTTTTGAGTCCTCAAGTGAGAGGAACTCCAGTTACATAGATCTTCAGATTACCATCAAATCCTTTCTTTGCTAAGGCTGTCAATTTTATGTGTCAGGTAGTGATCTGTGATCCTTGTATCCTTGGGGCTTTGGAGGTCTTTCCTCTCAAGGCAGGAGGGAGCATGGGGTCTGCAAGCACAGGATTGTTCCCGTGTTCCATTCAATCTGGCTCCTGCCAGATTTCACCGCTTTGTCTCATTCTGTCCACGGAGACCCTTCCTCAGAAGCTTAGACCTGGTCAGGGGAACTTTGTGTCTTCTGTTTGACATCAGCTCTAGATGGAAACCCACCTCCTCACACAGGCACTAAACACTTTACTGAGCACCTCCTAGGGGTCATGCATGGCCTTCGCAGCAAATCTATTTCTTGTAGACCTTGGTTGTCACTTCGTATTCGCTTCACAGACTTCGTGTGTTCTTTCCACCTTTCACAACAATGTGGTATGTTTCTTAGTTCAGCCTGGCAATTCTTGATGTCTGCTATGGTCTGAATGTTTGTGACAACCCCCACCACCACCCCAGTGAATTTCATATGTTGAAAGCTCAATTCCCAATGCATTAGGAGGTGAGGTCTCTGAATTAAGTCATGAGGGTAGAATCTTCATGCATGGGATTAGTGTTCTCATAAAGGAAACCCCACAGAGACCCCTCATCCCTTCCACCACGTGAGGACAAAGCAAGGAGGTGCCCACTATGAACCAGGAGGAGGACCTTCATCAGAACTTGACCAAGCTGGTGCCTTGCTCTAGGACTTCCCAGCCTCCAGAGCCATGAGAAATAAACATTTTCTTCTTTAAGGCCCCAGGTCTGTGGTATTTTGCCTTAGCAGCCTGAATGGCCTATGGCAGTATCTGAAACTAGCAACTAAATAGATTAAATATCTTCAGTGCCTCCACATTCCAAGATGGTTCTTTTTTGACGGGAATCTAAGGAGCAGATTAGATGTTATTTAGAGTCCCGTCCTTTTATTTTTTTTAATATTCACTTATTTATGTCTGGTTGTTATTGGGTCTTAGTTGTGGCACACAGGACCTTCATTGCACCATGTGGATCTTCCATTCTGGGGCATGGACTCTCTCTAGTTGTGGCATGGAGGCTCAGTAGTTGCAACACATGGGCTTAGTTGCTCCATGGCGTGTGGGATCTTAGTTCCTCAATCAGGGATTGAACCCACATCCCCTGCTTTGAAAGGAGGATTCTTAACCACTGGACCACCAGGGAAGTCCCTAGTGTCCCATCTGTTTTATCAAAGGATTTTATTCAGCCAGGTCCTACATCTCAAATACTTCATATTGTACCCTTCTATTGAAATGGTATTTTCCATTACTTTTGCAATATACATATCAAAATGCAAAGACAAGGCACAGAAGGCAGAAAAAAGTTGAATTCATTTTTTGTTGGATTTGGAAATTTGGCTTTTTAATCCCAGAAATTACCTACAATATAAAGAAACACATATAATACAGCTTTAAACATTTTTTTTAGGAAGCTCATATCTAGAAAGGTCACGAAATCTAGCTGATTCTCAGCTCAGCTCCATACTTCTCAATTGCTATACCTCTCCAGTTTTCCCCTCACCAAGCTTGCATTATTAGCTCAACAATTAATTTCTACAGTTAATAACAAACTTCTTGGATACAGAGAGCATTGAAGTAGTTTTTGTTTTTGTTCTTTGCTAATTACTGCTATAATCCTTATCCTCTTAAAAACTTTCCCCTACAAACCAAATTTAATAATCATCAGGGTTGTTAAAAATTAATTCCTATAGGAGATGACCTCAAAAAATTGGTCTCCAAAAGTGCTTAGGCTGTCTAGTTTCAACTCAAACTGTATTTGAAATAAAGTTTTGAAAGAAACTGACAAATACTAGTAGCTCAGACACAACCTTCGAATCAATTTTTTATTCATTTACTATCTGTCCTCTAAGATAGGTAACCTTGAGGATCTAATGTCTGGTGATCTGAGGTGGAGCAGATGTAATAATGATAGAAATAAACTGCACAATAAATGAAATGCATTTGAATCATCTGGAAACCATTCCCCCACCCCACTCCCACCCCCAGTCCATGGAAAAATTGTCTTTCATGAAACTGGTCCCTGGTGCCAAGAAGGTTAGACCGCTGCTCTAAGGTTATTAGTATCACATTGGAAAAGTGTGAAGTTCTTCATTACAATACCACTCAAAAGGCTTGCCTTCCTGGTTGCATCTGTCAGCCCTGGGCACAGTGGCGCTGCTGAGTCGCACTGCAACCCAGTAGAAAGAACAGGGGCCTAGACAGGGCTCCCATGCTCTGTCATTATCCACCTTCTGTGGGCACTGTTTCTGTGCCTGAACTTTTTCAGCAGAACAGGTAACAGGACCAGCTGTGCACACCCCGCAGTGTTGTAGGGATTCAACAGGGAAACACGCAAAGTGTCAGGGAAGGCCTTCTCAGGGTTGTGAGCTGTGCCGGTGGAATGCTTGAATTAGAGGAAGAAGTGGTGCCCCACCCCATAATTGTTAAGACAACTACAGATGGCACAGTGGTAGAGAATCCACCTGCCAATCCAAGAGACGCAGGGGACTCAGGTTCCATCACTTGGTCAGGAAGAGCCCCTGGAGAAAGAAATGGCTACCACTCCAGTATTCTCGCCTGGAAAATTCCATGGAAGGAGGAGCCTGGTGGGCTATAGTCCATGGGGTTGCAAAGAGTCAGACATGACTAAGAGAGTGAGCATGCGAGCACATAAAGGAATAATGGAACATAAAAGTCTTCTCAAGTGTTATCATGCCTTTATTTCACAAACTCTTATTAAGAATCAGCTAAAGGGAGTTTATTCTATTGGGTGGATTAAGAATACAAAGATTGATCCAATGTGGATTTGGAGTCAGAGAATTCCTATGCAGTAGGATACACCTGTCTTATATTCACTCATATTTCTGTCCCCAAGTTCAGCACAGGCAACTGGCGAGTGTAAGACCCCCAATTTGTCACCTTAGTGGTGTTTGGATAAGCACTAAACTCTTACCTCAATAGCTTTCTCATTATTTAGGTCCCTAGACTCAAATGGAAGTGGAGGGAATATAAAATATTTAACGGTTTGATTCCATCCCAGTCCTTGCTACTCCGGATCCATAATTCATTTCACTAGAGGAATAGCCCCATGCACAGCAGCCCTGGCTTCCAGTGCTAAGAATCTATTTATGGATTAGCAAATGCATTAGTGCTACGTGTTAGTACTTGCCTTGGAGTTTAGCCCTGTCAGAAACTGGATGGAAGTATTAAAATAGCATTTTGTGTCAGAACAGTGTATTTTTACTTTGCTCTGATGCACAAAACCATGGCCTGTGTCAAGCCACTCATTCCACTTATTGTTAATATTTGCACTAACAGAACACATCGTTTCATTATACACACTTCCAGGGCCTTGAAATAACTGAGCAGGACTTCCTGGTGGTCCAAGGGTTAAGAATCTGCCTGCCAGTGAAGGGGACAGGGGTTCGATCCCTGGTCAGGGACGATTCCACATGCTGCAGGGCAACTGAGCCCATGTACCACAGCTACGGAAGCCCGCCCGCTCAGAGCCTGTGCTCCTCAACAGGAGAAGCCACCACAATGAGGAGCCCGTTTGCTGCAACAAAGAGTAGCTTCCACTCGCTGAAACTAGAGAAAACCTGCGTGCAGCAACAAAGACCCAGCACAGCTGGGTGATATTAGTGATATAGATAACAAACAATAAATATAGTATTTATTACTAATAAATTGTTAATTTAACAATCAATCAAAATAAATTAATTAAAAATATAAAATGAGCGTTTGTTGCCCCTGTTTATCTACAGGGCAAAGAGAGCTCTAGAGAGGGGAGCTGAGCCCTGCCTCTGCTCTCAACACAGGTGACTAGGGAGATAGCTCAAAACCCTCTCTCTGCAGGGTCTCTGGTTCCAAATCATTTATGTGATGTTGATCTTGCTCCAAAAGAGTACCTTAGGTTGTACCTAGTACGTCTCCCTGGCAAGGTCCTTCATTTTTATATATTCACTCTCAGACATGACGATGAAGGAAGGCAAAGTGAAAATACGCTTGTTTTAAGGACAGAGCCGTGGCTTCATTCTCTGATCCCAGTGCTTCATCACGGGAACTTCTTGCCATCTAGAAATGGGAATGGGGACTGCTTTCAGTCGCTGCTGCTTGTTATTATCAGCCCTATTGATAAACGAAGCGTGATTACTGGGCAGTAACTCTGAAAGCACCGTCCACACCCTCTAGAACATCTTCATCTCCTTATCTGTGGGCCAAGACTAAGTTCAGAGGTCAGAGATCGAGGAAGATGCTGGGGGTGTGGTCCTTCCCTGGTGGTCCAGTGGTTAAGACGCCCCCTTCCAGTGCAGGGGGTACAGGCTCAGTCGCTAGTGGGGGAACTAAGATCCCACATGCTCCCTGTCCCCCCGGTAAAACAAAATACATAAAAGACAGAAGCACTATTATAACAGGTTCAGTAAAGACTTAAAAAAATGGTCCACTTTTTAAAAACTCTTTTAAAGAAGATATTGGGGTGCATTCCAGAGCTCCAAAAGAGAGGATAATGGGGCGCACCATGATTTTCCCCACTCCACTATTGTTCCCCCAAATATTTTGAGTCCAGATTATTACGGAGGTGCACGATTATGCTGGTGAGAACAGGTGACGTGTTGGATCCCGGGAGTGGGGAAACCAGTGTTCTGTGAGCCAGCTCTGTTTCAGGCTGTGTTCTGTGTCGCTCCATCCAAGCTGAGCGCATTCTTGGCTTCCGATCAGCACACACCTCCTGGATCAAAGCCTTCATTTGCAGTTTTGGACAACTGACTATTCCATCCACAGCATCTTGTCTTTCCTGTGTGTGTTTAACTTACTGTTTTACTTGGTTAATATGCCTGGAATTCTTATAATTCCAATAAACAGAAGTACAGTGTGTATTTCCTTGGCTAACTGTATATGCTAAGCCCAGTGAGGATAATGAAGTACGGAAGCAGGAGTTTTTTTCTTGTTTTGGAAAAGAGCATTCTAATTGGTCTTTCGAGGCAGATGCTCCACTGTCTATTAGGATTTCAGTATGACCAAACAATCTTTGCATTGCCTACCTCTTTTAGAAGTCCCGCTGCAGGTGGATTATGCCCTGACCCCCAAGAACTCTGGTGCTCACAGAGTTAAAATCTTTCCAAGTTTCTGCAACCTCTGTCCTCCCCAACCTCAATCCAGAGTGGGGCTAAGGGTCTTGACCTTGTCACTCTTTCTGAGGACAAGGGGCGAGGAAGAGATGAATCCAGCTGTGAATTCAGCGTCCCAAAAAAGAGAAGCAAAAATTCCTTTTTAGCACCCTGACCCACCCACATCTTCTGTGAGTCATCTCCGAGGCTTGCTGACAGTGGATGGCAAAGAGAAAACATGTATTTGGTTTTGCTATGAAATGTATAAGACAAAGAGGTAAATGAGTGACTTATTTTTCTTTCCAATTTCTGAAGATGGTAATTAGGAGAACTCACACCAGCCAGGCTCGAGCGAATGCAAGCAAGACCCCTATAGGCAGCACGGTGTATTAATGTAAAAATATGCTTAGACAACATAACTTGTCAGAGAGGATTATTTCTACTTAGTGGATCTGCAGGAGCCCCTTTGCTCTACCATTCAGAATTTGACTAGAGAAGAGAGTGAAGAAAGAGAGAGAGAAAGAGAGGGAGGGAGGGAGAGAGAGAGAGGGAGAGAGAGAGGGGGGAGCGCGCATTAGTGAACAGCTACTGTGGCATTGATGTTGGAGCGCACTTCTGAACTGGCTTTTGTTGAGACTATCAGTGTATCTGTGCAGAAAGCATGCGCTGTCCCAAATCCGCTGTTACTATGAGAAATGAAGAGCTGCTTTTAAGGTATGTTGCTGTGTTCTTTGTTTTAATGTATGCCTTGCTAGTTTTCAGAGCTGGCTGAGACTGTCATCACGGTCAGAATCAAGCAGCTTCCTTATCTTAGAAGAAAAAAATAAAAAAGAATCTAGAGAGAGAGAGGGGGGAAAGAGGGAAACGAAATCGAGACCAAAAGATTGGGAGAAAGAGAGAGCAAGCGAGAGAAAGGAGAAGGACTCCTGTGGACGAGTTATATTTGCAGGAGTTGCCTTTTGCAAGCATATCATGTATTTGCTTGCTGCTATTTGTGCGCGGCCAGTGGATAATTTTAAAGGCTCCGAATCTGGCTCTGGGTTTGTCTTTTCCTTTGCAATGTCTAAGCCTCTTTCATTATTATGCACTCTGCATGGAATACTCAGCGAGAAAGGAGCTAAGGAGACTCCATATTAGACTTGCGTTCCAGATACCGCTCTAATCTGGACTTAGCCTACCTAAATAGTCCTTCTGTGTTACCAGGTTTGGATCACTTTATCCTGTTTGCCAAAATGTGTACCTGTTTAAAGACCTCTATTCATGCATGGCGTCCTGGGTCCCTCTGTATTGAAAGCAAATATTTGTTTCCTGCATCTGTGTAAGGGTCCTACCGCTTACCAAGAATGAGCCACCTTTTGGGAAGCAGAGAAAGAATTATGATAGAATTGGCATCCTGCTTTGAAAAATGTAGTCTTTTGTTTATTTGCTAGCAGACATTGTAGCACTGAATACATCTATGGGTCTGACAATGGGACCCGTTGAACAATGGAGCTGTCAAACTAGCTTAATGCATGTCTGGGTTTTTTTTTTTTCTTCTTCTTCTTCTTTCTCAACACCCTTTTTATCTGTTTTAATCTTGTTTGTATAGACTATCCAGATTGAAGAGCTTTTAGGACTGCTTGTTTGTGGTTTTGTGCATTTAAAAAATTTAATATCTGCCGTTCGTAGGGCTTTTTGCATTTTGCAGCTATGTTGGTTGGATTAAGTTAGAGATTTATTACTTACCTCTCTGTTAAACTACAGAAAGAAACTCATTGATTGAGAACGCTTGTAATACCATTATCATTCTAGCAAATACCTTGTTATCAGACATGCCTCTACAGTATTTAATGCTTGGGGATTTAAAATATGCCTGTTTGGTGGACTTACGGAACATAGCACTAAAGCAAAGTTAAGAGGAATATTTCTAATGTTTAAGTAAATTATGATTTCTGGTGTCTGCTTCCTCTTTTGGCATCCAGGTAGATAAACCGTTTAGAAATTCAAGGACAAGTGAGAACTTTTGCCCTTCTAATTTTGGTCACAAACTATGACTTGCCAGCCTCTTAAATCATTAAGTTAAAGGTCTCTACAGAATATATTGATTTTTGATATGTGATTATGTGCTTATAAAATGCATTTCTATGCAGGGCAAACATGTCTCACATCTTCAAAAATCTTTCCTTGTATAACATAGGCACTGGTTTTCAGGTGAAAACAGTGAGACTTCAAAAAGAGAAAATAGAAAAATCAGTTTCAAACTTCTCCAACATTAAAAAGATTTTTATTCTCACACTAGATATAAAGGAACTGATCCTAGAAGATTAAATGGTAATTGATATACATGAAAATTATGTCACTGACATTTGTTTCCATAAGGAATATGTCCTTTCTAACATTTTAATGTTTTGCTTTAATTAGCTGTTTGTGCCAGAGCAGTAGATTGAAAAATATTCGTAAATTCATTGAGATTTAGAACCTAATTCTTAGAAACAGAAGGGAAATTATTTAAAAGGGCAAATTTTAAAAGATATATATATTTAATTACAAATATTTCTTCTTGGATTATATTGTGTTCAGATTAGTGATGTTCCCAGTAAATAAGGAGCAAGATGTAGCCCTTATAAACCAGCTATGAAACATTATCTATTTTTCAGAGTTTGGACATGCATTCAATTTTTCAAACTTAGGCTGAAATGTTATATTTAATACAAAATTGTGAAAAATTCATGTTGCAAGCTCAATAAATTGCCTTCTCAAACATAAATTTCCTATTGATAATATTTTCAGAGCCTGGCTGAACCCATAACGTATCTGTCGAATAATTATATTTTTAAAGTTATCCATTGTAAGTAAAGTGGATTTTATGATTATGTTCTCTTACTTCCAAAGGGATATGAACGGCTCATTCCATTGGGTTAGCCAATAATTGCTTTTGGATGAGCTTATAAAAGGTAATTGGCGAACCTTTCTATCTGAAACTGGCCCACTGTTACCAGCACACCTAGATTCTGCTTTCATAGGAAATTTTTTTTTTCTAAAACAAAGGTCACAAAGCAATTTTTTTGTGATTTGGGAGAAAAAAAAGTAGTGTCCTGTGTTTCCCAGCTGCCTGTCAGAAGCACGCTGAAATAAAAAAATACCTTAGAAAACTCCACGTTAAATTTCTGACTAAATTATAATCATTCATCTGTGATCTATTCACCTTAATCCCTGGGTGATCATATTAGGTCCAAGAACAAGGGAACCCGCTACCCACTCATGCTTTGACCCAATCATTACCAGCTTCCAGAATTCTGAGGCCCCCATTCCAGCATCCAACACATAGCTATCTTGTCCTCTAGCCTGATGGGGGAGTGGGAGATGGCCGGAAGTTGGCCAACTTGTCTACATCTATTTCCACAACAGTAACAAGCTATGCAATCTGTATCCTGCCATCAACTTCTATGTTGGGATGATTCCCTTCCAAGGTGACCTAAACAAATGTCAAAATGAATTTTAATCCTAAGCCCAGACTTGCAGAAAAGGAACAGATGAGTCAAACTGGGAAAATGGCTTCTTTCAATAGAGTCACAGTTGCACCCGAGTCCTTGCACACAGGAGCCTCGGGAATACGCAGCTGTGTTCAGCAGACCAGAGGCTGCAAGATACGTAACCTCAACGTCCGAAGAGTTCTTTCATTTGTGAAAATGAAACCTCACAGTTTTTCCTTTTCAAAATATGAGTGCATACTATTGCATAATATCCCTTTGGGGCTGAAAAACAAAGAAAGGCCTTTGATTAATATTCATATCTAGAACTTTAGAGCAAGTGCAGATTGTGCTGGAATACCTAGGAAGTCATTGGAAGAGTGAATCAATACTAATTATTGTAATCAGGGTGGTTAATTAAGTGAAAATGTGGCTGATAGAAAGTTCATTGCTCGCAGCCCTGGAAATACCTAGGTTGATGAAAAGAAGGTAAAATCCAAAAGCAAGCGTGGTACCTGGGAAGGATCTCCCCGTGTTTAGGGGGTCAGAATCTGTCCACGAAAAACATACCTCGATTTGGTATAATCATAACAGTGAGAAAACCAGAAATATCAGACTCAGTCTCTTGTGTAGAGATTTCTATAAAAGTCATTAACAGAAAGCAGTTTGTTAAGAATCATCTCCTGCGGCTCCCACAGCATTTATCTGCCGTTCTTCCAACAGTAAAAAGTATATTTCACTCTGTGGCAGTAATGTCTTAGATCATCTTGATTAGCCTTCATTGAATTTCTTTCTACATTTTGGTAATTCCTGGGGGATATGTTGAGGGTGGGGAGGTGGGTTCTCCTTTCATCACACTATTGATTGCTTCCTTCTTGGTTATTACTGGCTTTGGGAATTTTTCTGAACTCGCAGTGACTTTTATTCTGTAGGAAAGATGAGGCAGTGGTTTTTGGAGAGGATTAAGATCCGTGGCATTTCATTTAACTGACATGGGGAAGAGGGTGTCGGAGGAAGGAACGTGTATGTGAGGTTTCATGGCTGTAGCCCATTAAGAATTGAAATGAAGTGTCCTGGAGCTGAAACACCTTTCTGATCCCACGGTACTCATCTCCAGAGGTCAGGCTGAGATGGAAGCTAGATGTAAGAGGGAGAGACAGACTGTGTGCGTGTGTGTGTGCGCGCATGCACGCGCCCGTGTGTGTGCGTGTGTGCATGTGCATGTGTGTGCGTGTGTGCATGTGTGTGCGTGTGTTCATGTGTGTGTGCGTGTGTGTGTGCGTGTGTGTGTGTATGTGTGTGTCTGATCCTCCACTCCACTCAGAAATGCGCCGGTTAACCCTGATTCCAGATGAAGGACCCTTTGTCCCCAGATGCAGCCTTCTGCTTCATGCAGTGCCATCAGGGGTTGTCCTGTGCAGGTATGGTTATTTGATCCAGAGCTTTCCTCTGACTGTGACTTATCCCAGCACATTTTCTGGTATGTCAAGACCGTCATAGCTAATGGGGAACGGCATCTGTGGGGGAGGGTGGCAGCAGCCCAGAGTGGCATGTGTTACCAGGACAGCTCGGCTGCTCCCTCACCCCCTTCCATGGTGACCCGCCCATGATTGGCTGCCTAGGGTCGTGATGAGTCACTGCCGTTTAGGAAGCAGGATATGCCAGTGTGCCCTCGGAGAACAACAAAAACCAGAATTTTCCTCCATAATCATTCAGTTCAGCAAACTTTGTTGTCATGAACACGAAGAGCATGAGGTTTGAAGTTATCGATAGCCGTGGCTTTTCAAATCCCTGGCTGAGAAGGCTTGCAGCTGCAATCGGTAAAAACTGTGTTGAAACTTATGGATGGCATTGCTGGCTCCCAGCTGGTGTGTGAACTGATGCGAAGGGGCACCATGGTACCTGCTGCAGGAACGAATCAGACGCTCGTCATCCCTCCTGCAAAACTGCCCATCTCAGCGGTACAGGCGCTTGCAGGTGTCGTCATCGTCACGCCTTGCTTTTTTGGTCTGGGACCTCAGCTCTTTCGGGTTCTGTGACATGGCTTCCCCATTCATTCAGAGATGACTTAGCAAGCATCTCTGTGAGTGAAAATGCACTGAGCTGGTGATGGATGGTGAAAATTCCTGGTGGTGGCAATTAGGGTTCATTTTGACTTTCTCTTTGGAAACTGATTTGATCGAAAGGGATGGAGCTCTTGTCACCAGCTGCCGGCTGTTCAATGCCTGTCCTGTATAAACTGTACCCTTCTTCCCACCCTGGGTTAGGGCTGCTGGCCTTAGAAGTATCAGTGAAAACTTTAATGCTACAAGGACAAAAGGATTAGGACTGCCGTTCTCTTTTCTTACCCATCTGCCAGTTCCAGGTTTAAATAAAGACTGGGAGGTGGGAGTATTATAATTGGAATTAAGAATAAATCCCAACCTTATTGACTTTGTACCTGATGCTACACTAGGGAATCTCTTTTATTTTATATAATTTAATCGTCCCAGATATCTAAGAGATAATGGTAGGTATGTTATTTCCATTTCAAAGATGAAAAAAACCGAGACCAGGAGAGAGACCCATATTCGATCCTGGAGTTGGGAAGATCCCCTGGAGAAGGGAATGGCTACCCACTCCAGTATTCTTGCCTGGAGAATTCCATGGACAGAGGAGCCTGGCATGCTGCAGTCCATGGGGTCTCGAAGAGTCAGACACGACTGAGTGACTAACACTTTCACACTAAGAGGGGGAAAGTAATGCCCCTAGACACATAACCCATGGTGGAAGGGATTCTAAGTGAGGACTCAGGCAAACTCCTCCATGGCCAACTTGAAAGTACAACTGTTGGATATTTGACCCTTGAAAGTCATATTTTCCTCTGGTGCCACATTTTCACAATGCACTTCAATTTGTCCATACTTAGTATCATACCAGGGAAGCTGTACAGTAAGAAAGGGAAAACCATAGCCATTTTTGCTTCTGAGTTCTTACAACTCCCTTGAGGTCTTTGAATTAAAGCACCTATGCCTCACTTTTCTCATCCTTTAATCTGTGTAATGGGAACACATGTTGGAAGGAATAATAGGGCAATCTGAAGCATGATGAAATTAAAATGTGTCTTTAAACCTACATCAGGGACCAAAATCTGTCATACTGTAATCAGAACCAACCAAGCAACAGATACACTATGTGACATAATCTCAGCAGTTAGGAAGTTCACAACAGTCTTGAAACAGAGCGGGAACAATGGGCACGAAGGTATCAAGCAGTGTGTATTGCAGGGGAGGGGGTCTTGAAGGACAGAGGAGGGAGCAGGAGGAAGTTGTCCTTGGACCACCTTGGATTCGTCTTTGTTATTAAAACAAAGCCAAACAAAACTCCTTCACTTCATCCCCTTTCTTCCTCAGACCAGAGGGTCATTCACATTGCTCCTGGGCTCTCACTTCACCATATTCCTATGATATGGTGCAAATGCAGTTGTTAGCCTCCACCAGGGAGTGTTGAGAGACTAACTGATTAGGTCACATAAAGGTTTACACTCATCCATAGAGATAAGACAAGATAACACATTTCCACTCAGCTTGGGTAGATCACTACACCGCTTTTTCATGACGGCTTTGGGTAGTTCTTTTAAGAGGAAGAAAAAAAGAATTATTTTCCCCTAATGGACTTCATAGGAATTAGCATCACAAGCAAATTTAAAGAAAAAGTCATTTGGGATTTTCAAAAACCTCTATCATAAAGCTAAAAATAGTTCGAGATTTGAACTATATTATAGAGAAAAAATAAATTTCCTGTGCTCAAAACCTTAATGTATTTTCAACCTACATGTCACTTTAATAGATTGGTTATATAATTGCTGTTGTAATAATTAGGTTAACACATTGTAGCTCTCATCTGAGGATCATGGTAGATTTTGATTTTTTCAGCCATCCATCCCTAGGAGGAAATGATGGCCAAGCACATGCAAAGATCTAGATGATCAATCAGAAAATTCAGTGACGGGTTCCCAGTGTCAGTCTGCACTGACAGAATCAGATGCAGAATCCAACAGGTTTGGTTCTTAAGTCTTATCATCTATTTCACTCCATTTGCAAGTAGCATTTGTCTTAGAGAGTGGGATCTGCATGCACCGTATCAGATGACTTCTGATCCTTGGAAGGAAAAGCTCTTCGATGGAGAATCCATCATCATGTGGGTAAATGTGTTTTGTTTTACATGCGATCCAAGCATTTGGTCTCTTTAATCCTTCCTCTTCTTCAGGATGTATTTGTTCAGAAAAAGGAGAGACACTGAGGCCAGTGGGGCTCTCAGACCTCTGGAGAGTCCCTCTCAGTTCCAGATTTTGATTCTTGCCAAGATCAGCTTCAGACTACTCCCTCAATCCCTCCAGGAAAGCTTAAAACTTCCTTTCTCTATTCATCCACCCCCACCTGTTGGAGCTTTCTCTCTGGACCTAATGTTATGCCTACTGCCATATCCACCCAGCTGTCGCCCCTCAGCTGTTGTGTTTTGTCAGACAGCAGTTTCTCTCTTTGAAATTTATAGCATGTAACAGTAAAATGAGAACTTCTGACCGATTGGGGAAAATATTTGGGGGAGGGGGTGGTTCAAGGGCCGATTGCCAGGGAACTGAAAACCCCATCCTGATAGCTATAAATTTTGTTCCTGCCGCCAGGCTGGCACCAGATAAAGGTACCCGATACAGTCTTGACAAATCTCAGCATCTTTGAGAGGCCGCTGGGACATTCCTTCGGAGGCTGTGTTTTCTGAGTGCCTCCATGTACACATCACCAGGCCAGCCTTCCTCTCCTCCCCAGTTTTCAAATCCTGTTTATTCACTCTGCGGGACACTGTCTTACATCCTCCCCCCTCAGCCCCATGACGATGTGTGGAGAGGGGGCACCCCAGAGACAGCTGTTCCTAGCTGAGAACGCAGCCTTGGTCCAGGCAAACTTGACTCCCCGACAGATGAGCCCCCAAGACTGGTCACTTTGGTGGTCACCTGCCTCCTCAGCGCCGCAGCTGTGGAGGAAGGCTGTCTGGCATTGTCTGGCTTCCCTTGGAGAGAGAAAGCGGGAGAGAGAAAGAGAAAGCTGAGGGGGGAGGGAGAGAAGGAAGGCCGCGGCAAGGATAATGAAGAAAGGAAAAGGGAAATGTAAGGCCGAGAGGGAAGTGATGAGCTGGCTGGGCGCGAGGCCTGCCAGGTCCACAGCGTTAGCATTTCATCCCCTTGGAGCGGAAGCTTCTGGAAACCCTAGAGGGGCACCTCATTTCCAAGTGCGAAGGTACGTACACAAACAACCCATCTTCCGTTGGAGGGTCTCTTCAGATGGGAGGGAAGTTCACCATTCTGTCTTCGGCTCTGTGGAAAACAGATTCAGAAAAACACAAGATTGCAAAAAGCCAGTAGCAGCTGCTCTCGAGGTAGAGCAACGGCTGAAAATTCCCGTTGAAAAAAAAAATGTAAAATAAGAGTTTGATCACAATGTCATCTTTACTGTAGTGTGACTTTACTGAAGTCCATTTAGGAATGTGATAAAGTCACTATTCCAGAACCTTTCAAAATGGGGGCGGGGGGCAGCGGATAATAAGATCACTTAAACTTATGACTGGTGATGGAAGTATTTAAGGGGTACCTTTATTATGGAGCTAAGAAAATATAATGCATCACTTAGGATCTATCTGGGGGTTTTTAAGCACATGGAAAAAGACACCGTTGTTTATTTTTGCAAGTTGCTGATGAAACTGGGGTAAGCCAAGAACAAACACATGGCCATGGAGAAACTTTCCCAGGTACTTAAAATTCATGTGGATTTCACATTTGTTGGCTGGAAAACCCCCAGTGATGGGAATCCCATTCCCCGCGTCCCTTCTAGGGCCTTTCTTGCTCCAAATGAATCTCAGCACACTGGGCTTTTTTTAAACTGGAACAGCTATGTTAATAAAATTTGACTTTGAAAAGGTGATGGGGAAAGATGTTTTGGATTCTAGTTTGTAATAAAGAGCCAGAAGTGAGGGGAGAAAAACCCTTTAGTGAAGGTGCCTGTTGAGGAGATGGAACAGGATGCATACATCTATAGTTGCGTGGCCGACTGTCTGCTGCTTTACAGAGGCTGTGACCCATGATGTTATATGTGGGAATAATTAAAACATGGAAATTTGTCATAAAATATACAGGGATTTCTGCAGGAGAAGAAGACTAGCTGTTGGGTTATAAGCATCTATCACTATCGGGCCCTGGTCTCTTAAGTTACGGTATAAACTTTGTGCAAAAATGTTAGAATGTTTATGGTCAGGGACTCTATCCTGGTGCATTGATGAAGGCGGGTGACGGAAATCGAATACTTTGCACTGGAGCAGTGTGTACTCCACGTAAAGATGCATTCATTAGCACTCTGTTGAGGGGGTGTGTGTGTGTGTGTGTGTGTGTGTGTGTGTGTTTTACTGCCCGTGATAATTCAGCGCTCAAACAATGACCATGGGAGAAAACTCAGTCTGAGATGAGGCTGGGGGCGGGGGGGGGGGGGGGGGGGGGCGCCGCAGCGAAGCGGGGCAGTGCTGAAACAGCGCCGTGCGCCCGATTGCCTTGGGAGGCCTCATATAAAATGAGGTCATTCAGAAACTTTCCCTTGAAGTGCTTCCAATTCTTGAATTGCCTTTTGTTTGGGAAATGAATAGCAAGTTGATTAAAAAAAATAGACAATTAGGGAAGGTAGGGGGATGGGCTTAGGGACCAGCTTAAGGTTTTTCTACAGTGAAGCAAAAATGGTGAGGAAATTGCGTGGTTCCCCACTGCCTGGTCCCCAGGGTGGTCAGCACACAGAGGTGTCACCCACCAGGTTGGGCCCAGGAGGGGGTGCTCACCATGGCCTCACCCACTTTCACTGCTGTTGGTAAGAACCTTGGCAATAAAATAGCGTCTCTGAACCCCGTGTGTTTAGCAGCGGCTAAGTCAAGCTTTCTGCAAAATAATTCCAACTACCAAATCATAATACCTGACGGCTCGTCACAGAGTGAAAATTAAAAAGGCGGCGGGGCGGTGGGGGGGGGGGGGTGGGCGTCGAGTTGTTTTAGGTTTTTTTTTTTTTTTTCTTCTGCCGAAGCAGAGAAATGATAGATTGAAGCTTTTCATCGAGTGGTATTTGTTTGGATGTTTTGTTTTGTTTTTGTTTTTAAGCTCAAGAGCTTTTGAATTTTTGTATTTTTTTAAAACAGCTATTGTGGAGGTGCTGTGATCATAGAAACACACCCCAATGGGGTGGATGTATGTGTTTCTCTCCAGCACCTACATTAAGAGCCCATGCAGTCACTCTATTATTTATGTATTTGGCAACCAAACTATTTCAGCTCAGCTACATCCGAAGCTTTCCTTCGTTCGAGTTGTCACTGTATTTCATGTATGAGCCAGTCTTCTTTTATATCTGACCCCGGGTTTGCTTCTGACTTTACATGGCCAAAGCAAATGTGCTTTGAAAACTCTGGGACACACTGTAGTTGTTAAATAAGGCAGTAACCTATGCACTCGTGGTTCTTTCTCTATGACCTACTTACATACTTCCTCACCCTCCTTATAGTATGATTAAAAGCTGCTTTGAATCCACTATTGCCTCAAGGGATTGGAGCCTAGAATTTAACAAACTGCTGAGAAGGCTTAAGTCAGTAAGAGGCCTTCCCCTACAGCGTCTCCCAACTAATTCACATGCAATTAAAGAGAAAATAAATATTTCAGAAGTGCACGTGTTAATGAAGCTTTTTCCACCTTCTAGGATGTAGATGTGCATGGAGCTTCATTCCATAGCAGCCTGGAAAACATTTTCCTTTTTGATGAATGCAGTTGTGTTCTGGAGGCCGGTTCTGTTCGTTCGTTCTTCAGATAATTTTATTATAGAGTCAGCTGCTTATCTACATTTGGGAGTTATATAAATCATATCTTCAAAATCAGGAACTGTCGAGGTTTGTCTCATTTATCTGGCTAATTTTATCAAGGTTATTGAAAGACCAACAAAATTCTTACAATTTCAAAGACAGTCTGCAGTAATGAGGATAGGGAGAAAATGTAACTTATTAGGAAAAGTTGGGGCATTTGGGTATAAGAATTCATTTACTGCACCTGTTTTTCAGTTCTTTATGAATCTAGCAATGGCACCCCACTCCAGTACTCTTGCCTGGAAAATCCCATGGATGGAGGAGCCTGGAAGGCTTCAGTCCATGGGGCCACTAAGTCGGACATGACTGAGCGACTTCACTTTCACTTTTCACTTTCATGCATTGGAGAAGGAAATGGCAACCCACTCCAGTGTTCTTGCCTGGAGAATCCCAGGGACGGCGGAGCCTGGTGGGCTGCTGTCTATGGGGTCACACAGAGTCGGACACGACTGAAGCGACTTAGCAA
Organism: Capra hircus; assembly: GCF_001704415.2. Lineage (NCBI taxonomy): Eukaryota > Metazoa > Chordata > Mammalia > Artiodactyla > Bovidae > Capra > Capra hircus. The sequence continues at coordinate 15,173,597 of NC_030820.1, forward strand.
TGAATCTAGACCTGGTTCCACAGAAAGGCAATATTTAAGAGGAAGGTTGGTCCTAGCCCTCCACCTATCTTAGAACCCTTTCGGTCAAAAGCCAAATATATTGCTCAGCTGAAGAAGAAAATCAAGTCAATTAAGTATGTATGGACCTAACTGAGTACACCAGGCCTGTTATTTCAAATTGCTCAAGGCAGGATTTACAATTGATGTGTGGATTTCATATTGGTATATAAATATCCATATTCCTTCATAACCTCTAAAGATGATCCTATCTCACTATAATACAAGAAATCGGTGAGAAAAACAGTTTTTTTCTCCTATAATGGTGTCAGATACATTTAAAGCCACGTGATACAATGCCACGTGATACAATGCCACGTGACCTATTTAACCCGCTGCTGGCTGACTACACCCCTAGGTGTGAAACATTTCAAAATAAAATTCAAAGTTATTACCCAAAGAGGCAAGCTATGGAACTTCTAGTATGCAATTTATGAGGTTACTTTAGAATGTGAAATAGGCTACACAGAAGTTTTACAGGCTTCTGACCTTGTGAAAATTTCAGTTTCATCAAAAAAAATGTAGCAACAAAAGTCACGAGGCTGCCAAATTAGAACATCACCTTATACTTATCTTTTAAAAATTTTCACAGATCACTTGGGAAAATTGAACTCCCTTCTTGTCTTCGTGAGAGTTCTGTCCTGTTTCCCAATTCCTATTAGTAAATTGGTCACAGATCTTAAACGAGTATTTAAGCTTCATGGCCATTACAGACCCAGCACTCTTTCATGAAGCCACCCTTGGTTTTTAATCATTGTGTTAAATACTTGGAAATGACCAATTCGTGATGTATCGTTTTAAAAGAAAAGGTGATTTATCACTCTTAGTTTCAGTCCCGTATACGTCTCAATGTTTTCAAGATGATACAAAAGGAAATATAATCGTGCAGGGATTCGTGCATCTTTCTCTTTGAAGCACTGAAAAGTCCCCAAATGTCAACTTGGGCCGTTTCTCTGATATTTACTTTGGCTCAACCACGAATGCTATTTCAGTTATTGTCGTGAGTTCATACACGGGCGAGCACAGCCCACCGACGAGCATTTAAACTAACCCCGGTGATGATTCGTCTCTCGTGGCTTCCGTTGGGGAGTTCGGGTGCGCTCGTGGCGTGCACGGGGCTTGGGCAATACGGTGGCATTCAACCCACGACAAGCGGTCATTCGGGCCTCGTGCCAGGCGCCTGGAAACGGGACCGGACACAGCCGGCGCGGGGGACGGGTGTGCAAGTCTGGACGCCAAGGACCGCAGGCCGGGCGGCGATCTGTCCAGGGGGCGGTCCCGCCGCGCCCTCCTCCCCGCGGGGGCCGGGCGCGCGGGCCCGCAGGGGTTAAGCGGCTGCGCGGCGGGCGCGGCGCTCCGCCCCCGCTCGCCGCACCTGGCGCTCGGCGGCCCGCGGCCCGGGCGCTGGGTGTCGGCAGGGATTGGCGGAGAGCGGCGTGGAGAGAATGTGACAAGTGCCGGCTCGGGCGGCCGCCGCGGGGAGGCCGCGCGCACCTGTCCCTGCCCGTCTGCGCCGCCCGCCGCCGCTCGGCCGCGCGCACCGCCGCCCCCCGCGCCCGAGCGCAGAGCGCGCGCCGCGAACATGACTTCTGCCTTCAAGCTGGATTTCCTCCCGGACATGATGGTCGAGGGCCGCCTGCTAGTTCCAGACAGAATGTGAGTGTGGCCGCCCGGCCGCCTCCGGGACGCTGGTCCGGAGCTCCGCGGAGGGAGAGGGCGGGCGGCGGCGCTCCTGCGCCCTGGGGACGCGGGGGGCGGCTCCGGTTCGGCCGCGCCCTGGGGTTCGGAGCCGGCGCTGGATGCGGGGAGAGGTGGGAGCGCGTCCGGAGGAGCGGCGGAGCCCGGGGTGGGGCGGAGAGCGGGGACCAGAGAGCCGGACGCGGGGTCCCGGGGTCTGGGCGTGGGGTCCGGCCCGCGGGGATCGGCGAGCGGGGCGCGGCGTCCCAGGGTGGGGTGGGCGCGTGCACGCTCGTGTCATTTGAAATTCGGGGCTGCTGGAGCTCTCGTGGCCCGTTTACAGATCTCTTCTTGCCAAATTGTCCGCTCCTCTTGTCTTACCCTTTGCAAAAATCCTTTTCCTGGGGTGGGGGCGGGGGGAGGAAAAAAAGGGGAGGAGGAGATAATCACAAAACATTAAAATAGCCAGGTGTACTCTGCAGAAATTAGAGGTAATTTTTACATAATCACGGTGGTTTGTCTGATATGCAGCCTATAATTTAATAATTAATGTGATTGTGGTTGTTTTACACGTCGTCAAACTAGAGTAGAGAGTTTATTGGGAGAAGTCGAGAGCTCGGATTCCTTAGGAAAGGAAAGTATGCCTCATTTTTCTCCGGTCTCGTTAGTCTTGATAGGAAAGTTACTCTTATCAGCTGGGGCACTCTGGAGGCAATAGGATCTGCTTGTATTTCAGGCATGTTTGAAAAGACAGCCTCGAAGGTTGCCAGGAGTGGGGATGAAAGGTCTGTGTCCATTTCAGGCTTGGAATATACACAGTTGTCTCTTATCAGTCAAGAAATGTGATAGTGAATCTAAGCTACAATTAATCGAGCGAAAAAGGGACTGCTCTCCTTGGTAAGAGTACGTATAAAATGTTTCCTATTGTACGCACCCCTAGATAACATTCATATTCTTTCTGGCACTTTGCTGTATCCGTTGCAATTTTCAGGCCATTCCGAGCTTTATGATCCATTTCCCTGGCAACTAACTTTCCCCTACGGTGCTAGATTCTTTTTCTAGGATGTTAAATGTTATGAGCTGAGAGATTCTTGAGAAGCTCCGCAGTGGCCAATTATTTGAGCCCCTAGGATTTAGGAGGGGAAAAAGAAAAGGTGAGGAGAGGGATGAAAATCTGTTAAATGTGAATTGTCCTTCTTGTCGATATTAAGAATGTTAACTTGCTTTTGCACGTGGTCAGGTTCATTGTTCAACTAAGATAATCAGATAATGTAAATTAAAATATTGAATTTCTCTTTGGCAGTTTTCTCTGTGAAGTTAATCGTGATTAGTACCGTTCCCATGATATTTGTTTTGAGAGATCGCTGGCTTCTCACCCCTCCACCCCTAAAATAGCTACCTTTATAGGGCTTCAACACAAGTTTACACAGGTAGCTAATTTGAAAGTTCTGTGTGTTTTCTCCTCTGCTCCTTAGCATGTCAAGGCCGAACCAAAGATTTTCTTGGTCATAATTGTGCAATTGATGGTCACCTGCTAAGAATACTCTCTGAGTGTAAAGTGTTAATGGCCTCTGAAAGATGCTCTCTCTTTTCAGTTAAATTATTAATTATGAAAATTTAATTTATCGTTTTCATTTAGTGGATGAATGTGACTGGCGCAAACTACTCTGAATAGAGCGTTTTTGTCTTAAGGATGGAGTCAGCTCTGAAGATCCTAATATGAATTCAACTCATTTCTCTTCATGTGTTATTAACTCAAGTTGTTTTCAAAGTCTTTTTCAACTCTAGCTTAATTGAAGCTTAAAAAAATAGAGGATTTGTAAATAAGATTATTGTTTCCAAAATATCGATTCTATGTCTCCTTAAGCCCTAAGAGTACTGTAGCATATTTTCCTTAAGAGTTTGTAATTAACTCACATTAGAGTCGGTCTTTGGGGAATAGGGGTGCGTGGGAAGGACTATGACAAGTTGAAAATGCTTGAAATTCACCTCCAAGTGTATCTTACTGCCACATGCAGACAGTTGAGAGGGTAGAGGTACGGGTTTATTGTTTTCTGGACCCCTTGTCTTTTACGGTCTGTTGCCATTTGGACTTGAAATGCCGTCAGCTAGATACTGGCCTGTTCCTAAAAGGAACTTATGTAAGACACAGGGCTTTTCTGGTGTTGATTTTTCTAAAATCACACATATTTTCAATGGCGTTTTCCCACAAGAATCTATTAGATAAGTTTGCAAGATGTAATATGTGTGAGTCCTTAAGGCAGATGGACAGATAGCTTGTGAGGTAAATGATTACGATTGATGGCCCCATGAGCCATCAGGTGTTTAAAAAGCCGGATTGTTTAAGGCTCTGTAGTGGGTATAGAATTGTTGTGACATGGGCTTCAAGGTCCTGGGGTTTTCAATGTTCGACATCAAAACTGTACATGGAAATAGATCTTTAAATGATCTTAACTATCAAACTTTTGTTGTTCTTGTGTTACTATAGAATGTCATTTGCAACAGAGCATAATGAAAACAACACCAGAGCTGACATTTTAAATCCTTTTTTAAACTGGGGCAATTGGTTTTGGATTATAGTTGGAGATGGGGATTTTTTTTCTTTGTTTCACCTTTTGACTGATCGTATGTATGCATTAGGTTTTTTTTTTTTAATGTGTTTGAATTTTTAAACAAATTTTAAACAAAATCTAAGAGATGCTATCTTGGAACTGAGAAATTAGAGGTGGAAAAATCTATGAGTGCACCTTTAAAGTATTAGTTCAGATTTGTGATGTTAAGAGTAAGATGCTGAGGAGAAGCCACCTGTAAATTAAAATGAAATCTGCTCCCCCCCTCCCCCCACCACATTTGGTGAGTAATCTTACTGACAAAGAGAAAAAGTTACCCTGAGTCAACTTGGTGCATTAACCTTTTTTTTGTTGAGTGCCTCCAAGTCGGGATAACCTGAAAGATGTCTGTATGGTCTAATTAAACTGGAAGGCAGTTCTAGGGACATCACTGTTAAAGCTGTTACACCAGACCTCATTATTTTATAGATAAAGAAACCATTAGAGGAGCAATGGGACCAGTCCAAGAAGGCAGTGGTATTACTGCTTCCCCCTCCCCACTAAAAGGACAAATGCAGGAGTCATTCATTGAATGCCTGCTGTGTACCAGGACACTGTACTTAGGCTTTCATAGTAGCTATAAGGGTGGTGGGTGTTGCACCCATTTCACAGATGATGTTTGAATAGATTATATTCTTGTTCATGCTATACAGGCAGTAAGTGGTGAAGCTGTGGTTCGCTTGTGTGTGTATATGTATATATGTGTATGTGTGTATTATATAAACACATGTTTATGTGTTGATACAGAGAGAAGAGAGGACAGAATTTTTGTTGGGAATGGTGGAGAGTTATAGGAGATACATGCCTATCACTTATTTAGGATTGACTGTCTAATTTGATTCAAATCAGTGAATTGATCACTCTTGTTTGATTCAAATTCACAGTTATTCCATGAGCTCATGAACTAAAGAAAATATATTTTAATTTAAAACTTTTCTTTTTGTTTACCAAGTACCAGCAAGATGAAAGTCAAAAGCCTTGAGTTCTTTTTTTTTTTTTTTTTCAGATGGCTTTTAAAGTTTTTTTGGAAAATGCCATTACCAATAATAATAAAATACAGTGCTGAGATTTGTCACCCAATTCCTTAATAGACATAAGAAGAAATTAAAACGTGAAGATGCTAAAAGAAGGATGGTGTGTATGGTACTTTAAGGAAATTTTTTAAAGAAGTATTTTCAGGTGGGATTTCTGAGTGCCTATCTCAGTATCAACTGCTTCCTGAAACCAAAAATTCCTCCCATGTTGGCATTTAGAACACTAATGTTATCTTTGATCTGGGTTAGAGGTATTATTTTAACTGAGTGTTGCTGTTTAATTGTAATTTGCTGGATTGAGATTACTCTGGCATCTGTTGATGAGATGTGGTCAGCTGGGAGGAATAAGAACCTTGCAAGATAAGATGAAAAGAAGATAGGATTTTCAGATATGAACCCAGTGATTAAGATTTCATAGCCTCATTAAGAATGTTTTCCATCCCAGCGGCCCCTCCCCCCCAACACTATCATAATAGCATATTTGCCTTCTGATAAAAAACTGCAGTCTCCTTCCCTCTTTTACGTAAATCCCCAGATTTTTCACTCCTCCTTACTCCTTTCTCATAGCTTTGTTTCTTACAAGTTCAGCACCCACTCTCTTCTCATTGAGGCTTTTATATACAGCCATGTATGATGGGGGTCTGATGTCACTGTAGTAAATTGTAGACAGACCTCACAGTTGTCAATACTATCAGAATCTCTTGCCTGATTTGCATTTCACTGGGAAACCTTGGGATTTTCAGTACGTGGCAAGGAGCCCAGTGAGAAATCAGTCACTGATGTCTTTTTCACTTCCCATGCTGAACCTCCAAACTTAAAAAATCTTTATTTCCCATTTAGAGTATTAATACCGGAAGTTTTTTAGTTTTCTTTCAGAGGAGGCTTCGGTTTTTGCTTTGCGTTGGCAGATTAGGCTGTGATGAAGAGTTAGCTATTTCTCAGTGTCATATTTGTTCTACAAAACTGCAGAAGAGAGGCTTTGTAAAGTCCAAGTGATTTCCAGCTCATTAGCCCCTCCCTGTCCTCGTGCCCTTCTGTGTGTATTTCCACTATCTGGGTGGAGCAGGTGATATAAGGAAGCCAGCCTCCGCTCTGTGCTACTTGTGTAGCGGTGCAGAAAATACATTTTTATTTTTCCTCAAGAAAAAGCTCTTGCTGAACTTGAAGGGAAACAGAGCTGCACATTCCTGGAAAAACCTTGGTGGGAAACAAAAACTAATTAGCGCGGTAAATGTGATGCTCGCAGGTAATTGTAAAATAATTATTCCCCTCTAGCATCATCAGTGTTTAATTGTGCCATCCAATATTCTCATGCTCTGAATCTAGATGTGAAGGGATGGAAACCCCCCATCTCCTCCTGGGAATGTCTTTTTCATTTACTGTAAGCTTCAGACTCTTCTGAAAGGACTGTTAAGAAGAATGAGGGGGAACGTACGGGGGATTTTCAGCAGCTTCACTCTTCCCGTTTGTTCCAAACCGTGATGGAAAGGGATTAATCCAACTAGTTTTATAGAAGTACAATTCCACTTATGTGGTTGAAATACCTTGTGAACATATTTGAGATGTACATGTTCACATTGTTACCCATGGAGTTTTATGAGCAGTCTGTTTTATGAACTGCAGATTGTATATTATGTTCAGATCCCGAGAGTGACGCTTTAAAATCAGCTGATGATTTAAAATGAAGTGCTAATAAATATGTAATCATGTGGTTCTCAAAATGACAGATGAGTACAAATTTCAGTTTTTGGTTAAATTTTAATTCCTCCATTGGAATGAATGCCTCAGAGCCAACTTGTTGGCAAATTATTAGACCCATATTTTTTAATTTCCCCTCCTAAAGATATATGTAAATCAAGTTTAGGCTGCATTTAGACTAAAATATCATTTTAGTTTATTCTCAACTTTTCTGCCAGATTCATGTGGCCTTCTACTTAAGGTCAGATTTTTAAATAAATCTGTTTGAAAGAGACCTCAGTTTAAATGATGCATGCCCCCTTTCCATCAGCAGAAGTTCCTTTAATAGTGATAGTGCTTTAAAAATGGGGTACGGGCAGTGTGTGAATTTTAAGTCTTAATAATTAAAGAAATCGGTGGTTTGTTTTCTCTGTGAGATTGTTTATGATTCTGTCTGTCATGATCGTAGAAATCAAGTTCCCCCAGCCCATTTGCCTGACATTTATAGACTCAAACAGGACTGAAGACTTCCAGGGGTCACAGATGATGGCGCTGACTCACTCCTCAGAGAATGCATTTCATTTCAGCTGATTTCTCTGACATTTTGACATCACTTGTGGACAGCTTTTGAAAAAAATTTGTTTTTGAGCTTCATGGAACAGAATAGTTGTTCAGCTTCCATACTAGGATCGAAAATTCAATGTTTTTATGCTGAAGGGGCTTCATTTTCGTGCCTTTTCACAAAGAAGTTCATAGCCAGACTTGGGCTCATTAAATTTTAAGATGGTATTTTAGATCCTTTTCCTTGAATGATGTCTTCCTGTCTCCTGGTCTCCTCCTGTAGCAGGAAATTTGTACCACATTTATGTGACAAAGTCAGCTGATCTTCAGGCTAAAAGAGCAAAATATTTTGTTGTTCACCTGGTTGTAAATGTGTGTAAAAATGGGTGCACACGTGTATAAAGATATATGTATGTAGATATAGGTGAAATATATATATATATGTATTTGTTGTTGCTCAGTTACCAAGTCATGTCTGACTCTTTGTGATCCCATGGGCTGCAGTGCGCAAGGCTCCTCTGTCTTCCACTGTCTTCCTGGACTTTGCTCAGATTCATGTCCATTGAGTTGGTGATGTTATCTAACCATCCCATCTCATCCTTGGCCCCCCACTTCTCCTTTTGCCTTCAAATATACACACACACACATATATATACACACACATACATATATATTTATAATAATTATGTATAAATAAATAACATATATAAAATGAACATATATAAAGTATATGCACATATAAATAAATGTATGCATATATATACACACATCTGTATGGCATATCTTTGGCATAATTCTTCACTTTCTTAAAATACCTTCCATTTAATGGTCTTTGTCTCTAAAAATTATGAAATATTAGTGACACTGCTGGAAATAGTTCTTCGAACGTTGTTTTGACTCTTTGGCCCAGAAGCTCAGAGAAGCTTCTGTTAAAGGTGAAGAAAGTGTCACTGTGATGGACCTGTCACACCTTCTGGGTGAAAAGCTGAGACCCTTCCCACCCGATTGAGTGACTTTTCTCTCCTTGCTGCAAAGTCCTCAGATCTGGGGACTGCTTCTGTTTCTCAGGTGCTGTTGAGATGTTGCTCATATCAAGACTTTACAGGTTTGGCACAGGAAGAAAGGGTCTTCACAGAAGCATATCAGTAGACCCTCCATCGATATTTTCTTGGGTAGATGTGGCTGGGGCTTCCTGTTGCTGCTGAGAGGAGAATTTGAAATCCCACATGTAGTGGGATTCCAGCACATCAACTGAACATCTTAAAAAGGCTAAAGCTACAGGAGATTTGTGGACCTGTAAGGGGATATGTTGGTATAAACCTTTTTCAGCACACAGGCACACCTTGATGCCCGATTGTTTTCTCTGTACATCTCCAGAGTAAGACATTGGGTGTCACACAAATGAGGCTGATGTAGGCTGAAATCTGGTGTTTCATATTCTCCTTGGAGGAGGAGGGAAATCTTAGGGGAGTAATAAAAGAGACAGATGATAGGAAAAAGCGTAGGAAGGAAAACTTTTGGTTGTGGACTAATGGATAGTCATCCCGTGCTCTTATTCAGCTCTCCTGAATCTTTGCACCCTAACCCAGTCTTCTCTAGGTCATTAACAGAACAGCTCTTCTAAAGTTTTCTACCTGCTTTTCTTAGGTCTTACTGATGTATATCTTTTGCATTCTTTTCTGTGAGTCTTTCAGTGGGCTTCTCTAAGCCCAATGTATGGTCCCTCTTCTGAGGAGTTTCCTGAATTTCAAGAGAGGGGGCCACATCCGTTCGCAACACCGTTCTCAGAACTGCAGCCTTGAGAAGGGCAACACCTGAACCCCGTGGCCATCCCTTGCAGCATCCCTGGCACAGCTGGTGTTTCTGTGCATAGAACTATATTTTGACTTCCTAGACTATGGGAGGGGTGTTGATTTTTCTGGTTGGGCAGAAGGGCAGCATATTTCGGAGTGATTAACTTTATGGACGTCATTGTCTTCGCCTGCTCTATTTGGCTCTGCTGCAGCTGTGTTTGCCTTCTCAAAATTGTCACCAGGAGGCCTCCAGCTGCAATTATTCCCTGCAGTTTGTGCTGGTAGCATCCTTCCTTGTGATTCCTGTGGTCCACCCTGCCATCTTGCCTCAGCGTCAGGAGTCAAAGGCAACACACGAGTTCCTTGGGGAAAACCTCATGGCTGGTTAACACAACTGGCAACTCCATCTCAAGACAGTAACAGCTAAGTCATCTTCATTTTACATTCTGTTGAGACCTGTCAGGGTGCTGCTCTCTCTTCACAAAAAGCCCATATTTTCCCCTTTTTTTCCTCCCTACTTCTCTATTGCTCTTCAAAGGCAAAGAGTTGATGCCAGCATCTACTGATGGACGGTATTTCTTCCTTGTCTGTATTACTAGAGCAGTTCGGAGCAGGTTTTATTTTGGTTTTGAGTATAATTGCTTTAGAGTGTTGTATTTTCTGCTGTACAACAAGGCAAATCAGCTGTCTGTATGCATATATCCCCTCCCTCTTGGACACCCCTCCCGCCTCAGATCCCTCACCCCACCCATCTAGGTCATCACAGACCCCCCGGGCTGAGCTCCCTGGGTGTGCAGCAGCTTCCCACTAGCGCTCTATTTAACACAGGGCAGTCTGTAATGTGACAGACGCTTTACCGTCTGAGCCACCAGGCAAGTCCCAGTCTATAGTGTCAATCCCAGTATCCTAATCCGTCCCACCCCTCTGTCTCCCTATGTCTGTTCTCTATGTCTGCTCCTCTGTTCCTGCCCTGAAAATAGGTTCAATCTATCCCACTTTTTTTTTAGATTCCACATACATGGATTAGCAATATCCATGGAATATAGCAACCCTAGAGTGATGTGTTTCTTTTTTCTGACTTGCTTCAGTCTGTATGACAGACTCTAGGTCCATCCATGTCTCTGCAAATGACCCAGTTTGTTCCTTTTTATGGTTGAGTAATATTCCATCATATATATATACACACACACATATACATATATACATACATATATATGTATATATATATATCTCACATAGTTATCCATTCATCTGACAATGGACAGAGTCAGGACAGAGCAGATTTTTACTTTTGGTATTTTCAGACACCTCACAAAGCACCTCATTGCAGAGGAGACTTAGAGCATTTTTTTCCTGTTAGCTGAGCCCCTCCCACAGAATTTTCTTTTCTCTCAAGATTTTAGTAAAGGTTGGTCTTCATATAGAAACCGTGTAACTTCAGTTGTCTGTGCGTGGGTCTTAATCTCGAATTAGAACTTCCTCTTGGATCGCTTCTGCTTGCTGGGGACGCTTGCCCTGCATCAGGGGCTGCTCTGTGTAGCAGAAGGGCACCACCAGGGATGTGGCTGCAGGATCTCTCCACCAGGGGCTGGAAGGTCATCCTTGAAGGATGAGCATCTTTTCCTAAACAAGAGTCTCCAGCCTTCTCCCGGCCTGTCTCCTTATTTGTCCCACAGCCCCCCCTAGTCTCAAGTGACTTGCCAAGACTCACGTAGAACATAAGGAGGCTCGGGTACACTGCCTTGTGTATGCCCCAGGATTGCTGTGAAGCTCATGTCCTGAGAGGGATGACAACCTAAATATTTTACAGCTTCGTGTTACTTAAGACCGACCAAAGCTCACCTGCCTTTCCTGGGGGAAGCACACGCAGGGAAACTTCATTACAACTGACCAGTTAATGTCTTCTCCCTCAGAACATCCATGCTCTAACGTCTTGGCTAAAGACTCATAAAGCAATATTGCTCCCATATAAACTTTCAGACAGGACCACATTAAGAAGACTGATTTTGTTTTGGTTTTTTTTTTCCCCCTCTCTCTTTCTGCTCAATGATTGAGAAATAAAATACAGTTCGTGTTCCAGCTGTGAATTTGTGGTCAGACCTTACATTCTGAAATGGGATGAAGCAGAAAGCAATACCTCCCTCCAGTATCCCCATAGGTATATTTGGAAAAGCAATCTGTACACCAGCTGGAACAGATCTTGATTTTCTTATGGGAGGAGCCTCAGCTGCTCATCTCATCTGATGGGGCTCCTAACCCTGGCAGAAACCCAACCATGATATGAATGTGGAGATGAGTATTGTAGGCCTCTGTTGCCTGCTGGCCTCGTGAGGGGCCCAGATGAGAAAATGCCAAGAGTCTCTGAAGGAGGAAAGGACTTGGAATCAGTGATTTTTTTTTAGGAGTTGGCACAGTGGGTGGAGGTGGGCAGCTGGGCACACGGCTCATCCTGCTTTTCTGCTCTGATTATACAAGCCCTTACTTCTCGTGACACAGTGGATAGTGTCCTTGAAGTCCTAAAAAGCCAGAGTTGCTGCAACCAGTTGAAGGTTATAGGTCAGTTGATGGATTATGATCGGATTCAGCTGGGAAGCCTGACACCTCCTCTGAGTCCATTGACTGAAGGACATCCTCCATGGTAGGTCAGGGGACACGTGGCACCCACTCTGGTCAAGGGAGTGATGTTGCCGGTGAGACACCCCCCAGGTCATGAATGTAACCTCCCAACCAAAAATCCATTGCCTCCTGTCTCAGACCACTTTGCATGAGGGTGAACTCAGGTACTATCAGAGATGACAGCTGATTCTGAGATCATTGTGGGAGGGACATGGGATCCATGGGTGGAAGCTGGCAGAATCTTTTGAAAAGGGGCTGCCTTACAGATTCTACAACTGTTTCTTTACAAATTGATGAGTTCTTTGCAATTGGCACGTTTGATCTTCTCAGCGTCTAAGACATCTAATTCACTTTGTAGGCAGCCTTTCAGTTGGGCCAAGACTTAGCGTCCAGCTATCATAAAAAGTGACCAAAATTGTACTCCTTTTTTAAGTTTATTTTTAATTGGAGGACAATTGCTTTACATTATTGTGTTGGTTTCTGCCATACATCAGCATGAATCAGCCATAGATATACATATGTCCCCTCCCTCCCACCCCACCCCACCCCACCCCACCCCACCCCACCCCTCCAGATTGTCACAGAGCAAACAGATCTGAGCTTCCTGTGTCATACAGCAAATTCCCACTGGCTATCTGTTTTATTTAGGGTAATGTATATGTTTCAGTGCTATATGTAGATTCCATACATATTCATTAATATAGGATATTTTTCTCTTTCTGAATTGACTTCACTCTGTATAAAAGTCTCTGGGTTCATCCGCCTCATTAGAACTGGCTCAGATGCATTCCTTTGTATGGGCTGAGTAGTACTCCGTTGTATATATGTACCGCAACTTAATTATCCACTTATCTGCCGGTGGACATCGAGCTTGCTTCCACGTCCTAGCTGTTGTACCTAGTGCTGTCATGAACAGTGGGGTACATGTGTCTTTTCTGATTATGGCTTCTCAAGTGTGTATGCCCAGTAGTGAGATTGCTGTGTCCTATGGTAGTTTTCAAAATTGGACTCTTCTCAGCCTCAGGAGCCATGGAATGGCCTTGATCTGGCCTCCCTGTCTTTTTCAGATCTACTCAAGGAACGTGACAGTTTGATCCAAATTGATCTTATATTTTCTGTTCAATAAAATAACAATATCTTCCCAGAAGCCAAAGAAAATGTCTTCTGGTATCAACAAAACTATAATTCTTTGACAACAGCATACTTCTTTTTAGTATGTTTCTCATAATTCTGACTCCTGATGTTTTAAAGAGTGTTGCCTTCTTGTGGGTGTGCTTTCCGAAATATGTTGTGACATTCGCTGTTCTTGATTTAGGATATACTAACAGCCCAGCCACGAAGCTAGGACTTGTATAAACTATCAGTGATCTTCAGAAAACGGTGGCAACGTAAGTTGTACTGTTCTTGTTTTGCAGACGAGGAAAGGAAGGTTCTAGAAAATGAAGGCACGTATCAAGTTGAATTTCAGACGCATTGGAGAATTGGCTGCTGAGTATGTGGATCTTGAGTATGAAATAGTTTCTTAGCTGTGACCTAATAAAGATTGAAGACAAAAGGAGAAGGAGATGGCAGAGGATGAGATGGTTAGATAGCATCACCAACTCAATGGGCATGAATTTGGGCAAACTCTGGGAGATAGTGAGGGACAGAGGATGCTGGGATGCTGCAGTCCACGAGGCTGCAAAGAGTCAGATGCGACTTAGAGACTGAACAACAAAAATAATAATAACCCGCTTTTTTGATACTCTCACGTAAATTGCTTGCTCTTGATTTTGTTTCATCGTGAGACCAATTTCTGAGTCCAGAAAGCAAGTGTTAGAAGAAAGGGTCACCGTAGCAAAACTGAGATCCCTTAATGCCAGAGGCAGGGTCTGTCTTAGAGCTGAGATAAGGAAGCAGTTAACATTGAATGTTAAATGTTAGTCATGCAGTCCTGTTGGACTCTGCAACCCCAGGGACCATAGCCCTCCAGGCTCCTCTGTCTGTGGAATTCTCCAGGCAAGAATACTGAAATGGGTAGCCACTCCCTTCTTAAAGGGCTCTTCCTGACCCAGGGATCAAACCCAGGTCTCCAGCATCGCAGGCAGATTTTTTACCATCTGAGCCACCAGGGAGCCAGTGTAGCTCCTTTTTCTTCATTGAAGAAACTGTCTTCCAGGAAGAGATCTGTTTGCGGGATTTCATCAGACGCCTGGCATCCCACCCCCATTTAATTTCTTCTTCCTGATTTTTGCACCTGATTTAGAGGACTACGTGGCCTTTCTCAGGGTGCTTCCAGCCCATAGCATGTCGTCTTGTGAATTAGAGAAAGATTCTTGCATGGCATTCAGTCCCCGCTGTCCCCCTCAAGTGGTTACTTGCCACCGTGCCCTTTCTATAGTTAACTTGCGGTTTTACCGCCTCTTCATAAATGGCCAGAGAAGTCTGCAATAGAATAAATGTCTCTGTACAAGGTAACACATGGGCTTTAGATGATTGACAGTCGTGACCAACGCAGGCATGATCCCTGGTCCTTTTCAAATGTCAGTACTCTTTTGACCTTTTCATAGCATTTTGCTCAAGTGTATAAACATCGGAGGGCTTCTTTGGTGGCTCAGCAGTAAAGTTTAGCCCACCTGCCATGCAGGAGACGCAGGTTCGATCCCTGGATCAGGAAAATCTCCTGGAGAATGAAATGGCAACCGACTCCAGTATTGTTGCCTAGGAAATCTGATGGATAGAGGAGCCTGGTGGTCTCCAGTCCATGGGGGTCGCAAAGAGTCGGGCATGTCTTAGCAACTAAACAACGATAAACATTTGATGGGACTCTGGGTTTTCAGCACATCAGAGATTTGTGTTTCCTCTGTAGATCGCCAGAGTAGAAGAACCAGTCCCAGAAAAGTTAAGAGTAGAATTCAGGCCTGGGTCTGTCTAACCCACACATCATTTCAGTACCAGATATCAGCTTGTCGAAATGCCTCTATTCTTGGCAGGAGGCGCGTTGTAACCTAAGAGGACGTGATTGGAGTGGAGTTTTCATGCCCCGTGTGGTTATTGTATTCTTGCTACTGATGCAAACATTATCTATAATTACATTTTCAAGTGACTGAAAATTGCAGGCTTTGTTGAACAAAAATACAGCCAAAGAATGGAATGTATATCCACTCCACCCTCATTATAAGGCTTTCAGAAATCAGACTATAAGGCCCAATACTGTGGCTCTCAAACGACGTGATACCAGCTCCATTCTCTGATGTTTGAACACTTTGTCAAAGTGCTGGGTTCCCAACAATGATCATAAAATTGGAGGAAAATGTTATTACTCTTTTAGTGCTCTGCCGGCTCCATTGTCAACTCTGTCACAGTGTCAGGATCTACTCACAAATCCTCTGTTTCCAGGATGTCATATCCAGAAGCCACAATTTGATTTAGATCCAAGAAATGGTGGGCCACTTTGAGGGAGTTGGTTGAGATAAAGACACTGTTGCTTTCCTGGAGTAGATTCTGTTACATCCTTATGACACATTGTCTTAAGACTGCCTGGCTTCCCACCTAGGGTGCGATTAAAAAAATAAAATTGCCTCCATGGGGACCTACTGCAAGTTAGACCTTTGCCTTGGTCTTAGAACCCGGCCATGGGACAAGAAAAATATCCTGGCCAACCTCATTCTTCTAGACTCAAGATAAGAACCCCCCCCCCAAATCTATTTTCACTGAGAACTTAAACCACATGGAATTTAAAAAAAAAAGAGAATCTGACATGTGAGACCATAGTACTTCGCTCATTGTTGATTAGCGCCCAAAAATTCAGGGAACCCTTGAAATAGAAAGTATTCCTTGGTTTTGGATGGAAGGCAAACAGGAGTAAGAAATTATAGCGACGTTATTGTTAATTTGCTTCTAGGATATTAAACTTGTCACTGACATGGTTCACAAAACTACAGTGTGCTGTCTCAGCCCTAGTAGAGTTCAGGCTCTTTGCAAAATTGAAAAAATCATTGGGGTGCTTTAATTCAGAAAAGGAGCTGGGCAAACACTTGAGTCAGGCTCCCAGGAAACCCACAGGCCTTTCCTGATTCTGTCGAGTTCTGCCCTGACAGGTAGGACCCCAGTGTCATCAAAGAGGCGTTTTTCAGGTCATAATTAAAGTGTGGGCAGTTGGAATCCACTTAGTTCTGGTGTATACCTGGTGAACTGGATGCTCGTGTGTGTGTGTGTGTGTGTGTGTAAGTAAAGATTCTAGAAGGTGAAAACACGTGTCTGTCATAGTGTATTGTAACACACATATTGTGTTACCTTTTCTGACATAAATTATAAACTCAAATGTGTGTACAGTTGGGATATGGATAGACCACTTTATACTGTAATATGGAAGTTATGTTTTTAACATTCATAGAGATGAAATGAGATAATTTGGGAGTCCAGGTAAAATGCTTTCTATGTGTAATACAATAAATCAACAAGATTGTGTGTGTGTGATTTTTTTTTTCATTTTAAAAAATCTAAAGGGGTTGTTGCAGCTGTTGACACTTTTGTGGCAGCGGAAATCCTGAGACCTAGCCATTCTCTATAATAGAATATAATTGCCAGATTGTGAGGTGTAAGTGAGGGCAACTCAGTTTGTGTATTTTACCAATTCCCTTTGTGAATTACACTCTGCCACATTCAGCATGCTTTTTTGACAGGTTATGTGTTTATATCTCTAAGTGCCTGGGCTTCCCATAGCTTGGGTTCTTAACCAATCAGCAAAACTTACTTGAAGAAATTTAATTAGCCTAGAGCCAAAATAAATTAGCTTTTAAAGTTATCTAATTCTCAGGGTTTCTTGTTTGCTGCTGCGGTAGCAAATTGGCTCCGCTGTGGTGTAGCCACTCGTGCGCGAGTCAGAACGTACAGTTGTACTGGCCGTTGTACAGTTTGTGCTGCACACTGAATGGTTAAAATTAAGTTGGACAGCTGAGGAGTTGAGGATTTGTGAGTCACCACTGACCTATTCATTGGCTGAATCAATCAGTTCTAAACATTTTCTCAACTGAGATCTGCGTGTGTTTCTTTAGCTCTAAAATACCTGCCCGTGAACAAGAGTTGGAACCTATGTTAAGTGTCAGCCTTTAATGTATTGGCTGGTTGCTGCTCATTCTAGGTGTTACAGAATTTTATGGAGTGTTAACAGTAGTTCATATTTTAAGTTAAACATTTGGTTACTTGGAGGTTTTGTCTATCAGTTTCTTTCTTTTTTGAGGAAATGCAGGTTTAAGATGAAGAAGGTTCTGCACTGTTTGTTTTTGGGTTCTGCCAAGATTAGTAAAGGATTTTCTTGTTGGAAAATGAAAATATAACTGTTATGTCTTTCTAAAGACCTTTGTTCATTATCCTGTGGATCAGGTGAGGGGAATATGATATTGCCTCAGTTTTTTGCTATACATACATCCTTCCTGGAGTTCTTAAAAATATGATTACTAAGGACATTAAGTGGAGGAAACGTGGTCTCTTGGTGGTGATATGCATGTACGTTTATGGTCTTGGCCACCGGGACTGTAGAAGCCAGGCAACTTGAGAGAGGGGGAAACGTTCACTGAAACATGTAATATTGCAGTTCTTTCCCATTTAAAACAAAAAAAGCTGCAAGAGTAATAGTGCTCCACCCACTCCGTTAGGTCCAGTTGGATCAGATGTGATCCACAGAATTAATTGTGCAAGCAAAGAAATCTGGATTTTTATCCTGTCCAACTTTTTGCACCTTCAGCTTCCTGTAGACAGACTCTTGAATTTATGCTTGATCTAGAATCTGGAGACCAAGCAGGCATGTAATGTGAAAATAAGCCAGTTTCCTAGCAGCCACGTACCAGTAGCTCAAGATATGACCTCCAGTTGGGACTCAAGACGCAATGAGTATGTGCCCTGGTTTCTAGAGAGTCTGCCAGTTTGCCCCCGTCATACTGGCATCACCATCAATAGCATCTGCCTTTCACTCTAAAAAGTGTCCCATATTTGATGATAAATTACGTGGTCCCCTTCTCATGTTTGGTCCTGTCTCACTAGCTTTCTTAAATATAAACATGTTTGCCAGCTTGTAAAAGTCGATACATAGGACTAACCCAAACCTTTCCACAAAAAGGGTTATTATCCATGCTTTGACACATTCAGAAAAAAGCATTATTTTTTGTCTGATCTGTTCCCTTGCTTAAATCCTTAGAAAAGTTCTTCAGAATTGAACAGAAGTTTGCTCGCTGTTTCTAATGCATTTGTATGGGCACTTTGGGATGGACTAGCTCATTAGATCGTTTCTTTCTGACTGAAACCTCTTGTTCTGAAAATTCTCGTCCACAACTTTGTCTGATCACCATTCCCCCAGCACACAGATTCGGCATTTGAGGACGTGGACACCGTATTTACAGGGCTGCCTTTCCATTCGGCTCTGTTAAATTCATGAAATAACTGCCACATTCTGGAAAGCTCAACTTGGTGGCTCCATTAGTTTTGTTAAAAGTTCAGCTGGCGCGTGAGCAGAGCCAGAGAATGATCTGATGGCGCAGCCTTTCTTTATCCTCATGCTCTCCCTGGTGAGATGGGAGCAGGAGAGCCCAGTGAAGATAGGATGGCCCCAGGGTGTCCACTGATGTTTTTGAATTTCAGTCTCTGGGGTGCCTTTTGCCCTCACCCATGCTAATTCGTCTTTCTCCTTCCATACTGGAATTTCAGAGAATTTGTGCAATCTATGCGTTTAAAATCGATTTCCTGATTTTTTCTTTTTTTTTACATTTATACCCAGCTGTTTGTTATTCAGTGCAGCCATCAGCATCTGAGTCTCAATGGACCATGTAATGTGCAGCTGTAGCCAGATGTAACACTTCTGCTCTCTAAATGTTTCCGTTAGAAGCTTAGAGAGGCAGGCTCACAACTGCTGATAACCAGGTTGCTGGCATTAATTTACCCTCTAGAGCTACACAAATTCTGCCTGGCAGTTTTATTTCACGACCAGCAAGCTGAGCGGTGTCTGCGATCTCCATCCCCAGTAGCAGTGTTGACACTGTATATATCAAGTAAATCCACACTGATATGAAAGGTGCTTATTCGGCTAATTCAGACGGCAGGAAGCTAGCTGTCTGATGTGCATGCATGACACTCTGCAAGCAAGGTTGTACTCGAGAAACGCTGGCCAGGATTCATAGCCAACCTTGGCCCAGATTAAAGTAAGTTCGTAAACTAGTCTCTTGAAGAGAACATTTCTTAGGAAAAATAACCTTAGGATCATTTCTCTGCCTTCTATAGTCAAACCTTGTTTCTGGTTTGCACTTATTATTCAAATCTGTGTCTCCTTTTGTATTTGTATGATGTATCTTTGTTTAGAGGCTATAGCTTCTACCAAATTTAATTACTTCCCTTGGAGGCTTTAAATTGAGGGCAGCTTCTATTAATTGTTAATTACATTCCCTTGCCATTTACACAGCAAAAGTGCAGTTTCTAATTGAGGGTCTGTTCTGTACAGTGACAAGCAACTTCTTCCGTCTCAATATTTACCTTTCTGTGGGGTCCGATTTTTATTTCTCTCATCTTATCTTTTATTAAACATAAAAGTAGACATTCCAGTGATATATTGGCCATTCCTATGATCCAGTGTTGTTATACATCTCAGAGAGAGACGTGGGACTCATATTTGGCTCTGTGTTGCCATCTGGTGGTGTCTTGGTCTTTCATAGCCTCAGACCAGTTTCTGATGAGAAGATGGTACCCAGGGTCTGTTCCCTTCTTCGTTTCACCCCACAGCCTCTCTGGGGATTTGAAGTTAGCCTTGCTCCCCACTGGAGGCTTGAGGGAAGCATCGCTGTGGCTCTGTGTTTTTTGTGTCATTAAGTATGCATTGCATGTCTTCTGGATATTTGGCATCTTGCATTGCACAGTCTTTGATTCTCAGTGTCGTTCTCAAACTTCCTTTTCTAGAAAGCTTACATCCTCGACTAACCTGTCTAGCCTGAGAGGGGGAGGGAGGAGATATGTCTCAACGTTTGACCTAGTGTTCTATCTGGATGTCTTCTGGAGAGTGGTATTTTTGCCCTAGTAGCCGTGCTTTGAGTCAAGTGGAGCCTGTCTGCTTGGTGATGGCTACTTCCTGAGAACCTTGAGTTGGCTGCAGTTCCTTTTCAGCAGTTTGTTAAGAGCATTAGGAATCTCAGGAAGGGTTTGGTAATTTACTGAAAAAAAAAAAAAGAGTTGTTTGTTCATTTATTTATTAGACTTGATGATTCACAAGCTCAAGTAACTTCCCCGCCCAGCTTGGACTGTTTCATTTCTTACTGACATCTTCATCTCCTCTTTGAAGTGGATCTGCCGTAATACTTGGCTTTCGTGTGATGATGTGCTTCTGTTCCATAGCCCCAAAACTTATTTAAAAAAAAAAAATCAGAAAGGTAGAGAGCAAGAAAGAATCAAGCTACAGGTTGAATTAAAGAGCAGGGCAAAGTGGAAAGTATTAAATCCTTTGTTATCCAGGAGGTTAGGTTTATAGCAAAACCAAAACGATGGTAGCCTGTGGTTTTTAGTGAAGTTTGTAAAAATAGAAAAAAACAAAACTGCTTGACAGTGCCTAGACCTCCAGGTGGATAGTCATGCTGCAGTAGAAATCTGCCATCTCTAATAGTAAGAGATGCTGAAGGCAGGCATGCACACTAGTGTGTGTCCTCAGCTGCCGGGATGGCTGCCTCTGGAGGGCCCAAGGCACACCAGCAAGGAGAAGCCTGGGTCAGGTTGGGGCGCGGGCGGCCCATTCCAGCCTCACTGGAGAAATGACTTCCCTCGGCCCCACCTGCATCCTGGCGGCTCTTGGTGAAGTCCTTTTGGAACTGGCCTTTGTTCTTACGGGGGAAATGCTGCTCTTATAAAGAATGCATCTAGGGTGGTTTGCACTGCACTGTGCCACCAGGTTGTGCTGGTGGAGGTATGTGGTGTGTGAAATCGAATGGTCTTTCAGACTGTGGGGCTTATTAAGTTATTGATACAGGATAGTTGTCAACTTAGGCAAGGTGTGGAGATAATCCTATTAGAAAGTGATTCCTCTTCTACTGCAAATTCATGAAAAAAGATACAATGCTGGGACAGTAGGAATTCTGACAGGATTTCTGGGATCAATTTAGTGTTATGCAATACACAGTCATCAAAATGAATTCTGGAATGACAGAATGTCTGTGGCCGCACTGGGGATCTCATATATATTATGCTCATCCATATAGAGATCATATGTAAATTACAGACAGAGGTGGGGTTCAGTGCTCTTTCTTAAGGGTTATGTTTTTTAAATTGTATTCAAGTAGAGTTAATTTACAATGTGTTAATTTCTGCTGTAGAGCCAAGTGATTCAGTTGTACATACATATAACATGTACATATTTTTCCATCTTCTTTTCCGTTATGGTTTATCACGGTATATTGAACATAGTTCCCTGTGCTGTACAGGAGGATCTTGTTTATCCATCATCTGCTAATCCCAGCCTCCTAAGGATCATGGTTTCAAAATGTGCTATAACCTTTTGTGTAAATATCACACGTCAGACTCTCTCAATATTTGGAACCCCAGCTATGGGCTTACAATCAGACAGTTAGTATCAATTATATGGGTTGGGTGCATTTTTATTAAAATATTTCTGGCAGTGATGAAACGCACTTATTAAGTTTGATTTTGGAATTAAAACTGGAAAGCTTTACAGAATCATGGAAATGGAGGAGAGGGGCCTTCTGTAAGGGCTTCCCTGGCGTCTCAGTGGTAAAGAATCCACGTGCCGATGCTGGAGATGTTAGAGATGTGGGCTTGATCCTCGGGTCGGGAAGAAGAAATGACCTGGAGAAGCACACGGCCACCCGCTCCAGTATTCTTGCCTGGAGAATCCCATGGACAGAGAGGCCTCTCTGGGCTACAGTCCATGGGGTCACAAAGAGTCAGATGTGGTCAGCGACTGAACAGGCACTTTATGTGGGAAGCCTTCTCACTCCTTCCCCACCCCTCACTGCCCCCAGCGCTGAGCACCCTGTCCTCCCGTGGCATTTTGCGTCTGAGTTGTGTCTCTTCCATTAGACTACAGTACCCTGAAATCAGAAACCAAGATTCAGTGAGCTGATGACCGCAGCGCCTGGCACTCCTTCCAGCCCAGAGGAGGTGAGGGCGTGTCACATGGCGTGGAACAGGAAGAAAACTCAAGAGCTAACATTGCTGGGGTGGAAGTGAGCTGAGCAAATTGTCCTGGAATTCCCGCCTAGGCTGGGAATGTAGGGACACACAGACAAAGAACATGTCATCGGAGCTGACAGCGGCACTTTCTGAAATCCTTGAGTTCAGACTCTGAGTGCCTTAAACCTGGACTTCAAACCTTTGGCTGTGGACTTTGCTATATTGGCCCAAGTGCACATTTGGTTTCCTCATGTAAGTGTTAGGAGCTTCCAAATGCACATTATTTGAGGAAAACAACTGGAGAGTCACAAGTTTGTTTTTAAAGCTTTATTGAAAGCCACTCAGTGGAAGATCAGTGTTAAGTGTGTGTGTGTAATAACTGTGGTCATTGAAGTAAGAACTTGCATATCAGTTTTTCGGGCTAGTTTCATTACAGGCTAAAGGATAATTATATATTTCTTATATTTTACACTTTTATGCCAGTGCTACTGGGGGTGACCATGGGTCCAAGCAATGCAAATATGTATATAGAGACTTTTTAACATCCACTATAACTTCAGAACATAGTATGTGTTGCGGGCCGGGGGCGGTGCACTGGGGTGGAGAAGACTGTAGTTATCTTTTCTATTCTTCTGTCATGCTGATGTTACCGTGTCATCTCCACAGAAAGGATCTCAAAGACACTCTAGGGATTGAGAAGAGCAAAATGTGTTGATGGTGTGTATCTGGGCTAATAGAAACTGATTTTTAATTGAAGATTTCCCATTTTCCAGGAGTTCAGTGTCTCTTTGTTCAATCGTTGTGTCTGACTTTGCGACCCCAGGGACTGCAGCACGCTGGGCTCCCCTGTCCCTCACCATCTCCAGAGTTTGCCCAAGTTCATGTACATTGGCTTGGTGATGCCATCCAACCATCTCCTTCTCTGCCGTCCCCTCCTCCTCCTGCCTTCAGTCTTTCCCAGTAGCAGGGTCTTTTCCGAGGAGTCCGTTGTTCTTATCAGGTGGCCACAGTATTGGAACTTCGGCTTTAGGATCAGTCCTTCCGATGAGTATTCAGGGTTGATTTCCTTTAGATTCAATGTCTCTTAGGAAACTGTAAATTTTGAAAGAAAAAAAAAAAAGAAGTGTCATTTCCATGTCATAGGCAGGGGGACCAGGTATTCTAAGGGAAATGGGGACGGGAGAGGTGAAAGAAATCCCATGCCAGTGCAGACCAGGTGGCGTTCCTGTATTTAACCACATCTTCACAATGTTCTTTGTGAGAATTGCCTCCAACAACAAGGAGATAATTCAAAACAAGCATATACAAGACTCAGACATCATGTTTTAGAGAAGAAATAAAATAGGTTCTCTGTTACGTAAACACACCAACGGATGGTTAGTGCCTGATAAGGTCTTAGTCTGCTATAATGACATTTTCACATCTGATAAATTGCATCATATAATCAAAGTAACAATAGTTTATAGAGACTTTAAAGGTATAATTTGTATGGAATTTTAATTATGGAGCGGTAGAGTTCTGAGCCACCAGGAAAACCTATTTTATGCTGTATTTCCTATGTAGCCACTTGCTGTGTTGCGCCTTTTTATTGTTCTGGTCCTGTCGGTCTCTCCCTCTTCCCTATCCCATGACTTTAGTAATTGTTTCTTGGCTTGACAAATACTTCTGAAATGCCTGCATATGTGCCAGTGACTGTTCTAGGTGCAGCCATTTGTAGAAGAGATACTTTTTTACTTGCCTTCCGCCTTGTGAATTCCCTTCTTCCAGCCATTTCACCTTCTGCCTTGTAGACTTTTCCATGGTGCAGCTGTGTGGTGCCTGCTGTTTACCTCCGTCTCTGTGGTAGGTTGTTTTAGTTGCTATTTTCCAGCCTCCTGCCCCTAATAGTGTCTTAGCTCATGGCTGCTATAACAAATTACCACAGACGGGGTGCTTAAACAGCAGATATTTATTTCTCACAGTTCTGAATGTTGGAAAACCCAGATCAAGGCACTGGCACAGTTCTGATTCTTGATGAGGGCTCTCTTGGTTTGCACACAATCGCCTTTTTTTGCAGAAAGAACTTCTGCAGTCTTTGCCTCTTATAAGGGCACTAATCCCATCATGAGGGCCCCATCCTCTGACCTCATTTAAACCTAACTAGCTCCCTGAAGGTCCACCTCCAAATACTTTGGCTGTTGGGGTTGCAGCATATGGATTTTGGAGGGATATAAACATTCTGTCTATGACAAATAATGACACCACCAAGTCATAGAAGCAGATCCCAAAGGAGAAGTGGAACAACCACAGTCTACCCTGCTGAGCGGGATAGAGTTCGGAACGTGACAGTGTGACACCAAGGCTGTTAGCTGTGAAGGGTGGTTCACTGTTAACACACGTTCTTTGGGATTTCCCTTTCGAACTTGGAGCCTGCGCACTCAGAAAGACATACCAGAGAAAGTTCCCAAACCCTCTCATTTCGTGAGGCTGAGGAAATGAACATTGTGAGCATTGATAGTACTGAGATTGTAAGGCTTCATATTAAAAATACTCCTCATATTTCTTAGTTCTCTGTACATGTGTTTAATTTCTGCTTAGTCAAGTTACAGGAACTTTTCTCATCCGGTTTTCCAGATCGTTTTCTTGAGAAAATTGCCTTTTGTAAAGAGATCTCTCTGGGCCCTTTTCTGTGGTTTACCCAGCAGGATCTCTGTAACCCTTCTGCCAGGAATCCCTTTGGAATTGAATGCATCCTGGAGATGTTACAGTATGTAAGTGGATATTTTTGTATGTTCACAGCCCTGTTACTATATATAAAAAGAATTCTGTCAGGGTTATTTGGATTTTCAGATATTTGGTGCATACCTAGCTCTGCTTTTCTGAGATTAGTTCCATTATTCTCTATGTGGTTTTCACTAAAATTATATTATGACCTACTCCTTGGGGACACAGTTATGGGCCCATGGTTAGCAGGATAGACTAGAACATTTGTGATGAACTATTTTCATCAGAAGTATGATCAGAATCTCATTAGGAAAATGAAATGAAAAGGAAAGCTGAGGGCTTAGCACAGGGTTGATATTTCAGGAAATCACCAAGAGGTTGGATTTCTGTTGTGGGGGGTGGGGGGGGGGGAATTTTATATTTGTGACCTTTCCTTTCACATTTCTGTTACTTTCCACAGTAGACACTATATTTAATTCAGAGCTTGTGAGAGCCTGAAAACATTGCAGTAGATTGAATGACTTTTAACTGGGAGATCAGAGGTCTGTGTTCTTTGGAAGCAGGGGTCAGAGTCAAGGTGGAAATGAGGACACAGTTGGCAGGCATCAAAGCCACCCCAGCGTGCAAATGATCTGACAGTCCCTGGGGACTTGAGAGAGCCACCCTGATGTTTCTTCTAACAACAGATTTTAACCTGGTTTTCCTTCCTTTTTATATGAGAAACTGTGATTGGCTGTCAACACCCCCATCCTGCATCCCCCAGCATCATTCTTGTTTGGTTGGTTGGTTTTGTTTTACTGAGATGGCCACCCTTCTAAAGTGTACAGTTGAGTAGTTTTTAGTATAGTCCCAAAGTTGTGCAACCATCATCACCGTCTGTTTTCATCGCCTCCAGAAAGAAGCCCCACGCCTCACCTGTGCCTGTCACCACCTAGCACTCCCCTCTCAGCCTGTGAGCCCTGGTCAGCCACCTGTCTGCTTTCTCTGTCTGTGGCTTGCCTCTTCTGTGCCTGTGACATAAATGCATTCATGCAACACGTAAACTCCTGTGTCTGGCTTCTTTCACTCCGTGGAGTGTTTCCTGGGAAAGATTGAGGGCAGGAGGAGAAGGCCTCGGAAGAGGATGAGTTAGGTGGTTGGCATCACCAACTCATTGGACATGACTTTGAGCAAACTCTGCAAGATAGTGAAGGGCGGGGGAGCCTGGTGTGCTGCAGTCCATGGGGTCACACAGAGTCTGACATGATTTAAGTGACTGAACAGCATTTTCCAAGGGTCACCATATTACAGCCTTCATCAGTATTTCATCCTTTTATGGCTGGGTAGCATTCCATTGTATAGACAGACTGAAGTTTATTTGTTCATCAGTTGATGGACATTTAGGTTGTTTTGATTGACATGAATAGGGCTGCGGTGGACATTCACATCCAAGTGTTTGTGCAAACATATATTTTTAGCCCTCTTGGACTAAAAGGAGTAGAATCGCTAGGTCATGCGGTAATTCTGTGTTTAACTTTTTGAGAAGCTGACAGCCTGTCTTCCAAAGTGAATGCAGCGTCTCACCTTGCACCTATTAGCATGTGAAGCTCTAATGTCTCTACATCCTTGTCGACTTCTGTTGTCATCTGTCACAGTGTTCTTATTTATGTTTATTTTGTGGATGAGAAGATTAGGGTATAGAAGGTAAGAGTCAAACCGTCAGAGGGTCCTAGGTAGGATCAGGGATAGAATTTGTGTTTCCTGACCATAGTCACTATTTTGTTTCTGGAAAACCAGATGTGAAAAAAATCATTATTCTGGAATTGATCTATTCTTATATCCCCATCATAAGAATAGAGTGTTTTGTTTCTTCATTATCTGGTTGTGTATCTCCAACCTCAGCCTTTTATCTGAACATGGAACTTGAATAGCCAGCTGCTTCCTTGCCTGTCTCCACTTGGGCGTGGACTTGGTATCTCAGGCTTGTCCCAAACCAGACTCTTGTCCCCTCCCTCTTCCATTCCAATCTCCCTGAGTGGTACCCAGCAGCTCAGGACAAAAACCTGAGATGCTTCCAAACTTCTCATTCTCTCATCCTCCAGATCCAGCCCATCACTGAATCCTAACACTTCATCCCATAGTCACTTCTTTTCCAGCTGCTTCATTATCACTCCCTTGACCAAGGCACTGTCTTCTCTAGCGTCCTCTTACTGGACGTCAAACCTTGCCTATCCTCTGGCCACCCCACTTCCATGGCTGCTTTTCAAGCCTAGAAAGAAACGTAAAATCCTTGTACCATTCTAAAGCCCTTGACTGCCCCCATGCCCCCCGGTTCCTGCCATATTCTGCTTATTCCAGCCCTCCCAGTTTCTAACTGTGAGCTTTCCTCTGAAGATGCTCAGGCACGTGTATTTGCTTATTTTCTGCCTACCTTTTAGGATTTAAGCCCTGAGACAGCAGACACTTCCTGTCTTGGTTTTACTGCTCTATCCTCGTAGGTTGAGGTCAGACTCAACACGTGCTAGGCCCTTAATCAGTTACCCTTGAAGGAGCAGGCTGTTGTATTCTTCTTCCTGGCATCACTCAGAATCGTTTTGCTGTCAGCCTGTGTTGAGTGAGCTTTTAATCTTTCTTCCATTTGGCAAAAGGTCTTCCCCTATCGTTGTGTATAAATCTGTGCAAGCCTTTCCATAGCACAGTTCCTTCATAGATAAATTTGCAAGCGTGCTTGGCAGGTGCTCTGAGACCTCATCTGAAAAATGCCCCCACCAAGTAACAAAGATGATGATTATATTGTTGTCATTTTGATTACTCAGTCTGGTTTTAATACATTACAACAGTATGGACCCTGTTAGCCAAGTATGTGATAATGGCCTTGCATTATAATATCCTAGGATATAATATTGTAATGTAATAATATCTTATTGCTGTGCTCCTGCTAATAAGGATCTCACTTACATATGCACAGAGCCTTAGTTTTTTTTTTTTTTTTTTTAGTAAACATTCAGGGGCAAGAATTTGTTGAGAATCTTGTTTAAAACATAAGCTACCAAATGGGATGTTGACAGTATATATTCATGTATATAAGCTGAACATGCAGAGTTTAATCCAGTCATCTTGCTGTGTTACACATTGTTCCCTAACATTCCACATTGTCCAAGTAGATGAGTAATTCAGGAGAAGAGACTTGCTCTTATAGTCAGGTTTCCCTGAGTGTGACTATAACTGAGTTATAGTCAGTGTTTCCCTGAGTCTTTCGTCTTGAAGGTGCTGTGTACCCATAAGACTGTCTCTTTCTCATCAGTGTTACCTCACCTGTAGGAATGGGATGAAAAACAGTGAGCCGCTTCCTGAGGTTGTGTGAGAATTGAAATGATTCATTTCAAGTACCTGGCTGGTAATAAAATGTGCAATAAATGTTAACTGCACTTATTAGTACTATTACTGTCTTAAAACATTTGCGCACTCTGGCTGAAGAAATAGTCATTCTAGCATCGTTTTGCTGAGGGATATCAGGGAGAGTAGTAAACCAGCTTTAAATAGAGCAGTAAAATTCAGATGTATTCCCTTTGGTCCCCCCCCACCCCACTCCAGAACTGTATCTCATTCAGCTCCTGGAAAAAGAGAACTGGGCTGCCGCTAAACACAGCGTAACAAAATAATACAGAAAGAGACCCCCTTAAGGTACCATACATGTTTATAGCCTATTTAGGGAACAAGAATGGATCTTTCTGTAGCACCGACTCTGGCCAAGACACTCAGGATACCCATTAGCTTTTGTGCTCATTTAGCTCTTGTAATGGCAGCGCACATTCTCTTCCTCCTGTTAATCTGAGCCTCTGGGGGTGGTAGTGAGAGAACAAACCCAGAACTGAAAATACCCCCCGTTTGTTTTTAAAGGCAAAAGCAACGACATGGTCACCCAAGTCTGAGCAGGGAGGCTGCCTGGCTCTCCTAGGCTTCAGCTCCACTCTGGTGTCGGCCACTGTTGAGCGAGTTCATGCCTCCTCGGCCGGACGTCTGCACAGAGGTTCCCAGAGCTGCACAGTGGGAGCACTGCAGGCTTGTTGGAAACCCTGAAATCCGGCCCACCCCCAGTCTTCCTGATCCCGTGGGTCCCTGGGGGTGCTGAGAATCTGCCTCTCTAAGGAGCTCCGAGGTGGTGCTCCTGCACCAGCCAGAAGAGAAGACGGCTGCAAGCACTTGGAGGTCTCCCCAGCCCTCAGGCCCGGAGCTGGGCATGGGGTACGCGCTCAGGATATACACTTGTTGGTGTCTGAGGTCACTGAGATGAAATATAAAAGCAAGATGAAGTATATTACAGTTCTCATTGGGCGCCCTGCCTAATCCTCATTAAGACTGTCCTGATTTCTTTTATGTCCTGGGCGTGTGGGCTGCGGGCTAATTTCCATGGCTTCTGCGTCCCTGGCGTTCTGTTGTTTTCATCTAGTCCAAGGCTCTCCTCATTTACCCTTTCTGTTCTCGAATCTCTAGACAGACCACTCATCGTAACCCTGAGAACCCTCTGGACCAGTATGTGTGTGAGAATTCTTTTACCTCCCAAAGAGCGTCTCTATAAGCCCCTTGTTGTCCATCTCATTTCTGGTCCCTCCACCCCTTAAGTGAAGACTGGAGCCTTTGGCTTGTGGCTTCATTTTCTAAAACTTTAAATTTGATCGAAAGTGTGCCTCTGCTAAGCTGACATTGGATTGAGTCCCTGGGGAGAGGGAAAGGGTTTGTAGGAAAGCAGTACAAAACAAACTGGCCTAGAGGAGGGATTGTGTGGAATTATTGTATTTCCAAATTCATTGTTTATTGCTCTCTCATTTTTCTGAGTGTGAGCACTACGGGTATTCCTTCACCAGAAAAGAATTTTAAGGGGTGCTTTTGCATATCCCTTAAAGTCCTCCTATTTGAGCATCAACAAATTTTAGAGGAAAGTAGTGTTTTCCTTCACAAAAATAGAAAAAAAAAATCAGTTTCCACTTCCACAGACCCATTACCACTTACAGCGGAGCCTTCTATGCAAAGATAATAAAGGCCTTTAAATAGCTTTTTCACTGAATTTCTTAGTACAGTTTTCACTCTTTGCTTCCAGCCAGCACTCGAGTTCAGGTTTTCGTGTTTTGCAAAGTAGATTCCATGGAACACTAGGAGGATGTTTTATGGATGGAAAGCATTCAGTGACAGAAATAAAGCTTAGGAATCACAGGTTTAAATAAAGTTAAACAAGTTTTTTTAATTTGTTATTCAAGACCAATCTTTATTATGAGTTTTAGGCCTTGTGGATAAGGGAGAGAGGTGTTGCTGGACTCTTCGGCATAGGAACTTTTGGTAGAGCTTCTTACGGTGTTCGTGTCATTTAGTACAGACTTTGGGGGAGTACTGTGTACAAATTCTTGGGTAGTGTCATAATGTTTGATTCCTAAAGAAGACTCAGGGATATAGGATAGAGAAAGCTACTCTTTTTCTGTACAGGTACAAGAGACATGATTTTGGTTCCTTTCAGAAGTAGGAAAAATTTCTTTTCCAAAAATGCACGGTCACACTTAAGGCCCCAGTGCCTACCCTGAATGCTGATTTCTGGCTAAATTCTCCTCGAATGTAGAAATTTTCATTTTGCATCGTTGAGTTTAGGCAAAATGCCACTGCCCGATTCACCCCGCACTCTGTTGCCACATGTACTTCTAGGGTGAGAGCATGCAGAGAGGTCCTAAGTTTTTTTCCTCCCCTCCCAGATGTCAACTTTCAGAATCATGGAAAAATTTAAGTTACTAGTAATTTTTTTTTCCCCTTAACTGGGGTGTGGTCGCTTTGCAACGTAGTATTGGTTTCCGCTGTGCGATGAAGTGAGTCAGCTGTATGTGTACATGCACGCCTTCCGCCTTGAGCTCCCTCGCTGCCCCGCTCCATCCATCTCGGTCACTAACCTCGCTGTGCTCTCCCGCAGACTCCACCGGCTATCTGTTTCACACACGGCAGAGCGCCTACCGCACTCTGAGTCTCCCAGTTCATCCCACCTCCCCTCACCCCCGCCCCTAGCATCCACGTGTCTGTTGTTTGTGTTGCAGTTCCTGCCTGGCAAATAGGTTCATCGGTACCATTTTTCTAGACTCCACATACGTGATTTAATACATGACATTTGTTTTTCTGACTTACTTCCCTCTGTTTGAAACTCCGTCGGTCATAATTTAAACAAGCCCACAAAGCCAGAAGTCCATGCATAAGGACCGTGGCTTGCTGCTTTATGCTCTTCCAGGTTTGTTGGTCTTTCTCCCTGTTCACCTCCCCCAGCAGTCCAAGGCTGCATTGCTGTTAGCAATAGCCGTGTGTCACCCCATTTTCTCAGTCACTAGAAAACACCAAGGAGCATAGTTCGGGCTTTGGAGGCTATTCATCTCTGAGACGCTGTCGAAGGGAAGAGTGGAGTTATAGCTATAGGTTATTAGCACTGCTGGCAGTAGAAAAGTCCCCTTTGCAGTTGGGCTGTTGCCACGGTTTAAATGTTGACAGAGAACAGGGTGCACATTTTTAGCTGTTGCAAGAGCCCATATAGACAAGTGGTGAAAGGTGAAGCCAAGCATAGACTTGATAGAGAGATGGTTGACTTTCTGGAATTTAGGGCAGTCTTAGTTACTGGGTTAGCCAAAGAGTGAGTTTGGGTTTTCCCATAGAATGGCATAGAAAACCCCAAACGAACTTTTTGGCCCACACGATATTCTGTGCCATTCAGCTTTTCATTTCCAGGGTGGCTGCTTGTGTCCGCGAATGTCTTAGCGCCACCTGTCCTTGTTGGCTGTCTTATCCCCACCTCCAGCCCCCAACCCATGCAACTGATGGTGGCATTGGGAAGAGCTGGGGTCACCCCCATTTGACGGCGGCGTTACGCGTGTTAGGATCCACCGAGCTGTGAAAAACACATCCGTAAAACACGGCAGGTAGAATTTAAGAACGTGGTCATCTTCCTCTCCCCTCCAGGGGCCAGCTGAACTTTTTAACACAGTCCGTCATAGAGCACTGGGTTTTTCTGTCGCAGCCAATCTGGTTCTCATTCAGCGAGTGTAATTATGAGTGTAGGTGGTATGGATTCGTTGGTTAAAAGCTCCCCAAACACACACACACACACACACACGCATTGCATGTAAAAGTTCTAAGTACAGGATACCTCATTTAAAGAAGACAAGGAGCACGACATCGCGGAAGTTGTCAGGAAAACAGAAATTAGGTATTTTGCAGCCCTTTCTTTGTCTCTGCGTGCCGTCTTCCTGTATCAGAAGCCAGAGGAGCTGCAAACTGTGTGCAGGATTGAGTGGGAACTTGGGTGTAACCTCTTACCATGAAAAATTGGCAGGGAGCAAATCACTTCTTGTTTTCTGTGTGTTCTTACGTAACCTTGAACACACTGTTCTCTTGAAAAGTCTTTACTTTTTCCCTTGCTCGGGGAAAGCAAAGAGTCAGACTTGAGCCTTACTTTTGAGAGCTCAGCTTGTTTGTGTGCTTTTTAAAATTGTTTTTGAAACTGCATCTCTCTGTGTGCTCCCTCCTCCCCCCGCTCCCAAGTGCCCAAATGCTGGGTTGCAGATGTGAGCCTGGGCGGAGAGGCCAGCAGCTTGACTTTTGATGGTATTTTAATTATTTGGAAGATGACAGCGTACTGGATTTCATCATCTCTTCAACGCCGTATTCTGATGTCAACAGGGTTGTGCAGGCCTGCGCGCCTCGCTCGTATCTGATCATTTATGGTGAAACAGACGAGGGGATGTTACGGACAGCCCGTGGAAACTCTGTATGCCTGGACCTCTGCTTTTCCCCAGCCTGTGTATGTGTGTGCGCTCAGTCGTGTCCAACTCTTTGCAACCCCATAGACTGTGGCCCCGCCAGGCTCCTCTGTCCGTGGAATTTCCCAGGCTAGAACACTGGACTGGGTTGCCATTTCCTTCTCCAGGGGATCTTCCCAACCCAGGGATCGAACCCTCATCTCCTGCGCCTCCTGCATTGGCAGGTGGATTCTTTACCACTAGCTCCACCTGGGAAGCCTGCGTCACTCAAAAAACGGCCTTTATTTGGTGCTTCTCATTTGCTCTTTTCTTTTTTCCTTCCAATTGGACATTTCTGGGTCTCTCCTGTCCTTTTCTTTCATTCTGACTGCCTTCCTTTTTCGTTTCCAAAACAATAAATCTTACTCGATCATCCTGTTTCTGCATCTCTCCTTTCTTCCCCTATCCCGTGCTCCTAGTATATCCTTGCATTCAGAGTTCAGAGTAGAAAAGGTCCTTAAAGAATGGTTCGTTATGAGATCTGGCCTACCTCCTTCAGCCGGGGTTTTTTTTTGTTTGTTTTCTTTTTGCCCCCCCCCCTTTTTTTTTTTTGCATGCACTTGGGTATGAGGGGGAGGGAGATGGTCAGTGTGACAGTCTTCACAGTGTCTCCCCACAGTTTGGAGAATGAGATGCTTGACAAGACAAAGAGGCAGAAACTGGCAAGTAGGAGACATTTGTGTTACCAGAACCTAGCCTTTCTTGAGCCAGAAGCAAGGGCTAATTTGGTTCTGCTGAGACTGGATCAACATAAGAGCCCAACACCCTGTGCCTGACACAGACACCCTCCCAGAACCTCACATAGCCCCCAGGACTGTGTCGGCTTTCAGCAGCCAGACCTGCACACATGGAAAGTGAGTGAACATGCTGTGATTCACGGTCCCCTTCTTTAACGCACAGGGAAAGCAAAGTGAAAGCTAGTCTCCAATTCTTTGCAACCCGATGGACGATCACCTGCCAGGCTACTCTCTCATAGGATTTTCCAGGCAAGAATACCGGAGTGGGTAGCCATTCCCTTCACCAGGGGATCTTCCCATCCCAGGGATCCAACCCAGGTTTCCTGCCTTGCAGGTGGATTTCTTAAAAGAGAAAGACCTGGTGTCTGGGAGGGGTAAGGATTCGGAGCTAAAAATCTCTGTGAGCTGTGGTTTCTGGTTTCTTAAAAAAGAGAACTCTTCTTGAAAAGCTTACCCTTTAAGAACCTTCTTAAAAGAAAACTCGTGATGGATTGCACAGGGGCCATGCAGTGAGGAGGATGCTGTCTTAAAAGCATCCTTTCTACTTCATTTCACACAAAATGCCTCCTTACATTTTGAATATTGAAAACAACTGAAACATATTCAGTTCTCTTTCAATTATCCATTTATGTATTATTTATGGAAAATATGTAAATCCAGCAGGTCCTAGCTTATATTCTTCCGGGTTTGCTTCTTTGGCTTAGCTGGCTTAGATGAAACGTAATAATAACCCTAGCAGTGCATGCTTATGAAAGTCAGTCTGATGCCTTCCCGATCAGATACTACATTTGACTTTTTTCAGTGCCTCCTAAGTGACAGCACCGTTCTGTGGGCTAGTGTTTCAGGGTAGATACGATGACTGCTTTTTCTGGCGCTTACACTCAAGAGGAGGACAGATACTAATCAAATAATCACACAATTATATAATTCTGATTTAATTGGGCATGGAACTGGTCCAGGCTTCACTTGGATGAAAGGTTTGAGCTTCAGGTGAAACATCTTCCTGTTGTCTGCTGCACAGGATTCGCCTACAGTTTCATGACCTTAACTGCTTCCTGGACTTCGAGAATTCTGTTCTCATTTGTGTGTTTGTTGCTGCCGTTAATACTTTTTGCTTTACTAAAATTGGATCTGTAGACCATTTGGGGGAATTTGGAGAAGATGTAGCAGTAGAGATCATTACCTTTTTTCAAAGACATTGCAAAATATAGTTGAGATAATCTGGTTTTGAGTTACTATGATCCCACTTTGCTTGATCCAGACACCTAGGAGAGAGTTTTCCTTTATCCTGTTAGGTGGTTTGGCCTGAAAAATCACCCAATTGCCAAGTACTGAGGCGGTTTCTTCAGGAAATGATCACTGTTGCAAGGGTCTTGGGTCCTGCTCTGTAGCTTTATCAGATGGGACTTTACCCTGCCCAGAACCAAGAGCTGCCATGTTTAAAAAATTAACTGCAGATAGAGTATAATTCAGGCTTCCCTGGTAGCTCAGCTGGTAAAGAATCTGCCTGCAATGTAGGAGACACCAGTTCAGTTCCCGGGTAGGGAAGATCCTCTGGAGGTGGCATAGGCTATGCACTCCAGTATCCTTGGGCTTCCCTGGTAGCTCAGCTGGTAAAGAATCTGCCTGCAATGTAGGAGACACCAGTTCAGTTCCCGGGTAGGGAAGATCCTCTGGAGGTGGCATAGGCTATGCACTCCAGTATCCTTGGGCTTCCCTGGTGGCTCAGCTTGTGAAGAGTCTGCCTGCAATGTGGGAGATCTGGGTTCAATCCCTGTGGAAGATCCCCTGGAGGAGGGCATGGCAACCCACTCCAATATTCTTGCCTGGAGAATCCCATGGACGGAGGAGCCTGGCAGGCTGCAGTCCGCAGGGTTGCAAAGAGTCAGACGTGACTGAGTGACTCAGCACAGCACAGAGTGTAACTCACTTACCATAATTTACTGGTCTTGTTGGTGGTTGGTCTTTCTCTGGATCCTTATAAATTTCTCTGGCAATTACATCGTAGGATCCTTTACAAAGGAAGCTCTTAACCAGAGTCTTGTTTGATCCAACGAACCGTTAACTCCATGAAACAAATAGTCGTGCTATAATAATGTTACTCACAGGAAGAAATTGCCGCCTGGGAAGATGCAGCGAATGGATGCAGGTGGTCCAGCTGGCAGAAGCACGGCGCTGATGTCTTCTAATGTCACAATCTAGCATTTTCCTCATGGTGACACCTGGCTGCTCGATATTGACTCTTCAGAGCTGGTTACTTTCCTTAGAGTGAAATTCCACATGGTCCTATTTCACTTCTCTCTCGACTGGATCCTGAGTCATTTTGTTAAAAAATATTTTCTTCTCTTGACTTCCGTGGCAGTCCAGTGATTAAGACTCTGCTTCCACTTCAATCCCTGGTCAGGGGACTAAGATCCTACATGGCCCACAGCGTGGCCAGAAACAAGCAAAAAAATAAATAAATTTTTTTTTCTTTTTCAGTATAATCTATAGTATTGGGTTTATTGCTACAGAGATTTTTATTTAATAGAAAATCAAGGTCACAGCACAGTAAGTTGTCTTACAGGTTGGCGGAGTCCTTCAAAAGAATCCACTCTGTGTCTTTAAATTATCAGCCACAAACTCTGTCATTATGGACATATTCTCTGGACATGTATTGTTATTATTGTTACAGTCACTTTACCAACGAAATGTCACATAAGGGCATTCTTTTGTCCCTTGGATCAACTGTTAATTAGTTTTCCCTCACTGGACCATCTCTTCGGTTAAGTAGATGGATGTTCTGATCTTGTTCAGGATTTTCACAGATCCTTTCCTTTCAACCACGCTCATCTTGTGTTTCACCTGAGACATATCCAAGGACATAAAATGCAGGTAAACACATTCAAGAGCAGTTTTAACTATGTGTGGTGGCTGGATTAGGAGGAGGTATCCCAGGGTGTTATCTTTTTCCTTTTCCCTCTTCACTTGTAGGCTAACATAATTGTTTTCCTTTGGCATCAACAAATTTTCATCATTTTTCTTTGTTCCAGTAAATACATGTTTTAAAAAGACCGACCAGTTTATTTGCGGATTCAGACTCTGATCTATCAGCTCATCTTGAATTTACTTTTGGCAGTTTTGTTTATAGTTTTTGATAGTATTATAAATAGCGGAACTGTGTTTGGATAATTTTGAAAAATAAAGACAAGTGACTGTCCCATTTTGATATAGCCTAAACAAAGCTGCTATGAATTCCGATGCTAGTCTCTTTAGAAAGCGACAAATCCTTGGACTGACTCCTTCAGTTGTGTGGCGTGATGAGACAGGGAACAGTGCAGTGCCTGGCACACAGACGTGCACAGGAGATGCTGCTGATGGCGACTCTTGCAAAGCTGGAGTCTATTTATACAGTCACAGTCCCCGGGGGCCACAGCCACACCTTTTCTTCCTTTATGCCTTTCTTCATCCAAGTTGTAATCTTCCATCTTTCCTACTTCCCTGAGGGCTCGCACAGTAAAGAATCTGGCTGCAATGCAGGAGACCCTAGTTTGGTCCCTGAGTCAGGAAGATTCCCTGGAGAAGGAGATGGCTACCCACTCCAGTATTCTTGTCTGGAGAATCTCATGGACAGAAGAACCTGGTGGCCTGCAGTCCATGGGATCGCAGAGGGTAGTGCACGACTGAGTGACTAACACTTTCACTCTCTTATTTCACCATCCCATAGGTACTGAGGTATCATTAGGAAGAGGTTGATATTTAGGGCTGTGGTTCTTAGACCAGGAAGGATAAGCATAAGGTTTTGTTGCTGTTATTTAGCCGCTAAGTTGTGTCCAACTCTTTGCGACTCTGTGAACTGCAGCGCGCTAGGCTTCCCTGTCCTTCACTATCTTCCAGAATTTGCTCAAACTCAAGTCCATAGAGTCAGTGATGCTATCCAACGTCTCATCCTCTGTTGCCCCCTTCTCCTCCTGCCCTCAGTCTTTCCCAGCCTCAGGGTCTTTTCCAGTGAGTCAGCCCTTTGCATCAGGTGGCTAAAGTATTGGAGCTTCAGTTTCAGAGCATAAAATTGCTAAGATTTTATTTTGATAGGGAAGGACATTAGAAAATCTGTCATCAACTTTCATCGTAATTTTCAAAAGAAGTAGACAGTCTTTGTGGGTATTAATAGCACTGGCTTTTATCATAATTTCAATTTATGAAAAGTCTTTATATTGTCCTATTGATCTCATTTCACCATGGATTAGAGGGAACTCTGAGCTGACAGTGATTGGGTGAACCATGAAGGTCAAATGAAGGACTGAACAAGAGTTAAGATGCTGTTGAGAGAATATTGTAAACTCCTTTTTCTAGCATATGAGATCTAAATCCATAATCTGGCTATAGTAGATAATGAAATTTATTGAATTGTTGCTGTTACCATAATGGTCATAACCTGTATACCATGTGATGATATATGTATATATATATATCTATCATTTATACAAATTTCCTATTGTCCAGGATAATTGAAAAAGGAATTGATGGGAAAGGTGTTAAGTCTTGTTTTATCTGTCTTTCCTCCCAGGATTCTTGATTGGCACAGAGTGAATATAGCTGAAAGATATATATTCACACAAAAGAAGTAGGTAGATTCTGCAGTGTGTAGAATGCCTTTAAAGTCCACCTTGGCCCATTATTATCCTATATTTAGTACTACAATTTAATCGTCATCAGGGTGCTTTATAAATAGGACAAATTCTCATCTCTACCAAGTTTCTGAATTGGAATAACTGAAAGGAGAACAATAAAGGGAGGGACTTGGCTAACAGAACATAATCATTTTATCCAACATAGTTTTAACAAAGGTACAGATATGACCAGCTCACCTCAGTGCATTTTCTTCTTTTCAAAATATTCCTTTTCCTCTGTGAGAGCTGAGGAGGTGAGTGGAATAGATGTACTGGTCTTAGAAGGTCTTTATGATCTGTTCTAACCCTGACACTAGGGAATGGGTTCTGAAGAGGAAAAACAAAGGTTTGTTTTTTTTTTTTTAACCTGACCTAGTTCTGATCCCAGTTGCTCCCCCAAACTCTAGATAGCGTTAGAAAGCACGGCAGACTCGATAAACCCAACAGATACCAGGCACCCTCTTGAAAGCTCTTGCCTGTGAATTTTTGCCTGTGAATTCTTCTCTCTTCCCCATCTGGTGTATACGCTGTCCAAGCACTTCTAAAGGTTCCTTTTAAGTCCCAACTGCTGTATTATTTAAATCCCATCTACAGCACTCTCGGCAAGCAAGGCTCAAATCTGCTCTTGTACTTGAAAACGAAGCTTTAAAAGCAGCCAGGGGAGACACACTGGGGAGTAGTGACTTTGTGACAAGGGCCTAAATCCAAGAAGTGCATTTAGAAGGAGTTTTTGTTTGTTTTAGGCACAGTTGGTTTCAGCATGTTTGTCCAATGAAAATGGAGAATACTGAACTCATGTATAGATTAAAAAAAAAATCTTCGTAGGAACCTGGAGATTTTTGTTAGAGGTAGAAATATATGTGCACCACAGTACTTTATATTCCGCAATTCTATAAAACTACTTAAAATACAGTTTATAGTCGCAGGAACAGATTATTCTGCGTATAGAATGTGCCCTTTCACACTCCATTTTATTTTATGGTTATTCTATAAATGGGGCTTTGTTGTTCCTATGGGATATGAATAGTTAGAATTAATGGTTAGATCTTCTGCCTTCTGCCTTTTCTGAAATGCAGAGCTGGAAATGGGTGGCTAGTAGCATGCCCTGTATTTTGTAATCCATCAGGTTATAATGGTTTATTTGTACGTGGATGTTCAGTCGTGTTTGACTCTTTGTGACCCCCTGGACTGTTGCCTCCAGGCTCCTCTGTCCATGGGATTTTCCAGGCAAGAATACTGGAGTGGGCTGCCATTTCCTCCTCCACAGGATCTTCCCAACCCAGGGACTGAGCATGCATCTCCTGTATTGGAAGGTGAATTCTTTACCACTGAGCCACCTGGGAAGCCCATAAAGGTTTATTACATGTGTTCAAACTTCTCAGTACTGTGACAGTCTCTGTACAAGGTAAAGAGAGGTGTTAGGTGATATTATAAGCATAAATTCCACAAAATGAATTTATGATACAAAATGAGAGATTGGAGGAACACGGTTGGATCTTTGAGGAACCCTGATGTAGGTCGGAAAGGTATTTAAGTTGTACAGGAAGGGAGTCAAGGGTTTTACATGGTAAGAGTCAGAAAGAAATGTTTGCCCAGTGTGCTGATTGACTTCTAGAGAGAAGCATCCCAGAATGTCTCCGAGGAACCATCCCATGTCTTCCCTGGGAAGCTTTAGCTTCGTTAACATAGTAGACCTCTCATCTCCAAAGAGGTGACATGAAGAAGACTCTCAGAGCTAGTGCTAGAAACATCATCATCCTGGTTGAACGGAGCAGCAGTCCAGTCAGAGAAGCAAGACGAAGCATCAGAC
Organism: Capra hircus; assembly: GCF_001704415.2. Lineage (NCBI taxonomy): Eukaryota > Metazoa > Chordata > Mammalia > Artiodactyla > Bovidae > Capra > Capra hircus. Next base: position 15,213,453 of record NC_030820.1, read on the forward strand.
AGGCCACAGTCATTAGAAATGATTGCAAACTTAGATCAAGACAAAGAAAGAAATCCAGAAGTCCTGACACTGGAGGAATTTACGTACATAGAAGGGAAGGGCCCATAGGAGTAAAATTGGGTCCCCAGGCCAGGCTCCCAGCCACACTGTTCTGGAGGGACCTTCCCCGGGAGGAGTAGGGGGTCCTCAACAGCTGGGTGAGCTATCTGTCTGCTGCTCCCAGCTGAATACCAAAGGTGGGCCCAGGGGAGGCCATGCTAGGACAGTTAGTAAGCAGCCGCGCCAGTAGGCTCCGGTGCCAGCTGTGTGACACGGAATCGGGCCGCCCTGATGAACCAGTGATCTCCAGAGGCGGTTGGTCCAGCCCCGGAAAGAACCAGAGGTCCTCGTGCTGACTTTGAGGATGATGCCCGCGGGCTCGGCTCTGGGAGGTGATGGGAGGGGCTGCCTGCAGGGGGCGTCCTCCCCGCCACCCCTGTTGGGGTGCTCTGGGGGTGGAATTCTGAGCCCCAGCGAGCAGCAGCTTCTGTGAATGTCTTGTATACAGCCAGGTAACTAGCCGGAGGAGGTTTTCATTTTGCTAAATGTTAATCTAGAGAAGGAGAAAAAGGAAAAAACAAGTTAATGGCATAATAAACAACTGCTCACCATGGAACTCTTAGAAAGAAGCCCCAGGCAGGGCCTTGACGGGGAGGATTTCATTTGAATAAGTGTTAATCCACCAGTGCTTGGCCTCTATGGATAAAAATGCTAATTTTGTGCTCAAAGTCATTGAAATATTCCTTTTTTTTTTTCTTTTCTTTTTCCTAATGAAGTTCTAGAAGCTGGCCCCTAGCTGTGAGGTCTTAACTAGGAGTGATGATTGTCAAGGTGTTACTTGGGGAATACAGGAGCCCGTTTTCTTTTTAAGTTTTATTTTATATTGGAGCATAGTCAATTAACAGTGTTGTTAGTTTCAGCTATATAGCAAAGTGATTCAGTAATACATGTATCTGTTCTTTTTCAACTTCTTTTCCCATTTAGGTTATTCAGAATATTGAGCAGACTTCCCTATGCACTACAGTAGGTCATTGTTGGTTATCTGTTTTAACAGTTTGTCCATGTTGATCCCAAATTCCCAATCTGTCCCTCCCCCACACCCTTCCTCCCAGGTAACCTTAAATTCCTTCTCTAAGTCTCTGCGTCTGTTTCTGTTTTGTAAATAAGTTCACCTGTGTCCTGTTTTTTGTAGATTCCGCATATAAGTGATTGGTTGCTGTTGTTCGGTCGGTAAGTCACGTCTGACTCTTTGCAACCCCATAGACTGCAGCACGCCAGGCTCCCCTGTCCTCCGCTATCTCCCAGAGTTTGGTGAAATTCATGTCCATTGAGTAGGTGATGCTGTCGAACCGTCTCATCCTCTGATGCCCCCTTCTCCTTTTATCTTAGGATATGTACCTTTGTCTGGCTTACTTCACTTAGTAGGATAATCTCCAGGTCAATTCCAGTTATCCAGATGAGATCATTTCATTCTTTTCATGGCTGAGAAGTATTCCATTGCCTCCGTCAGTGGACTTCTAGTTGCTTCCATGTTCTCACTGTTGCATACAGCGCTACAGTGAACACTGGGGAGCTTGTCTCCTTTTGAACTCTGTTTTTCTCCATATATATGCCCAGAAGTGGGATGACTGGGTCACATGGTAGTGGTTCTAGTTTTAGTTTCTTAAGGAACCTCCGTGCTGACCCAGAAGCCTGTATTCTTGCCTGTTTCCCCAAAACCCAGCCTCATTCCTCTAACCCCTGTTATCACAAAGATGCATCTTAAGATATGGCTTCCAGTGAGATCCTGCTATTGGCTGGCAGTCCCCCTCAAGGAATAAATATATTGAGCAAAACTAGTTCTGCTTTTGCCTGTAACCAAGTTAGCCAAGTTTGCAAGTTAAGTGGAATATTTTTTTTTCTTCTCTTTTTTGGGTAGTGTCCTTAGATTGCCTGGAAATCAACTGAAACTGCCCAAAAGAAAAATATTTTATTCCCAACCAAATGGGAATATATTATCTGAAGGGAAAAAAAAATACAGATCTAATGTTAAAAACCTCTCACCTGTAACTCCTGGAGAATTCAACATGCCCTGTTTAGGTTTTAGTATTTCTATGAGTGCAAAAGAAGATAAAACACAAGACCAGGTTAGCCTGAACTCAGCCACGTAGTCGCATGATATGTACTGTCTGCAAATTGTCCTACAGGTGGAATCTGTCTAGGTCTCCTGTGTGTTTCTTCGGTGGAAAGTTTTAAAGGCTGCATTCCAATGAGTTACATCGTGTTTGCATCCCACTTCTGTTGGTTGTAAGAGCTATTAGAGGTATTAGAGCCATTTTTCAACCATCAGCGTAAGCCAGCAGATGAGGCATTGCTTCCTGTATTCCACATGTAAGAAAACAAAGCCACGGGCAGGTGAAATGATGCCTTCAGGGCCTGACACCGAGGAGTAAAGCCGCCTCCATAATATGCCTCAGAGATATCGGGGGCTCAGTTCTAGACCCCTACAAGAAAGTGAGTCATATGAATATTTTGTTTTCCAGTACATAGAAAAGTTACATTTATGCTAAAGTCTGTTAAGTGTGTCATCACATTATGTCTAAAAGAAAGTACATGTCTTAATTTAAAAATACTTTCTTGCTAGAAAAATAATAACCATCATCCGAACCGCTAGCGAGTCGATCTTTTTGCCTTGGAACGTCAAAGATCACTGATCACCAGAACAGATAGAATGATAATGAAAAGGCTTGAAATGTTGCAAGAATTACCAAAATGAGACAAAGAGACATGATGTGAGCAAATGCTATTGAAAAAACGTCCCTGAAAGACTTGCTCAGCACAGGGTTGCCGCTAACCTTCAATGTGTTAGAAGGAAAACAAAAAGCTCGGTATCACGAAGCACAGTAAGGTTTGGTCTGCCCACCCAGGTGTCCTGACCCTCGTCCACTGCTTCTTCCATTCCGTCCCACAGCTTGGCCACACGATAGATAATGCAGTTTTAGTGAATCAGCTAAAATAACGTGTATTCTGATCCTTAATCCCTGACCATTCAATTTGAATCTCATTTCTGATTCAGGATGGATGATCCTGTGCTTGAGTGTTTTGGTGTTTATAGCGGGCTTAATAACATGGATGGCCTGCCTCTTAAGAACTGGGGGAGGTTGGAGCCATTTTACTGAAGTGAAAACAGACTGTTAGGGGCCCCCACTAAGCTGGTGCGTGGGAATGTGGAACAGTGTTTGCTGCTGTGGCCTTCTCCAGGCTGAGCCTTTTGGAGGGAAAGCCTGGGGTGAGAGCGTGAGAGCATCCCACGTGAGCACTCTCATTTCTGTGCATCACGGATTTTAAACCTTGAAAGGAAGGCATGGAGCCCAAAGAAAAGAATTGAGCCCCCGCGGTAAGCTTTTCCAGGTAAAAGCTGTCAGCACAGAGGCAGGCCAGCTTGCAATGTCCATCAGCCCTGGGGAAGCCTGGCCCAGGGCGCCACCAGAGCCTCTGAGTGGTGCTTTCTCTTAAGGAAACTGAACCCTTCAAGGCCTCCCCAGCCTGTTTATTGAACATGTGACATCCCTCCAACGTGTGGAGTTTCTGTCTCCTCACCGCTTGCCTAAAGGAGGGTGGAGAACCTTGCATTTAAATTATTTGCATTTATCTGATTAAGTACCAGTTTCAGCCTTTAGAAGCTTGGCGCAGGTACTCAGAAACCAGTGGACTTGGCCGTGGTTCTTTTTCTCAGATTCTCTCCCTTAAAAAGCTTATCTGAAGTGCTCACCATTGAAATGAGATGCTTGTGCTCAAAGAGGAAGAGAAGAGAGACGTAGACCATTTCTGGGTGCGGGGGTGGCCTTGACTGCCTGTGGAGGGGCCAGCACAGGGCTGGGGTGCTCACATTTCACTTTGTCTCATCAGGTGTCTGAACAGCCTCAAGATCTCAGAGGGGTGCCCGTGGTTTTCCTCTCTTCTGATACCTTAGATACAATGGAGGCCACCTTGTGACTGAACCCAACTCCTGGGTGCAGAGGGAACCTCCCCCACAAGGCTTCCAGGACCCGCCAGCCCATGAAGCCACTTTCCCGCCAGGATGAGTGGTGCCCTTGGGATCCAAAGAGCACTTTGCACCTCCCAGTGGCACAGTGGAAAAGAATCCTCCTGCCAGCGCAGGAGGTGCGAGAGACATAGCTTTGATCCCTGGATCGAGAAGATCCCCTGAAGGAGGAAGTGGCAACCCACTCCAGTATTCTTACCTGGGAATGGACAGAGGAGCCTGGTGGACCGCAGTCCATGGGGTCTCACAGAGTCGGACACAGCTGGGCACGCCCACACACAGGCGCGCACGCACAGGCACACTCTCAGGAGGCATGAGGAGCCCCCCTCCCTCATGCCAAATTTGGTTGTTACGATCTCATCATTTCAGGAAAAGCATAATTTGGGTAAATGGCGGGGTTTCTTTTCTCCTGCTGTCTCTGCATTTCACAGCCTTGGTTCTGCTGCTTTGAGATCTCTCCTTTGCCTGGAGTTGGGGTGTCATCCTTCTTGGATGTACCTTGATGTAGAATAATTAGGGACGTGTTCCGTGTAAGGGAACGGGCTGCCTTTTCCACGTTTACTCCCATTTGATTATCTGTGAAGTGATTGGATATCGTTCAGTAAAAAATGCTGATTTGAGATGGCATGGTAGCCACCGTAACGCTTGTGGTCTCTCTTTAAACTCTAGGCACAGAAACATGCAAACTTCAATAGTTAAACTGTAGGATTTTATCTGTCAATTTTTATTTGAAAGCATTGCTGTGTGCCAGGCACTGTGTGGAGAATTTCTATTTTTAAAGTCTCTTGGGAGCACATTTAAGTTAAAGCCTCATAGATCTGTTGTTTATTTGTTTTGTTTTAATTAACTTTTACTGGAGTATAGTTGCTTTTGGTAATCCCAGGTGGCACTAGTGGTTTAAAAACCTGCCTGCCAGTGCAAGAGGCTTAAAGAGATACGGGTGCAACCTCTGGGTGGGGAAGACCCCCTGGAGAAGGAAATGGCAACCCACTCCAGTATTCTTGCCGGGAGAATCCCACGGACAGAGGAGCCTGGTGGGCTACAGTCCGTGGGGTTGCACAGAGTCGGACACGACTGAAGTGACTTAGCACGTAGCACGCAGTTGCTTTATACTGCCGTGTTGGTTTCTGCTGTATAGCCAAGTGAATCAGCTATGCATATACGTCCATCCCCTCTTTTTTGGATTTCTTTCCCCGTAGAGCACTGAGTCGAGCTCACTGTGCTATACAGTCGGCTCTTATTGGTTGTCTATTTTGGACATAGTTTTAATATGTGTCCATCTCAATCTCCCAATTCATCCCACCTTCCCTTTCTCCCTTGGTATCCATGTTTGTTCTCTATGTTTGTGTCTCTATTTTACAGTTTATGTTTTTGACTTAGTAGTAAGTAAAATGTTCTTAGAATATACTTAACCGAATTTAAATTTGAACATTCTGATGCTTTTTGATCTGTTACGCCAGTGTGGCAGATAACTTTAAAAAGGGACACAACTTTTTTTTTTTTTTTGCTTGTCAAGACAGAAGAAACATTATTATATAAAAAAGTATAGATTTAAGAGCTCTGTGTTGTGTAGGTAAGTGGTTTTCCTTTTCGGCTACCACATTAGAATCCCCTGGATCATTCTTTGAGCATGCTGACACTCGGGTCCCATTTTGACCAGATAAATTCGCCTTTCTGATAGGGGGAACCTGAACATTGTGTGTTTGTTCTGAGTGGGGATGGGGCAGTCTGGGCCTTCTGAGCTCTGTGTCGGTCATCTAACGCCGCTCCTGGGGACGTGCTCATCGCATTAGTTGTGTCCACTCAGTTGAAGCACAGGAGACCCTTTATCCATGAGTCTGCTCAGCACATCCTTTAAGGGTCTCCTCCATACCAGGCTTTTTTCCAGCACCTGCTGGAAAGACTTGGTCCCCTCCTTCTGGAGTTTAGGTTTTGGCAAAAGATGACTTTATCGCCTTGTCACTGTCTGAACATACCCCTGGCAGGGTCCTATTGTCAGTCGGATTAACCTAATTCTTGGGTCTGGGTTGGGTGATCAGAATCAGTTCATGGGGCTTGATGCTTGTTCTGACTTGTGGGTTCTGTTTCTCCCCCACCACATGCATGATGTTGGATTAATTCACGATTTTCAGCAAGTTATTCTCCACCGCATTCCACCCAGGACTGGCCATGTAACCACAGAATTGTTTTTGTTTGCCTATTATAGAAAGACAAATAGTACCTTGCTTTTATTTCCCTAGAATCCTAAGTGTTAAAATCAAACATTTCTTGGTTTAAAAAAATGAAAGTTTAATACTGGGGAGGTAGTAGGTAAGCAAGTAATTGAATATAAAATAATGATTCAATTTAAAAGTAAACCCAAACATGAACCCCCCTCCCACCTCCCTCCCCATAACATCTCTCTGGGTCAAATTAAAGATTTTAAAATTAGAAAAATAAAAAATAAAAATAAAATAAATTATAAAAAAATAAAAAATAAAATAAAAGTAAACCCATCATTCCAGACTGAAAGACTTTAAATTATTCAGGATGTGAATTGTTCTGCTTCAAACTGAGTATAATTAACACAGCCCCTTCTGTATCCTGATACCAATATTTTGTCTCTTCCCCACCCCCCAATAACTATCTGAAATCTTGATATATAGAGCGTGAAGACCAGAGAAAAAACACACGTTCAACTAGGCAGAGACTCTTAACTGACCCAAATAGCAGTTCATTCATGAGATAATGTGACCTGCAGTCATGGGGATGGAATCTGTTGATTGAACTGGGGTAAGTCTGGCATAGAACAGACTCTGCAGTGATCAGAGAATCCGCGGAAATAAGCTCAGGCAAGAAAATATGGCAAAAGCTGTGCAAACCTCATCTTGATTCCAGGAATATTTCTTTTCTTGAGACATGGGTATCATTTGTCAGCTGGACTGTTCCTGCTAATCCTTTAAAGCTTGTCTTTTATTAGTGTGAAGTGCCTTGGTATCAAAGGGTTTGAGCAATTAAGCGATTTATATATTTTAAGGTTGGTTTTCGGTTCATAATTTGGGACTCACACCTTCTGTTTAAAAGGGTTTCCCCTTTGGAGATGGTCGATGTATGCTAGGGCTTGAGGGTATTCACACGTTGGACGGGCATCGTCATCACCAGAGCATCTTTACCTGTCCTGGGGGTCAGTACTCTGCAGTGTGTATCCAAGTGTGCATTTCTTAACCGTGATGTTGCCTTTTGCAAACGTGTGAGGTTCTTTTTGTTCCCTTCAGCCTTCTTCTCTGACAGTGAATGTCTGTATTGCTGAAGGGAAGTGCCTTAGCTCTGGAGCCGTCTCAGATGCTTTTTGGAAGGAGATAGGGAAAAATAAAGTCAGTATACCAGTTAGTTTTGGGCTTCCCTAGTGGCCCAGTGGTAAAGAATCTGCCTGCCAACACAGGGGACTTGGGTTCAGTCCCTGAGTCGGGAAGATCCCCTGGACAAGGAAATGGCTATGCTCTCCAGTGTTCTTGCCTGGAGAAGCCCACGGACAGAGGAGCCTGGTGGGCTCTGGTCCCTGGGGTGGCAGAGTCAGACTCAGCCTAGTAGCTACGCAGCAACAACACACCTGTTGGTTTCCTACCCAGTAAACAACTCATGTGATGGTGTCCCGGATCATTCATAAGGGGCTTCACTAGTTGGTTTCGACAAATTCATGTCAGAATGGAAGATGGCAAGAAAGCGGTTTTGCTCTTCAAACCAGTAGGGAAAAACCTAGAGAAAATGTAAAATACTAAGGTCAGGCCTTATTCAGTCAATAAATATGTCTATGGAGCAGCGGTGAAAGAGAAAAACAGTCTCCTCTCCCCGGCCAGTCGGAGCATGCAGCCCGCTCCTGGACACACACACTACCTGTGTGTCTGTGGAGATTTGGGGAGGAGCCATTGTTGCTTTTATCAGAGTCATCTGTGGAGTTTCCTCCGTCCGTGGGATTCTCCAGGTAAGAATACAGGAGTGAATTGCCATTCCCTTCTCCAGGGAATCTTCCCAACCCAGGGATCGAACCCAGGTTTCCTGCCTTACAGGCAGATTCTTAACCATCCAGGCCACCAGGGAAGCCCTTAATGAAATTAGTCTCCCCCTGTATTATAAAATCTTTTCCCATGTACCAGGTGGTGGGGCTGCTGGGGGCAGAGACCCCGTCCCGTGAGTATGGGATCCCTGGTGATGCTGAGGTTTGTAACCACCACCCACCCCAACCCCACCCCACCCCCACCCCCGAGACCACTGGCACAGATGTTACTGGGCCATAAGCTCAGCAGTCAGACCCTGTTCCTGGGTCTGCAGCAGCAGTATCATGTGACGTGACAGGTAATCCTCCCAAGAGGCAGAAGCTGCAGTGTTAGGGGGTTGAATTTGTGACATGCACTCCCAGTTCCCTCCTACCTCCCGTTGTTCCTCACTTAATGTCACACTAACCTCTTAATGGCTGTTAACAACGTCATCTCATGAATTCCCTTCTGCATTTTGAAAGGAGGAGCCCAAACATCTAACAGAAACGTTTGAGGCCAAAAAGTTCTGAGGGAGAAGTCGTTGTAACCTCTTTTCAAGAGCACGTACACATGTGCGTGTTGGACAGATTTAAAATCACGGGGCTTAACTTGACGCCATTCGATTTTATGGGAACAAGTATTATGAGAGCCAGTGGAAATATATTTTTCAGGTGCTGGTAAAAGGCAGATCCCTCACCGGGGAACTAACTTTCTGAATTTTCTGAAGATCTGAGATGTGTGAGATGCATATCCCGTCGCCGGGATTAATGTATTGGAGCTGACTTTATGTTTTCTAAGGAAACTAAAAGTGCTGATCAGTCCTGTGTGGCATATATTCCACTTTTACTTAAGATTCTACACACACGGTAGGGAGAGTACCAGCTTTACAGGGGGAAAAAAAAACTTTTTAATCTAAATATTGATTTAAATCGAGTCATAGCTCTTTGGACAATACCACTTAGTCACTGTTGTTTCCAAGGCAGGAAACTTGATGTTCTGGGTGGTTGTAAAGGAGAGAGAACATGGCTCCCTCGTGTATGTTTCAGGGGGTGGAGTAAATCACAGGTTATTTAGAGTCAGATCAGGCAGGAATCTGAACCTCTCTTTTTCTCTTTATGGGCTCTGTGATCTTGGGCAAGCTAACTTACCTTCTGAATCCCAGTTTCCCATCTGTAAAAGGAGAACACTCATTCACTTTGCACGGTGTTGGGAATTTCAAAGCCAAACAGGTAAACCATCTGCCCCCAGTAAGTACTTAGTAAATATTTGTTCCCTTCATTGTTGTCAAGTATCTTGCGTTCAAGGCTGGAGAGGTGAAGGAAAGTATGAAAACATATAATCATAGAGAAAAATGATGAAGCAATAATGGGCAGTTTCACTTATTTCACAGAATGTGGTGAGAAAAACAAAACGGGAGTTGGGATCCACTTTTCCTAAGGTCCCTGTTGAGAACCTATGCGCCCTGCTTGATTCCAGGTGCTGGGAATCGAATCATACATAGGCTTTGCCCTCATAATCTTCGTGGTGTTGTGGGTTAGCAGACATGGATTAAACACTCACACGGTGACTTCCCTGGTGGTCCAGTGGCTAAGACTCTGCACCCCAAGGCGGGGCCCCCCGTTTGATCCCTGGTTGGGGGACTAGATCCCACAGGCTGCAGCGAAGACCCAGCACAGCCAGGTGAATAAATAGATAAGTAAACAATCAGGGACATGTTGGAACTGAGCCAGATGGAAAGGCAGTTTATTTTAGGTGAGGTGATACACAGCATAGGCAGCAAGTTGGGACGTATGAAGCATGAGGCGGCAGCTGGACTAGACAGCTTGAATCCTGCTCTTCCCATCCTGGATGTTTAACCATGGCCCTCTCTGAACCTTGGATTTGTTGTCTGTAATGTGGAGACAGTGGATCAGCTCCTCAAGGGGCTATGTTGAGGATTAAAATTGAGATAAAGCCCATTGGGCCTCCCGCGTGGCACTAGTGGTAAAGAACCCGTCTGCCAGCGCAGGGGATGTGAGAGGCGTGGGTCCCATCCCTGAGTCGGGAAGATCCCCAGAGGAAGGCATGGCAGCCCACTCCAGTGTTCTTGTCTGGAGAATCCCCTGGACAGAGGAGCCTGGCGGGCTATGGTCCATAGCGTCGCAAAGAGTCAGACGTGACTGAAGCGACTTAGCATGCACAAAGCATGTCGGGCACCTGTTCTAACCGAACATCACACCCTTCACAGCATGATGGCAAGAGTCAGTGCCTGTCCCAGCCAGGGGCTTGTGCAAAACAAATGTACGCCAAGTGAAAATATTTTTGTATGTTTGGGTCATAGAACTTGGAAGCTTGGGATTTAAAAGACTATTTTAGAGAAATCGTTCCCAGCCTCTGTGCCCCTAAGCCCCTGCAGAGTTATGAGCAGAAATTCTAAAATCCTTGAGCACATCAAGCGTTATCTGTAGAGGTCTGTGTGCACATGTGTGCGTCACAACATTTGTGTCATCCGTTTTGTTGCTGTTTTGATCAGTAAAGTGGAAAGTTTTGAACCGTATTACTAAACTCAAATACTTTACACACCCTTCTGTATATTCTCAGTCATCAGGTATCGAAAAAGTTCAACTGATATCGCATGATGGAGCCAAAAATCTTTTTGAATATGTTCAAAAAAGGTAGGAATTACTGTTCAAGGGAGTTTGAAAAAAATGGCCAAAGATTGGAAGTTGCTTAGTGACTTTGGCTTCTAGCCTAGTTCTCCATTCTTGGAAAGTATGTCAGCTCTATTCTGAAGTCAGATGTCATCACCGAAATGAATACCTCCATTCTCAAAATATCTTGGCACTGCCTTAGGAGCAATGTGGAATTAACGCGAGAGATTCCACCCAAGGTCTGGTTGGTGTTATTTGGGTTCCCTAACTAATATTTGGCATGGAAATGGGACCCGTTATTCTTTGAAATGGGACCTTCCCTGTGGTTCAGATGGTAAAGAATCTTCCTGAAATGCAGGAGATCCAGGTTTTGTCCCTCGGTTGGGAAGATCCCCTGGAGAAAGGAGTGGCTACCCACTCCAGGATCCTTGCCCGGAGAATCCCATGGACAGAGGAGCCTGGTCGCCTACAGTCCACGCGGTCACAGAGCTGGACACGACTGAAAAATGGGTGAACAGGTGCCCTCCATTCCCTGCAGTCCTTCTGTGACCCAGTGTTACTGGCAGCACAAGTGTGAGCAGACCCAAATCAGAGTGATCACCTGGGCATGGCCTTGTTTGAACCTCTGCGTAGGAAGACACCCATTCCTTTAGTGAAAACCCACTGTGGCCTTGTCCAGCAGTGGGACCTGTGTGTCCTTCTTATGTTCAAATATCTGAAGCAGAACAATCTGAACTACTGGCTGATGCCATTTAGGGGCCATGTTAAGCTGCATATTTAAATTTTAGAGCTTATTTTCTCCTAGAAAACAGTTCACAGGTAGGTTCTCAGTTGGGGTACAGAAAAAAGACCCTGTTGAACTCAGAAGGGAATGAGCTAAGAGCTGTTTTTCATGATATTCTAGTTTGCCGCTGTTACTGTGGGAGGATGCCCCTCTGTCTGGATCCCTGGGCCTGAGAAGTGAGCCACCTTGGCCCTTGCCACATGACTGTCCCCTCCTTCCTCGATGACTACGTCTGAGCGGCAGAGGCGTGGGGAGCTGCACAGTCACCTCTGCTTTCGTAAAGCGTGCTTATTATCTAAGGCCATGTTTCTAATTCCTGTGCAAAATAGTGAAAGAAACTGTCATGCCACACCACCTTATTCTATTAGCATATCGTATACGCACGTGCACTTTTTAAATAGAACAAAGTGGATGCAGGTTAGTGTGAGAGCTGTTCAATAGAAAGATTGTTCTGTGGAACAACACCTCGTTAAGGAGTAAAGATTAACTAGGGTGGAGTCCCTGTGTATAAGAAGGACATGATCAGGAAAGTTCAAGAGAGGTGGTAGTTTGATCATCAAGACTAGTCTGATGGAGTGTTTTATTCTATTTTGTCGTTCAGTCGCGTCCAACTCTTTGCAACCCCATGGACTACAGCACTCCAGGCTACCCTGCCCTTTACCATCTCCCGGAGCTTGCTCAAACTCATGTCCGTTGAGTTGGTGATGCCATCCAACCATCTCCTCCTCTGTCATCCCCATCTCCTCCTGCCTTCAGTCTTTCCCAACATCAGGATCTTTTCTAATGAGTCTGTTCTTCTCATCAAGCAGCCAAAGTAAGGAGTTTCAGCTTCAGCATCAGTCCTTCCAATGAATACTCAGGACTCATTTCCCTTAGGATTGCTTGGTTTGATCTCCTTATAGTCCAAGGGACTCTAAAGAGTCTTCTCCAGCACCACAGTTCAAAAGCATCAATTCTTTGATGCTCAGCTTTCTTTATGGCCCAATTCTTAGACCCATACATGACTGCTGGAAAAACCATAGCTTTGACTACATGGACCTTTGTCAGCAAAGTAATGTCTCTGCTGTTTAATACACTGTCTATGTTTGTCATAGCTTTTCTTCCAAGGAGCAAGCGTCTTTTAATTTCATGGCTGCAGAAACCATCTGCAGTGATTTTGGAGCCCAAGAAAATAGTCTATCACTGTTTCTATTGTTTCCCCATCTATTTGCCATGAAGTGATGGGACCAAATGCCATGATCTTGGTCTTTTTAATGTTGAGCTATAAGCCAACTTTTTCTCTCTTCTCTTTCACCTTCATCAAGAGGCTCTTTCGTTCCTCTTCACTTTCCACCATAAGGGTGGTGTCATCTGCATATCTGAGGTTATTGCTGTTTCTCCCAGCAGTCTTGATTCCAGCTTGTGCTTCATCCAGCCTGGCATTTCACATGATGTACTCTGCATATAAGTTAAATAAGCAGGGTGACAGTGCACAGCCTTGATGTACGCCTTTCCCAATTTGGAACCAGTCTGTTGTTTCACATCTAACTGTTGCTTCTTTACCTGCATACAGGTTTCAATGAGGCAGGCAAGGTGGCCCCATCTCTTGAAGAATTTTCCAGTTTATTGTGATCCATACAATCAAAGGCTTTAGTCAGTGAAACAGAGGTAGATGTTTTTCTAGAACTCTCTTGCTTTTTCTATGATGCAGTGGATGTTGGCAATTTGATCTCTGGTTTCTCTGGATTTTCTAAATCCAGCTTGAACATCTGGAAGTTCTCGGTTCACGTACTATTGAAGCCTGGCTTGGAGGATTTTGAGCATTACTTTGCTAGCTGGTGGAATGAGTGCAATTGTGTGGTAGTTTGAACATTGTTTGGCATTGCTTTTCTTTGGGATTGAAATGAAAAGTGACCTTTTCTGGTCCTATAGCCACTGCTGAGTTTTCCAAACTTGCTGGCATATTGGGTGAAGCACCTTCACAGCGTCATCTTTTAGGATTTGAAACAGCTCAACTGAGATTCCATCACCTCCACTAGTTTTGTTCATAGTGGTGCTTCCTAAGGCCCACTTGACTTCACACTCCAGGATGTCTGGCTGTAGGTGAGTGATCACACCATCGTGGTTATCTGGGTCATTAAGATCTCTTTTGTTCTTTCTATCAAGACGTTTAAGAAGCTCAGAAGAAGGCTGCTGTGTCAATAAAGTGGGTTAATGCTCTGAGCCATATGTATTGATTCAGATGTCCAGACTCTAAATGTGAATAGATGTCCTCTCACCTTTGTTTCCGTTTGGTTTGGCATTTAAGAGACTTGTCTTTTGGGGATAAAATACTTGCAGCAGAGCAGGTGACACCATTGGCAAGGACGAAATGGAGGGAGAAACTGTTGAAAATTCTTAGGAATGAAGTGAAGAGTAATACTGATGAAGAACCCAGGCAAACAGATACTGTGAAATGATGCCTAGAAACTTTCTGGGCAAGAAAAAAGTTACTGGTGTGAGAGCAAAATCTTACTTGACAGACATCTTTAATTTACTGCTAACATTAATATCTCAGAAGGATCAAAGCAAAAATCTCTTCTTTTTTTCCAAATTTTTGTTAAAAGCTTTCTTTACAATGATGCCTCAGCGTGCTTTTTTTAGTGTGAGGGACCCTGATTATTTTAGAACATCGGTTTAGAAAAAAAACTCTGAAGTTCTGAGAAAAGTTATGATACCTTGTTTTTAAGAAGTGTAGTTAGATTGCTGATGACATAAAAACCAGACATTTTTAAGTAAGAGCAGATGAGACAGGAAGCATTGCTTGGATCCTGGGCATTGTCTTGTTTTCAGCTTCCTAAAGCCTGAGGAGATTTTAAGTTGCCTGGTGTGAGCTCCACAAATCAAGGCATTGGTCATCAGTAGTGGGTTTTCAGGCTTAAAGGGGATTGACAAGAGGAGAGCTTGCCTTGGAAAGCTAACTTGGGTTATTGGTAGCATGGAGCCTTCCAGAAAGCGGATTACAGTAAACAGTCTGGGCAAGAGGTCTTGGGCTTGGAGCTCAGACCTGCCTTCTAGTTCTCGCTGTCATTCAAGGCTGCATCACCTTAGGTGAGTTGCTGTATTTTTTCTGGGCCTAAATTTCCTCGTGTACAAGATGGTAATTTCCCAGATCCATTGTGGTTTTAAAAATGATTAACCCTGAGACATGTCATCAGTTTCTCCTGGCAGGGTGGTAGTTCAGACAAAGCTTAGGGTTAGCATTAGAAAAATCGGATTGTCTACCTATAGAATGGCTAGAGAAACTGTGTGAAGAGATGGAAGTGATGTGTGAACCTAGAATGGGCAAAGGCTTCTCCTTGGTTAGCTTTGTTTTGATTGACATTTCTATAATGATGACAACTGCTCCTGTTTTTCTTCTTTCTTTTTAAAGGCAAAATTAGTTAAGTGAGCAAATACTGTACTGGAAAAAAATCATGAATCATCCCAGGTGGGTCAGGTCTGATTTAGTCCAATATTTAAGGTGTTTAAGTCTTTATTGACTAGAGACTTGACCCCATAACTGGGAGCAAAATATCAAAAGTAATTAGGTCAGCCTGTGGTGTTAGAAGCTTCTGTCCTCCAAATATGTGGTTGTGAGTATGTATTCTTCTGCCTCCTGGAAAATGATGCAAGTCCTCCGAGCCCTATAAAAATACATGTTATTAGTTCTGTTAGCAAAACTTAAAGTTGGAACTGGAAAGTCATTAATTTCAGAGTTAGCTATTTATTGCTAAGAGTGTTCAACACCCTGACACTCTCAGAATGGAAAGGCCAAGTGAGCCTCTTGACAGATGAGTTATGAACGATTCCCCCATAATCTTTACCATCCAGCACACATAAACATAAAGGTAATTTCACTTTTATGAACTCCAGTCCCATAGCTCTAGAAGTTGTGTGTGAATAGAAGAAAAATTTGTAGGAGGAAGACAATTGTCTGATACATAAACTGCTATGTCAGGATCCAGACATAAATTATATATGTGAGAAGTTTTGCAATGAAAGCCCAAAATAACCTTTGAGAAACAAGTACCGAAGGGAATGGAGAAATACAAATTAGTTTGGGAAATGACCTGCTTAGACTGACTGGAGCAAGCTGTTTTCTGCTAGTTCAAGGTCATTCCCTCTGACAGGCCTTGATGTCTCATCCATGTGAGTTTTGAACACATTCCCTTGGAGGGTACTTCCACAGCCTAATGGCTTGAGATATTTGAAAGCTTCTTTAAGACAGTCAGCCTAAATTTTCTTTTAATTTCCTCTCCCAGCGTCTCTGTAATTGCCCTTTCTTGTATTATCCTAAAAGGAGTTTGCGGGGAACATGTGGGGTGGGAAGGAGTGTTCAGTTTTTTCCTCTGGGGTGCTACAAATTTCACCTTTCATAAACTGATGCTTTGCTCACGGAAAATGACTACAAAGGGAATGAATTCACCGCTTTTCCAGAGTTGAACAAGTTCTGCCTGTAATAAAGGTGCCCACAGAGACTAGCTGGAGCCTGAGTCCTGGAGGAGAGAGGTTGCCTGCATGTATTTTTGCACTACCCTTATTCTAGTTCTTGGCCCATTTCTAGAGTCACTGGCCTCATGTATCACAAACCTTCTTCCTCCCTGAAAACACCATCTTCCAACTCCAAGCCCTACCCCATACGCACTGACCACTCAGGAAGGCTGTGTAAGAATGTAGCGGGACAGTGTCCTGTACCCATCAAAACCTTGCTGAATGCATAGGGGTATCAGATCAGCAAAGTGTGGGTCATTCTGTCTCTTCATGCACTGCCTACAAAGAGTACAAAAAGAACACTGGCGATTCTGTGTTCTTGTCCCTGTGATGTACTCTTGACCACCGTGGGTGAGACTGTAAACCCGTGGATGCTCCAGAGAGAGGATCCAGGGGGAGTTTCGTTTCTGGGGATGTGTTTGAGAGCCATACTGCTCCCGTCTTTAGTGTCAATGTGATGTGATTAAAGAATTAAATAAGCAAACACTTTTGGACCAGAAGAGAGTTGTTCTCCAGTCGATTAATTCCCTCGAGCGGATCACTGCCTCCTTTCAACTGTTTGTATTCTGAGAGTGCAGCTGAGGTGTGAGAGCCTTGCACTCCTTCACGCACTGACCAAAACTGCTCTGCCTCCTGTTTTACCTCCGTGCCCTCTCTGTGGTATTCAGGATACTCTCTGTATTTATTGGCCTAGAAGTAAAAACAAAAACATTCTTAAACTTCTTCAGAATGATTGGGTACAGAGGAAGGCATCTGGAAAAAAAAAAAAAAGTGTAGATTTCATTCATTTTTTTAGGATCTACTCAAAGTCCTATCACCTAAATGATTTCTTATTCCGTAATTTCTTTATATTCCACGTGTGGACTTTGGTTTTAGTACGTGCCCAGCTTTGGGGGTTGATGGACAGTTATCTCCTCCACAAAAGCGTGGGGAAACTGCAGGTCCATGGAGTCTGGGTATTCAGAATAGAGAGGTGGTCACTTAGCCCTCTCTTGGGCTGGCTTTGCTGTCGCCTGGCTGCATCCTGGTGTGTGGTCAGAATTACCGTGGCACAGCACAGATGCCAGCAGCGTTTCGTAATGAAAACCAGATCGCTGTGGGATCAATTAGGTGCTCATCATTTGTATCACTCATACCTGAAAAAATGAACCTGGCTGAATAATCAAGAGTGTAAACCACTGTTAACTGCTCCCAGGTTCAGAAATGTCTTGGCTGTATTTGTAAGAGCTGGTAAGGTAGGATGAAAAGGGTTCGCACTTGTCAGACACTAGTTCAAAGACTGGCTTTGCTACTGAGTGTCATCTTAATGAGTTCTTTAACCACTAAAGTTATATAGCCATCTAAAAAAATGGAAATTACATATTCTCACTTTATGAGAATTAAGTGGGGTCGTGTATAAATGGTCCAAGCAGGGACCTCCTTCATGTTAGTTCCCTTTGCTTTTTCTGTCTTTGTTTGAACAAATTTGTATATTTACAAGTCTTTGGGCTAGCATCTTTAATGGGTTATTTCTTAGTAAGTGCCCAGTTTCCGACCCATCGTGATTGCTCACTAAAATGTTCAGGGAATGAGTGAGTGGGTGGTTACATATATTTAGTGGGGTGTGGTCATTTTTTCCCCTCTATTAGACAAGGAACGTAGAGTTCGTAGTTTTCCCCAAGATTACCCAGAGGATGGAATCACTGCCTACACAGACATCCAGAAATGTACTGTATAGCTCTTGTAAATTTCAGGCAAACGCAGTATTAGTTCCTATATGTATTAACCATTGCCTTCTTCTCCATCAAACACTCACTTTGTGAAAATATGATTTCTGCATGGTGCTGATTCAGATATTGGAGGACCTTTTCATTGTGTCTTGTAGAGGGAACCTCATCCATGTGCTTGATTTGAAGCATGCAGTAAGGAGAAGGCATTCAGAGGTGGAGGAGAATGGTGGCCACTCTCTTCTGGGACAACCTTTGATTGGAGTCAGAGTCCTAATACTCATTTAATGAAAAGAAGGTTGTTGGAACAATCATTTGATCGACATCTCCTGTTACTAGAATTAAGTCTAACCAGCTGCCAGCTCCTGGAGGCAGGTGGCTATAGCTTTCCGTCTCAGCATCTGCCTATTTTTCCGTTTCTAATTGGCTTTGTTAGATAAGTTAGTCTAGTATTTGTTTGAGAAAAAAATATCTGTGTGTGTTGAACTTCTTCTCCCAGTTGCTTAAGCATCTATTTCCTAGAAATGAAACTTTCAAAAACGGAAATGCTATAACTGTAAGAGGGATTATTTTAGAGGAGGCGACAGGCTCAATTTTGTGATCAGTTCTTTGGTACAGTGACGCATTTACTAGTTTACGCTCTGTTCTAGGAGGAATTTTTTATATAGTGGGGCCTGACTAAAGAATGTTAGGACAAGAGCATACCCATTCCCAGTAGAATCTGTTCCCAGAAAAGGTGGAAATTGTACATCAGGACCCTGCTTCACTGTTTTGGCACCACTGATTCAAATACTAGCCAGAACCTAGGAGAGTTGAGATGGGGGTGGTGGGAATGTTCATTAAACTGACATGTTGGAACCTCTAAAAAGGTTTTCATGGAGTACTCATTTAGAAATAGATGAAAATTTGAACATATATATATGTGTGTGTGTGTGTGTATATATATATATATTTTTTTTTTTTTTTTTTTTTTGCCTGAAGTACTTGATTCATGACCCACCTTTCTGGTGAATGGTTTGCTAAAGGGTTTCCCATGTGCATCTCTTGTAAAAGAAAGATTTCTTCAGGGTGCATTGGTCATTATTGACATACTTTCCCTAGATTCTAATTTCCTCATAATATTGGTGCTTTCTTCCATACCTTTTTAACTCATAGAAAAGAAAAACACATCAAGCTTTGTTCTGAGGCCAATAGCATGCCGCTCTCACCTACTTTTCTTTCCCTGGAGGGACTTCCAGATTTTCCTGTGACTTTGGCCGGTTGATCCCAGAATGGTAAATATTCCAGTGAACGGGGCCTGAGACCTGGATTCCTCCTTTCTGGTTGGAGCCAGGGTTCCTTGGAGGAGAGGAATAAGGAGGGAACATAAATGTAAGACTCCACATGGATATAGAAAACAAACTTTTGTTTACCAGGGGATAAGGGGTGGGGAAAAATTGGGAGAAGAAACTGACATATACACACTGCTGCTGCTACTCACTGCTGCAAAGTCGCTTCAGTCGTGTCCGACTCTGTGTGACCCCATAGACAGCAGCCCACCAGGCTCCCCCATCCCTGGGATTCTTCAGGCAAGAACACTGGAGTGGGTTGCCATTTCCTTCTCCAATGCATGAAAGTGAAAAGTGAAAGTGAAGTCGCTCAGTCGTGTCCCACTCTTAGCGACCCCATGGACCGTAGCCCACCAGGCTCCTCCGTCCATGGGATTTTCTAGGCAAGAGTACTGGAGTGGGGTGCCATCGCCTTCTCCATATACACACTACTATATATAAAATAGGTAACTAATAAGAGCTCAACACTCTGTAACAGCCTGCATGTGGAAAGAATCTTAAAAAAAAGTGGATTATATGTATATGTGTGGCTGATTCACCTTACTTGTGTCCCTGAAGCTAGCACCACGTTGTAAATCAACAATACAATAAAAAATTTAAAAAAATCAGAATCCAGTCCCATCCACCCCCATGTTAATCCCTTGCTTAAGCCCCATTGCTTTTTTCTCAAGAATTCAAAACTCTTAATTACTCCCCAAAAGACACACCCAAAAATGATACCCAGCCTTTAGCTCCTCCTAGCAGAAGACCTAAAGAATACCTGTCCAGTAGGCAGACTCCTGTCTTTTGTTGAAATTACAGGAGAGATCAACTCAGTGACCAGGCCCAGGTGATGACATTCCTCTCAGCTCTTCTGGATTTCTGGGTCATTCAGCTGTTCATTCTTGTACAGAACACTGGTGGCTGCCAGGAGCAAGGCGACGTGCTGGGTTTCCCTGCAGAGCAGAAAGCATGGTGGCCTAAGGGTCTTGAAGCACGGGTTGCAGGTTCCATTGTGCTGTGAGCGACTGAGTGCAAAGAAAACAGTGTTAGTTGCTCAGTCGTGTCCAAGTCTCTGTGACCCCGTGGACTGTAGCCCACCAGGCTCCTCTGTCCGTGGACTTCTCCAGGCAAGAGGACTAGAATGGGCAGCCTTTCCCTTCTCAGGCACCCTCTCTGACCCAGGGATTGAGCCTGCTCTGCTGCTGCTGCTGCCGCTGCTAAGTCGCTTCAGTCGTGTCCGACTCTGTGTGACCCCATAGACGGCAGCCCACCAGGCTCCCCCGTCCCTGGGATTCTCCAGGCAAGAACACTGGAGTGGGTTGCCGTTTCCTTCTCCAGTGCATGAAAGTGAAAAGGGAAAGGGAAGTCACCAGGCAGACCCTTTACCGTGTGAGCCATCACTGTATGTAAACTGCTCCTCCTGCCTGGCTAGCTCCTCTCTCACCTGTAAAATGAAGGGATTACTTTGAGCTCTGAGATCCCTTCCCGTTCTAAAACTTGATTTTCTGATTACAAATCTCTCGAGCCAGTAATTCATGATTCCAAGTTTAGGCTGATTCCAAGTTAGTTCAGTTCTTTCAACTCTCAGCCTAAAGCACAGGGTGGCCTGTGAAGAGGTCCGTGGTTGGAGATGCTTGGCTGTCTCACCTTGGACACAGTAAACCTACTGAAGATGCTTAGTGTAGATGGCCAGGGAGGCCAGACTTCCAAACAGACACGTCAGAGTTTTGCCGTCGTTTGAATATTATGTGTTGTATACCCTTTTGTATGTACTGACTGGCAGTTATGAAATCGCTGATGTCTTAATGCTGCTTAAAATGGGGTGAGGTTTTCTATACTGATATCTGCAACCAGATGCCAGATGAAGAATTCCACTGAAATAAAAAAATATGTTGTCTTTGTCCTTTCAGAGGAGTCACCTGTGCAGACAGATCCCAACCCCAGGCCCCATCCCTACATGCTTTGTTTCCTGTGGTCACAGTTTTTATTCTTTCTTGACTGGCAGTGAGGTCAGAGGTCATAATGACCCTTCTGTTCTTATTACAGAGTCTGTTGATGGTTGACACCTCTGTTGGGGAAATAAAAATGAGCTGGTGAAAGACTAATCTTGACAGATGCCCATGATCAGGGCTATGTCAGTTGGCATGTTCCTAATAATGGGAAACAAATGTGTATTTCCACTTCTTGACTCACTTCGCCGATCCCTTACGGGAGCCCTTGAACTTAAACTGTGATTAAATAAGAAAGAACTGGAGAAGGCAGTGGAGACCGATGCAGAGGGTGGTTTGGTGACTGTTTTATGTTATTTCTGTCCTCTCCAGGAGTGAGAATAACCAACCTGTGAATGACGAAAGATAACGCAAGTTTTGTTGTTGTAGTCCCTAAGTCGTGTCCTACTCTTCGCAACCCCATGGACTGTAGCCTGCCAGGCTCCTCTGGCCATGAGATTTGCCAGGCAAGAATACTGCAGTGGGTTGCCCTTTCTGTCTCCAGGGGATCTTCCTGACCCAGGAATGGTACCCGGGTCTCCTGCATTGCAGGTGGAATTCTTTACCACTGAACCACCAGGTAGAGTGAAAGTGAAGTTGCTCAGTCGTGTCCAACTCTTTGTGACCCCGTGGACTGTAGCTCGCCAGGCTCCTCCATCCATGGGATTCCCCAGGCAACAATACTGGAGTGGGTTGCCATTTCCTCCTCCAGGGGATCTTCCAGGGATCGAACTCAGGTCTCCCGCATTGCAGGTAGACGATTTAACCTCTGAGCCACCAGGGAAGCCCAACTCAAGTTTTACACAAAAGCTTTTACTAAGGTAGCACCATGTATCTTCCACTTTCCATATGCCTGCTTCCCCTTGTCCTGCAGTGGGTGAGAAATGCATTGGTCGCTTCCTCCCCCTGCTCCCCGCCCAGAACCGTTTCATGGTTTAAGAGCCAGGACTCTGGCTTCAGTCAGCTTGAATTGGAATCTTGATTCCATCACCTATTTGGACAAGCCTCTCACTGTCTCAGTACGCAGTTTCTCCATCCTTGAAAAGAGGGTGAATAATGCTTTCCTCGAGTAGTCGTGTTGTTGTTGTGCAGTTGCTAAGTCACGTCTGACTCTGCGACCCATGGCCTGCAGTGCGCCAGGCTCCTTTGACCTTCACTATCTCCCAGAGTTTTCTCAAACTCATGTCCATTGAGTCAGTGATACCATCTAGCCATCTCATCCTCTGTTGCCCCCTGCCCTCCCACTCTCAGTCTTTCCCAGCATCAGAATCTTTTCCAGTGAGTCGGCTCTTCACATCAGGTGGCCAGAGTATTGGTGCTTTACCATCAGTCCTTCAAGTAAATATTCAGAGTTTATTTCCTTTAGGATTGACTGGTTGGATCTCCTTCCTCTTCAAGGGACTCTCAAGAGTCTTCTCCAGCACCACAGTTCAAAAGCATCAATTCTTTGGCACTTAGCCTTTTTTATAATCCAACTCTCACATCTGTACATGACTACTGGAAAAACCATAGCTTTCACTGTATAGACCTTTGTCAGCATCTGGCCATAGGTAGGATTAAATCATACCTGATGGAGAGAACTTTAACACAGCGCCTGCCATATAGTAATGGCATCTTTGTTGCTTGTCTCCCACAGCCAGTTTCAGAAACCAAAATATGAGCTGCTTTAGAATTTATTTAAATTCTCTCAGTCAGCAGGCTGAACTCTGGGATCAAAGATTCAGAGCAGGTATCAACCACTGTGAAGAGCCAGTCTAGACTGATTGTCCGTGGTCTGCACTAATAATTTTGGGCAAAGAAAAGAAACTATCCTGTGGATAATTCATTTCCCTCCAGGAATGGGAAGAATCCAGGAGAGTCCACTTTCTTGTTCTCTAGTTGGATGTTAAGCCCAAGAAGAGAAAGTCTGCAATTCTGTGACTTAACGTGATCTGTAGCTTTACTGATGGTATGTGCCAGCAAATGTGATGGGAATAAACACCAATTAAGATATTTTTGCTCTTGGACAGATAGAGGAATACCCAGACACTTGACTGATTTTGCCTTTGAGTAAGTGTGGACTGGAGATGGTCTCCATGCTGAAGGTCTTCCTGAGTTGAATGAGGGGATGTAGCAGCCCACAGTTAAATGTGATGTGCAGGTATTCCATTCAGTTCAGTTCAGTCGCTCAGTCGTGTCCGACTCTTTGCGACCCCATGAATTGCAGCACACCAGGCCTCCCTGTCCATCACCAACTCCCAGAGTTCACTAAAACTCACATCCATGAAGTCGGTGATGCCATCCAGCCATCTCATCCTCTGTCGTCCCCTTCTCCTCCTGCCCCCAATCCCTCCCAGCATCAGAGTCTTTTCCAATGAGTCAACTCTTCGCATGAAGTGGCCAAAGTATTGGAGTTTCAGCTTTAGCATCATTCCTTCCAAAGAATACCCGGGACTGATCTCCTTTAGAATGGACTGGTTGGATCTCCTTGCAGTCCAAGGGACTCTCAAGAGTCTTCTCCAACACCACAGTTCAAAAGCATCAATTCTTTGGTGCTCAGCTTTCTTCACAGTCCAACTCTCACATCCATACATGACTACTGGAAAAACCATAGCCTTGACTAGATGGACCTTTGTTGACAAAGTAATGTCTCTGCTTTTCAATATGCTGTGTAGGTTGGTCATAACTTTTCTTCCAAGGAGTAAGTGTCTTTTAATTTCATGGCTGCAATCACCATCTGCAGTGATTTTGGAGCGCCCAAAAATAAAGTCTGACATTGTTTCCACTGTTTCCCCATCTATTTGCCATGAAGTGATGGGACCGGATGCCAAGATCTTAGTTTTCTGAATGTTGAACTTTAAGCCAACTTTTTCACTCTCCTCTTTCACTTTCATCAAGAGGCTTTTTAGTTCCTCTTCACTTTCTGCCATAAGGGTGGTGTCATCTGCATATCTGAGGTTATTGATATTTCTCCTGGCAATCTTGATTCCAGCTTGTGCTTCTTCCAGCCCAGTGTTTCTCATGATGTACTCTGCATAGAAGTTAAATAAGCAGGGTGACAATATACAGCCTTGACGTACTCCTTTTCCTATTTGGAATCAGTCTGTTGTTCCGTGTCCAATTCTAACTGTTGCTTCCTGACCTGCATATAGGTTTCTCAAGAGGCAGGTCAGGTGGTCTGGTATTCCCATCTCTTTCAGAATTTTCCAGTTTATTGTGATCCACACAGTCAAAGGCTTTGGCATAGTCAATAAGGCAGAAATAGATGTTTTTCTGGAACTCTCTTGCTTTCTCCATGATACAGCAGATGTTGGCAATTTTTTTGATCTCTGGTTCCTCTGCCTTTTCTAAAACCAGCTTGAACATCTGGAAGTTCACAGTTCACGCATTGCTGAAGCCTGGCTTGTAGAATTTTGAGCATTACTTTACTAGTGTGTGAGATGAGTGCAGTTGTGTGGTAGTCTGAGCATTCTTTTGCATCGCCTTTCTTTGGGATTGGAATGAAAACTGACCTTTTCCAGTCCTGTGGCCAGCTGAGTTTTCCAAATTAGCTAGCATATTGAGTGCAGCACTTTCACAGCATTATCTTTCAGGATTTGAAACAGCTCAACTGGAATTCCATCACCTCCACTAGCTTTGTTCGTAGTGATGCTTTCTAAGGCCCACTTGACTTCACATTCCAGGATGTCTGGCTCTAGATGAGTGATCACACCATCGTGATTATCTTGGTCGTGAAGATCTTTTTTGTACAGCTCTTCTGTGTATTCTTGCCATTAGAAATGTGAAAGGCTTGGGGGCCCTGCGAAAAGAGAAATGAATGCCTTTAGACAGGTTAAAGATGAAGTCTATGAATCTGACTCGGGCCTAAAAAAGACAGGGTGTTGATGGGCAGAGTCAAGGGTGGGACTGGGAAAAGGGAGTGAAGAAAGCGTGTAAGTGGTGGAGGTCACCTGCAGTAATTCCTGCTTTCAAATGGAAAAGTCAGTATATTGCTTAAAAAACCAGCCAGTTCGGTTTTGGTGGAGAAATCTCAGGCCCTACCTAGTCATGAATTAACAAGTCCCTGGGAAAAGGATAAAATGACAAAAGTGTTTTCTACCCCTCTGCCAAGATCATATGAAAATCATGGTCTAGAGAGTATAAACCCCTTCAGGGAAAGGCCATTGTCGTCTGTCTGCTGAGGTCATCAGTATATATGCTTTTAAATAAACCCAATGATCCTCTTAATATCTTATGGAAATGCAGGCTCCAGCACATTAAAAAGTATTCTGTTGGGACACTTGGCTATTGCTGTATTTTGCCAAGTGTGTTTTTAGAGGCTTTGACTTCTTAAAAGTCTGCAAATAAATACCCTGCGGTTTTATTAGTTGGTAATGCAGTGATTTTCTAAATATTCAAAAGTACCTTTCTTAGGGTATCTTTCTATTTGTATAAAATTTCAAGTATATGTTACATTGGTCTTTGCATTCACTCCTGGGGCTGTTTCTCCACCTAAGTTAACAAAAAAGAACATGCATGTGACCTAAAGGTTTATATGATACCATCACTGAAGACACTCGAGGTCATTTTGCAAATCTATATATAATCTATAGGGAAACTAGACCCAAAAATATAAAGTGCACTGACCCAACGTCATACTGTTGGTGACTGATCTGGTTCTGGAAGCCGGACTTTTTAACTGTTGGATTGGGGTTCATCTGTTACACCCTCATTCTGCCCATTGGGAAAAGAACAAACTGGAACCTAACAGGTTTTAAAGCAATATAATAGAACACCATGGGTCTCTAGTCCAGGACGTTTCAGGTACATTTCGGCTGACAAATTGTTGTTTAAAAATAACAACTATGATATAAAGTTCTCCTAAGCACTGGTACATGTGTTCATGCCATTTTATTCATCACAGGCACCTTGTGGCATCGATACTGTTACCCCCCCGTTTCCAGATGGGCCATGGAAGTGTGTAAAGCTTACATTTCGCAGCAGGGGTGTGGCTGTGTGCCGCAGAGCTGGGACCCCGACCCTGGCAGGCAGAGATTCAGCACCTCTGTCTGTTTCCACTAATTGAGGTCTGGTCACAGAGAGTTTTTTTCCCTGCCTCCCACCTGCCTGTGTCAGGAAGCAGTCTTTGTAATTCCTTATTGACTGTCCCTATTGGCTTCCCAGGTGGCTGAGTGGGGAAAGAATCCGCCTGCAATGGGAGTTCAGCCCCTGGGTGGGGAAGATTCCCTGGGGGTGGGCATGGCAACCCACTCCAGTATTCTTGGCTGGGAAATCCCATGGACAGAGGAGCCTAGTGGGCTTCAGTCCAAGGGGTTGCAGTGAGTTGGGCATGACCGAAGCTTCTGAGCGTGCACTTTGACTGTGAAGTTGCTACCATACAGAGGCTGTACCACCAGAATTTCATTTGGATCCTGGATCACTGTTCCATTTCCAGAGAGGCCCAGCGTACAGAATGTCCGGCATCAATCCTGACATTCGGAACAAAGGCACGCTGGCACTGCAGCCGTGGTTTTGCCATCCACAGCAGCCCTGCGGCTGCAGGGCAGATCCACAGAGGAGAAGATAGTATCTCCCTGCTTGAGCAGGTGGTTGAAACTCCCTGAGCACTTGCAGCCCCAGCACCATAAATTTCTCTCCATCTAGGGCAAATCTTTCTTTTTTTCTTTTCTAAATAAACATATGTGCTTATTTAGTCTTGGCTGCACTGGGTCTTCATTGCTACACAGGTTTTTCTCAATTGGGGCTGGCAGGGGCTGCTCCTTGTTGCAGAGTGAAGGCTTCTCCTTACAGTGGCTTCCTTGTGGCGCGTAGGCTCTAGGGCGCACAGGCCTTAGTCTTTGCAGCTCCTGGAGCACAGGTTCAGTAGCTGTGGTGCACAGGCTTAGCTGTCCCGTGGCATGTGAGATCTCCCCAGGTCAGGGATCGGTCCTGTGTCTCCTACATTGGCAGGCAGATTCTTTACCACTGAACCACCAGGGAAGCCCTCAGCCAAATCTTGACTTCAGGACAGGACTTCTAGGGGACAGTCCACGCACCCTGGAGGGTACAAGCTAACAAACACTCCCTGCCTGGATTTAAAGCAGGGTGGGGACTAGACTCCAGCATCATTATATGTCACAAAAGGGTCTCATTGGGCAAGGCGGGGCTGAGCAGTGCCCAGTATTTGATAACATTGAAAGAGCTTTTTTCCTCTTCCACAATTAATCCATGTCTCTATTTGCACGTGTTAAAAAAATAAAAAGAAACTGACAGTACCAACAACACAAGAGAAACGCCCAGGCTGAGCAATAAATCTCCAGAGGCATTCAGCAAGTGCCACGGGGCTCATTAATCTTGATTATTTCCCGTAATAGATAACTTCACAAATCAGCTATTATTCCTAATCATGCACATAAAGATAACAACGGAGGGGTAATAGCTTCCTGCCTGGCGAGACCAAAATAAAATTTTATCTAAAAATGTGTTTCTGCACATTCCCGGGAAAGGTGCTTTCCTCCTTCTTAAAGGGGCATGAGGAGATGGGGGGGATGAACCACGGAGAAAGAAATTGATCATCGCGGATTGGGTTTTTAAAAAGAATTAGGTGTGTTTGATTTTCTCGGGGACACTGGCCAGCTTGTGTGTCAGTGTGTCGCTGGGAGGTAGTTGGAGAGAGATTGGGCCATGAGAGACAGAGAATTGTGCAGTTCCAGATCCAACCAGTCCATTCTGAAGGAGATCAGCCCTGGGATTTCTTTGGAAGGAATGATGCTAAAGCTGAAACTCCAGGACTTTGGCCACCTTATGCAAAGAGCTGACTCATTGGAAAAGACTCTGATGCTGGGAGGGATTAGGGGCAGGAGGAGAAGGTGACGACAGAGGATGAGATGGCTGGATGGCATCACCGACTCGATGGATGCGAGTCTAAGTGAACTCTGGGAGTTGGTGATGGACAGGGAGGCCTGGCGTGCTGCGATTCATGGGGTTGCAAAGAGTCGGACACGACTGAACGACTGAACTGAACTGAGTCTCTCAGAGAAGAATTGCAGGGAAAAAAATAGAAAGCAAGGGGATGATATCTTTTTCCTGTGAAGTTGACATTTTGGGTTTCAGGATTTTTGCTGAGTTGGAGAAATTGCTTCACATTCCCAGACTGTGTTTATCTCCTCCGGAGTGCTCACCAGATACCAGGTGCCAAGCAGAATGAACGGCAGCAGAAGAGTGTGTGGATGATGAGAGATGGGTCTCCTGCATGGTGGAGTCATGTATGGGCGGTAACATTTTTTGAATACATGATACCAAGTTATCTTAAACTTAAAAACTCTCAGGTCTTTGGCAAGGAGCAAAAACGAGTATCTAATTGAGTGCTGGAAAGAGGGCTCCCTGAAGTCACCCTGGTGAAGGAAATTACTAGCTCCCCCTCCTGCACAATGTATTTCTGATGGCATTGCAGTTGATGTGGTCAGCGGCTTTATCATCCTGTAATGACAAGCTGCACCTGTCCATCATTTTGTTATCAAAATGCCAGCGCACTGCAGCAGGGCCTGGAATGAGATGCGTCACATTTATGAGGAGATTTGACCCCACAGTATTCAGTCAGCAGGAATAATTGACCTATCACCACAGCAAGTGCCCACAGAATCGGGGGTTCATAGATGCTGGAGAGTACTGGCCAGAGTCTGTTCTTCTCCGAGCACCTGAAGTTAAAATTTCACTCTCAGCTTCTCTGTTTCTACCCGAAGCAAAGCCATTCTGCTGTCCCTGAACTTCCCAGGAGGATCTGGAGGTGGTGATTCCCACAGCCACCTTCTGCCTCATTCGAATTTATTAAACATTATGGCAGAAGAATTTCCAGAACCAGTGATTCAACGTTTTCCTGCCATCACAGTCTGTCTTTCTGATACAGTCACAGCAAGGACAGAGAAACTGAATACCCCTTAATGTGCAAGGCAGAATGTTAGGTCCTGGGACAGAGAGATGTCCCAGACATTATCTGTACTCTTGGTGAATGAGGCAGTCCAGTAGAGGAGACAGGAGGCAAAAAAAACAAAGATTTGTGCAAGATGAAAGGTGTGCCAGGATGAAGGTGGTGTTCCAGTGCTGAGGACATTCAGGGGAGGCAAAGTGGTTCATTAAAGAAGGGCATCTCGGGTTGGAGATGGGAGAGAGTCTTGAGAGGAAGGGGACATAATGTATGCCTATAATTCATGTTTATGTATAGCAGAAACCAACACAATATTGTAATTATCCTTCAATTAAAAAAACTTTTTAAAAAAACGCTTAATTGGAAATACATAAATTTTTTGTCAGTTATATATGAAATAGGATGAGGTATAATCCGCCTGCAATGCAGGGTTTACTCCTTGGGTTGGGCAGATACCCTGGAGAAGGGAATGGCTACCCACTCCAGTATGTTCTGGCCTGGAGAATTCCATGGACAGAGGAGCTGGTAGGCTACAGTCTGTGGGGTCGAAGAGTTAGACACGACTGAGTGACTTTCACTTTTCATATTTTAAATTGGTAGTAGATATGATTAACTGAATATTGACTTAATAGTGAGTAGATAACATTTCATGATATATGTAAGGGAAATCATTGCTCTGTACTCTGTGCGCCTTAAACTTACCTAGTACTGTATGTCATATCTCAGTAAAACTGGAAAAGAGAGGGGAAGAAAGGGCATCAGCTTATACCCACGAGAGGAAAACACACCGAGGCTGCGTGAGTAACGTGAGCAGGGCAAAGCCGTCCGAGATGTTGGACATTTCTGGAGAAGAGTGACGGATCCAGCTGGGCTGGGGAAGGCAGTGAAGAATGGGAGACTGAGACAGAGAGCGTTGATTGAGACCAAGTTAGAACGGACTTGGCACACTGTGCCGAGGAGTGTGGGCTTTTCTCAGTACGCACTGGCACTCTATTAAAGGGTTTGAAGCAGGGAAATGACATGATTGGGCCTGCAGTTTAAAAAGGTTAATATTATTTTAGCAATAGTCAGAATCGACTCAAAGAAAAAAAAAGAGCCTGGAAGCAGAGCCCACGTGTGTATTGCTGCTTGTCTAGACCCTTGAAATGGTTATGTGATTCAGTTGTGTGGATGGGTAAGCTGAGAAGACAAATGCCCTGGGCAGAATGGGTGGTTCTGTTGGGTGTAGCAGTAACCTACTGCTGCGTAACAAATCAGCCCAAACTTCGTGATGTAAAGCAACCACATGACTGGAATCTGGGTGGAGAATTTGGACAGGACATAGTGATGATGGCTTGTCTCTGTTCTGTGGCATCTGGGGAAAGACTCAGAGGGCTGGCGGTGTCTTTGAGAATGAGCATTGTTCCCAGTGTTTTCAGTCACATGTCTATGTCAAGATAAACAACTCTGGACAAGAGAGTTGCCTGGAGAATCCCATGGACAGAGGAGCCTGGTGAGCTACGGTCCATAGGGTCACAAAGAGTCAGACGTGACTGAAGCAACTTAGCACACGCAGGCACAGTAGTCGGGACCGTGTTCAATCAGTGACACGCTGTTGCCATAGGAAAGAGTCCAGCAAGAATGCAGTTCCACTTGGATTTTTCCAGAGCTTTGCGCTTCTCTGGTGGCTCAGACATTAAGGGATCCGCCTGCAGTGCAGGAGACCCGGGTTTGACCCCTGGCTCAGAAAGTTCCCCTGGAGAAGGGGATGGCTACCCACTCCAGTATACTTGCCTGGAGAGTCCCATGGAGAGGAGGAGCCTGGCGGGCTACAGTCCATGGGGTTGCAGAGTCAGACACGACTGTGTGACTAACACTTTCACTCTCACTTGGATGTTACAGAGAGTGAGGGATTGGAGAGGGGGTGGGTGGGGGTTGGCAGAATTAGGAATGTGACAGTTACAGTGGAAAGGAAGGAGGCCTTTGGTTCACGAGAAACCCACGTGGGTTTGCTAAGTGCCTCTTAAAGAAGTCAGGCTCCTACCCATCCCCCCCAGTCCCCACCACAGAGGCTGAGGTCTCCTCAGAGGCCAGATCTTGGCTGGAATAGACAACAGTTCTTTTGCTGCCCTGACCTTTCTCTCATGGGCCCTTTAAGTGGTGGGGGAGGGAAGGATCTTACGGAGGTGGTCCTGAGCTACTGGAAACACTCCATAGAACTTGTTCAAGTCTTTATCAGCTGGGGTCAGACTTAGCTGAGGGACTCAGAGGAGCCTGGTGGGAGTGTGGTCAGGAGAGATTCTTGGTCATCAGACAGGTAGGATGCAGTCACTCAGTGATGGGATAGATACGGAGTTTATGGTATTGCCACTTAATTGAAAGTTTTATAGCTACTTAAAATCGGAACAGTAGCTATGAAAAATGGCTGATGTTTATTGACTGTCTTCTATTTGCCAAAATTTGGAGAAAACGTAAGTGATGGAGCAGAGTTTTAGAACAATATTATGAGGCATAGGCTTTACTTGGACCCATTTATAGATAATTGATATAGTCTAAGTGAAAAATCATGTGTGTACTTGGGTTTGTAAAACACTGTTTAAAAAGTACAGACTGGAAATATATCAAAACACCAGTGGTAGTTTTGTTAGAGGAACAAGGTCCTATGTTTTCCTCCGTTTCCTGGATTTTCTATAATGTGATCACGTGTTTTAAAAAGATGTGATTGTCACCTTCAACACCATTCTTAGTTTTGCAGCCCCTGGGGAGTGTGGGCAAGGTCATGTGTAGACTTGTAAGTATCAGTGATTGGTGTTACCTTTGGAAACCTTTCAAAGAGGATGTTTTCAAGCCAAAAGATACCAAGCAGTAAGAACGCATGAACGTTCACTATGTTTTGTCCCACTGGCTTCCCCAAATACAGTGACTCTAGGACAACCTTACCAGCACCTCCCTCCCCCCCCCCCCCGAATTCAGGTCATGCTTTGAACAAGGTGCTGTATAGTCAGGGCACTTAGAGAGCTAAGTGACATCACTTGTCTCCATGGAGATGGTGGCTAAGGCGTTCTTTACTGATTTGGGAGTAATACGAAGAAAAATTAAACCAAACGTGGAGGAAACACCCTCCCACACACACACAACCTCAACCCTGCCCAGCACTGGCATAGTAGTTTCTGAAGTTGTTTTGTAGAAGTTAACCTTTAGGAAAATAGAACCCATAGGAAAATGGAGAAAGGTTAGCAGTGGAATTCTCCTGAATGACTGAAAGTGAGCTTCTGACCATTGAACTATCTCACAGTGAAAACTGAAATTCTTCGTCAGAAAAAGAATTAACGTGGGTCATTGACTGATTGATCTCATCAGTGAGGACTCCTGTAAGGTGGTCACAAGGATTTAAAGAGCATTTGAGGAACCAGGTGTTTAGAAGGCATTTAAGAAAGAGTATTACATTAGAATTTCTTGATTATATATTGAACTGATTAATTTCCTAGGTAGCAATGAGACCTCATGCTTTGGGGTACTCTTTTCAACCGAGGTAAATCTAGAAATTAACCTATAACTCTCGATCAAATACTAAACAGCAAAATCAGACACAGGTATTTTCTAGAGAATTAAATAATATTCGACCCATTAAGCAGTGCCCCAGTGTGACAATATGAGGACATGCTGTACACGCCCCCTCCCATGCCACCTTGTAAGCTTTAGGTCAGCTTTCTTAACCGCACGGTTTACGTTTTTTTCCTCACCTTTGCAAAATGTTTTAAGGAATGCAACGCAACAGAGCTTTCTTAGAGTGGTGGTCGTGATCAAAACAGAGTCAGACTCTTGCCGGGGGGGGGGTCTTGTGGATACCCCTCAGCCCCTGACTTCAGGCCATGTCATCTTAGACTCATAAATAAACTCAACTTCACAGCTGAACAGATAGCCAGTTGCACACACATGCGTGCATGTGGGACACACATGTCTTATTTTGCAGCCATCTCTGAACTTGCAGCCTCGCTTTGCAATTCTCACCGAAAGAGCAGATGCAGTTCCTGGCATTTGGGTGCTGTGAAAGCCTCAGTGTGATCGTGTCTTTCAGTGTGTGTGACTGGAGGCCGTGCTTCCTGGTTGGCATCAGCCTTAATTTTCTGTTCTGTCATGGATTTCACTTGCCGATAGACGCAGTATCACGTGGTCACTTGTAATTGTCTCCTAGCTTTTTTTTTGCGTCTGTTGGTATGTTCATTTCCTCGCCTGCAGGAGGAGTTAATGCTGCTGTCAATCATTTAGCAGGACACTTGTCCTGTTTCCTCTTCAGAGGGTGCTTCTGAGATGGCAGGAGTTTTGTTGGCATTGTTCAGTTGCTAAATCATGTCCAGCTCTTAGTGACCTCATGGACCACAGCATGCCTAGCTTCCCTGTCTTCCTCTGTCTCCCCCTTCTCCTCTTGCCCTCTGTCTCTCCCAGTATCAGGGTCTTTTCCAATGAGGCAGGAGTCTGGAGTTTGGGAATTAGTGTACAGATTCCTCCGGACTGTTCCTGGGATTGGAGCCTAGTCTTAAAAGTCACAACAACCAACATTTGTTTGAACCTCCAGGTTCCTCTGTCCTGACAGAAAGTGCCATGAAATACATGCACGAATCATTGAGTGTTTAAATGTACACCTGCTGTGCACACCAGGCATGTGGAAAAAGAGTGGGGGAAAGAGAAGGAAGAAGAGTATCTGAGATGTTAGAGAATCACACCAACAGCCATAAGGCATATCCCAGCTTTATAATGTTAACACATCACTACCTTAGTATCATCAAATCAGGGATTCCAGTGAAAACTGTTTTGATGGGTGAGCAAACTTTTCAACAAAACCTGATGCTAATAAGGGCTTCCCGGGTGGCTCAGTGGTAAAGAATTTCCCTGCCAGTGCAGGAGATGCAGGTTCGATCCCGGGGTGGGAAAGATCCCCTGGAGAAGGAAATGGCCACCCACTCCAGTATCCTTGCCTGGAAAATCCCATGCTCAGAGCAGCCTGGAGGGCTGTATAGTGTTCATGGAGTCACAAAGCATCAGACATGGCTAAGCATGCAGGTGTTGATGCTAATAGTAATCTCCACGTATAAAACAAGCAGTTTTGATTTTACTAGGGAAACAACCTCTTTTTACAAATATTATCCAGGCCCCTTTTTTTCCTGCCAGCTGAATCAGCCAGTCAGTTGAGGTCGCTTGGCCCAAACTGTCAAACTGGTCGCAGCTTATCATTCATTTCTTGATCCCTGTTTTCAGCTAGAACCCCAGAATGGCGAGTTAATAAGGTCAACCCGTGATAGAAGTATGGCAGCCTCAGCCTCCATCTCTACCACTCTGACTAAATGAACTCTTCTGAGGTCGAGTCAGTATTTTCCATCACTGTCATGGGCAATTAGTGGCCACTTACAATTGGTTCCAGTTCATTTCTGCTAATGGTATTAGGATGAGAGCCTATTGACCACATCATAGTCCAGCAATTCTCAGACTGGATGTCCAGGTGGTGGATTGCAGGCCATTCTGTTTTTTCAGGCCAGTTTGGAGAACTGCTTTCTGTGGATTCCAATTCTTTAATTGTACTTTTGTTTATGAGAACGTGTCTTTATGGCGCATTAACTTGCTGGAGACCTAGCAGCCGGACTGAATTGAATTCCAGAGCATTCACTTTATGTTAAGCACATAACAATGACAGAAACCGCCTGTTATTCTAGAAATATGCGATCCTGTGTTATTCTCCTCAAATGCCGCCGTGGGTAAGAGTAGCTTTGGAAGAAAAGTGTGTCAGAGTCGGCCGTGGTTGTGGAGAGTCTGGTTACTAAGCCGTGTAGTCCTTTTATGGGCAAAGAACCACTCTGTTTTTTGAGATCACCTTGTCTGTCTCCTCCTGATTCTTATTTTAATGAACTTGGGGATGCTGAGCAGATCAGGTGACTGGTTGAATGTTTTCCAACCTTCTAATACCGAAGTGGGCGACAATAAAGCTTCCATAGCAACCAGTCTTTTCCTGAAAACATCTTCTCTGGAAGGGGAGGGGGAGCATCAGGAGAGCAGGAGCCTCGTCTCTGTGTTAAATGCATCTGCTGATTGACTTCTGAAGGTAGAAAAGGGGGCATGTCAGGCTCTGGGAGAAAGCGCTGCCTGGGGTGTGCTCATGCCAGAGTGTCTGTCTGCAGCTTCACAAGGCAGCCTCTGTCGCTGGCAGATAAACCTTACCCACCAGATAAACATGCGCGAGACTCACTGGTCTGAACTGCTCGAGTAGCGGACGCTGAAAAGATCCTTGGGCCAGACCTTGAAGGATACACTGCACTTGTTTTAATTGAATATCATTTTGGACATTAATTAATGTGTCCGTTCTCATTTCCCCACATGGCAAATAAGGATGTGTCAGAACAGTATAATTACGTTTTGATATTTTGGGGTGGAGTCCGAACCAGATTGGCTTTGCTGTTGATCTCGGGCAGTGATGTATTACTCCTGTCAATCATCGCGCTCGCCGTCCTTTTCTCTCTCTCTTCTTCGTTCTGCACCGAGACGGGCACTGGCCCTGACACTCAGCCCTGTCTTTTTGGGGGGGCACAGTGTTTGCAAAACGGAGTTTCTTCCTGGGCTTGTGGGCCAGATGCTTTGAGTTTCGACCCTGAGAGAAGCAAGCACGTGCACACAGGGACACCCACCCACACACTTAATTAACCAGAGTTTGTGACTTAATTTAAAGGGGAATCCTTGCTCTGGGAGGCTGGGATGGGGCGGCGGGGGGAGCTGCGAACTGCCTGGTTGTCTACAGCCAGAGTGTGTCATCTGGACTGAAATCCACTGGCACCATCCGAGTTGCCGTCCGTGATGGTCTTGCCCACATTTCAGCTCCCGGGTGTCCACTTATTGTTCTTTCACCTGTGCTGGTTTACCTATAACCAGAATGCAGCCCAGACACTTTTTAATCCATGTTGCAGAGGTTTAGCAGAGGCGTGTAAACCTCCTTGTCTTCCGCTCACATTTTAACTGTGACAAGGCCTTGTCACTTGGAAACAGCCTCCCAGCTGGGGGAAAGGCCTCCTTGCCCTTCAGCTTGAAAGAGGTGGTGCTGGAATTTTTGTTTGGAGACCAGTAAAAGCAAGTGAGAGAGGGAGACGTGTGATCCTCCCCAGCAGGAGAAGCTGGGCTGTGGGCGTTCATCATCTCCCCGGGAGACACTTTGAAATGAAATTCCTACGAAACAGGAAACCAACACTTAGAATCAGGAGAAAAGTGATAAAATCCGTTGTGAAATTTCCTGGTGAAAAAGGATGCATATATTTTAACCGATTTGCAGAGTAAAACTTTTTTTTTTTAATTTCCTTGGTAGTCACAATATGCTTTCCCATTTTGCCATATTTAGTCTATACTGTCATGAAAGGATGTCTGGACATCTCTCTCACTGGTGGATATTAACAGCCCCTTTTATTTTCTCTTTCCTTTGTGCTGATATCAGATCTGATTTTACAGAGAAATAAGTAGCCTCATATTGACCTGCATTTATGGCAAAAGGCATTAATGAGCCAAATGCAGAAGACATACATTTACTTCTAGCTCTGAATAACCAAATCTTAAATAATGCATTCCACCAAGGTGATCTGTTAGAAGTGCTGTGTTATGAATGGATGCTGCATTTAAAATATCCATTTCCTTGCCTGCCTTCTCCTAATTACATCTTTCTTTGTCTTACCTCTTATTTGCACCCCTGAAGCGCCAGAGAGAGAGAATCTGGCTGGTGGTTCCCCCTTTGCAAATCCTCCTACTTAGGAGCAGCCCCTGTACTGTTGACTTAAGCTCATTCTGTTCAAGGAAAACTGCCTTGCCAGAGAAAAGATGCTCACTAATCGCTCGATCTAATTAAAAAGAGGAGTAAATCACTAAAAACAAATTAAGCATCTTAAATAAAATGGAAAATAAAAGCGGTTAACAAAGAGGGGAAACGCTTGCCATCTCACAAGTCTGGTTCCCCAGCTCATTGAAGGCAGCCGGGTTTGAGGACTGATCAAAGGGGTTGGCAGAACTTTGCTCCATGGAACCCCCTTTGCAAAGAATGAGACCAAGATGATTCAAAACCAGCTTCAGGTGTGAGCAGTTCTGAGGGTTTCCTGTAAATGAGGAAGCCACAGGTAGCCCTTTCTGTTGGGTCCTGTGGGACCTGCTCACCCTCTTTTCCTCCTGTAGCAGAGGATATGCAGAGTACATCATGAGAAACGCTGGGCTGGAAGAAGCACAAGCTGGAATCAAGACTGCCAGGAGAAATATCAATAACCTCAGATATGCAGATAACACCACCCTTATGGCAGAAAGTGAAGAGGAACTAAAAAGCCTCTTGATGAAAGTGAAAGTGGAGAGTGAAAAAGTTGGCTTAAAGCTCAACATTCAGAAAACAAAGATAATGGCATCCAGTCCCATCACTTCATGGGAAATAGATGGGGAAACAGTGGAAACAATGTCAGACTTTATTTTGGGGGGCTCCAAAATGACTGCAGATGGTGACTGCAGCCATGAAATTAAAAGACACTTAACTCCTTGGAAGGAAAGTTATAACCAACCTAGATAGCATATTGAAAAGCAGAGACATTACTTTGCCGACTAAGGTCCATCTAGTCAAGGCTATGGTTTTTCCAGTGGTCATGTGTGGATGTGAGAGTTGGACTGTGAAGAAGGCTGAGCGCCAAAGAATTGATGCTTTTGAACTGTGGTGTTGGAGAAGACTCTTGAGAGTCCCTTGGACTGCAAGGAGATCTAACCAGTCCATTCTGAAGGAGATGAGCCCTGGGATTTCTTTGGAAGGAATGATGCTAAAGCTGAAACTCCAGTACTTTGGCCACCTCATGAGAAGAGTTGACTCGTTGGAAAAGACTTTGATGCTGGGAGGGATTGGGGGCAGGAGGAGAAGGGGATGACAGAGGATGAGATGGCTGGATGGCATCACGGACTCAATGGTTGTGAGTCTGAGTGAACTCCGGGAGTTGGTGATGGACAGGGAGGCCTGGCGTGCTGCGATTTATGGGGTCGCAAAGAGTTGAACACGACTGAGCAACTGAACTGAATGGAGGTGACTTTCAACTCCTGCCCACCCTACTGTAAATAAACTGGAAACTAAGAGAATTTTATACTTGGCCTTAATCTGAAGAGGTCTGAAATAAGCTTATTACTAACCAGATCCTTCATCTCCTGCTTGAATATCTTTAGCCGTAGTAGCTGGTGTCTTCAAATGCATTCCAGTCTAGTGGAGTTTAAAGCCAACAATTAAATGAAGTTTTTAATCACTGGTTCTAAAACAGTGTGGTCTGAGGAATGTTTGTCGTTCCACACACAGTTCTCCTGATCCTGTTGGAACTCTGCGATTTCTGTATTTTTCTATCCTATGCCATTTAGTGATTTAGAATATCCCCTATAAATATCCCAACAAAGGCGGGGCTGGTCTTTCCTTTCATTTTCATCGTGTGCCTGTGGGTATTGTCATAAAAAGCGAGAGAAAGAATTATTTCATTGACCCATTAATATAAGGAACTTGCCTTTAAAAATGTTTCATGTCATCTTTTTCGCTCGATGGATATTCATAAAGAAGTTCCTTTTGCTTTTCAAGTGCTCATCTTGAAAGAGGTGAAGAAAGGACAGAAGATTTTGATTTCTGAGTTGAGTGGATTTAGGAGAAGAGGGGTAGATGGGAAACGGAAATCGGGAAAAGTGAGAACACCCAGCAGAATGACCTACTTGATTCTAGCCCTCGACCTGGAAACTCTTGATTCCCATCGCGGTGAGTTCTGCCTGACTCTGAACCCCAGGTCTGGAGATTGGAAGGAGTCGAGTGTCTTGCTTCAGTGGCTAAATCTCACGTCACCCTGACTAACTGACTTGAGTCTTTAGTTCTGAAATCTGTTCCACCCTGTCTGCCTTGTGACCAGGTGCCCGCGTGAAAGCATGTCCTGCTCTTCCCCTTCCTGCTTTTAGGGTCCTTCTGGGTCCCTCCGTTTCTCTGGGGTTTTTCTGATACTGTGTGCCCTGCCAGGGACCCCTCCTCACAGTGGTTCTTTTTCTGATCAACTATGCTGTTGTGGGAGAAGGCAATGGCAACCCGCTCCAGTACTCTTGCCTGGAAAATCTCATGGACGGAGGAGCCTGGTAGGCTAAGTCGGACACAACTAAGCGACTTCGCTTTCGCTTTGCACGTCCATGCATTGGAGAAGGAAATGGCAACCCACTCCAGTGTTCTTGCCTGGAGAAGCCCAGGGACGGAGGAGCCTGGTGGGCTGCCATTTACGGGGTCGCACAGAGTCGGACACGACTGACGTGACTTAGCAGCAGCAGCAGCACGCTGTTGTAATCACTTGTGGTGGGTCTTCCCCAACTAACCACAGGTGGGTGTCTTCTCCAGGCTTGGGGGTATCCCCTCTCCTGCCACCAACCGTGAGATTTGAACACACCAAGTCACATGAAGTTGGGTGTTGTCCTTCAGTCATTGGGCTTCAGTTGTTCGAGTGAGCACTTGCCAGGGGCCGTGAGATCTTGACAGCAAACCACAATATCCCCCATGTATTAGCCAGAAAAGCCAATTCAGAATTATTTTTCAAAGGGAGTCTGAGAGTTCATGAAGGTTTCAGGTTTTATCTATTCAAAAGGTAAAGTCTGTTATACATGCCTAGATTTTTCCTTCTTTTTTTTAATTGGAGTATGATTTACAATGTTAGTTTCTGCTGTATAGTGACCACAGTGATTTGGTTATACATATATACATGCTTTTTCATACTCTTTTCCCATTGTGGTTTATCACGGGATATTGAACATGGTTCCCTGTGCTGTCCAGGTTTTAGATTGAATGGCCCACCCAGTAGGACTGGGATAAAGAAGCTCATGAGCAGAATGGCCTTTGCCATGGATAGAGACAGGCCCTCGGAAAGCATCACCTTTTCTTAATGTGAAGGGTTAGGGTGCAGCGTGCTTGGGGCTCTGGCTCCAGTTAGCAAGTCGAGAGATGTGTCTGGTTCTTCCTTCTGCTCTGTCCCCTTCACCCCAGGGGTCAGCGGGAGTCGGACTTCAGCTCAGGTCCCAGGGTCCTAGAGGGAAATGAAGAAGCAAGTTTTGAAAAAGGAATTACAGAGCAAGGGAGGACTCAGGAGAGAAGAGAGAAAAAATAGGTAAGGAAAAGAGAAAATGAGATGACAAACACCGTAAGCCTCATCTGTCCCTTTAGAAGGGAGACTGTTCAGATGACTCCATCTCATCTGTTTTGTTCTATTTAAGAAAATTCACAATAGGTACAAATATACACAAACTTCCCTGTGGCTCAGACAGTAAAGAATCCACCTGCCAACGCAAGAGGCACAAGTTCTGTCCTTGGGTCGGAAAGATCCCCTAGAGGAGGAAATGGCAGCCCACTCCAGTATTCTTGCCTGGAGAATTCTGGTGGGCGGCAGTCCCTGGGGTCGCAAGGAGTCAGATGGGGCTGAGCAACTTTCACAAATACATGTACCAAGTTGTTTTCTCTGTGAAATAGGAAGGGCCCCGCTTAGAGTCATGCCTCTTTCTCTCCTGTGGTTGGGGCCTCCATCTACTCATCAGTGGTTAATTCCTCTGGGCTGACCGGCAGCTGATTGCATGGAGACACGACACTCCCCGTGCTGCTGGCCGGGGGTGAGGACAGCTTCCCCATACTTCTTTCCATCCTCTCGGTTAGAGTACGGTCCAGGAAGGACTATGTGAAGCTGGCTTTGCTTTAAAACGCAGAAAACGGACAGAACTCTTGATCGGGTTGTGTTATGAGAAACACCAGGATGGCTTCAGGTGAAAGTGCGGCCGGAGAATGAGGACCGTCCTCCTGGGGACGGTGTGACTGACGGCCCTTGGCCACCAGCCATCCCGTCTCTGAGGACCTGCGGGTGTGCGAGTCCGTCGGGAGGCATTGTTTGAACAGCCATGCGCCATGTGAGGGGTGCCATGATGAGGAAGCCGTGTACTCCTGGGGCCCCCTCACCTTCCGCTGGAGCCCCGGCGGCTCTGCCCTTCAGCGTAAGTGATGTAGAGCCCCCATCCATCACGCTGGACAGCGTGGTACATCCGAGGAGCAGAGAGCTTACACAGTATACTCGGCAATAAGTCACAAAAGCAGTCGTATTTTTTAATAATACTTTTGAAGGAGAAAAATCTGTTTTTCAGTAAATTCTGACATGGCTTCCCTCCAGATTGTATTACTCACTTAAAATTATCTTAGGGTCGACTTTTTTCCTTCTGTTCATTGGCTTTTTACTAGGTTTCTGCCTAAGACAAATACATTTCAGAGGCAGATTTAAAAAAATAAAAGGACTAGCTTCTGGGTGTGGGATTCTCAATTTCCTTCTCTTTCTGCTTTTGGGTGATAGTAAGCATGTTAACACCAGTGTACTCAAATTTTACTGAAATTTTATAGTTGCCATTTACGATCAGGGAAAATTATTTCTCAACACAGTCCTGTGTCATTACCCCTATATATTTGACTTTTCTTTGTGAAATACCTTATTTATTTTCACTGCTGTGTAAATTACAGTCTGTCTGATAAATGGTAGGTTGCTATCATTTTCAGTGGTAGAATTCTCAATTTGTTACATATTACATAGTTACCTCTCTTGATGAGAACTCTGCATTCCTACTTTCTTCAACCCATAGTTTATATTTATAATGCAAAATGGCCCAGGGTCAAAAAGTTGATGCTGTAGGCTCTTGGATGAGGGTGATGCTAATTGTAGAAACTCGTCCCTCTCCTTTTCCATTCCTGCAACGTCAACACGTTATTCCTAAGGGACATGGGGCTTTCTTTGTGCAGGGCCAGATGGGAGTTCCTAATAAATCAAGGTGGATTATACTGTCCAGGAAGAGAGAACTTGCCAAAGTCTGTGAAATCCATTCTTGTGCTGGCAGGAAAGGATGATACTCAACCCCACTCAACTTTCCATTCATCACATCCCACCACCAGTTACAGGTTTTTATTTAAATGATTTTTAAATTTTGTGTTTTTATGTGTTTTTGGCCATAGCGTGACGTTTGTGGGATCTTAGTTCCCTGACGAGGAACCAAGCCTAAGCACTTGACAGGGAAAGTGCTGAGTCCTGACCGCTGGACCACCAGGGAGCTCCCGAAGCATTAATTCTAAGTCCACCAACGGAATTATATGCAGAGTCTTCCAGGCCAGAAAGAGGTCCCGTAGCATTTTATAACATGAGACCTCTTGGGGCAGAGAGGAGTTGCCAGCGCACAGAGGTATGCAAACCCAGTGACCAGCACCCTGGAGGGGAGCAGGAGCCGCCAGCTCCCCTGCCGTGTTGGCTGGGATGGGAGGTCTCAGCTACCAGCTCTCTGGTTTTCTTCTCTTCCTTCTGTGGAATGGAACGTTGCGTTCAATGAAACAAAACCAGGCAAAGAAGGCACGTGTGCCACCAAATAGCCTTTGCCACTATCTCCCCCCCGCCAGGGATCGAACCCAGGTCTCCCACAATGCAGGCAGATTCTTTGCCATCTAAGCCACTGGGGAAGCCCATCTTTATTTCTGAATCCTCCATTTCTTTTATTTTCAGTAAGGTGTTTTAAATCGGAGGATAGTCACTTTACAACGTTGTGTTGGTTTCAGCCATACAACAACAGTGTGAATCAGCCACAAGTATAGGGATGTCCCCGCCATCTAAAGCCTCCTCCCCACACCTCATCCCCCGTGCTGCCCCCTCGGTCATCACAGAGCGCCAGGCTGGACTCCTGTGTCACACAGCAGCTTCCCACTAGCTAGCTGTTAACACGTGTAGTGTGTATATGACAGTGCTGCTTTCTCAGTTCCCCCCGCCACCCTCTCCTTACCTTGCTGTGTCCACGGGTCTGTTCTCTATGTCTGTGGGCATTGCTTTTCACTGGACATTTGAGAGAGATTTATTAGGGGAAACCAACATGGATTAAATATGGAGGCTGGGGCTTGCGGATGGCAGGTGGGGAAGGCAGGCATCAGTGATGGTCCCGGGGTTTCTTGTGTACTTGAATGGAAGATTGTGGTAGCCGGTTGGAGAGTTAGCTGCTTTGGGGCACAGATCAGGAGCATCAGGTTTTAGGAGGAAGCTGCAGTGCTTGGAGACGTCCAGGTGGAGATGGCGGATGAAAGAGTGGATGGATGTGCAGACCTGGGCGGCACAGGGAAAGCCTGGCTGTGAAGGTGCAGGCAGTGACTGTGAGTCCGAAGGAATCACTCCAGATGTGAATATGGATCAGGTCGCCTAACGACTCCTCGGCTGCTAAGAGTGAGAGGAGGAGCCCGGGAGGTCGGGGCTGGGATTCCAGGGATGACGGGCGTCTCAGAACCCAAGACAGGAGCGCATCCTCGGTAATGGGGTGCGTGGCTTTCTCCCCTAATTCAGGCCTCATCGGTTGTTGGCAGCATCGTAATCTGAACTGCTTTGTAGAAAGATTGGCTGTGCCATGTACACGGCAAGGATTCACCCCTTCTGGTTGCTGACTGGCATATCTTTACCACTGTGTCACACGAGAAAAACTTCCAGCCTCTGCGTACCGAGCCTCCTGTCTCCCCGGCCTGGAATCATTTTGCTTTAATATCATCCTGTGGGAAATGAATCTAGTTTATTGCTCCGTTCTTTCTATTGTATATGGGATCCTAATGATCTTTCCTTTTGTCGACAATTTGGATAATGACAGGAAAATATCCTCATTGCTGAGTTGTCCCGATTTTATAGCAGTTTCCTGGGAGCAGGCATCAGACGCCCCTAATAACATGATAGTCCAGATTTAATAAATGTATTTTCCAAAGTGTTTTCGCTTCCACGTAGAAGCAGAGGGGCCCTTTATTGAACTAATTATACTGTCAGGACTATTGATAGCGCTGCCCTGCTTTTGAGTGGAAGAGCAGAGAGAGCTGCCCACCCCACAACTTTATTTATCACATTGATGTTTCCAAGTTTGAAGGTTTGACGCGTGTTATTAGATCAGACTGTGATCCGGTGACTCCACTGCAGAAGCAGAAATAAATTCATAAAAATAGCCGTGGTTGTTTACAAAAAGCTTTTCTAGTCCAGGACCAAAATAGACCCTCAATAGATGGCAAGATATTTCCCCCAATATGCCAGTTTTAAAATTATCGATTGTGAAGAAGAGGCAGTAACTGGTGCTTTTTTGAGGGGTATGAGATAAGAAAAAAATTCTAAATATTTCAACAAGTCTTGGTTCCTCAAGAAACTTTACTTTCCCTGTATAAACAATGCCCTCCTTGAGGATGAAACAAAGGCATGGGCTGTTAATTATTTTTGACAAGTTAAACTTTCTTGCACTCCTTCCTTGAACCTTGTTGTTCAATTGCTAAGTTGTGTCTGACTCTGCGACCCCATGGACTGTAGCACGCATCCTTGAGCCTTATTTTATAATTTAAGAGTCTTCAGATTTTAAAACACACAGATTTCCCTTCTGGCCTTAGAAGCAGACAGTTGCCTGTAACTTCTGTGGTGGATGTTTTCTGCCTGTCCCTGGAACTCTGGGCCCATTTACCCGTCCAGTCTCAACTTCAGCCATGCATGTGGCTTTTTTGGGGGGGAAGTATAATTGCGTTACAGTGTTGCATTTATTTCTCCTGTACAAGGAGGTGAATCAGCTATATATACATACCCCCCTTTGGGAGCTGCTTCCCACACCCCTCCAGGTCATCGCAGAGCACCGAGTAAGCTCTCTGTGCTATACAGCAGCTTCCCACTGGCTGTTTGTTTTACACGGGGTAGTGTATATACGTTGACCCCAGTCTCTCCATTCATCCCACCCTTTCCTCCCCACACTGTCCACACGGCTGTTGTCTACATCTGTGACCCTGTTCCTGCGCTGCACATAGGTTCATCTGTACTGTTTTCCTAGATTGCACGTATCGGTGTTAATACGTGACATTTGTTTTTCTCTTCTGACTCGTTTCACTGTGTATGGCATACTCTAGGTCCATCCATATCTCTACTAATGACCCAGTTTCGCTCGTTTTGCGGCTGATATTCCATTGTGCATATGCACCACGCCTTCTTTATCCACTCATCTCTCAGTGGACATTTAGATTGCTTCCATGTCGTAACTAATATAAATAGCACATTGGGGTACATCTATCTCTTTGA
Source organism: Capra hircus (assembly GCF_001704415.2). Classification (NCBI taxonomy): domain Eukaryota; kingdom Metazoa; phylum Chordata; class Mammalia; order Artiodactyla; family Bovidae; genus Capra; species Capra hircus. The sequence continues at coordinate 15,258,423 of NC_030820.1, forward strand.
ATTATGGTTTTCTCAGGGTATGTTGGGATTCCCTTGTGGTTCAGCTGGTAAAGAATCCACCTGCAATGCGGGAGACCTGGGTTCGATCCCTGGGTTGGGAAAATCCCCTGAAGAAGGGAAAGGCTACCCACTCCAGTATTCTGGTCTGGAGGATTCCATGGACTAGAGAGCCCATGTCGCGTTACAAAGAATCAGACACGACTGGGTGACTTTCACTTTCACTTTCCCCTTTGTGGACTGGGTGAAGTTTCAACTTCTTAGCATGTCTGAAGGGCAGTTTACAGTGAAGCTCCAACCTGCCTTTTTCTAACCTCTTAGTTGGCGACTTGCATAAACTCTTTACCCACCTGCACAAAACCATTTATCAGTATCTGAAAAAATCCACATCTTGTCGTAGCCAGCCCCACACCATCCCTCCATCTCTGAGATTCTGCTTATCATTCAAGATTCAATTCAGTGTAATGTCCCCCTAATGACTTCCTGTATTTCCAGAGCTGAATGTTTCCTTCTTTCTGTTCCCGTGGTGTTGTATAAGCTTCTAGTGAATACATTTTGGGGGGATTAGTTTTAGTAAAACTTCAAGAGTCATTAGAGCCTAGTCGTTTCTAAAGCACAGGCTTTTGGATCAGGTTAAGGCTATGGTTTTCCCAGCGGTCATGTATGGATGTGAGAGTTGGACTCTGAAGAAAGCTGAGTGCCAAAGAATTGATGCTCTTGAACTGTGGTGTTGAAGAAGACTCTTGAGAGTCCCTTGGACTCCAAGGAGATCCAACCAGTCCATTCTGAAGGAGATCATTCCTAGGTGTTCATTGGAAGGACTGATGCTAAAGCTGAAACTCCAATACTTTGGCCACCTCATGAGAAGAGTTGACTCATTGGAAAAGACTCTGATGCTGGGAGGGATTGGGGGCAGGAGGAGAAGGGGATGACAGAGGATGAGATGGCTGGATGGCATCACTATGCGATGGATGTGAGTTTGAGTGAACTCCGGGAGTTGGTGATGGACAGGGAGGCCTGGCGTGCTGTGATTCATGGGGTTGCAAAGAGTTGGACACAACTGAGCAACTGAACTGAACCTGAGCTTGAAACCTGACTCACTTGAGCTGAAATTATGTGTTTTCTCTGAACCTCACTTTGCTCATCTGTGAAATGGGAATCATTGTAGTGCCTTTTTCAAAGTGTCATCATAATTACCTAAGCGATGTAAAGCACTGGACACATTGATCTAAAGACTACCCCTGGTATATGTTTACTTGTTGCAGTGGTGGTGGTGGTGGTGGTGGTGGTGGTTGTCATTCTTTCCAGATTGTGGATTCCATTAGCTGGTCCTTAGTAGAACTCCAATAAATAGTCACTGAATAGATAACAAGTAGGAAATCCACACGTGAATGTATTTTGGTAATCCCACTGATTAAAAAATCTCCTAAGACATGATATTGTTGTTGAGATTAGAAGGCCAAAAAGTTATCCAGGGTTTTTAAACTTGGATGAGTGAAATTCAGTAGCCCCTAAATTCATCCTCTCCTGAAATGTGAGAAGTCCGAGTTGTGCCATCATAGTTGGTCAGTCTGCTTTTATTCAGCAAGGCGTGCCAAGTATTTAAATAAATAAATATGGACCACGTCACCCCTTTCCCCTTACAGTTTGGTCTGCAGCATTAATTTGATTATCACAGATCTTGACTGCTCTTCATATCATACCTTGTTTAGAATGCTGCGAATCATGTCAAGTTATACAATTCTTATATTTGGAGGAAAGTAAATTTTTAAAGAGCTTATTCTTCTAATATTTCTAACTCATTTGCTTATCTTTTGCCTCATGGTATAAATTACTATAATCCTTTTTTGGATGATGAAACATTAGACTCTTCAGATTTTTTTTTCTTTTGAACTTTTTATTTGGTTTGGGGTATAGCCGATTAACAACATTGTAATAGTTTCAGGTGAACAGCAAAGGAGCTCAGCCATACAAATGTGTGTACCCATTCTCCCTCAAACCGCCCTCCCATTCTTCAGATAAATTTTTAAAAATATGCATTTCAGCTTCCAGGAAGCAACATATTTTGATTAGGTTACTTCATGAACTTAACATATTTACCAGGAATATAAGTTACAAGAAACAACCTTGAGCTAAGAAAAAACTTCACCAGTGTACTAAGAGGCGAAAAAAAAAATCATTAAACCCTAGTGACTGCATTTTCTAATAATGCTCATTGGGATTGGTAAGTATGGGAGTCTCCTAGAGAAGTGCAGGGATGTTCAGAACCTCAGCATCAGTGTGTTCTTTGTGTCTGGACTGGCTGTTCCATATGTGACATATGGCCGACACAGATAACTTGGGACCATGGACTCTGAGACACTGAACAAGATCCTGGTTACAGCCTTGTAATCACCTTCTCTGAAGATCCATGATTAAAGAATAAAAACCCAGGTTCAGCTGACATGTCGTTGGAGCCAAGCCTTTTCTTTGCAACCCTAGGATTTCATGATGAGCATAATTAAAACAAGGATCCAAATCCATATCCATTTGGGCTTTGTGATGGGGAGTGAGAACTTTTCTGTCCAGATGAATCACGGTATCTCCTGATTTATGGTGGGTGAAAAATAAAGATAGCCCTTTTTTCCATCTACAGTGGTGACTAAGAGCACGCAATCTGGAGCCAGGTTCTGGGTTTGAACATGACTTTGCAGCTTCCTCGGCTTCCCTTGTGGGCTCAGATGGTAAAGAATCCTCCTGCAATTCAGGAGACCCAGGTTTGATGCCTGGGTTGGGAAGACTGCCTGGGGAAGGCAATGGCAACCCACTCCAGTATTCTTGCCTGGAGAATTCCGTGGACAGAGGAGCCTGGTAGGCTACAGTCCATGGGGTCGCAAAAGAGTCAGACACAGCTGAGCAACAAACATCTTTAACTTTGCAACTTCCTAGTTGTGAGCTTGAGTTGGTTCACCTCTTGGGGCTCAGGTTCTTCGTCGGTAAAATGGAATAGCTAAGTGCCCATCTAGAAGAGCCATTGTGGAGCTTAAGTGAGATCACGTGTTTGTAAAACTGGAGCACATTTTCTGACTCAGAGGAAGACATGGGAGCAGCTGCTGTTGGTGTTACCCTTCAGGATGGGTTGGCCCCGATTTGGGCATTTCACTTCCGAAACACCAGCGACTTCTGATGACGTCATCAGCCCCTGTCTCCCCACCACCCCCAGTCAGGTGCCCAATCATACCATCATTTCTTGCCTTTAATGGCTTGTTTCATTCTTTCTGCCCCCTTCGCCCCCATCCCCTTCAGAGGTCACCATTGTAATGCATTCAGCATTTCTTTAGGTGCATGTTTTTCCTTGAAAAGTATTTATTTCTTTGAATAAATTTTATAATATACATCTCTGGAGTATAGGTTGTGATTCCTTTTTTTTTTTTTTTCGGTTGGTGCTGCTTTTAGAGCTACACAGGTTGTGGGCTTGCGTTGTATTCTCATTTCTGGCTGCCGTGTGATATATGTTGTTGTCTGCTCACTAAGTTTTGTCCAACTCTTTGCGACCCCATGGGCTGTAGCCTGCCAGGCTCCTCTGTCCATGGGATTTCCCAGGCAAGAATACTGGAGTGGGTTGCCATGTCCTTTTCCAAGGGATCTTCCTGACCCAGGGATCGAACCCACGTCTCCTGCATTGACAGGTGGACTCTTTACTACTGACCCACCTAGGAAGCCCTCACATGGTATATACCCTCCTGTCAACTTTCTGCAGTTTCATTTATTCACTCGCTTAGTACTGGTCACCCATAGCTCCCAGATATTCCAAATCCTGCTCTAATGAACATGCGTGTCCTTGTATGGTGCTTTGTGGGGGTGTGGCTGTGGATTATTTTCTCAGGGTGGTGGGGCAGGAGCCCACTTCACCTCCCCAACTGCAGGAGATTGTTTGCCAGGAGGGTGGATCCAGTCCCTCCTCCCAAAGCTGTGAACGAGCCCTGCTGTCACCCTGCCCCTCCATAAGGCACTGTGTGACTTGCTGGCTCTAGTCTGGTAGCTGAATCAGTGTCCATTAAACTTGCATTTCTCTGATGACTAATGAGATCAAGCTTCTTTTTATATTCCTCTTAGCCATTTGGATTTTTCCTTCTGTGAATTACCTGTTCGTGTTTTATGCACATTTTTCTGTTGGGTTTCTTCTCTTTTTTTCCTTCTTGATCTCTTGTGTAGTCTGGATATTAATCTTGTGTTCCTCTTTAGAGGTGAAGGTGTCCGTCACTTCTGTGTCATCATTTGTGGTAGGCAGATCCATTCTTTTCTTTTATGAGTTAAAAATAAATCATGTTTAAGAAGTCTTTCTTCAAGCAATCAAGAATATTTTCCAATAGCTATTTCTCTTTGCTTCATGTTGCTGCTGTTCAATCACTCAGTCATGTCCAACTCTTTGCAGCCCCATGAATGGCAGCACACCAGGCTTCCCTGTCCTTCTCTATCTCCCAGAGTTTGCTCAGACTCATGTTGATGATGCCGTTCAACCATCTCGTCCTCTGTCACCCCCTGCCCTCAGTCTTTCCCAGCATCAGAGTCTTTTCCACTGAATCAGCTCTTTGGCCAAAGTATTGGAGCTTTAGCTTCAGCATCAGTCCTGCCAATGAATATTCAGGGTTTCCCTCAGCATTGACTGGTTTGATCTCCTCGTTGTCCAAGGGACTCTCAAGAGTCTTGACTGCACTTTATATCTAGACCTTGACCACATTCCGGGAGGAGGTTTGGAGGATTTGTTTTGTTTTTATAGTGAGGAGATATGGATCTAACAGTTTCTCTCCATGACAAGCTAGTTTCTATAACACTGTCCCTTAAATAATCCATTTATTTCCCCCTAATTCGTGTTGCTACCTGTAACAGGTTACTGCATATACACGGGAACAGCTTGGGGACCCTGATTCCATTTCTAGAACAGCAAACAGACCTGAGCATCTTGGATACCAGGAACCCCAGTGCCTCATTGCACCTGGGAGTTGGGCTTGGAGTTTCCACCTAGAATTTTAAAGCTAGAAGGGCCTGTATATGTAATCTACTGCACGCTTTCATTTTTATGTGAAGAGTCTGAAATGCAGGGGTCGGAGTCCTCAGAGTCCCGTGCCAGGGGCAGACACTGCGCCGTGACCCGGTTTCCTCCAGCCCGGTCCTCATGTTCTCTGATTCGGCTCCGGCTCTCCCACCTCTCTGGGAGCAGAGCAATTTGGTTTTTGGCCTCACTTTCTGCTCCCACCTGTCACAGTTTTGTGGGTTTCGGGTGACCTCGTTAAGTGACCGAAAGTTTCGCTATGTAGGCTGGTTATTACCTGTAACTACCAGGTGTAGCTAGTCTATATTTTCCTCTCCTTTTCTAACTTCCTCCCTCGCTCCCTTCTTTCCTTTTTGTAGCAAGAAGGGATTTATTGATGTCCGTCTAGACAGCAAGGCAGGTGGAGAGCAGAGATGATGGGAATCGCCTCTTGATGCTCTGCATTCTAATATATGACTCAGAAAAATTAATCTGACTGCCTTTCCTTCCTAGACACACTGTGACTTCAGATGCTTTACCAGAGTCTGGTTCTTTGTGTGAAAAGCTTCTTTTCTTTCTCTCTTATTGAGTAGAACAGAAAAAAAAAATGTTATGGAACAGAAAGCATTGTCAGAAACCATTTGGTCTCTTGTGTGTTTCCCCCTTTTCTCCCAAAAGTGAAACTGTTAGTCGCTCAGTTTTGTGCTACTCTTTCTGATCCCACGGACGGTAGCCCGCCAGGCTCCTCTGTCCATGGGTCTCTCAGGCAGGAGTACCAAAGTGGGTAGCCGTTCCCTTCTCCAGGGGATCTTCCTGACCCAGGGGTGGAACCTGCATCTCTTGCATTGCAGACGAATTATTTACCCCCAAGCCACCAGGAAGCCCTAAGTGTGGGGACAGACCCTGCTCAGGCTCCGGTATTGTCATCCACTATCATTTTGTGTCTAGTCTCAGCAGGGCTAGGTGTATAAAAATGTTACTTCATGAAACAGAAACCGAAGAACTTGAATGGGAGGTAAGAGGCAGAGAGTCCGTGGGAAGAGAGAGGCTTGGGGACTTTGCTGTTGGATGAGGGAAGAAGGCAGGAAGGCAAGCAGGGTGGTCCTGCGGATGACTTTTGAGGTCAGGGCCATTCTCAGCAAGCCCACCAGCAAAGGGCCACTTCCCTGTAGAACACCAAGAGTCAGGCGTGCCAAGGTGGAGTCCCATCACGTGCCGTTTCTCCTCGTGTCCAGGATCTGTAAGCCTGCTCTTGTAACCCCCGAGCACGTGGATGCCCTGATCCCTGTGAACCAGGCGGAAAGGCCCTTTGAAACGTGGCACATCCCAGTGGATGTGGAGCTGAGTGTATCAGGAGCAGGGCTGGCAGACTGGAAGACAACACACCCAGCGTCTCGCTGGGCGCGCGATCATCTCCATGGTCTTGTCTGTCCCTGAAACGGGAGCTGTCATCTAGAAGGGGTTTGCAATCCTTGGATGAAAAAAGACTGTGTGGCACTTATTCACAGAATGAGGGCTCCCCCTCGGGGCGCAGAAATCTTATGGGCCTCTTAATGACGATCTTCATCTTTCTGCCAAGTGTTTTACTGACTTCCCAAATACCCATGTTAAAAAAGACGGGCAAAACGACCCACCAGAACTGTTGTACAACTTGCTGCTGTTCAGTCACTAAGTCCTGTCCAACCCCTTGCGAACCCACGGACTATAGCCCACCAGGCTCCTCTGTCCATAGAATTTCCCAGGCAGTAATCCTGAAGTGGGTTGCCATTTCCTTCTCCAGGGAATCTTCCCCACCCAGGAATCGAACCCACATTTCCTGCACTGGGCAGGTGGATTCTTTACCGCAGAGCCGCTGTGGAAGCCCCACTGCACAGCTTCCCTGTTCACTAACTAGGCTGCCTCGTGATATCTAAAATGATAGCCTGTGTTAGTTGCTAAGTCACGTGTGACTCTCTGCGATCCCAGTATAGCCCACCAGGCTTGTCTTTCCGTGGAATTCTCCAGGCAAGAATACTGGACTGGGTGGTCATCCCCTTCTCCAAAACAATAGTAGCCACAGACAGTGCTTTTGTAAATGATGGACATTCATCAGTGTAGTTAAGGCTGATTCGTAAGAAGCAGCAGCTGAGTTGCCCATTTCTCCATATTCAGTGAAATCTGCTTCATAAAATAAGAAAGTGTTTCTTCCCAGCAAAGCCAAACAGAGTTGTAAAGGAATGCTATTTTCAATTATAAAGAGGATTTATTTTCCTTTAAATGGGAAACTGTTCTTGGTTTATGGCCTGGAGAGGATCTAAATGCTTGTCTGCCTGATGTGAAAGCGTGCTCTCTTTCACTAGCCTTATGTCGTACAGGTTACAGATGAAAAATGATGGAGATGGTAGGAATAAATCTTCCTGGGCTGTGTCTGTAAAGCAGGCAAAATGCCCTAGATTTCTGGTGGAGACACCTGAGCTCAGTGTGTTTCCACAAGCACTTTGAGAACAAATCAATACCTCAGACAGTGATACATTTTAGGAAACCATTTCTCATACAAAGCAGAAGAATTTGCATCTTATGAATTTGGTGGACTTGAGTAATCAAATGGACGTTTGTCGGCCACCTCAAGGAGCCGACTCATTGGAAAAGACCCTGATGCTGGGAAAGACTGGGAAGGCAGGAGGAGAAGGGGTCGACAGAGGATGAGATGATTAGATAGCATCACCAACACAATGGACATGAGTTTCAGCCAGCTTAGGGATATAGTGAACGACAGGGGTGCCTGGCATGCTGCAGTCTGTGGGGTCGCAAAGAGTCAGATACTACTTAGCAACTGAGCAATAACAACATTAATCAGACATTTGGAGTAGGAGATAGCTGTGCTCTGACAAGAAGAGTCCATGCAACCTGTGTGGTAGGCTTGGTTTTTGTACAGCAAACACGCAAAGAATGTGGGGTCTACCCCCAGAGCAGCTTTGTTAAAAGTCTCGGTCAGTTCAGTTCAGTCACTCAGTCATTTCTGACTCTTTGCGACCCCATGGACTGCAGCACGCCAGGCTCCCCTGTCCATCACCAACTCCCGGGGCCTACTCAAACTCATGTCTGTCACGTTGGTGATGCCATCCAACCATCTCATCCTCTGTTGTCCCCTTCCCCTCCCGCCTTCAATCTTTCCCAGCATCAGGATCTTTTCCAGTGAGTTGGCTCTTAGCATCAGGTGGCCAAAGTATTGGAGTTTCAGCTTCAGCATCAGTCCTTCCATTGAATATTCAGGACTGATTGCCTTTAGAATGGACTGGTTGGATCTCCTTGCAGTCCAAGGGACTCTCAAGAGTCTTCTCCAACACCACAATTCAAAAGCATCAGTTCTTCAGTGCGCAGCTTTCTTTATAGTCCAACTCTCACATCCATACATGACCACTGGAAAAACCATAGCTTTGACTAGACTGATCTTTGTTGATAAAGTAATGTCTCTGTATTTTAATATGCTGTCTAGGTTGGTCATAGCTTTTCTTCCAAGGAGCAAGTGTCTTTTAATTTCATGGCTTGCAGTCACCACCTGCAGTGATTTTGGAGCCCAAGAAAATAAAGTCTCTCACTGTTTCTACTGTTTCCCCATCTATTTGCCATGCAGTGATGGGACTGGATGCCATGATCTTAGTTTTCTGAATGTTGAGTTTTAAGCCAACTTTTTCACTCTCAAGAGACACTTTAGTTCCTCTTCACTTTCTGCCATAAGGGTGGTGTCATCTGCAGATCTGAGGTTGTTGATATTTCTCCCGGTAATCTTGATCCCAGCTTGTGCTTCCTCCAGCCCAGCGTTTCTCATGATGTACTCTGCATGTAAGTTAAAGAAGCAGGGTGGCAATATGCAGCCTTAACGTACTCCTTTTCCGATTTGGAACCAGTCTGGTGTTCCGTGCCCAGTTCTCGCTGTTGCTTCCTGACCTGCATATGGGTTTCTCAGGAGGCAGGTCAGGTGGCCTGTCTAGTGTGCCCATCTCTTGAATCTTCCATAGTTAAAGCTTTGCCTGCGTGTTTGTCGCTTGTATCCATTTCTGGCTTTCAAAAGGGCCTCCTTCGTGTTTGCTCCTCTAAATACACATGAAACATCATAGCGAAAATTTTAGAAATGTCCTGTATCCACACGAATTCTGAGCTTACACTCTTCTTCAAGCCGCATTTTTATTAAGTATTAATGTCCTTTCAAAAAAAAAATCTCACTTTGTAGGCTCTTGCATATTCTTCTTCATCTCAGCCATGGGGATAGTAAGCTTTTTCGTTTCTTGAAGATGTATCTCAGGGAGTGGAAAGCATTCAGTCATGAACCAGGAAAAGAGACTCAGAGACTACAGGAGGGGAGGAAAGATGAGTCCAAATTGATGGCTCTTATGAAGCATGTGTATACACATATAATACTCATGGCATGTGTGTTTATCCCCCTAACTTCATCTACACACACATTTGAATTAGGACTAGAGCTGTTAGTTGGCACAATTGTTTATCAATTTTCCAACAGGTAATGGAAGTGAAAGTTTTAACATGGACTGTATTTACTGCCTTTTTGTTTTTTCACTTTTTAAAAGCCAAGGAAGAAGTGGCTATGGTGGATAGCCAGAGAGATGCCACTATGTTTGTTTAAGGAGTTTGAGTGAACTCTGAGAGTTGGTGATGGACAGGGAGGCCTGGCGTGCTGCAATTCATGGGCTCGCAAAGAGTCGGGCATGACTGAGCAACTGAACTGAAGGAGAAAGGATTCAAGTGGCAGTCAGCTACAGACAGCAGTATTTGTTGAGGGGGGAAGCAATGGCAATAATCAGTTCTTCTGTCGGCATCTTGGAGACAAGCAAAGTTCGAACAACAAAAGTGGCGTATAGATGAAAATAAGAGGAGTAAATATGAAATCATGACGGAAGGTAGTTGACTGGGTCACAATAGAAAAAGCATTGCATTTCCGCGTGTGTGGCCCATATCTGAAGCCTCTGCTCCAACCACAGAAACACTTTATTTTCTTAGCACCCATATTTGGAAAGCCAGTGAACAGGGAAATGCAATTTTCAGTTGCTCAGTAAATCAATACCTTCCTATTTCAAAATATAGATGATTTTCACTTGCATTGGAACCTAAATTTAGGCCCTGATGATTCTTGTCAAGGTAATAAGAGCACTGCTTTATATGTCTTGAGAAATGTTTCCAGAAGGAAAACGAAGGTTCTGTTCCACTCACCGTTAGAGTGGCCCTTTTGTGTTTTAAATTCAGTGAGAAGAGCGTCATCAGCATCATCATGACTATTAATATAATTATCACCACTAGGCGGTGCGTGGGGAATTGGAGGCACCGAAGATGATGGGATCCATGCTCCTGATGCTGTCACTAATTGGCTGTTAAGGGAATACCGACGTGTATCAGATGAAAAGGTCACGGTAGCATCCAGTGCACTTTCCTCAGTAATTAGATTTGTGCTGGGGATGGAGCGGGGAGGAAGCCAGGCAGGAGACACGGCCCTCCATATGTGGGTCTGTACATAGACGTGAAAGACAGAAGCGGGGTAATGTGCTTATGTGTTGTAAGTGTTCTGTATCAGAAGCAGGGATTCTTTGTTGTTGTTTTTTTAACTTTATTGACGTATAGTTGATCTGGGTTTCCCAAGTGGCGGCACAGAAAGAATCCACCTGCCAATTCAGGAGACACAAGAGACACAGGTTTGATCCCTGGGTCCAGAAGATCCCAGGAGAAGTAAATGGCAACCCATTCCAGTATCCTTGCCTGAAAAAAATCCCATGGACAGAGGAGCCTGGCAGGCTACAGTCCATGGGGTCACAAGGAGTTGAACAGGACTTAGCAACTGAACACACACACACACACACACACACACACACGATCTACAACGTTATGTTAGTTTTTTCTATACAGCAAAGTGACTCAGTTATACATGCATACACAGACACACATGTGTATTTTTTTTCTTTTTCATAATCTGTTCCATTATGGCTTGTCACAGGATATTGAATATAGTTCCCTGTAATGTAAAGTAGGACCTTGTTTGAAAGTGTTAGTCATTCAGTCGTGTCCGACTCTTTGTGTGTCGACCTGGTTTATGCATCGTATATATGATGGTTAGAAGCAGGGATTCTTTAAACCAGAAACAAAGGGTGGAGCTGGAGTCTTGAGAATCCCCTTTTGAACATGATGGTCTGCCTTGACCTGGATCCGCAGCCAGCTCCCCTTGTGCAGAATCGCCCGCGTCAGGGTCCTGGTGTGTCCCCTCCATGCAGCCAGCCCAGGAACCTTAGAGCTGAAGTCAGGTTCTGGATTTGACAGGTGTCATTTTCCAGGGGCATCACTTCTTGATTTCTTCTTTCTTTTTATGATCTGGTGGTCATCAGGGAATCTCTGCTGTCAGAAAACAATGTCAGCTTCTGGTTCCATGCATAACATCTTCTGACTGGTTTCCTCTAGACTGAAAATATAAGTGGAAAAAAATTATAGATGGCTCAATTAAAACAGTAATTGGCCAAAAACAGCTCATAACAAATCCAGTTCTGGGAAGTGCCTCTATGCTCTGATTATCACGTTCCTCCCTATTTCTCCCGCTTAATTTTTTTAAATGTGATGTAATAGCTCAATTAAGGATTCCCCATTTCTCATTTGTCTTTCTAGCCCTAGTGCCTAGTGAGGGGCCTGGCGCATAGAAAATATTGAGAGTAAAAACAATAAAAGAGAGTGAATAATGATCAAAACCTGGTGGGAACACACGGCTACCTCCTCCAGCTGCCTGGAGAATCCCATGGACCGAGGAGCCTGCGGGGCTATGATCCATGGAGTCGCAAAGAGTTGGACACAACTGAAGTGACTTAGCACAAGAATACGATGATCAAAACAACCTTCAAAAATATGTTGAATATGAAAATTTCTGGTTTCTTAGTGTCCACAAGCATTGTGTAGGCCAGTGGTACTTCTGTAAAATATCAGGATAAAATGGATAGGAAGCGAAGTTAATGAAAAAACATAATATTATCAGCAAATCTGTAGCATGTTGAAGACAATTTGACAGTTTTTGGTATTGTATCAAATCTTTCCATAACGCCAGATTTGTGCTTGCCCCAAGTCACTCGGCGGCTACTAGAAACCAACTCTTATTAGCTACAGTCTTGTTGTTGTCTAGTCACTGAGTCGTGTCTGACTCTTCTTGCAACCCCATGTACTGTAGACCACCAGGCTCCTCTGTCCATGGGATTTCCCAGGCAAGAATACTGGAATGGTTGTGATTTCCTTCTCCAGGGGATCTTCCCAACCCAGGGATCCCACCCGCATCCCTACAACTGGGTTCTTTACAACTGAGCCACCAAGGAAAGCTGTCTGTGTCGTTAAGTGAAGTCGCTCAGTCGTGTCCAACTCTTTGCGACCCCATGGACTGTAGCCTACCAGGCTCCTCCCTCCATGGGATTCTCTAGGCAAGAGTACTGGAGTGGGGTGCCATTTCTGTGTCATTGGGTCTGTTTAAAAAAATGATTTACTGCTTCTCTTTTTTTCATGAGGGGACAGAATACCTTTGGAATTGCCCATAAATAAAGATGAGTTGGCATTCTACCCATCACCTAATATCTTGTGCTTTCCCAAGAACGGAGACCATTTAAATTCTCCTCATTCCCTTTGGTTTGTTGACTTTAAAAACTTATCAGTTTCCCCATTCGGCATTAAAATAAAACAGTATGTTTAATGATCATAAATTTGAAATGCCTAACAGCCACCCAAATATTAAAGTAGGCAATTAGATATATGAATCAGGAACTCCGGACCTCAGGAGAGAGGTGAAGGCAAAAGATACAAATTTAGGTTTCATCATATTGGACTTTTTTTTTTTTTTTACTGAAACAGTTACATTTATTTTTGGGGGGTTGGAGTGAGTGTCATAAAGATTAAATTGCAACAGGTTGAGTCAGTTCAAAATAGCATAAACCATATGAGAGACTTCCTAGATTGGCACCTGCAAAAAAAAAAATCATTTATGGAATGATACTTAAAGTGCTGAGAACAAATGGGAGCATCTGAGGATGAGCAGAGACAGAGAGGAGACGAGGTCCATGGACTGAGCTCAGAAGCATTCCAGCAGCTAGAAGTGCAGAAGTAGAAGTTAGCAAGAGAGGGCCCCAGGGAGGCTTTGAGACCTTGACAGTGTTACTGACTGACCATCAGCAGAGGACTTGCAGGTCAGACACACGGATGGCGTGCCAGAGCAGCCAAGCACTGCCGTGTGTGAAGTCAAGCGAGTGGATGATGGTGGTGGGTTTTGAAAAAGCAAAGGCCCTTATTAAGCGACTGTCTGTTGTCACAGGTGAGCAAAGGCCCTTTCTGTCTTGTGACTTGAAAAGATCATTTCCTAGTCTGAACACCCACAGCAGAAAATGCAGTCATCTTGGTACTTTTCAGTTCTGCTTAGCCAAAACATATAGCCACCTGCATCAAAATTCTATTTGGTTTTTGATTTAAGGTCATCAAATTACTGGGTAAATGACCTTATGTATTGTTGCCCGTTTTGTATCACCAGTAGGTTCCCGACAGATAGCCTGTACCTTCTGGCATGGAGTAGAGGCTTCAGAAACATTTTGGAGTGAAGAGTCCAATTAAACACACCTTTGGCCCTCCGTCAATGTATGGAGATCTGTGTTGCAGATTGTTCTAGAGGTCAGTGAACTTCAGCAATGAGATGTGTCTAGAGCACACAAACTCAAGTTTTTTCAGACGGTAACATTAATTCAGAGAGAGTCAGAAGCCACCCCCTAACTGAGTTGTAGTGGGTTAAAAGGATCTATTGGAACTTCCCTGGCCATCCAGTGGTTAAGAGACTCCATGCTTCCACTGCAGAAGGTGCCCGTTCGATCCCTGGTCTGAAAACTAAGATCCCACATGCCCCGTGGCATGACTAAGGAAAAAAAAAAAAAAAAAGGACATATGCCTTATTCAGCTTTTTATTTCTAGCCCAGCAGTTGCCGAGAACCAGACACTGCAGGCACTGAACAGCTTTCTGTTGGGTTGTTGTAAAAAGGGATGGGGGACGTATTGGGTTGTTAAGAATACATGCTCCTTCTCACTAGGGAGAGAAAGGGCTGGCTTGCCGGAGGAGGGAGCTGGGTGTGTGAGTTACAGGGACCCATTCTCCATATCTGCTGAAGGGCTGTCAGATAGGAAGTGCATTTAGGGACCTACATGTCCCTTCAGCTATTCATCACTGTTGATTGGCTCCGCTGGCAGGCAGCAGTATTTTTAGAGAAGCGAATGATATGGAATTTCTTCATGTACAGAACGTTAGCTGATCCCATTACTCAAAGCTACTCAGAAAGTCAGAGCTGACACTCGACTGAGCTCCAGGGGAAAAACAATAGACCTAAGAAACAAAAATCCCGAAATGCATGATGAAAATATAGGTAGATTCAAGTTAGCGCCTCAGCACCGTTTATCCAGTTTGGTGCTGTCAGTGGGATTAAAAATAGAATTTTCATAGGGAGCAGTTTTATGGAAGTCTTCGCCCTCATGGAGTGAAAAGTAGGTTGAGTTTCCACTTCTTAGACCACCCTCCTTTGAAATATACCTGACCTTGGTGCTCTAACAGTTGGTGTATGAAGATAGCAGGAAGGACCTTTTTCCCCATAGAAGCCGGCACAGTGCTTGTATATCCTAGTTTCCAAAAGATAAATGCAGGAAAAAAAAGAAAAAAGTATGTTTAAAATGTCCATGATCCTACGGGATGGTGTTAGTCATTTCTCACGTAAAATCCTTTTAATTGAAGCCTCTACGATAATGTGTTTGAATTGCTTCTCTACAAGAACTGGAGACCACAGAAATTTATAGATCATCCTTCAGAAGATCAAAGGATCAGGCTGGATGGAAATTTAACTGGCAGTAAACCGCCAATCTCCTCCTCAGCAGATGTGTTTCAGTGCTGTGTTCTCTGACTACTTTTCAAGGCCGGATGGTTTTTAAGAGGCAGCAGTTCCTCTGATGAGTCTGTTAGGCTTGTCAGTGAGGAGCCTCTGTTTATTCACATACATACCATATGCATGAGGCCTCTGAGGCTTAAGGGTTCATAACCAGACTCTGACGAGCAGGGTTTGCAGATTCTGAGCCACAATGCACCAGCCCAGCAGAGGGGTGTGGTGCCCATTTTGGTGGAAAAAGTATCTTTCTTGGATCCACCCGTGTCCTTATTCGATAAAATTTGTCAGTGGTTTTCTGAGCTGCGTGGGAAGAAGAGCGACCCTGGCAAGTCTGGGGAACAGGTTGAATGCTGAGTCCTGGTGGGTTTGCTTTTGAAAATCAATGAGAGAGGCCCCATGTTCCTGCCGGTCACTTGATCCAGAAAGGCATTGGGATGAGTCCAAGGAAACTTTTAACAGGATACCAGGGAGGAGATGTTCCTGTATTAAAAATTCATCAACAAGTTGTTTGTTCTGGTTGGAGAAGAACATGCAACATCATAGTAGAATGGTTAATTGAACAAACACATATAAAGCACTTATTATATGGCAGATGTTATTCTAAATGTTTTACAAAGTTATTTTATTTGACCTGGTAAGGTTCCATTATCACTGTCATTTTAAAGATAAAGAAACACAGGCCCAGAGAAATGAGGAACTTGTCCAGGATCTTACAGCTAGTAATGGCAGAACTTGGCCTTGAGTCTAGGTGGTCTGGCTCGAGACTCCAGGTTCAGCCCACTAAGCCGTGCTTCTTCTTCCACATCCTGTGAGGTGTGATTTCTGAATCATTTTGACGAGCAGTGGTGTGTTTGCGCTTAGTCAGTCAGTCATGTCTGACTCTTTGCCAACGCCATGGACTGTAGCTCCTGCCCCAGGCTCCTCTGTCCATGGAATTCTCCAGGCAAGAGTGCTGGAGTGGGTTGCCATGCCCCTCTCCAGGGGATCTTCCTGACCCAGGGATTGAACCCAGGGCTCCTGCATCATTGGCAGACAGAGTCTTTATCGCTACACCACCTGGGAAGCCCTACAACCAGTGATAAAGTCCCTGTAACCCAGTGAATTTTACCCTTTGTATCATCTCTCCATTCACCCCTTTATATTAAGACCATTAAGAGATTTTCACTGAATGTGAAGTGTGCTGGTTTAAAAGACCTGCCTTGAATGCTGACATCTACTAGCCATGTGGCTTGAGAAGTGTTGCCCGAGTTGCTTTCATTTGCCAAGTGGGTATGATGATGTCACAGAAGTCAAAATGTTCTAAGAGTGCAAAGCACTGTGGAAATGGGCCAGGCATCCTTCCCAGAGACCAGTGGTTCTCCAGTGACAGCAGTGCCCAAGGGGGTCTTGGCCTTTCCCTGGATTTCGTATTACTGCCTGTGAGTTCTCTGGAGACTGCCTCGGGGCGTGGGTGTCATTTGAGGTCATGCCATAGGACCTAGTTGGGGTTTATGTTTAACTCTTTAACATTCACGATCGAAACAAAGACTGGATGTGATGGGATCATGGCAGGAACATGACCCCTGTTCACATTAAAACGGGGAACAGAGTTTCCATTCTGGGTGATACATAACTTCTAAACTGGATGAGTCTCCAGAAAAGGGTACCTTGGAGCGGCCCCACCGCTGACCCCAAGCTGTGTGATGCTGGAGCTCCCAGCCCTGGGCTCCGGGTGGGTCGGCTTAACCCCAGCGTTGGTTCTGATCTTGTCCCGGCTAACTCATGCACGCATGACATGATCGGGCCGTGTCACGCCTCACAGCCTTTTTCTGTGCTATCCTTTTATACATTTTTTATAAGGCAGAATGTATTCAGAGCATTCTGCTTCAAAAGGCATTTTGCTCTAATGGCTGTGAAGAAATGTTTACTACTCTGGTTCTATGTTTTTAAAAAACAAAAGGGTAATCACAAGCATTTAATTGTCTTCGATGCTCTACAAATAGTAATTAAAGCTGTTTCTTGTGTGTGGTTTTGCAGAAGTGTAAACACATCTGTGAAAGAAATTAGGCCCCATGTCAAGCCCAATGTGCCCAGCGAAGGGGCTGGTTTCTAGCAGTGCCCACACTGAGGGCTCGCAGCCCAGTTATAAAAGTGAGCCCCATTTAAGCGTGTGCTGCTTCCCTATTCCTGTTCTCAGTCTCAATCAAAGGTGCAGTGTAGTGTTTTCACGATTTGCCTTCTCTTGTTTATTATCACCATGTCATGCCCACCCCCAAACCATATTCATCTCTTCCATCCCCAAAGCTTTCTGCCGCAGCACTCCTGAATAACATACTTCTGTTACAAGATTGGTGTATTCGAGAAGCAGTCTGCAGTGTCCCCCATTTCACAGAGAGAAAAACTGAGCCCTAGCAGCCCCTGATTGTTGCATAAGGGTAAAGCTAGCCAGTGGGAAAGCTGAAGTTACCCTCTTTGGGATTCTTGGCCCTGGGTTTCCCCCAGCAGTTCCACAGCCTCTCATGTGTGTGTACCAAGGACAGCGTTAAGCCAGCTCCATGCCTCAGCTCGGTCTGTCCAAGGATGAGACGATCAAAAGCCTGTCGTGTTGGTGTGTAGCTCAGGAGTCACTTCTCTTGTCCTTGCGTCACTTGAGCAGGAGACAGGGAGGTCAGCAAACCTGCTTCTATTTTGGTCCTGACCAGCGACTGGTTGTTTGACCTTTCCCAAGTCACTTAACTGCTCTGTCACTCTCTGTGAAATGAGGATGGAGGAGCCTGTCCCCTGCCTATCTCCAAGGGTGACTTTATCAGGAAAGGTGAGTGGAGATGCTCAGACAGAGCATCTCAAGGCGCGTGCCCAGGCCACCCTCCGGTTGACCAGATACATAAATGAGGCTGATGCTAGATGGGGACTCCTGATTCTTTAATGAAAAGATGCGCCAGAGCAGCAGCATCAAAACCTCGACACCTTTCATCTCCCTGGATTAATGAAGGTTTGAGAGTGCAGAGGTCTGTTTTTCTGTTTTGTTTTGTTTTGTAACCCTGAAATTTGAGATACCTTGAGTAAGCTTGAACAGGCGTATTTATGAGGGTCTGATAAAACAGGGAAATAAACTGAGTTAGGGAAGTTCAATAGACATGCTTCCTAAGAAGTCAGGTTTTATTTGACCTCCTTCCTTCTTTCTTGAGGAATGGTTGCTGTCAACCAGCTCCCTCCGAGCAAGCTAGGAAATTTCTTTTGATTCAGGACAGCACCCATCATTTCTTGTGAAAGCTGGTGACAAGCACTTTCTTCACAGACCCTTTCATAACGTTTTTTAAAAATAGTTTAAGAGAAAAAAATTCTATTATAACACCAATCCAATTTATGGTTCTCCCCTCACATAGTCTAACCATTAATAACTTATTCTATAAATTTCAAGAGAAATGTAGTGGTCAGAAATGTCATGTTTGTATTATACATCTGGAGGTTCTTTTTATTGACAAAGTTAATATATTTTAATATTTTAAAATCTCCCATAAGTTATATCTGAAAAATCCAAAACCCCAATAAAGAAACGGGCAAGGGATTCAAGTTGGCTTTTCATAGAAGAAATGCCAGTGGCTAAGAGGGGCATGAAAACTGCTTTCAGCCTCCCTTGATAAAGATCAAATAGGATATCTGGGTTCAAATCCTGACAGTGCTACTCACTTGGGGTGTAGGATTTTTCTCCTCTGTTTTATGTTTTTTTAAAACATCACCTTTATCTTTGGCTGGGCCTTTGCTGCAGCATGTGGGCTTTCTCTAGTTGTGACCTAGTCTCTTCTTGCAGAGCAGGGGCTCTAGAGTGCACGGGCTTCAGAAGCTGCGGCCCCCAGGCTCTAGAGTACAGGCTCAATAGCTGTGGCTCACGGGCCTAGTTGCTCCACGGCGTGTGAGATCTTCCTGAACCAGAGATCTACCCACGTCCCCTGCACTGGCAAGTGGATTCCCAGCCACTGGGCTACCAGGGAAGTCTGCCCTCTCCTTTGGTTTATTAAGGTATTATTTACATACAGTGGAATTTAATGCGCTTTGATAGTTGTCTGTAGTCGTGGGCTGCTGCTGCTGCTGCTAAGTCACTTCAGTCGTGTCCGACTCTGTGCGACCCCATAAATGGCAGCCCACCAGGCTCCCCGGTCCCTGGGATTCTCCAGGCAAGAACACTGGAGTGGGTTGCCATTTCCTTCTCCAATGCATGAAAGTGAAAAGTGAAAGTGAAGTTGCTCAGTCGTGTCCGACTCTTCGCGACCCCGTGGACTGCAGCCCACTAGGCTCCTCCGTCCGTAGGATTTTCCAGGCAAGAACACTGGAGTGGGGTGCCACTGCCTTCTCCAAGGCGTGGGCTACTCCCCAGTCAGTTTCCTTCCTTTTTTAATGCTGCGACTCACCAGCAGCACCTTTTCCCGATCATGCCGGCTTTGGTCGGACCAGGTATGGTGCTGAGCGCTCAGGCCAAGGGAGCGGTTGGTGCAAGTCACAGACCCGCTTTGAGCCTGTGTATGTCAGGCACTCTCGCCAGGTACAGGGAGTACTGAGTTGGTGAAGTTTCTGTCCCTAGAAGTGTCAGCCGTTGCAGAGAGAATGCTTGTGTGCTTAGGTGTTCCTTCACGCTCTGATGAAGGAAAGGGTGCCTGATTATCAGCGCTAGGGAGCAAGATTTCTCAGTGGGCTAGCCTGTCCCCTTTCCCTGTGTTCCTCCTCCCTTTGAGAAGAAAAGCTTTGCTGAGTTTTGGTCTAGATTCTCCATGTTCTAACAGGATTTCATCATTTTGAATAAGAGGAGATTTACTAGGAGCAGGTCAGGCTTCAGACATCCTTCACCATGTTCAGAAACACTCTCAGCCCCACAGTCTTTGAAATTGATGTTCCTGCTAATCTTAAGCATCACCAAAGACCCACCTCCAAGAACCAGCTTCCACTGTTCAAAAAGCCGAAAGCAAATGGGAAAGCTCCATTCAGCAGGAAGATGGGAAGAGGCTGTGCTTTCACTCTTCCTGCATCTGGGGCCTCTCAATTCATCCTCCAGCATCCCCACCCCTCCCTACCCCACCCAGTGCCTCCATCCGCTCTGGTCAGTGGGCTCTTGATTTCCTAGATTACCCTCTGGGAAAGGACAAGAGCTGCAGCCAGCCCCGGAGCAGCTCTAGAGAGAGTGCTGAGGCTCTTACAGATCCTTCACTGGCGCTCCTGTCTGAAGCCTGCAGTCCTTGAAATGCAAAATTACTGCAGGTGCAGTTCAAAAACTGCACAGATCAGCCAACCAGTGCCTCTCGAATCAACAGCTTTTAAAGCGTGTCCATCTGCAGAAGCGTCGTGAGCTTGCAGGTAGCCATACCGCCTGTAAATGAGCTCCGAGTCTATACGGTTTCTGTGCCTTAGCTGCCAAGGCATGTTGCTGCTGGGGACAGAAATCAGCACTGCAGACCCAGACCTGGCTGGGAAGTTGTGAAGTTGACACAATTGGACTTTTCAACTCAATGCTATTTTTGCAGATTCAGAAATAATAAAATTCCCCCCAATTTCCAGGCATAGAAAACCAATTTCTCCCTTGATGGGTCCAATTACATGGTTGAAATAAAATTTTAAGACCTATCTTAGTATTTTCTGAGCTTGGCCCCTCTCTGTGGGCTTCTGAATATAAACGCATATAAGATGTTTGTAGGTCTGGGCTGTTCACATGAAAGGAATTAGGCAAATTCTAGAAGAATGCCAGCCAGGAGGTAGCATTTTCTACCTTGGGGCCCATTCCTTCCTTCTTTGGCTCCCCTCCAATTCTCTCTTCCCTCCCTCCCTTGTTAAATATTTGAAGTCCTACTAAGTGCCAGATTACATGCTTTGCCAGGGAAACAAGAATCAGCAAAAGCAAAGCTGGTCTGTGCTCTCAAGGAGCTGATGGTCAAATCAAGGAGGCAGGCAGGTAGGCACTAGGCAAATAGGCACAAAAATCCATATAAATTACAAATTTCAGTGAGTGCAATGAAGAAAACATACCCAGTGCTGAGAGGTTCGTCTTTCCTTGCTGCCTTGAGCTTTTCATTTGGGGAAGAATGGTGGTGCTGTCTCTGAAGGGCCTTTCCAGTACTGTCTTTCAGGAGGTCTCATTCTGAGTATGTAGAACCCAGCAGGCTTAGAGAGAGGCTCTGATGACAGGCATGTCTTTCATGGAAATTATTATGCCTCTTACGGAGGAAATTGACTTCTCAAGGAAGAGCTCAGCTCGTGCAGACTGAAGGGGGTGGGGCATGTTTTGTCCATACTTGCCAGGTCACTGGATGGCTGAGCATCATGGCAGGATGTGGACCCAGTTTAAAGGGTCTGGTGCATTTCAGATCCAGGTGAGGAGTCCAGGTGATTACAGCATCTCTGGGAACTGCGTTTGGTTTCCACCCTGCCTTCCATCATCTTTCTTAAGAAAGCTACTGAACAGGAATATTCATTTTTTAACAGCATAGCATTGATCGGTGTTTGGAACAGTGTCTTTGGAAGGTGGGTCTTTGCAGCAAGGCCCAGGCTATAGACCCGACTCCTTCCTGAAGGTGACATCCTACTGCCCCCAGTACTAGGCAGAGCAGCCTTATTTTGCAGCCTTATTCACTCAACTATTTTTTTCTTTTTTTTGCAATTACGATGGCAACCATTAGAATAATATAAACCACTTACTAATCAGTTTAGTAACCAAGGACAGCTGCTTTACACAATACGGAGCCAAATTAAGAAGGCTTTTATGATGTTCAGAAATTGCCTGTTAGACAAAGTCAAAAAACCAAATGGTAAAATCAATTGACTCTTTGCCGGTTTGCAGCCAGCTGTCTCCTCCAAACAGCGACCGCAGAAAGCCACCCAGGTGTGGTGATGCAGAATGTTTTCAGAATGTAGTTCTGTGTTAGATGTGTTTCTTTGAAACTCTGAGGAATGGGCCCCTGAAAAATCAAGCCTTTTGGGGGGAAAAGTTGTCTCATGTGAAGTGTTAGAGCATTGTTTGTATATATCAAGTATGGACATTAGCCAAGCTTGGCAGCCTGCAAAGTGTAATTTTTGTCCCCGGAAACAGAGTCTTGAACACAAATACAGGAAGGTATTTTAGAGTCTGAAGTCACTGGCCTGGAAGTAAATAACTGATCTGTGGGCATTGGGAGCAGGACTCCTGAGCCAGTGGGGGTCGACATTGGAGCATCCTTCCTAGGACCTAGTAGCACAGTTGTAAGTTCTGGGCCTGCAGCATACACGCGCTCCCAGTGCTGAAAAATGAGAAATTTCTATGCACATGTACACCTGCACACACCTAATATGGTCATGCTTGCTCTTCATGACTTTCCTGTGAAATGCGATTAGTTCCAAATGTTTTCGTGCCTGTTTGAGAAAAGGATGGTATCATTTAGCTTCTTTATTCCTAATAAAGATGGAAATGGGTTGGGATAAAGGTTGCTCCGTTGAAAATAAATTGCAGTCCAAATATGCATATAATTTACTTCAGGTGTTTCATATCTAGAAGAGAAAGTGATTCAGCATTTAAGGTGTGATGTTAAAGTGTTTAAAATTTTCCCAGAATTTAGTGATCATTTATGTCAGGCTGATAGAAAATATAATAAAGCATTGTCCCTTCTTCCCATTTATTTATACAACACATATTTGAGGATGCCTGCTCTGGGCCAGATACTCTTAAGTTCTGGGTACCTAGTGGTATGACATACTCAGTCCTTGCTCTCAGGGAGCTTATAGCCTGTAACTGTATAGGAAATTTCAAAAGATGGTCAACAGAGTAAAAATCCCTCTGATTCATCTTCATAAATTCCTCTGCTAATTAACTCTCTGTACCTTTAGACAACATTATATTTCCCTTGGATTCACATACATGCATTTTAAAGAAAAGTTTGAGTGCTTTCTTAAAAATGGTATGGAGGAAGAAAACGCTGACAGAGCTTCACTTTCTTGGAAAAACAGGAGATCCCAAGGAGGCACAGGGTGGAATTTCCCCACATGCTGCCTGAGATTGTCCTGCAGGTTGCATGTGTGTGTTCAGTTGCTCAGTTATGTTCAACTTTTTACAGCCCCGTGGACTGTAGCCCACCAGGCTCCTCTGTCCATGGCATTTTTCAGGCAAGAATACTGGAGTGGGTTGCCATTTCCTTCTCCAAGGGATCTTCCCAACCCAAGAATCGAACCTTCGTGTCCTCCATTGGTAGGCTGATTCTTTACCACTGAGCCACCTGGGAAGCCTGGATTTCTAAGTTACTTCTGTCTAAATGGCTTCCTTTCTAATAGGTTACCCCTTAGCTGGACCATTAATGCTAATCATTTCAGGTTCAAGGGTCTCTCTCTTGAAATTGACCTGATCAGTGTTGGAAACGGTCAAGAACTTATGCAAACGTGGGGTGAGGACCTCGGGCCCCAGCCAAGCATAGACCATGAAACAGCAGATCCTGTGCAAACCCACCTCTGAGCAGAGAGGCTTGGGTAGGAGGAAGAGTCCTGTCCCTTGCTGACTGTAAAATTAATTTGCCTGGACACACATCCAAACTTCTGTGAGCCAGGAATTGGGATGATTTCATGACCTTTGTTATTTATAATGTGGCCATAAGAGAAAGCCCTTGAGTAGGAGATAATGGAGACAGAGAGGCAGGTTTAGGATGGATTCATCTGGTGAAGAAAATGTGAGTTTCACGCACGGAAATGAGCAGCTGAGAAAGAATAGCTCAGCCTTCACAGCGTAACTTTGGAGACTCTTCCAGTGAGAGGTCGAGTTCCTCCACTCACTGCCTTTTTTAATAAACCAATGATCTATTATCTAATAATGCACTTGCCCACCTCAAGTTGCTCTTAGGTGGCACGGTGGTCCAGAGTGGATGCTACTGAGTCAGCAGCGGCAGCGTTTTGTCTCCCTGCCTGTCCCCTCTCGGTTTTGCTGCCCCGCCTCCTAGCTTTGTCACTGTAGCCTTAAATCCCCGCTGCCCCTATTAAAGTGTTGGCTTGTCTCCTAAAAGTCACCTGTACTGTTTGTTTCTGACGTCTGCCTTGGCAGCTTAATTTATACGTCTGCTCTTCTTGGAACAGAGTCGCCCCCCAACGCTGACGCTGATTTCCCTTTTTTAACATCGCAGCCTTTGCTGGATCTGTGCAGCTTCTAACCAGTGCAGAGCATTCATCTCAATCCTCTGTCGACCCCCACCTACCATTTTTAGTATATTTCGTCAGATTTTCCTTCCATCACTCAGAATACGATCTTCCTGTCCAGCGGACAGAACGTGGGAAATCCTGGGGCTTTGGTAACTTGAGCCACTTCACGCAGCCTCTGAGTAACCAGAATGTACTGTCGTGAACAGGGCGGGTGGGAAGACTGTTCAGTGGCGATGACCCGTGTCCCGAAAGAAAGAATACCTGTACCTGAACTCCCAGTTCTTCCTTCTGTATTTATATCCATCATCACTCACCACTTTTTCTGTGGTACTTTAGGAACCTTCCCAGAGCCCAGGGTCCCCCTTACATCTCGGAAGCGCTTATTTCTTCTCTCTCTGAACTATTCATACATTTCACGATGTCAACAGTGGACTTAGAAGTAATACATTTAGGAAAATATCAATTCAGCCCTTGCAGAAGTGGGTTATAATGTCAGGCAAACTAGGAGTCTGAGCGGAGCTTGGCGCATCTCCAGAAATCTCTCGGGAAAGTAGATATGTGAGCATGTGCGTATGTATCTGTAAATAGTTACATCCATGGATCTTCTTTTCAGCTATTTTCTAAAAAAGAAACACTGGTGATGTGTATTTAAAAAATTGTCTTTCTCTTGGTTAATTTTGGTTCCAGTTGATTAATATTCTTTGCACAGGATTGTGTGACCATCAGTGATACACAAAAGGAAATGTGTCAGGACCATTTTCTTCCATTCTTTTACTATCTGTGGATGCAGAGTGGGTCTTTGAGGTTTGGCAGATTTCTTGATGTACGGGCTGTTGGCAGTTCGCCTCTCCTGTGGCCTTCTAATCTTCTGAGCCTTTGCCTTTAGTTTATTTCATAACCCAGGGAACCTTCTCTTCAGAATTGGTGCTCATGCGTACTTTGACCCATCTTTCCGCAAGCGCTTTATGCCAGCATTACTACGGCTCCGAGTTTTCCTAATGCTTAAACCCTTAGGGGAACAAGACCGTCTCATGAGGTGAGCAGGAGGTAGGAGCTGAAGTTGTGTTTTCTTCTGATGCCCCATTGGCACGTTATTCTTCTAAGGCATTGGTCACTACTTTGTATCATAAGTGGAGAGATCTGAAGTGTATATACATATCTGTATGCATGTGTGTATATATATCTCAGGTATATGAAGATATGTATATGCAACATGTATTTATAGAATGGTCTTGCATTCTAAAATGTAAATAATTTTCATATTTCTAACCAAATGATGGGTTTCTGGGAGTACAATATAGTTTTTAATTTTTATTCCTACATCACTACTAGCTTAATCGTATATGTTTGTATATGCATATGCCTGGGCTTTCAAAATATTCATGGGAAGGACTGATGCTGAAGCAGATCTAACGCTGACGCAAATCTGATGCGGAAGCAGACTGATGCTAGGGAAGACAGTAAAGAATCTGCCTGCAGTGCAGGAGACCTGAGTTTGATCCCTGAGTCAGGAAGACTCCCCTGGAGGAAGGCATGGCAACCCACTCCAGTATTCTTGCCTGGAGAATCCCATGGATGGAGGATCCTGTCTGGCTACAGTCCATGGGGTCACAAATAGTTGGACAAGACTGAGTGACTAACACTATGCACATGCCTGTGTTTTTATATCAGTTCAGTCGCTCAGTCGTGTCCAACTCTTTGCTACCCCATGGGCTGCAGCACGCCAGGCTTCCCTGTCCATCACCAACTCCCAGAGCTTGCTCAGACTCATGCCCATCGAGTAGATGATGCCATTCAACCCTCTTATCCTCTGTTGTCCCCTTCTCCTCCTGCCTTCAGTCTTTTCCAGCATCAGTCTTTTCCAGTGAGTCAGTTCTTTGCATCAGATGGCCAGAGTATTGGAGTTTTGAGCTTCAGCATCAGTCCTTCCCATGAATATTCAGGACTGATTTCCTTTAGGATGGGCTGGTTGGATCTCCTTGCAGTTCAAGGGACTCTCAAAAGTCTTCTCCAACACCGCAGTTTAAATGCATCAATTCTTCAGTACTCAGCCTTCTTTATAGTCCAACTCTCACATCCATACGTGACCACTGGAAAAACCATAGCTTTGACTAGACGGACCTTTGTTGGTAAAGTAATGTCTCTGCTTTTTAATATGCTTTCTAGGTTGGTCATAGCTTTTCTTCCAAGGAGCAAGCATATTTTAATTTCATGGCTGCAGTCACCATCTGCAGTGATTTTGGAGCCCCCAAAAATAAAGTCTGACACTGTTTCCATTGTTTCCCCATCTATTTGCCATGAAGTGATGGCACCAGACGCCATGATCTTAGTTTTCTGAATGTTGAGCTTTAAGCCAGCTTTTTCACTCTCCTCTTTCACTTTCATCAAGAGGCTTCTTAGTTCCTCTTCACTTTCTGCCATAAGGGTGGTGTCATCTGCATATCTGAGGTTACTGATATTTCTCCTGGCAATCTTGATTCCAGCTTGTGCTTCATCCAGCCCAGCATTTCTCATGATGTACTCTGCATATAAGTTAAATAAGCAGGGTGACAGTATACAGCCTTGATGTACTCCTTTCTCTATTTGGAACCAGTCTGTTATTTCATGTCCAGTTCTAACTGTTGCTTCTCGACCTGCATACAGATTTCTCAAGAGGCAGGTCAGGTGGTCTGGTATTCCCATCTCTTTAAGAATTTTCACAGTTTGTTGTGATCCACACAGTCAAAGGCTTTGGCACAGTCAAAAAAGCAAAAGTAGATATTTTCTGTAACTCCCTTGCTTTTTTGATCCAATGATGAGTACAATTGTGCAGTAGTTTGAACATTCTTTGATATTACCTTTCTTTGCGATTGGAATGAAAACGGACCATTTCCAGTCTTGTGGCCCCTGCTGGGTTTTCCAAGTTTGCTGGCATATTGAGTGCAGCATCTTAGCATCATCATCTCTTAGGATTTGAAACAGCTGACCCAGAGAGATGTTGTGGGGAGGGAGGTGGGAGGGGGGTTCATGTTTGGGAACGCATGTAAGAATTAAAGATTTTAAAATTTAAAAAAAATAAAAAATTTAAAAAAAAAAAAAGAAAGAAACAGCTCCACTGGAATTCCATCACCTCCGCTAGCTTTGTTCGTAATGATGCTTCCTAAGGCCCACTTGACTTCGCATTCCAGGATATCTGGCTCTAGGTGAGTGATCACACCACTGTGATCATCTGGGTCATGAAGATCTGTTTTGTACAGTTCTTCCGTGTATTCTTACTACCTCTTATTAATATCTTCTGCTTCTCTTAGGTCCATACCATTTCTGTCCTTTATTGAGCCCATCTTTGCATGAAGTGTTCCCTTGGTATCTCTAATTTTCTTGAAGAGAGCTCTAGTTTTTCCCATTCTATTGTTTTACTCTATTTCTTTGCATTGATCACTGAGGAAGGCTTTCTTATCCTCGCTGTTCTTTGGAACTCTGCATTCAAATGGGTATATCTTTTCTTTTCTCCTTTGCCTTTAACTTCTCTTCTTTTATCAGCTATTTGTAAGGCCTCCTCAGACAGCCATTTTGCCCTTTTGCATTTCTTTTTCTTGGAGATGGTCTTGATCACTGCCTTCTGTACAATGTCACGAATACTGTCCATAGTTCTTCAGGCACTCTGCCTGTCAGATCTAATCCCTGGAATCTTATTTCTCACTTCCACTGTATAATTGTAAGAGATTTGGTTTAGGTCATACCTGAATGTTCTAGTGGTTTTCCCTACTTTCTTCAATTTCAATCTGAATTTTTCAATAAGGAGGTGTATTTTTTTGTTGTTATTTGCAATAAGAAGTGTTTTTGTATAAGTGTATGCAATACATCTATTTGCAGTAAGGAGTGTCTTTATATAGGTGTATGCAGTACACTTATTTGCAGTAAGGAGTGTTTTTGTATAGGTGCATGTATTTGTACATGTGTGCATACTTGCATGTTGGCATTTGCATTTATAAACGCTGATTGAATAGTTTGGGGGTACATGAATATTGCTGAAACCTACTCTGTTACTAGTCCACTAAATGTCAGTTTCTCTGTTCTACCCTTTCACTTGGTTTTATATTTTTATTTATTTGTGCTGCTGGGTACTCACTGCTGTGTGGGCTTTGCTCTAGTTGTGGGAAGTGAGGGCTACTCTCTGGTTGCAGTGCACAGGCTTCTCTCTTTGCGGGCGTGGGCTCTAGGGTGCATGGGCTCAGCAGTTACGGCACGTGGGCTCGGCAGTCGCAGCGCGTGGGCTCAGCAGTCGCAACTCTCAGGCTTGAGGGCACAGGCTCAACAGTTGCAGCGCATGGGCTTAGTTGCCCCGTGGCTTGTGGGGTCTTCCCAGACCAGGGATCGAACTCACGTCTCCAGCATTAGCAAGCAAATTCTTTACCACTGAGCCACCAGGGAAGCCCCCACTACTGGTTTATACAAACTAGATATTGAACCTCAGAACACAGAATTACATCCAATGTTAGAAATATGACAAACCCCTAAAGCTACATTTTAGTGCATCTGCTTATTAACTGGGAGATATGCATTGAACACCCAAGACAAACTTGACCATTGTTATCTGTGTGTTGTGGTATTAAACCAAAAAATAATGTAAAATAAATTTAAACAACTTGCCTTCAAATTGCAATTCCACTGAAAAAAGTTCATAATGTAGCAGCTTGCAAGTTTGGATATTTGACTTCTTTGAAGACTTGGCAGGACAGTAATATAGTTGGGTATAATGTTGACACAATGCCTTAGAAGCCCAAGGACAAAAAGACCATTTTGAAGCTCACGATGCCTTTGAAGCGTGTCCTGAAGGAAGCCAGCTCTCGTTTGTTGAGGTTTGTGGAGAACACGTTGTACCAAGAAGCATGAGAACCCCTGGGGCCCCTTACGGACACTGTATACTCAGTCACTGAAGGAAGAGTATCATGACGCTTTTGCAGGACTTCTGCCCAATTCTGAGTTATCATTGCAACTGGAGAAACATTCCTCTTAGTTGCTGGGGCTTATCCTGCACTTAACAGACCTGTTCTGAAAGCTGACTCTGATGCCCCCTCTGCATTCATTTTGGTTTGTAAAGTCCGAAAATATCAAATAACAACCAGTGCAGGTCCGTGGACCAAGAATCTTTCCCCAGTCTTGAGGCTCAGACCTCCTCCCCGCATCATCTTCGTCCTGGCTTAATATGGACCATGAAACGGGATGAGACACCCTCAGCTCTGTTAATGTAGGATAAACTGTTATATACGAGCTACACTTTGCAGCTAGTTGTAGCTCAATAATCAGTTGACCTTGGGGTTTTTTGTTTGTTTGTTTCTTTGTTTGTTTTTCAGGGAAACAGAAGGCTCCATGGTGAAAGCAAGAACGTGATTTGAAGGGTTGGCCCAGAGATCTAGTTTTGTAGCTGGTTAGTTGTAATAGCCAGCACTTCTAGGGAAAGAACTGGCTTTCTACTAATTCATAGATAAAACTCAGAGCAGATTCCAAGCAATATTTTGGATGGATGTTGAGTTTTAAGTCTTGTGTTTGTGGACAAAACTCATAATTTTAAAAAAAGTGGACGAATTACTATTCAAAAAATTTTATAAAAGGTAGCGTTTATATCTGGGTGTAAATAGGTGTCCAAGTTGGTTATCCTCAGGTTATCCGATTTTATCCAGGTTCCTTGCTTCCTTCCTTCTTGCTTGGATTTTAAGAATTTCACTGCCAGTTAAACACGTCCATCACTGTGTAGTCAAGAATAAGGAAGAAAAGGGGAAGATGATCCATGTTACTTCTTACGAAACATGTATTTCTTGCTGAAGATCTAATATTTAAAATCAGCCTGTAGGTAAATGTTAATGATTGTTATCTTATTTCTCTACTTGTACCAGTGTTTCTAAGCAGGTTATGCTGTTAAGAGGGCCACGACCTTGTATACAAGAAAGTAGAATATCAAGGGAAGGAAGTAGGGACATGCTTTCATCACAGTGAGGCTGGATTGGCTTAAGAGCACAGCCAACGAATGAAAATAAACCTCTTCGTAACTCAGCAGTTGTGGGCAGTCCAGGTGTAGTGTCTCAAAAACCCACAGGATCCTGCAGACTCATGGAAGTGTGTATTAAACAGTTGACAGGGCCCAATGAAATTGTCTTTGTGTTATGAATTTTCAATTGCAGTAAGTTACAGCTCATTCAAGAGCTAATATCCATAATGCAGTCTGACAGCAGCAAAGTCACTCTGCCAGCGAAAGAGTGAAATGAGAAGGCCTGCTAACTGCCTGCCTGGGAGGAAACATCACGCAGTCTCAGCTAGTCCCATGTCCAGGGGGTGTCATGCACACAGAACCAGGGCTGCCGAGAGGACCTTTGGGTCTTGGTGGATCGTGCATCCCAAATACTGGTCATCTGTACAGTAACGTGTGCTTTGTTCAGGTACCAGCAGCTTCTTAGCCTCACAGCAGGACAGATGAGGATTCTGAATAATCTCAGAGGTGGTACTGGTGGTTCCTGGTATCTAGCGCTCAGTATAATGAAGGTGATGGCAGAAATGTTGGGTCAAATGTGAGTGATGAAAATGCCGTTAATTAAATAATGCTGTTTCGTTTGAAAGTATAATACTGGAAGGGGCTTAAAGACAGCTGGGTTACATGTGTGCTCTCTTCTAGAATTCCAGTGAGCTTTCCATCGTCGAGTAGGAAACAAGAAAATGTGAAAGTCTAGGGAAGAAGATGAACACATCTCATTTCCCCTAAGGAAACCCTTGAGTGCACAAGGAACCGTGGAAGCAGAGGGCAGTCAGGTGAAATAACAGATGTTTGGAGCCTTGAATTGACTAAGTCAGTTCAGTTCAGTTCAGTCGCTCAGTCGTGTCCCACTCTTTGCAACCCCTTGGACTGCAGCACGCCAGGCCTCCCTGTCCATCGCCAACTCCAGGAGTTACTGAAACTCATGTCCATTAATTCAGTGATGCCATCCCACCATCTCATCCTCTGCCGTCCCCTTCTCCTCCCACCTTCAATCTTTCCCAGCATCAGGGTCTTTTCAAATGAGGCAGCTGTTCCCATCAGGTGGCCAAAGTATTAGAGTTTCAGCTTCAACATCAGTCCTTCCAATGAATATTCAGGACTGATTTCCTTTAGGGTCAAGGATCTAGATTTCTTTAAATTATCAGAATCTAGAAAGTTGGAGCCATTAAGTGCCCTTCATTCAGGTATCAATCTCCTCATTCAAATAATGACCGATGATTCAAATGTTGAACTTTCTTACCATTGAAATACTGATTCTTTGAACCAGCAGCTTCTCCTTTGGGACCAGGAAGAATGATAAAAATAATTCTTCACATTTCACAATTAAAGGTCACAATAATGATCATTGTGAAAGGGAAATGTTATACCTGTACATACAAGATATAGAACTGTTTTAAATGTCTGAACAAAAGAGCAGGCATTATATTTCTTAAAAAACAAAAGGGAAATAAGTGTGCTAGGCTGTCCTAAGAGACATTTGTATCACTATGATCCAGTGAGGAGCATTAACCCTGCTTCATAGAGGAAATCTGAATCTCAGAACGGTAGCTTCTGTGTGAGTTTCCCACCTCCCCCACCTGTAGCATCTGCCCTGTCCTTCACCTTTGTCTTCATACACCCAGTATTTTTTCCCTGGGGATCCAGTAAAAGACACAGCTTCTCACAGGAGGAGTCATTCCTTAGGGCTGACTCTGCAGAGGACTTTGAAATCTTTAAAGACTGACCCCTCCCCAGGTTAACAAGTGTTGCACAGAGGCTGAAAAATTCAGTATTTGTGCAGCAGACCTTGTATTTTCAGTTGCCTGTCACAAATAGATTCTCTTGTGTTTTTTTCTGGTTACAATTGTGTGTTATTGGGTATTTTCCAAAGAGCGTAGCATTAATTAGCATAACGATGCTTGCATATATCTGGCAAAGAAAGTCAGTCACCCATCTAAAGAGAGATGAGTACCTGTCCTTTCTCTCCTGCCTGAAAGAAGGGAGCGTTGCAGCCAAGCCCAGTGTTGAAACCAAATGAAAAGGCGCCCCCTGCAGGAGAGTCTTTGCCTCTGTCCTTTCCCTGTGTGTTGTGTGTAGGTACTGTTACGAGATTTTCATGTGGATCCCACAGACCTGCTTATTCATGGTTAACAACAGCAAAAAAAAGGCATGGTGGGTTAGCTGCTGGGTGCCCTGGGCCCACCAATGCCAAAAGAGAGAGTAGTCAAGTGCTGGCTCAAAAAAAAAAGTAATGAAAAAGCATCCCCTTGGGAGTTGGAGGTAGTCACAAAGAAGTGTCTCAACAGAAGTGGTTCTGAACAGCCCATTGGTCTGACTGGGTCACTGTGGGTCACCCGAGCATCTTGTGCTTCTCCCTTTCAGCATCGTTCATTCTCAGAGTCTCCCGTGGGGGAGCCAGTCCTGCATGCTAGGGGCCAGACCTTCACGCAGATGCCTGCCGCTGAGGGCTGGCCGAGTGAACACTTGCTTCTCAGTTTCTGCATTTCCTTTGGCAGCAGGATGTGAGGAAGGAGCTCGGGAGGAGAAAATGGGGAAGGCACCTAGGAGTCCCAACCTGTGCAGAGCGCGTCCGCCTGGTGGGAGGGACCGGCAGATCTGGCAAACCCAAGAGGGCTGCGTGTCTGTAATTGAATTGAAACACTGTCCTTTTCAAGTAATTGAAGCAGCTTTGGCCAGTGGCTCCAGAGGGCATAACCTAAATCTCAATGCCTAGTGTCCATGCTGTCGGGAATCTGACATTCTCTGTGTGATCCTCAAGTGCTGTGTGGCTTCACAAGAATCCTAATAGGCGAGGCCTTTTTCTGAAAGCATGCTTTGAGGGTGGGTGACATCCTGGGTAAGACTTGATCCCTGGTCCCGACTCCAGTGCACTTTCCTCCACCAGCCAGTTGTGACATAATGTGCTCTGACATTATTGGGCACCTTCTCTTCAGGAAACACTGCCTGAATTTTTCTCCCACAGTGCCCTTGCTGTCTTTGTACTTGTTTCAAAATAATTTATATACAGCTTCTGTATTAACCTGTGCACCTCTTTTTTTAAAAGCCATTTC
Source organism: Capra hircus (assembly GCF_001704415.2). Classification (NCBI taxonomy): domain Eukaryota; kingdom Metazoa; phylum Chordata; class Mammalia; order Artiodactyla; family Bovidae; genus Capra; species Capra hircus. Next base: position 15,291,516 of record NC_030820.1, read on the forward strand.
TCCCTTCCCTGACATGTCTTTTTTAGGTACATGACTTGAAATAGTGGAGGTCAGGGGCCGAGACCAAGTACATGGCTTGTACATTATGTTTCCTTTGGTTTATCAGAAATCCTGGACTCTTATGTATTAAAAAGACATCTCTTCCAACATGACTCCACTACAGCTTACAACTTAGCAAACAGATTTTCTAAAAGGAAAATTAATTTTGTCAGCGCCCAAGAAATACACAGCAAGAAAGACCCTTCCCTTTCCACGAAATATTCTAAACATACACATTTTTCCCTCCTTGTTAAAGGATAATAAAACTTTATGCTGCAGAGTGAGGGTGCTATAAGCTGCTTTGTACTTATAAATGTTCTTGTTTGTCTTTCCTTTGGGAAACTCAACTGTTACACCACTCCCTTGGATTTTGATCAAATAGCATAGACTCCCCTGACCAAAGGCCTTCCCCAGAAGTCCTGGCAGCAGGTGGACTTGTCTACATTTGGTCTTGTCTCTAAGTACTGGCTTGGGGCAGGGGTATGCAGATTCAAGGATCTCTCCCCACATCTAGGGAATCAGATTCTTGGGGTGGTGGAGCCTGAGATTTTGCACTTCTGCCAAGCTCTCAGGTGATTCTTGGCTGTTTAAGAACGATTAGATCCATTGAGCAAATACTCATGATGGTCTGAAATATACCAGCCGCTCCCCTAAATCCTGGGACTAGAAGGACGCACGGGAATGGATATAGCACTCTAGCGTGCTGCTTTACATTTGTTGAGGAATGTGGCGCGGCCTTGGATGGTGAGGTTCAGAGAGAGACCCGAAAACCTGGAGCTGACATGTTTAATCCGTCAGCCAAATTAGCCAATTGAGGAGCTTCTAGTCTGGTTGAGAGAACCCTATATGAAAAGTTAAATAAAAGGAGAGGAGTCGATCCATTCACGACTGTGAAGAAACTGTCGTCTTGTGTGTGGTTAACTGCTGAGTGGTGCTAACAATAACTGCTAATGTCTTAAGCGTCACTCTTTCCTCTGCATTTCCTTCCACCCGGCTTTTTCTTCATCCTGAGTCCATCCTATCTCTGGAATTCTTTTTAAAAATTATATAATATTCAGTGTCACTCTTCAAATATTTCATATTGCACCATAGACTATTGGGAATTTTTGAAACAGAAGGTTCTTCTTCAGATCATGCTGCTGGCTTAACATTATCCAACTATAAAGCAAAGGTTAGTCACCTAATTATGCGGCGGCATACTCAGATAAGGCTTCCCCGGTGGCTCGGCGGTAAAGAAGCCACCTGCAACGCAGAGACACGGGAGGCCCCAGCTTTGAGGAGCCTGGCAGGCTGCGGTCCATAGGGTCGCAAAGAGTGAGACGCAACTGAGCACGCACGCACATACTCAGATAAAGTAGGCACTTTTTGGTTCTCGAAATGCTACCTAGTTTGAGTGAGTGAGTGTGTTTGTGTGTGTGCGTGCGTGCATGGCATCCTGCCTCTCTGGTAGCTCAGTGGTAAAGAATCCGCCTGTCAATGCAGGAGACAAGGGTTCAATCCCTGGGTCAGGAAGATCCCGTGGAGAAGGGCATGGCAACCCACTCCAGTATTTCTAGAGAATCTCATGGACAGAGGAGCCAGGTGGGCTCATGGGGTTGCAAAGAGTTGGAGATGACAGAGCAACTAAACAAAAACGAAACATTGCATGGCGTATTTGTATGAGTGTGTATGTGTGTGCCTATGTATGTGTGTATATACATGTACACACACAGGAAAAATCCAAGGAGAAAGAAGACAGGCTTGGAAAATACATGATTCAGAGTACATTAACTCAACTGAAAGTTATAAGAACTCTTTTCATCATTTGAGATACTGGAGATTGCTGCAGGTTGGCTTTCCAGAGGAAAGAATGCTTGAGAATTCTGAAGAGGCTCGTAGATTGCAGCGAGTTGTAAATGTTCTGTGTCACACTCACCAGTTAGCTCTCCTGGGTTGGCCTCTCTGTGGTTTAAGTGCCCTGAATTTAAGGCTCATTTTAGAGAGTTGGATGCTTAGAAATCCCAGCAGGCAGAGGTTGTATCCGTGCAGTGGTTTGGTATTTTGGTTTTAGAGTCAGATGGGTCTGTGTTCAGATCAAGTTCTCTCCCTTCTCTGTGTGGCCATGGGACTTAATTCTTAGACACTTCGTTCTTAGTGATGTGTAACATATCACTGTTAGGTAAGTTAACAGGTTAAGCCCTTACCCACAGGCCTGACATCAAGTCCCAAGAAGTATGAGCTCTGACTTTTATCATCATTATTTCCTGTTTGTTAGGAGGATCCACTGTATATTTATCCATTTGACTTTCTCTAAAAAGTAAGAGAAAATAGGATCTACAAAATAACCTATTGGCCCTTTTCAGCAAGTAGTTCCACCTGTATTTCAGCAGATGGGAAAACTTTTTAAAATAGGATCATCCATATTCTTCCAGTTATTCAGAATCTTGAAATTTTGGAGACAAGCTTCAAATGTGTTTGCTTTCAATCTGTACGCCAAGGAGGGTGTGAATTTACAGATGCGTTATTTAGTACTCATAATGCATATACCCACCAATACATGCTCAGTTTAGGATGATAAAAATAATTGGAACAAAATTAGCACAATGTGAAGCTGTCCTGAAGCAGAATGTAGCAATTCCCATAAAGGAGGCCTGGCAGTATTGACAGTAACGATGATGGAATTTTCTCCCCCAGCAGCTGGGTTTCTTGGAGCTGTCTTACATATTCAGTATTAGAACATTGCTAAACTATAAACTGAGACACTGGATGGAATCAGCTTTGTGCTGAAGCCCAGGCCTGGGACCCAGAGGGTGCCTGGCCATCACGAATGACGTTTCCTAGGTGGGCCACCTGGAGCTTTCAGCCAGCTGGGCCCAATTTTGAGCTGAAGCACAGGGAACTTCTGAGCATAGAGCTGTTATAAGCCATATAACTCTCACACACTTGTCCCCTATTTCTTCCTGGAGAGACTTTATTCACTCTACCTAGACACGTTCCAAGAGCATAGAGTATTCAGGATTGTGCTGGGTGCATGGTGGTTGTGAGAATGAGCCTGACCCTCAAGGAATTTATAATCTAGCAGAAAATGGGTAGCCTTAATACCTGCTCCCAGATTTCTGTTTTTAAAAGATGTGAGCAGGTGTCATGAACTGCCTCTGTTGAATGTATGTCAAAACCTTGTTGTTTGAGACACCAGCATACTAAAATGTGTTCAGGCCATCTCTTGAGTGTTTAAACAGAGCTGTGTTCTCCCTCCTGCACAATCTCTGTGTGTGTGTGTGTGTGTGTGTGTGTGTGTGTGCGCGCGCGCGCACACATGCGCTCTCTGTCATGTCTGACTCTTTGTGACCCCATGGACTGTAGGCCCCCAGGCTCCTTTGTCCATAGAATTTTCCAAGCAAGAATACTGGAGTGGATTGCCATTTCCTGCTCCAGGGGATTCTCCTGACAGGGATCGAACCCAAGTCTCATCTATAATGATTTAAGATGGAACCTTGAGTACTATGGTTGAGAAAGTCCATGAATTATCAAGTCTTAAGTGAAAGTCAGTGCTTATTGTATAATAAGCCTGAAACATATTGAAGGCATTAAGTGCAATGGTATGTGACTCAACTGATGGAAATTAATATGTAATTACTGTTTTTTTACAGTATGGTTATAGTGATTATGATATATTTATTCTGTTTTCCTTTGGAAATACAGTATAATGTAATTATAATTAATAACACTAAAACTAGGCTCAATTACTTAAGTCATGAAAACGAATTACCATCATCACATTGAGAAATTTTTCAGCCAACCCATATAGACCATCTCCTAAAATAATAATGCTTCTGAGAATATTACTTGTAAAGAAATGGAAATGAATAAATGCTGAATTTATGCTGAAATCTGTACAGTGTTAAACAATGAAAACAAATACCAGAATTGTGTAGCTCGCTATCATTAAATCCTAATATATTTTATGAGTCTTCACCCTTTAGTTTTAATGGTAAATTTTTAAATTATAGAAATTACATTTCTAGAAACCTTGTTTTGGCAAAAAAAATATGTAAATAGTTTAAAAACAGGGGGATAAGAAATCCTGTTAAAATTCAGGATTATTTTTGAACCGTTAATCAACTTTTTGAGGAATATTTTTAATTTTTAAATGACAAAAAACATTGCATTAATATTAATGGCATTATATGCTAAAAGGGGCCATATTTATGTTCCCTTATAAGTATTTCAGTTACTTTTTAAGGATGAAACTTTTACGCAAATTATGTATATTATGTGTATTTTATGTAAAAGGAAAACCTACAGAGAAGAACTTCTGATTACCCAAGTTTGTAAGGTATTTCAGTGCAGTTAATACATGTATTTTCCCATGATTATTCTAGTAGCTTCTTTAGGGTGCACTGATGCCATTGGAGAGCTCAGAGGAATTCTCTGAGTCTTCTAGGTTGTCAGACTGTTACTCGCTCAGTCGTGTCTGACTCTGCGACCCCATGAACTATAGCCTGCCAGGCTCCTCTGTCCGTGGTATTTTCCAAGCAGGAATACTGGATTGAGTTGCCATTTCCTTCTCCAGGAGATCTTCCCGACCCAGGAACTCTGAGTCTTCTAATTTATTTTATTATTAGTTCAGTCACTCAGTTGTGTCCGACTCTTTCCAACCCACGGACGGCAGCACACCAGGCTTCCCTGTCCATCAGCAACTCCCAGAGCTTGCTCAAACTCGTGTCCATCCAACCGTCTCATGCTCTGTCGGCCCCTTCTCCCCCTTCAATCTTTCCCAGCATCAGGATCTTTTCTAGTGAGTCATTCTTCACATCAGGTGGCCACAGTATGGAGTTTCAGCTTCAGCATCAGTCCTTCCAATGAATATTCAGGACTGATCTCCTTTAGGATGGACTGGTTGGATCTCCTTGCAGTCCAAGGGGGACTCTCAAGAGTCTCCTCCAACACCACAGTTCAAAAGCATCAGTTCTTCAGCGCTCAGCTTTCTTTATAGTCCCACTCTCACATCCATACATGACTACTGGAAAAACCGTAGCTTAGTTATAAAAGCCATCAAATCTTTACCTTTTTCCTCTTTCCTCTTCTCTTTCCTTCCCACCCCCCACATCAGGTTCGTTTTCCTGGAAATTCCATTCAAGTGCCTATTCTTGATCCCGCCTTTTTCATCCCTAGCCTCCTAAATTAGCCCTTATGATTCAATTATGTTTTATTCAACAAAACTCCCTTTCAAGTCATACATACCAATCACTGAAAAATCCTCCCATTCTGCCTCTCTAATGTCTCTTCGTCACCACGTTCAGTTTCTCTTCTGCATTCTTTTTTAAGAGGTTTAAGTCAGGTGTAGTTTCTTGGGATTTAACTTAATATAAAAAGATAACGTAGACATTCCTAGTTTTTATAGAATGATGAGCCTAACATAGGCTTCCCAGGTGGCTCAGTGGTAAAGAATCCGCCTGCCTCTGCAGGAGCCACAGGATCCTCAGGTTTGATCCCTGGGTTGGAAAGATCCCCTGGAGTAGGAAAAGGCAACCCACTCCAGTATTCTTGCCTGGAAAATTCCATGGACAGAGGAGCCTGGCGGGCTACAGTCTAGGTAGTCTCAAAAGAATGGGACACAATCAAGCAATTTAGCAAGCACTCACAAGCCTAACATATTTCGGAAAACAGCCTCACTGCTTAATCAATTAATCAGAAATGCTAACAGTAACTAAACTTGGCTTAAGGGAAATCTAGCTGGTAGCTTGTCACTCTTCCCCAGTTATAGGAACCCTGAAGGAGAGGATATATAGGCATCTCCATGAAATACGGGAGACGCGGAATAGTCTTCCCTTCTGCCCTGCTCTGCCTTTTAGCCTCAAGCAAGTTTCTTCTTCAGTGGTTACATCCACTTTAACAAGATGCATTTCACTTTATGAAACCCTGTTTTTAATCTTTGGCCACCTGACACGAAGAGGTGACTCACTGGAAAAGACCCTGATGCTGGAAAAGTTGAGGACAGGAGGAGAAGGGGGCAAGAAAGGATGAGATAGTTGGATGCCATCACCGACTCAAGGCTCATGAGTTTGAGCAAATTCCGGAAAATAGTGAAAAGACAGGGAACCCTGACATGCTGCAGTCCACGGGGTCGCAAGAAATCGGACACGATTTAGTGACCAAATAACAACAGCAGCAATTTTTAATCTTAAAAAACATTTTGATATGTTGTAAAAGTGCACAAAATACGAAGTTCCTTAGTCTCATAAATATAGCTTTGACATGTAATGCCTTTGTGTGTGTTAAATGACAACAGTTTTCTGGAATAATGCCCATAGTTTATTTTCATTATAAATGGAATTGCTGATTTTGTTTTTAAATTCATCCGCAGAGTCATTCGTTCGGTACAAAACTGGCAGTCCTCATCCTGTGCCAGGCACTGTGCTGAGCTCTGGGAATGCAGATCCAAGGGCCTGGCCATCAGCGTCCTGTGTGTGACACAGAGCTCAGTCCCCCCTAACCTGTAGAGGAGGGAGAGAAGGGTCCCCTGAGGAGTGTGTCACGGGCAAATAGGACTGGCCGAACAAATGGAGCTGGAGGACTGTGGAAGGCTGAGTTTGGTTCATGTGGGACCTGAGCAGACTTCGAGGGGTAGAGTGTTGAAAGCAAGGCTCTGGAACTAGCGCCTAAAAAGCCTTGATCATCCTGAAGAGTTTGAATTCTCTAAAGGAGCTGGAGCAACAGAGGCAGTTTCACATCCTTAAAAGACCCCTCTGAGAGCCAAGTGGGGAACGAATGATGATGGTCCAGACTCGACAGCCATAGAGTGCGAGGGGCACAGAAGCAGTGGGCCTTGCTTCCTCGGGCCCTTTGCTGTTGACTTTGGAGTGTGGAATAATTAATTGCTGCATATTTCTTTAGTTCTTGATGTGTTTATTTAGATACCCATGTGCCTTGATAGATGAGAATCCAAAGATCTTTTGGCCCTAGTTCCATCCCTAAAGACATTTACAGTCAAATCAGGAAGAAAGACGATCACATAATATATATAGTGTTTTAATTGCTTTCAGAGGACTATCTGATTCAGTGTCTTCTGAGCCTGGAAACAGCTGTGATCTAGCACATGATTACACCCAACATTTTATTAGTGAAAGTCGATACTACAGATTTATCCATCTTTTGTGGCCCCGTTTGAAAGCTGTGGAGCTCCAACTAAGGTCTTCTCTGCACTGTTTAAATAATAAATAATAATCCAATAATTTTTTGTTGTTATTGCATGCCAGGCCCCTCTCTCCTCCACTCTCTCCCAGAGTTTGCTTAAATTCATGTCCATTGAATCAGTGATGCTATCTAACCATCTCATCATCTGCTTCCCCCTTCTCCTTTTGCCATCAATCTTGCCCAGCGTCAAGATCTTTTCCAGTGAGTCAGCTTCTAAGCATCAGGTGGCCAAAGTACTGGAGCTTCAGGATCAGTCCCTCCAGTGAATATTAGGGTTGATTTCCTTTGGGATTGACTGGTTTGATCTCCTTGCAACCCAAGGGACTCCCGATAATAGAGAACTATATAAGATGAAAATACATAGGCTAAATAAAATGCAGTTGTTCATCAGATGTCTTATGTAGACAAGAACTATGTGGGGAGTTTGGAGAGGAATCAATTGCTCTGTCTTGAATGGTAATTTGCTTCTTGATGGAGTAGGAAGCTAATTCTGGGTACAGACATGAATGAAGAAGGGTGCAGAGGCAGACAGTGGATAGAAAAGCATGTGCCCAGGGGTTCTCATAGGAGAAATAGGGAAAGAACTGGAATGTTCAGTTGGATCCTATGGTGAAGAATTCAGATGTCAAGGTTAAAAGTATGTGGATTGTTCTGCAGTGTGTGGTGACTTGCAGGAGTCTTAGAAATATAAAAGTCGGAAAAAAGAACTTGGCAGTGATGCATGGAATTAATGAGCAGGTGAGATGTAAAGTCAGGTGGTTTAGGACGAGAAACAGTAACGCCAAAGCACGTGCTCCCTCCCCTGGGAGAACTTCCACCCGCCTCTGTCTTCATTTCTTCTGTCTCTTGAGCCTCTCATTGTCACTCATGCGGTCCGCATTTCTTTCATATTTGAGATGATAAAGATAGTTCCCCACAGCTACCAATTCCAAAATCACTGCAGATGGTGACTGCAGCCATGAAATTAAAAGACACTTACTCCTTGGAAGAAAAGTTATGACCGACCTAGACAGTATATTCAAAAGCAGAGACATTACTTTGCCGACTAAGGTCCGTCTAGTCAAGGCTATGGTTTTTCCAGTGGTCATGTGTGGATGTGAGAGTTGGACTGTGAAGAAGGCTGAGTGCCGAAGAACTGATGCTTTTGAACTGTGGTGTTGGAGAAGACTCTCAAGAGTCCCTTGGACTGCAAGGAGATCCAACCAGTCCATTCTGAAGGAGATCAGCCCTGGGATTTCTTTGGAAGGAATGATGCTAAAGCTGAAACTCCAGTACTTTGGCCACCTCATGTGAAGAGTTGACTTATTGGAAAAGACTCTGATGCTGGGAGGGATTGGGGGCAGGAGGAGAAGGGGACGACTGAGGATGAGATGGCTGGATGGCATCACGGACTCTATGGACGTGCGTCTGAGTGATCTCCGGGAGCTGGTGCTGGACAGGGAGGCCTGGCGTGCTGCCATTCATGGGGTCGCAAAGAGTCAGACATGACTGAGCGACTGGACTGAACTGAACTGAACAGATTCCTAAGGTGATTCTTTGTCACTTTTTCATAATCCTGACATCCAGTTCAGTAAACTGTTTTTGCTGCTTTTTCATAATTATGATTCCCATACAGGCTTTTACCTAGTTTTATTGCACTTCACTGTATTAGACTTTACAGATAATGCATTTTTAACCAATTGAAGCTTTGGGACAATGCCATGTGGTCAGATGACAGCATTTTTTCTAGCAATACATCATTTTTTAAGTAAGGTATGTACATTGTTTTTTTAATAAGCAAACGAATGTTAATATATTGTCTAAGCAAAGGAATATCATTCTTTTTTTTAACTTTTTATTTTGTCTTGGGATATAGCCGATTCACACTGTGGTGATAGTTTCAGGTGAACAGTTAAGGGACTCAGCCATACATATGTCCGTGTCCATTCTTTCCCAAACTCCCCTCCCATCCAGGCTGCCATGTAACATTGAGTAGAGTTCCACGTGCTACACAGTAGGTAGTTGTTGTTCAGTCGCTCAGTTGTGTCTGATTCTTTGCTACCCATGGACTGCAGCACACCAGGCTTCCCTGTCCTTCACCATCTTCCAGAGCTTGCTCAAACTCATGTTCATTGAGTCGGTGATGCCACCCAACCATCTCATCCTCTGTTCTTTCCTTCTCCTCCTGTCTTCAGTCTTTCCCAGCATCAAGGTCTTTTCTAATGAGTTGGCTCTTCACATCAGGTGGCCAAAGTATGGGAGCTTCAGCTTCAGCATCAGTCCTTCCGGTGAATATTCAGAGTTGATTTCCTTCAGGATTGACTGGTTTGATCTCCTTGCTGTCCAAGGGACTCTCAACAGTCTGCTCCAACACCACAGTTCATGAGCATCAATTCTTCAGCACTCAATCTTCTTTATGGTCCAACTCTCACGTCCATACATGACTACTGGAAAAACCATAGCTTTGACTAGACGGACCTTTGCTGGCAAAGTAATGTCTCTGCTTTTTGATATGCTGTCTGCGTTTATCCTTGTCGGTTACCTATTTTAAATATAGCAGTGTAAAGCATGTACAGTGCTTTTTAATACATAATGGCATTGCACATGGAATAGACAGTTACAGTATGGAAGTGAAAGTGTTAGTCAGGCAGTCATGTTTGACTCTTTGCGACCCTGTGGATGGTAGCCCACTCGGCTCCTCAGTCCCTGGAATTCTCCAATCAGGAGTACTGGAGTGGGTGGCCACTTCCTTGTCCAGGGGATCTTCCTGACCAGGGATTGAACCTGGGTCTCCTGCACTGCAGGCAGATTCTTTACTGTCTGAGCCACCAGGGAAGCCCAGATAGAGTAAAAATTATATGTGTGTAACTTCTATATGCACCAGAAAATCAAAATATGTGTGCAACTCACTTTATTGCATTATTTACTGTATTGAAGGGGTCTGGAACACAACGCATAGTATCTGCGAGGTGAGCCTCTCTCCTGAAGTTTTTCAAACATTGAAATGCTAGCAGCTTCCAGAACAACACATTCACTGCTTTCCAGGTCCTGAGGACATACTCCTGCAGCTAAAGATCTCACTACTTTTTCCTTCCACTTCACATTACCTGTTGTCCTGGCCCCCCCTTCCCTCCAGCTGGAATAATTCTTGCTCTTCTGTGTTGCTCCCTTCATCAGCACTTAGGACTCTGCGTTGGGAATGACGTTCACGCAGGATGAATTGGTTGGAAGTCGTCTAATACACGCACCACTTTTTGTCTTTTTCCCTTATGTGTCATGTCGTGTATCCCTCGCATCGGTTGCTTTAGCCCCATGCAAACCCTGCAGTATTTCATGTTGTTTTTTCCCCAGTTCAGAATCCCTACCTAAGGCACCCATCCAGGTTACCTTCACCTTTTCAGTGCTCCATGAGCATCTTCTTATATTTGGAAGTTTCTAGAAATAGCTCTGTGTTTATGGTTATCTCTTTTCTTCAACTGTATTTCTCTTCAAAGGCTATCCTTGACTTAAAAACAAAATCACAGTGGGGGTGGGATATCTTTACTCCTCACACAAGGGAAACTATGAAATAAAATGCACAGATGTGCAGAAGTCAGTTCTTCAGCTAAAACAGTGTAGTCCTGGTACAGCCCTGGACCAATGGCACTCCTGTCCAGACCACATTTCCTGGTTAATGCCCGGCCACTGGTTACATTTTCATTTTCACTCTCTGGGCCTCTGGTGGATGTGTTTCATATGGACATTATCTGGTGAAAATGCCACATTTCCTGATGTTGGAACAAAGTTTCAGCATAATTACCTCTGAAAGACATTCTCAGCTCTGCGTTTGCAGCTCACTATCTCACTCATTTAAGGCAAGGTCTGAAAAGCAGCAGGCGTGTGAGTCAAGAGAAGGAGAAAACATCTGTCTCCCAGGCTCAGACTGATTTGTTACCTGGACAAGGAGGCAAAATACCCAGCTTGTAGTTTGATGTTGCATTAATAGGTATAGCTGCAGGGTGCCGTCTGCTCAGGACAGAGCACGGGGTTCTGGAATGTTTACTGTTTGGCTCCACAAATGGGCAGTGTGTCGTTTCCAGTGGAATCATGCTTATTTCACTTTCTCTCTCAACTCCGTTGTTAGTTTGATCTTGAGCAAGCCACTTACAAAGGAAAGAAACTTCAGGAACAAATTTAAAGAAACATTGAAAGATTTTTTTTTTCCCCCATAGAGTTTTCTTGGCCCTCCCTCCCCATGGGGCCTTCATAGGGATGTGCTGATTGGAGGACCAGGAAGCTGAAAATGCCCTACACACCAAGGCTCTCTTGTTTATTTCTGTGTTGAAGCCAGGGAAGCTTAATACAACTTGAGAATGACTAAATCCAGCCCCATAGCGTAACTGTCTGCATCCCCGTAATGCAGTAGCCCAAGGTAATCTGCTTGTCAGGCACTTTCCTTTCTGATACCAGCAAGTCCCACATTCTGGAAGCAAATGTTGTATTTACCATAATCCACGAAAGGAAAAAAAGCCCGGGCTAAAAATACAAAACAGAACAAATGTGAAACGTCGCTGCTGCTCCAGTCCTGTAATTGGTCCATAAATGAGTCTCCAGCATCTGTGAGCCAGAGATACTTTTATGTATCACTGAAAGCGCTGGCTGCACTTCAGATAGGTTTGCGAGGGCATCAGGACGCCTAAGCGGCTGTAAGAAGCATTTTCTGCTGACCAAGCAAATAGCGGCAGGTTGTACGTAGGACTCCCACGTTCGCAGGCGCGATTGCCTGGTGAGTGATTACATTTAATATGAGAATCAGGTAGAGTTGTTCTCCCAGAACCGATTGGTGGGGTGGAGATATTAAAGGCTAGAATTGCTTGGGGAAATCTCTATTCTCAAATCAGTTACTGGAGAAGGGTGGAGATGCTGAGGAAGTGGAAATAGAGAGAGGAAGCGAGCTGTGGGGAGATGCGTGGTGACTAGAGAGAGGCTGGTAAGCGGTGAACTCCCTTTAATCTGAAAGTGGAATAACCACAGCTGAACCAAGTGGATGATCCCAGACAGGCCTCTGTACAGTACAGGAAGTTGTTTAACTGGTTTTTCTTCATTTAGCATCATTGTCGATATTAGTTTAAAGTTGTATAGAGCTTTCTGGGTGCTGCTTGAGATGTCGTGACTTTATATCCTGCTATTCACCTTGTATAAAGAAGGCTGAGCGCTGAAAAATGATGCTTTCCAATTGTGATGCTGGAGAAGACTCTTGAGAGTCCCTTGGACAGCAAGGAGATCAAACCAATCCATCCTAAAGGAAATCAACCCTGAATATTCATTGAAAAGACTGATGCCGAAGCTCCAATCCTTTGGCCACCTGATGCAAAGAGCCAGCTCACTGGAAAAGACCCTGATGCTGGGAAAGATCGAGGACAGGAGGAGAGGGAAATGACAGAGGATGAGATGGTTGGATGGTATCACTGACTTAATGAACATGAGTTTGAGCAAACTGGAAGATGGTGAAGAACTGGAAAGGCTGGCGTGCTGCAGTCCATGGGGTCACCAAAAGTCGGATACAACTTAGTGACTGAACAACCACCACCACCTTGTGTGAGAAACAGTTATTCCTTATTTAAGCACTTCTCCACTTCTCAGATATTACTTAACAATTAAAGAACCATGGGAAAACACTTCCATTCTTTCCATGTGCAGTTTAACATTCAGAATAGCTCATTTAATCCTCACAACAGCGCAAGGATAGGCCTCATTGTGTTCCTTCTCCAGCTGAAGGGCTTGGAACTTGGATGTCTTACCCAGGATCACTTAACAAGAAGGCTGTAGAGCTGGGATTTGAGCTTGAATCTGCCTCGCATTAAACCCTCCGTCTTTCCCACTGCTTTTACTTCCTAGAGGTGTTTTGTAATATTTTAAAGGCACTCAGTAAAGCAGTCAATTACGAGTGAATGAGTGGTTCAGATAACAGTACCTTACTAAGTAGTGTTTTTCATGCATTCATAGGGAGGAAACATTTTTGTCTACAATCTAAACAAAAACCTTGTTTTGTGTCCCCTTTCCATTTTATTATCCCTGTGTGACCTGTGTATCTCCCACGCCACGCATGCATCTCCTTAGCTGGCCGAGGGAGGGTACACAGAGTGAAGTGGAGAAGAACCTCTGGCTCTGTGAATCACATTCCGCGATTCCCTGCTGGCCATGTGCTCACATACCGTGTCTCAGGGTTGTTGCTCTTCACGTTCCTGAATGATGGAATCTTTCCTGTCCTTGAAGAGGTCTTTTCAGGATTCTTTCCTCCTGAGGCCAGAGGCACCTGATTCTCCATGTCAATAGATGGCTCCTCTTACAATCCACAGCCGCAACCCAGTGTGTTGATCCATGTAGTGTTACCGTGTCCTGATTTCCCTGACATGGCTTGAGTGAGAACAATAAGGCAGTTCAGCAACCAGCCAAAGGCCATGACACGTGAAGTCAGAAACTAGACTGAATGTGTTTATTTGAAGGAAAAAGGTGGACCCCAAATGGTAAATGTAGCTTTGCAAAGTGGTATTTAGGATTGAATGGTGCCTTAATAAATTTACTAGGAGTCATTAGACTCCAGCACCTGAATTAAGAGGCTTCCCAGATGGCTCAGTGATAAAGAATTGGCCTGCCAGTGCAGGAGATGAAGAAGACACAGGTTCAGTCCCTGGGTCAGGAAGATCCCCTGGGGGAGGGCATGGCAACCCACTCCAGTATTCTTGCCTGGAGAATCCCATGGACAGAGGAGCCTGGTGGGCTACAGTCCATGGGGTCTCAAAGAGTCAGACATGACTGAACATGCACGCACATGAACTAAGAGGCAGATTCTTGTATTCTAGTTGTTTATCCCATCCCTCCCCCCGTCCAGCACTTCATCCTTTCATCCCCCACCTGCAGATTCCTTATCTGCACCAAGGTAATCACTTAAAAACAGAGATACTGCAGGATGGTAACATAGGAATGAACAGGTGGTGATGGAGTCAAGTGAAACTAGCGCTTGGGACTTTGAGCTTCTTGCCTTTGTGAAGGATGAAACCTTGGGGAGAGGAATCGCGACTTCTCATTTGCTCTGGTCTTCCACCTCTTAGTGAGGAATCATCATGGTGCTGGCAGTAGGGGCCCGACAGAAGACTAGCGTCTGTCCAAGTCAGAAAGGTTGCAGTTTAGTTGGTTGCTGAATATTTAAGGAGCTCCCGTTTGGAGCTTGTTAACTTCAGAAGAAGGGAAAGAGTCATTCAGTCGTGTCCGACTCTTTGTGACCCCGTGGACTGTAGCCCATTAGGCTCCTCTGTCCATGGGATTTCCCAGGCAAGAACATTGGAGTGAGTAGTCATTCCCTCCTCCAGGGGATCTTCCCAGCCCAGGGATCAAACCCAGGTCTCCTGCATTGCAGGCAGATTCTTTACCACTGGGCCACCAGGGAAGCCCCTAGCTTCAGAGTTAAAAGTAATTAAGAACCAGTGCTACTTCCCTCCTTTTTTGTTACTTTTAATACGATGGGCCCCAAGAGCTTCTGTAGTCATTAAAAAATAAGATGCTTGTGCAGAACTTGTCCTCATAAGCCTTTTTTGAGCATGGCCCCGCGCATACAAACCAGGATGTCTTTGTTAATTAAGTAGGGTGAGCCTATTAGAACAATTGAGCTCAGTGTTTTGTAATCACATGGCAAGAGATGTGAGTGAGTGCTTTTCTCTTGCACTTCTCTTAAGAGTGTAGACTCTTAAGTTATAGAAACATATATAATCACTGTTTGCTGGTTTTATTAGGAGGAGGCGGCTCTAATTGTCCTTGTCTCCAAGGAGGAGAATGGAGAGTTCATTCTGCATCACTTGAAAAAAAATTTTTTTGAACATGTGACCACAGTTTGTCAAACTGCCATGCAGAACCATGTCCAGGTATCACAAGTGGGGAGGCATCCTTCCTGCAGCTGGGGAGGTGGTTGTATTTACAACCAAGAGGTTGCTTTTCCCATCAAGAGTCACACATCAGAAGGACAATGGGCCTGACGTTGTTCGAAATAGTATGCCGATGTTAGATTCAGATGAATTTTACATTAAAGGGGGACAAGAGCTTAGCACCACCAGAGCTGCCAGAAAAACACCTGTTCTTGTTTATTTGCATAAATTAAGTAGGTGTGCGCCTGGAACTGGTGTTTGGTTTATTGAGGGGCTCTGTGCTTTTCCTAAGTATGCACTGTGATCCCTTGTCTTAAAACTAACAGAGTGAAAGGTATCACCAGGTCAATATTTTTTAGTAACTAAGATCGATGCTTTATTCAGATTTTGCCAAAGGTGGTCCTGAAACTCATGCACACAGCATAGAACAGATGGAATGGCTTTTGCTGACTGGTTAGAATAGGCAAAGTATACATTTTAAAGGTGATTTTTGCCCTATCTGCTGCTTTGTCCTGTCTTTAACCAACCGGAATATAGGGCTGTGAATAATTAAATCCAAGACTCAGCAGAAGAGACCTGTGTGGATCTTCATAAGAGTCAAGGATGGTTGATACTTGTCCCATTGGCAAAACAATACACCTTTGGTATCTTGGGTCAGAAGAACGTGGTGTCCTTTCTCATTTCTGAGATGCTTGGCTTCTTAGAATGGCCATCTTTATTTAAATTAAGGACCCATTTAGAGTAGTCTTAATAATGTATGGTTTCATACATAAGTGATTCCATAATTTATTTCACCATTATTCTCTGTCAGGGTTTTGAATGTTATTGTTAATTAAGAAGAGGAAAAAAGGCATTTTCTCCCTTCAGCCAGTGAAGCCAGTTGCCCTCATCGTTAGCAATTGTTGTCTGAAAAACAACCCCCTAAACAGCTCTAGTACCCTGTCAATAATGACCAGTTAGTGAGTTAAAAACTGACTTAGTAAATCTCATCATTCTAGGTTCACAGGTGAGCTGACCCCTACCTGGAACCCATTTATCCTGAGTGACCCATTGACCAGAGGGAATCTTCTACACATTTCCAGTCCCTCCCACCCACATCTAAATTATTAAGCTGCATATTCAGGAGATGCCCTGAATCAGCTATCAGCTGGTACAGTTTGACTTTCCTACACAGCTCAACCCACAGATCTTGAGGTTTTAGAGGATCTAGGTGAAAATCCCCCTGAACAAGTCCTTTCTGTAAACACAATACACATGAAGATGAGCCTGGTGGCCAGAGGAGGTGGGATTTCCAGATACAGTGTCTGAAATGAACACGGAGGCTTTGCACATTCTGAATGTAGCTCTGGGACACCTCTGGCATTCCTGTTATTCCTGGCTCTTTCCATGCCCTGCACTCACAGTCCTTGTGTGCAGAGGTGGAATGTTGCCAAGCTGTTGCCATGATGCTTTGGGTTGCTGATGAAACCTCAGTGTGGAAGCCTCAAAAACAGGCTAATGTGAGATCATATGTAGAGTTGTAGGTACATAGTTAGGACCTTTCCTCATCATCTTGGCCCCCCCCACCAGCACAACCGTGTGAATATCCTCCATCCTAAGGTATTTATTCACTCAGGTGTATACTCTCTGGTCAGCTGATTTCCAAAACGGTGATTGCCTTTCTGCCATTCAATATATTCATAATATTATGGACACACAAAGCCTTATATAGTTCTATTTCCCAGGGGAAGTGTGGTTTCCAGAATTGATACCATATGATTCAGGGAGGAGAGCTGAAATTGTTTTCAGAGTCATTTGGGTGGTGGTTTTCCATGTTTCTGTATCTTTTTGCACTTGATGTGTTTTGGGGTTTCAGTATCCATAGTGTTTCTGTTTTATTGTCAGTTTCACTAACATAAGAAACAGATCTTTCCAAATAGTTGTGCTTTCCCTCAATCCATCTTCAAGAAACAAACCAACCCACAGATCGTGGTTTTGGAAGTGAACGTGGAGCTGAAAGCAGGGTCCTAGGTGTCATGCCGTCCGTGGTGGTCACCTTCATTGCTGTGGCCCAAGTCCTAACTCCGTGCATGTTTCCAGCATAGTCACTGTGTCCATTGTCATATGAACGTGAACCCTGTCCACCCACGTCATGCCGTCCGTGGTGGTCACCTTCATTGCTGTGGCCCGGGTCCTAACTGCGTGCGTGTTTCCAGCATAGTCACTGTGTCCATTGTCATATGAACGTGAACCCTGTCCACCCACGTCCTAGAGGGACTTACTGTCCATTCTGCATTATTGGAAAGGCTTCTTTCATGGTTATATTTTGATGACTCCACTGATAGGGAATTCCTCTTCACTTTATTGGATTTGATTGCCCTTATGTCATTGTCTATTAAAAAATACAACCCTAGAATCTAAACGATACTTGTAACACCTTTCCAATCATGGTCAGCTTCAGATCAGTTAAAGCTGAGCTGCCAAAATGTAGTGAAACCTGTTAACATTCAACAAGAAGAAGAAATCAAAACAAAAAGCTCCATAGCGATTTGTTTTCGAATTTCAATTTTGAAGTCACTTTTAAAGCTGTGCCACACTCGAATTATCATCTCCTATTCATTTCCCGCATGTATAACCTCCTCCTCCTCGAGGAGTCTATTTAGCAAATATTGTCAATTCCGGGAAATTATGATTGTAATTTTGGTTGCCCCAGTTTAGAGCTGTCATTTTAAAATTGAAGAACTATTGTAATAAGCCTCGCATTGTTATTAAAGATAACAGTAATTATTTCAGCAATTAAAAAATACCCACAATAATCATTGTTGTTGTTCAGTCACTCAGTCATGTCCAACTCTTTGCAACCCCATGGACCCAGCACACTAGGCTTCCCTGTCCTTCACCATCTCCCAGAGCTTGCTCAAAGTCATGTCCATTGCGGGTGACTTTTCAACTTCTCTGTTTGACTCCCCAGGACTTTGCAAGAGCGATGCGAAGTGTTGAAAAGTTTTAACAATGGAAAGAGTAAATGAAGAGCCCTGATCATGAACCCTAACAGGATGAGAATATTTTAACTGATGAGAAAAAGGCATGCTGTTTGTAATTTCTGTTTCCATGACCACAGATGTTTCTTCACCCAGTTCTTAGTAACATAGTATTGTGCTTGATTTACAACCAAAACGTTTCAACCTCAAGTCCCAGGATCCACATTGAGTTATTAAATTTAAACCTCATGACTCTGCTTTGGCTTATTAAGGTATCCTATTGCTCGTGTCTTGGGCATTGTGTGCTCTTGAATGGTTTTTTCCTTTCATGTCTTTTGCGTGGGTGGGACAGCAGGAAGAGAAGCCAGGAGAAGGAGCGTCCGTCGTAGTAATATAGACTTCTGCTGCTGCAGTTGATGGGTTTTGGCTTGTTTTGCATCGTTACTGTGCCTTGAGGTAAGGATGCTTTAATTCCTTGCAGTGGAGTGAGGTCGAGGGGCTTCCAGGCTCTGGAATCCTCCATCAGGTTTATCATTCCTGCAGATTTCCGTTCCATATGCCCAGGGGACAGTGTATGGCCATGAGCCATCGTGTGGGAACCCTGGCTCTGAGAACCAGCTTGGCTGCAGGAGAGCTGGAAGATCTCGTGAGCTAAAGCCTTCACCGAAAGGAGGCCTGAGGCTGTGTCTTCTGGACCAGACCCTAATTGGAATCCCTGGTTCTTCACGTCCTCATGATGAATTCATTCAGGGAAGAAGGCTCTTAGGGAAATCCGCGTCGCCTCTCTCGTCCAAACCAGAGCATCTGGCTTCAGCCGTTTGTGGCTCTGCCTTGCTGGACCTTGCAGAAATGGGAGAGGCGCCCTTCCCTTGCAGTGGGGGGCAGCCCTGGCGCATTTGGCACCAGCCATATGGAGTTACGAGAGAGCTTTCCAAAGAGAAAAAAGAAACCTTTTATGGGGAAGCAAGAACTTGTAGCTTCTTCAAAAGCTGCACTGAAAGTTGCTACCCTAGCACCATGGTCCAGTAAAAGCCTTGAGCTTGGGTTTGACCCCATTAACTTTCCTCCTGAAGAGTGAAGCCAGGGGAGGGAGAGGAGTTTTGAGTGCTTAAGGAGTGTGCTATGTGCTGAATGTTTCTTCACCAAAATTCATACGTTGAAACCTGTGGTCCAGGATGATGATATTAAAAAGTAGATGTGGCCTTTGGGGGTGATGAGGTCCTGAGGGTGGGTCCCCCATGATGAGATTAGTGCCCTTATAGGGTAGACCCCAGGGAGCTCCCTGGCCCCTTTCTTCAGGTAGGGACACTGGGAAAAGTTGGCCGTCTAGGAACTAGAAAGCCAGCTCTGAGACTCCGAATCTGCCACTACTTTGGTCTTGGACTTCCAGAGCTGTGAAATAGCATCTCTTATTTTATAAACCATTCAATTCATGGCATTTTTGTTATAGTAATCCAGACAATACTTTCGCCACATGATACGAAGAGCCAACTCATTGGAAAAGACCCTGATGCTGGGAAAGATTGAAGGCAGGAGGAAAAGGGGACAACAGAGGATGAGATGGTTGGATGGCATCACTGGCTCAACAGACATGAATTTGAGCAAACTCCAGGAAACAGTGAAGGATAGGGAAGCTTGACATCCTGCAGTCCCTGGGGTCGCTAAGAGTTGGGCACAACTTAGAAACTGAACAACAGCAACAATCCAGACGAAGACAGGGTGTGTAGAAGAGGATTTGAGCAGCCAGCTGTTCCTAGTGCAGAGGTGTAGCAGAAAGAATTGCCTTGCCCCAGAAAAGCATGGTTATGTAGTCAGCTTCAAAAAGGACCAAAGTTTGGACAGAAAAGATCATTGTGACACTTGATTCAAGACCTTGGGGGTGCAGAGCATGGGAGAAGACCTTGGGTATTCAGTTGTACGAGCTTTAGTGAGAAATGTGAAGGCAGAGACTGTCTTACTCATCACTGTATACTGAGCACAGTGTCTGGCACTCAATAAATAGTGGTTAAATAAGTGAATAGAAAATATGGCAGAAGGAGTGAAATAATAGTGGGTACTGGGGCAGGGATCATTCAGAGAGTGTGAGCTGTGAAGAAGTGTGTATGATGCAGGTCTCTCTCATGTCTTCCTGTAAAGACTTTGATTTGCAAAATTGTCAACCTTTTAACTTTTCAAGGTCTTTAAGGATGTCCATGGAGGAGACATAAAACTTTTGTTCTGTTCTTAAATCAGCTTTTCCAAATAAAAGGAAACGTATTTTTCTTTCCATTTCTTTTCCTGGTGGTGGTGGTTCAGTTGCTAAGTCGTGTCCAACTCTTTGTGACTCCATGGACTGCAGCATGCCAGATTGCTCTGCCCTTCCCTGTCTTCCGGACTTTGCTAAGATTCATGTCCATTAAGTTGGTGACGCCATTCAACCATCTCATCCTCTGTCACCCCCTTTTCCTCCTGCCCTCAATCTTTCCCAGCATCACAGTCTTTTCCAGTGTGTTGACTCTTCACATCAGGTGGCCAAAGTATTGAAGCTTCAGCATCAGTCCTTCCAGTGAATATTCAGGTTTGACTTCCTTTGGGAATGACTGGTTTGATCTCTTTGCAGTCCAAGAGACTCTCAAGAGTCTTCTCCAACTCCACAGTACAAAAGCATCAACTCTTTGGCGCTCAACCTTCTTTATGGTCCACTCTCACCTCTGTACATGACTCCTGGGAAAACCATAGCTTTGACTATATGGACCTTTGTTGGCAAAGTGATGTCTCTGCTTTTTAATGCACTTTGTAGCCTTGTCATAGCTTTCCTTCCAGGGAGCAAGCGTCTTTTAATTTCATGGCTGCAGTCATCATCTGCAGTTGATTTTGGAGCCCTAGAAAAGAAAATCTGTCACTGTTTCCCTATTTTCCCACCTATGAGGTAATGGGATCAGATGTCACGATCTTAGTTTTCTTCATGTTAAGTTTGAAGCCAGCTTTGTCACTCTCCTCTTTCACCCTCATCGAGAGGCTCTTTAGTTCCTGTTGGCTTTCTGCCATTCGAGTCTTAGCCTTAAACCGCGCTGCTCTTTGCCATTGCACTGTATCAGCTTGTGTTTTCAGAATGCATCCAATTTACATAAATCCACAGTTGTCGTTTTTTTTTTTTCAGTTTGACATACTTCCTCGTAAATTTTCAGGTGGTACATGTTTGGCTGTAGACTAGTCAAGGATGGTTCTGAATCCTGAATTCTAGTAATCCAGTTATAGTTTTTCAGCAACCTAGAGTCGGGGGTGGGAGGCCTGCCTTCTGTCCTGTCACCATGAGGTTGGATGTAGCATTTATATCTCTGGAGCCTGTGTCTTTCACAGTCAGACTTAGTGAGTTGAGCTGTTAGCTTCCAAAAACAAAAGGGATTGCTTTAACCATATTATAAGAAGAAATTCTCTCCACTGCTGGATGAAATAAGGTATTTTTGAATGTCAGCTAAAGCATCATTGCGGGCTGTGACTGGTACCTCATTTTCCCCAAAAAGCAGTGCTTACTTTATCTTTTTTATTCTTGTTCACCTTGACCCACCAAACTTAAGTCACTCCAGAGGGGTCTCTCCCCACTCTCTCTTAAATGTAGATAAATCGATATTTAATTTTTAATATTCTTTCCCAGGTTTTCTGACAGGTTGTACATATGCTATAGAAATAAGCTTATTATTTGAAGCGCTGAGCTGCTCGTCACCAAAGCTTCATTAACACCGTTATCACCGCCTGACATTTATCTTATAATTTTCTGGAGCTAACTGTTGTGTCTCCATGGAAACCCAAATTGCAATTGAAACAAGTGTGATAATAAAGGCATCCGCCAAGATTGACAGGGAGCAGAGCCTGGTTACGTCTGTTGATGGTTCCTTCCTACACCTCAAGATAGAGATTCTGTGCGCAGGGGCATTGAGAATTCACTCCCACATCCTATGTCCACCCTGACTGTGAATAGACGGCAAGTTCTACTGTGACCTCCCTGGTTCTCATGTTAGTAAGTAGGTCGCTCATTTTGACTGTCATCCTCATGAGGCGTTACAAATAATGGATATAAAACTGACGGTGTTCCTCTTTGAAATCGAAGAGGAAATTCTTGCTGGATGCTTTTGTCTCTGAAATGTTGGCCGGGCCTTCTCTCAGCAACTTGCAGTACCCAAATGGGTCGCTTTCTGGGAAAGGGGAGCAACTACAGCCTTAGGTCATATGTTCCCCCTCAATACTGAAGAGCCTGTGCTCTTTTCAGTTCACGACCTCCCATCAGTTTGGTTGGTGCCTCAAAGCAAGGCGTCATGGAACTGGAGTGGGTCCAGAGTGAATTAATCTGAAATTAATTTGATTCTGAAAGACTCCATCTGGCTGTGTTTGGGAAAGGCAGTTAGACAGATATATAAACAAATGATCATCTGTATTCATTGTGCCAGATGTAGTGTCAAAAAATGAAGAAATGGCTTTAAAAAAATCAACGATGGGGAATTTTGATATGATGATATTCAGCCTCTGGAATAACAGCTTTTATAATTTTGCACATAATCCTATTTCTATTCTTATTTGTTTAGAGGGTTAGAGCTGATGGTTTTTTTTTTTTTTTAAGAAAAAGGCAAATTAAATGTCAAAGCCTATTTTAATTGGTGATTTAAGATGATAAATGGAATTTATGACATGTGGAGAGAGAAAGAGAAGACCTATAGATTTCCAAATCAGAATGTGGTGTTTGGTATTGATTTCATCTTAGATGTGATTTAGGGTTTTAAAAGCTAGCAAAGTAGAATGTCATTTGGACTTTGTCTTTTGAAATGGAGTTTTGCAGCATGATACGCCAACATGTTTGTCTCATAGGGAGCCGTACGCAAAGAGCTGACATGCGTACAATTCTGGAGGTCGTCTTCGAGTAATTACACAAACTTGGCAACGTTCTTTTCCATTGCTTTAAGCAGATTATCAGAGAGGCAAGTATTTTGGATCAGTCTCTAGGAGTTTTGTGCGATCCCTCTAAAACCTCTCATCGCCTTTTCTTATGTTGGGACGGAAAGATGCCAGAAAATTCATGGTTAGTCTCGCGAATGGTGTCACAGCCCTCTCTCGTATGGGCCCTCTTTTCCGATTCTCAGACCTCAAACATCATGTTTTGTGATTATCTTAAAGAGAAACAGTTAAAGTTGGCTGCTTGGTTAGGGAACAAACAATTTACTTTGGAGAAACCACCTCCCACAAGGGAAACACCTCATCTTTGCTTCAGTCCCCACCCACCCACGATTCTCTCACTTCTCCCAGCCAAAAAGGCAGGTAAAAAATTGAGCAGAAAATGTAAAGTTAAGAGCCAAAGCGTCTCAGCAAAATAGGTTGCTGCATGTGACGACCACAAATTAGGTGGTCCACAGATCTTGACTTCTGATGCTCACAGCCTTGTTAAAACGAGGAAGTAAAATCTCAGTTTCCCAGAGCCCCCCAGGGAGGGAGTCAGTCTGATCAGCTGAGTTTGTAGCTGAGTCTGTAGCTGAGTTGAAAGCTTACCCTTGAGGGCAGTAATTGTCTTTGTTGTCTTATTTGTGAAGGAATTCTTCTTAACAATAAATTATATATTTTCTTGCATTCTCAAAGAAAATTTATTGAGCATAAGGTGACCCTTTAGAAGAGACAAGGATAGTCATTATGCAGATTAATTATTCTTCTGGGCAGCTGTCCTTGGGAACTCCTGGAGAATGGAAGTCAGCCCAGCTATCTACCAACATAAAACAGGAAATCTTTGAAGAATGGATTGGGAAGCTCCTCAGAGAGCTTAAGGGGCACAGGCATCAGGTTGGAAACTTTGTGAAATATGTTTTTGACTGCTCTGATGTTCTTTGTTTAAAAAAAAAAAAAAAAAAAAAAAACCCTTGTATTTTCCTTTGTGTGCCGCACAACTTGTGGACTCTTAGTTTTCCCGGCTAGGGCTCGAACCCAAGCATTGGAAGCATGAAGTCTGCCAGGGAAGTCCTGATGTCCTGGGGTTGGTTGGTTTGTGTTTTTCGGTATTCTGTGTTTGACATTTCACAAATAGGTGAGTTGAAGGCATTATCAAAAAGAAAGAACTACATCTGAACCTCATAAATGGCAAATGCTCAGGAATACACAAATGGATTCTGTTTCCCGATCTAAACCACAGTCATTAGTGTGACGTAATTAGTTCTTATTAACCGTCAGCTTTTGATTTTCCAGATCAGTGGCAGGAAAAGCAGCATTGCTGATCTCCGTGTTTATCCTCCAGCTTCTACTGCTGGCTGCATCCCTGAGGCAGGCATTCAGGACTTAAGTTGTATTCCTTGATCACACATCGTTTATGACCAAGGAAGGTAGTCCAGAATTAAAGATTTTAAAATTTAAAAAAAATAAAAAATTAAAAAAAAAAAAAAAGAAGCAGGTTGAGGAAAGAGCAGCCTGAGATTAAATTTTGCCATTGATAAATGGTGAAATGAATAATGAATGGACAGATGATCAATATTTAACGGAAGGACAGATAGAGTTCTGAGTGCCAGGCAAACTCAAAGGTCAGTGAAATCTTTGTGCTTTAGTCCAGAGTGGGAGAGCCCCCTGAACAGTTTTGAAATGATTCTATCATCAGAGTAGTCAGAATTAGGTCAGTGGCTGCGCCAGGACAAGTGGGCCTACTGGGCATTTCGGGGAAAACAGGCCTGACTTGTAACTCATCGGTAATAGGTGTAGTGACCCCCAGATTCGGTACAGCAGTTCCAGATGGGGTAACTTGGTTCTTTACGATTGTGGTGATGAATTGTGTAGTGTGTGACAACTTTTAAGACTTCTCGCTGTGTTGGATCTGTTCATTCAAAAGACACCCCTTGTACTGAAACTGAACGCAGGGCTCTGTGCTGGCCTTCTCTGAGCACTTTTATTTAGAGCTGCTCCCTGGCACCCAGCCCCTCTCCATCTCCCTTCCCTGCTTTATCTTTTCTCCACTGAAATGCTTGCTTACAAGATTTGCTTAGTTAGCTTGTTTTACGCCCTGCTGTTGACTAGAAGCTCCATAAAGGCAGTTGTACCTGATCTGATTCACTGTTTTATCCCTTGCACGTTGAATAAGGCCTGAATAGCAGGCCACCTCAGGGTTATATTGAGGGAATGATTAAGACATCCGTCTCCTCAGGCGTCCCGCAGTCTCACTGTGTGCCTGACTGGGGGCTCAGTTAACGATGGTTTCCATGGGTTGGACAGTCAGAGAATGGGCAGGTTCGGGCTAGCGGTTGCCCTGTGTCACATGCATGTTCCAAGACGTATTCCTGGTCTCAGATTTGGGGTGGGGCAGGGGGCAGATTGAGGCAGTAAGAAAACAGGGAAGTTGAATGTGAAACCCAGCTGGACGAAGGGAAGACGGGAAGAGGTTATTTGTAGAGGCGCTGAGCTGGAGGTAGTGCCAGCCCTTCTGCTGTCTGTCTCTAGAGAGGGTCAGATGGGAGGGTTGAACGGACGAGCCCAGGGGGAGTGATAGTGAGTGACAGGCCGGCTGGTGGGGTGACCCCAGAGGAGCTAGGCCAGAGTGAAGAGTGGCGCTGGAAGGGCCTCATGGACAGAACAGCCTCCCGGTTCCTTGGAGCAGAGGTGAGACCCTGGGCCGTCCCCATGGTGTGGGTCAGCAGAGCAGATGATGGCCATCCAGTTGTGGGTCCGTGTGACACTGACTCCAGGCTTCAGTCCCTCATCTCAGATGCAAGGGGAGGGGAGGAGGGACCCTGAGCCACGTTCTCTCCAGGCCCAGCTTCCTTGCTGCAGTGGTTTTCTTTCCGTCTCATTGCCAACTCAGGGAGCAGTACAGATTGTCACCCTGTGGCTCTCGTTATTGCAGACTCCCCTGGCAAACTGGACCACGAGGATGGAATGGGGTCACATTGCTGAACGCCAGGTCCCATGGCCAGATGAGTCCCTGTGGCTGGCTGACCATGAGCCCTTATGTACCCTCTCCTCTGGGCCTCAGGCTCTGTGGTTTGGTTCTGTATTGTACATATGGCTGGTTCTTCTCAGTGGCTGCTGGTGGCTTAAAGGCATAAGGTACACGTTTCCGTTCTCTCTCCTTCAGACCCAGCACCATTCCTGACCTACACGGCACCTGTGTACGTCAACACCTATGTAATAAAAGGAAAGAAAAGGGCCTTGTGGGTGAATAACTCTCAGGGGAGGGGAAGGGGGCAAAATCCCACCAAAGTGAACCCTCCACTTCTACCATCAGTATTTCTTCAGTAGATGGAGGGTGTTGTAAACCTGACCTGATTGCATTCTCTCTCACACACAAGTCAGTCGAGGCGAAATATTGTAGCCAGTGGTGGAAGCAGGAGTTATTTGCCTTGGAAAGCACAGTCGCTGGATCCCAGCTACAGGTACCAGGCACTGGGTCTGTTCTGTGTTATCACTCTCAACATAATACATCCCGTGTCTTCATCATTTGCTGCCAGAATGTGAATATGGGAGGCATTTTAGGTAAGAATCAAGCTTGGACTTCCCTGGTGGCTCAGACAGGAAAGTGTCTGTCTACAGTGCGGGAGACCTGGGTTCGATCTCTGGGTTGGGACGATCTCCTGGAGAAGGAAATGGCAATCCACTCCAGTACTATTGCCTGGAAAATCCCATGAACAGAGGAGCCTGGTAAGCTACAGTCCATGGAGTCGCAAAGAGTCAGACACGACTGAGCAACTTCCATTTCACTTTCCTTTCCCTTTTAGGTAAGAATCAGTGTTCACTTTGGGAAGTTCAGACCATTATTGAGTTGTCCCCCGCCTCTTGTCTTCACTTCATAATGATTCATATTTCAGTTGATTGACGTGGGGCCAAGCCAATGTCTTCTCCATCATGCAGAAGAGCCACTTGCAAGAAGTTGCCCGTGCCCACAGGTGGCTTCCTCAGCATTTAGCCATGGGCAGGTGAATCAGCCTGGAAGGTGTGCCCAAGCCAGCACACCCCCGCCCTCGCCTCTGTTGGCTTCTCTGGAACATTGGCCCCGCCCCTGGAGGGGGAGGATTAATTAATGTGAGCTCCAGCCGCACCTGGGAAAGGTGAAGCCCGATATAAATCTGCGTGATGATTATTTCCCTGTTGCCATTTCTAAAGGTTCATCTACAAACTCTCCTAAAGGAATGCCTTCTGCTCTGCAGTCCACAGAACTCTTTCTGATAAATCCATGAGGAAAGTCAGCTCCCTGGGCCAGGGCGGTCCAGAGCTGATACCCGACTGCCTTCCCAGCGAGGGCGGTCGTGTGTTCAGACTCCAGGGACCCCCTGGATGTCGCCACGTTTGCTTCTTTGTGGGGCTTTTCCAGCTTTCTGCTTCTTGCCCGCAGTCCAGTTGAGATAAGCTAGTGAGGTCTCCCTTTTCCTTGCTGAGTCCATACGCCCGTGTTGTGCAGTTTTCTGCTGGCATGGTTTCCTGCCGGTCAGGGTTGCACTTCATCCTGGTAACTGAATGTACAGCTTTCAGACCTGCGTCCACATGTAGTCCTGCGCTGACTCCAGCCGTCCGGTGGAACACCCGTCACAAGTGCCTGCTTTCCCTGTGAATGAAATCGGTGTCCTGTCCACTCTTAATAAATTCTGTTTCTTTTCACATTTTGTCAAAGCCCAGGGGTGAACATTGTACATGTGGTTATACTTGTAGGAAACTTAGACTTTTCTTCAGAGGAGCACAGACTGATTTATTTACAATTTGGAGAAAGGCCTTGCCGTCTTCAATGATGCTGGGTATTATTGGATCCATTTGATTTTCTGTAAGTTCGCCAATCCTGTTTGCAGAAGTCTCACCTCCAAGACTGAGGGCCCCGTCCTGTTACTGGTGAAGCCGATGTGGGGCCCCATTCTGTAACTGGTGAACAGGAGACTCACAGAGCTTCAGCTGCACATGAGAAATGATACCAGTCCCTTCCAAGTAAATATGGGAATGGTCTTGGTTTCATTGTCCGATGCTGAGAAAACTGATACCCGGAGAGTTTTATTAGGTCTACCAGAATCTTCCAGCCATCCAGCATCTCCCTGACTGAGATGCAGCTGTGTCGGTCCACTGGCAGAGGTGCTCTGTTGAAAGGCAGTCACAGAAGATGGAGGTGTTCTTCATGGCAACCCCAAAGTGGTGTGTTTTCAAAGGGAGCTGCAGTTCCCAGAACTCAAGGCTGGGTGACGACTGATGCCTCTTCCTAAATGGAGAGGTTAGGTTTAGAGCAGAGGGTTACGGCACTGTTGCAAGACCAGTCTCTGATACGTTCCCCTAGAGAGTGGCATGAGAAAGAACTGATGATGTGCCCCGCGCACCATGTTGCCAGTCCATCAGGGAGAGAATTCTGCTCTTAAATAATACGCCACAGCAACAGGGGCAGTGTAGAAGGCTGTTAACGTGGCTGAGTCTCACGCTATCCCGTTGCCCACCAGAAAGCCCCAGGCCCATTTCAACCTCTTCCTGCTTGTGCCGCACACAGCTCAGCCCTGGGCAGTTCGCTGCAGTCACCATACAAAGCCTGTTTCTTCGTGGGCTATCACCTAAGTATGCTGCTGCTGCTGCTGCTAAGTCCCTTCAGTCGTGTGCGACTCCATAGACAGCAGCCCACCAGGCTCCCCCATCCCTGGGATTCTCTAGGCAAGAATACTTGCCATTTCCTTCTCCAATGCGTGAAAGTGAAAAGTCAAGTGAGGTCGCTCAGTCGTAAGTATGAGGATATTAAAAAGTGGTCCCTCGGCCCTTTAAAGGAGCAGCCTGTCCGCTGACTGCAAAGGATGGGGCTGCAGCTGGGACGCCAAGCAGACCTGGCACAAGTTGAGAGGAAAGGATGCTCCGGGGGCGGCCCCGAGCCACCAGCCTCTCAGACGCTTGCAGAGTCAGAGAAGCAAAGAGCCATATGGGGACCGTGGTGTCTCTCTGTTTTACACATAAGGAAACTGAGTGGTTGCTCGATCACCTTGAGATCTCACCATTAATTTAATGCTGAGCCAAGACAAGAACCCAGGCTGGCCAGTCCACTGCCAACTGACTTAATAACTTCCGGGTGACTCAAGCATTGGTGTCATAGTCCTGGCCCCTCATTTCTGTTTACCCAAAACTACTTCCTGATGCAATGTTTTGGTGAATCTCAACTCTTTATTTGTCTTTAAAAAATAAACCACTTAACATTTACATTTAGATCTTGAAGTTCATTAAAGTAAAATTTTGAAATTCGTTTTTTCAGCTGCAGTAACTTCAAGTGTGCAGTAGCCACGTGTAACCCATGGTTACCATATTGTGTAGGCTCCATTCCCATCACTGCACACAGTTGGCAGCACTGATACAGGAAGTGCCGAGGAACAAAAGAAAGTAAGATGGATAAAAAAAGTATGGAGCAATAAAACTATTAGTAACTACCAAGGAGATTGGGCTTCGCAGGTGGCTCAGTGGTTCAGAATCTGCCTGCCAAGCAGGAGATGCACGTTCCATCCCTGGGTCGGGAAGATCCCCTGGAGAAGAAAATGGCAACCCACTGCAGTATTTTTGCCTGGGAAATCCCATGGACAGAGGAGCTTGGCGGGCAACGTCCATGGGGGTCACAGAGGAGTTGAACGTGACAGTGACTGAACAACCACCACCAAGGAGATTAGCTAATTTTATCCAAAATTTTTCCAAGACAAGGCGTCTTTCTGTGTTGTTTTCAGGTTGGTATATCTTCTGATGGTGACATTTTATTTCCTTTTTTCAACTTTTATAAAATTATAGCCATTTGGGATTTATCATACCCGTTTTGTAAGTTTGTTATTCTTTCTTCCAGGCAAGAGTACTGGAGTGGGGTGCCATTGCCTTCTCCGTTGTATAGATAAGGGAGATATAATACAGAAAGTTGCCGTCCAAGGAACAAGATAAAGTATCATTTGTTTGCATTCTCCAAAAAGAAGCCTGCATTCCCTGGGCTTCGTAAAAGCTTGCATCCTGGAGTTAATAATAAGAATGCATTAAATCAGTTATTATAATGTCTGTAATATTTTGCTACTTAGAGGAACCTCAGAAGATTTTGCATATCCTCTGTTGATCTAGTTCTCTCTACTTGAAAATAGAGTAGCGAAGTAGGTCAGTGCCAGCACTTACAGCAAAGAGTAAGCACTGTCATTTTTCCCCCCAACATCATCATATTTTCATCTTGGCTCTGAGATCAATATCACCAGTGCCTGCTGGCTTAGTGCTCTCCAACTCGTGGTCCAATTCCATATGGCATCTGGCCTGGAGGAACCTTCTGTGGCTCTTTGCCAAGAGCAAAAGTAGAATT
Organism: Capra hircus; assembly: GCF_001704415.2. Taxonomy (NCBI): domain Eukaryota; kingdom Metazoa; phylum Chordata; class Mammalia; order Artiodactyla; family Bovidae; genus Capra; species Capra hircus. The sequence continues at coordinate 15,321,824 of NC_030820.1, forward strand.
GACACCGAGGATAGTATCGTAGTTTGTAGGTAGCAGAGATGTATGGGCTTGTGTCTCAGGCCTGCCAGTGGCCACTGAATCCACAGGAAACATCACCCTCAAGAAACCCAGTTCACAGACTATTAAGCAGTAACTGTCGGCCTTTGTCACTGTGTCCAGCCTCTGTGTGCTGTGTTCAGATTCTGCAGACGCCTCCTCTTAGGAGTGTGGCACTGAACAGCCACTCTACCTCTGTGCCTCTCAGTGGCTTCATTTCCAAATTGAGGATGATAATTTCATCTTTGTGGAGCTGCTGTGGTGCTCTCGTGTCCTGTACCTCGAAAAGTTGTTTGACAAAGAGTAGGCTGTCAATAAATCTTTGAATCTAATTCCTGCCCTGTGCTGGGGGCTGAAGATCACTAGGGAGGGTGGGAAGCAAGCTAGTCTAATTTCCTAAGTCTGAGATCAGATTGCAATAAATAGAAGGTGTTACTGAGAGTCTTAGTGAGAGTTAGGGTATCTGTTCCCATAATTACCCTTCTTTGTATATCAAATTGATTTCCCTGTGGTCTCTAGCAAGTACCCCGAAAGGTTTAACTGTCACACACATGATTTCTGTCTTCCTTAGAAGTATCAGCACTTATAGCCCCATGAGGACAAAAGAGTCAGTATGTCTTCTACAGAGATGAATGTCAGCCGGGAAGAAAGTTGTAAGTCCAAAGAAGGAGGAGCTCGTGTGTTAGAACTAAGTTACCCAGGCTCCTGATAACATACCATCGGGATCCAGGGCATGGGATTCAGCAACACAGGGGTTATCAATGGGATAGGACCACTGATGCTTCGATCAGGAAGATGTGTCTTTGCTGTGAGTTTGTGTAACAGCTAGATATTGTTGGACTTAGTTAATGGATAGTCATGCTCTTAGCATTTGATGCAGACCTTTGGAACATTTGTTTGCAAAATGGGCAGGTAGTGGGAAGGATTCAGATGTGGAGGAGAGGTGCTCATTCATGGGATCCTGTGGGAGTAGAAAGGGAGGCAGTCTCTGGAGTTGGAGACGCTTTGTATGATTATGGAGAAAGTGCGGGTTGTAACATAGTCTTAATAGACTCTTAAGTTCCATACTTTGCACCCTGATTCTCACACACCAAAAGAGGAAAGATGTGTGTATGTGTGTGTTAGTGCTGCCTTTTATCTGGCACCTAATTCCAGGGAACCGATAGGTCTTGTTCTTAGCTTTGTCTTCTCATAGATTTTTGCACAAGCTGTTTACTCACAGCCCAAAACAGACCTTATACAATACTTGGCCTCATGATGGTTTAGAAATACTCTGTGCTTTGGAGCCCATTGGGCCTGTGTTCAAATTCTACTTCTACAGTGTATAAACTGGTAATCTTAGAAAAGGGAATTATTTCTTAGATATCTGCATCTGAAAAATTTCTCACAGAAATGGTAAAAGGATTAGATAATATATGTAAAGCACCTGGCATGGTATCTGGCCTAGACGGGCTCACTGAAAGATGCCTATTATTATTACTTAGGATATGAACTGTGTTTGAGTCCACACTAGGAAAAACTTTGGATTGAAAAGTAGACTCGTAGTGGTCACTCATTTCTAGTGCTTCACAAGTGCCCAGAAAAGATTAACAGTGGCAACAGCTGACACCATTAGGCACTTTGGACCTGGGGCCACATCCTGTAGTTAGCACATGGCTCAACAGAGGTGAAGTCTGTTTCCATCTTACAGATGAAGAGTCTGAGGCCCAGAGAGGCACAGTTAGGAAATGATAATGCCAGGATTCAAACCTCAAGTGCCAACCCCCGCCTGCATCAGGATATGAGAGGTCTAAAGGCATCTGTGAAGGATGACTGAGGGGCATGAATTTTAAATACGCGCTTACCAACATAAAGACCAAAAGGTGAAGCGTAAGCCCCTCTTCATGGTGTTTCTCCCTGTGCACCCCAGGGAGTGTGTTTTTTTTTTTTTCTTTTTCTTTAGAAAGTAGAAACGGGCCCTTGTTTGGAGACCCATGAAAGAACACTTGCTCTAGAATTCTAAGCTGAGGTATAAGGACCAGTGAGTGTGCTGCCACCTGGTCCATCTGTTGTGCGAGCTCTGTTCAGAGGAGACGCAGGAGCCCCATTTTCTGAACTTCCGTTCTCTGGTAGCTGGGACCTGTGGCAACGCCTTCCTCTTTTCATTCTAGCTGATTGTCAACAGCGGTAACCACAGGCCCTTCCTGTCCCAGAAATAAGTCTTGCCACACTCGCAGCTCTCAGCGAGCTGTGAGCACTGCATTCTGTTCTGCATGGGGCTCTGCCGCCTCCCCCTTGCCGGAGTCAGCCCTGTGGGGTTAAAAAGTGTTTATTGAATTCCCGGAGGGCAATTTGAAAAGCAGTCGAGGTGCATGGGAAGAAGATAAACGCTCCAGCTCTAATATAAACAAGCGTTACAGTACACCTAAATTGTTGAAGGAAGGTTTTGTGCTCAACATTGTATTCAGTAGAACATTTTTTTTTATAACAATAAGGTTGATTAGAGAAAGCTCTGAAAGTGCTTTCAAGTTAGTCTGATTGTTTATCTCAAGGATTAAAGAAAAAAAAAAATAGAGTGGTAAATTGGGGGATAAGGAGAAATAGAAACTGAAGCCAGGACCTAGTTGAAGAGTATTCACCATCTTTTTCCTCTCTGCATTAAACTGAATTCAGAATTTCTCCTTTCCATAAGTTTCACTGCTGCTGTTTGTTAGCCATCAGTGTCTTTTTTTTTCCCCCAAGAGCTCAGGACTAACCTAGTTTTGCAGCAAATTTAAGGTGCTCTGAGGGGTTTTGACTGAAATAAAGAAACCTACTTAAGATCTTTGAAAACCTTCTTGCTGTTACCCTAGGCTACCGTGAAGAGACCATTTTCAGTGAAGCCATAGTCCATGTGGCCATTTCTTGACCTTTTTGCCTCCTGGGCTAGAGGCTGGGGTTGGGGAGCAGTCATGAACATGGCTCTGTAGGTTCTATGTTTGCTGAATTTAAGTGCATTTTATATGTTTTCACAGACTGAGGATTAGCACTGCAAATCAGTGCTGCTCAGGGCATTCAGCCTTGTCACTTGGCAGAGTAGATGGCTTTAGGGTGCATTGGGGGGTGGGGGGAGATGAAAAGAGTGTGTGGCTTTGCTTTATTACTTACTGCAGCTTAAAAGGTGGAGGGAACCAAGCAAATATGAATGCCTTCATCATCCTTTTACCTGTCGGTGACTAGAATTGCAGGTTCTAAACAAGCATTCTCTCTTTCAAATGAGGGTTTTGGAAAACAGCATTAAGGAAGATTGATATGTAAAAGCTTATGGTCTTTGCTCTTTGTATCAGCCCCCAAAATTTATTGAAGCTGGGAGAAGGAAAGGCAGACTTTACTCTTTTCTCTCCCAAACGTGTGATTGTTTAGAACTCAAGTGCAACATCTGGATGTCAGATATACAGAGAGCAATTTATGGAGTGTGAAAGATTTGAAATATTCAGTGTCCTTTAGCAGGAACTCAACTTTCTGGGACTGCTTTTCTTTTCCCCCTCCTATCACAAAGCAGGCAATTCTGAGATCGCCTTTGCCTCTCTGAATTAGAGCCTTTGTGCCCGGGTCCCAGAAACAATGTGCTTTTTAAACGGGAGCCCCCCTCCCCGCCAGGGCCCTTTTCTCCAGCGTGGGCAGCCAATCGGGTGCACCCAGCCGCATTGCTGGAGCACTTTCTCTTCTGAGCAGCAACAACGTACTAATTTGATGCACACATGGATGCCTCGCGCGCTCTGCAAATTCATCACCAGCATCTTGCATTAGTCATCTGACGGACTGCCAAGTGTTTCATTTTCTTTTCATGTGACTTTATTATTACCACCTCTCTCCTGTCTTCCTAAAACCTTCCAAAAGGGGTGGGAGGGGGGTGGTGGGAAAGGCAGCAGAAATCCAGCCTTGCCTTTCTTTCCACATGAGAGCCAGTGTGAGACTGATAACGCTGCGGATGCGTTGATGGCAGCCTCGCGGAGCGAGACCTGCACTTAACTTGCAGCTGCCTCCGAGCCGGGTTTCAAGATGTCCACGCCCCGGGTGACACCCGGTGGGGCGCTGCCCCGGGCTCAGGCGGCGGTGCCGAACAGCAGCCTGCAGTGAGAGCCCGCGCTGCGGCCGCCGAGGAGCAACCTAATGGTGCCTGTGCTTTGTTTTAGTTCATCACATTTCCACGACTCATTAGGCACTTTGCCCCGTGCTCCTCTTCCTCCTCCTTCCGCCTCCCCGTCCCCACCCCACCCCCGATTTTTTGTCTTCCTGTCCCTCGCCCTGCAGCCCTAACTCTGGCTCCCGCTTCCCTTTTTGACAGTAACGGCACAGCCAACAAGATGAACGGCGCTTTGGATCACTCAGACCAACCAGACCCAGATGCCATTAAGATGTTTGTCGGACAGATCCCCCGGTCCTGGTCAGAAAAGGAGCTGAAAGAACTTTTTGAGCCTTACGGAGCCGTCTACCAGATCAACGTCCTCCGGGACCGGAGTCAGAACCCTCCCCAGAGTAAAGGTACAGACAACAGGGCGCCCGAGCGCGGGGTCGGGGGCGTGCAGGCCAGGCCTGCGGGGGGTGGGGGTCCTAGTTATTCGCGGGAAGGGAGGAGGCTGAGAAAGACCCGCCCCGCCGCCCCTGTGCCCCGTGGCCAACGGGGCTCCTCCCAGCGCCCCTGCCTGCCTCCCGGACAGGTGGACCAGCTGGCCTCGGATGCAGGGAGGGAGGAGCAGGGGCGGCCGCGCCTCTCTCCAGGCGCGTGATTCCTCCCTGAGGTCACTTTCTAGGCAGCACAGGCTCTTCTGGGCAGAGTGGCTAGCCTCTCAGAGGAATAGTGTTTCTTAGCCTTGCATTTCAGGAGCTCTTTCTACCCCCCCCCCCCCACTTTTCTGTTACTGCCCATGTAATTACAATTGCATTTCACTTTTCCGTAGCCTGTGGGGATCTTGAAGTACCCTAGAAACAGCAATAAGCACTGGCGTAAGGAATAAAGGGTACACTTCTAGGAGGGACATTAATTCTTGGGGTCTAGATGGAGATCATTAAATGAAGTGTGCCTTTGGGGAGAGGGAAGTAGCACCCTAGTGGCCTGAAATAGTTAGCGCACCTTCAGAAATGCTTGTGGTTTACGCCCTTAGCAGTGGTAAGATTCACGTGTGCAATCTGTAGGCTGTCATTGCCTCCATTTTAAGATGAGGGTGATGGGGAGGGAGGCACCATTCTTAAATAGAGGCTGGAAACGTCTGTCCAGGCTGAAGCTTCTGGATATTGGAGTCACCCATTGTGAGCTCTGTGTAGAAATGAACTTACAGTATCTCCTCTGCTGCTACCATCTGTTCTCTGTCCATGTTTCAACCTCACTTCGATAATTGTTTCTCTCTTTTGGATCTTTTGGTCTTCCTACCCAGGGCTCCTCCATCTCTTTGTGAGTCTCACAGTTGCTGTTTCCCTGCACCTCAGTACTTCTGTCTGGCTTGTTATCTTTTTTCTCTGCTTCCTCTTATAAGAGGTTCTGTAAGCTCAGTGTATGGCTTGTGCACACACTTTAGTTGAACACAGGAACATCAGCCCATTCTCGTCTCTGAGCCTCTTCCTTACTGTCAAGGCAAAGGACTACTAAGTCATTGTTGGAACGCTGACGTTCTGACTCCGAGAACTGTTGGGCCATCTGTCGTTCCCTGTAGTTGCTGAGGTCTGATAGGACTTTTTGGAAATGTTCGAGAAATTTTGAAACCCCTTGTTGTTGCTGTTCAGTCGTTCAGTCATGTCTGACTCTCGTGACCCCGTGGACTACAGCACGCCGCCAGGCTTCCCGTTCATCACCATCTCCCAGAGCTTGCTCAAACTCATGTCCATTGAGTGGGTGATGCCATCCAACCATCTTGTATTCTTTTGCCCCCTTCTCCTCCTGCCTTCAGTCTTTCCCAGCATCAGGGTCTTTTCCAGTGAGTCAGCTCTTTGCATCAGGTGGCCAAAGTAAAACCCCTGGATCATGTCTATTTTATAAAGGTGAACAGGCATGCCTTCAGATTATGTTTATAGGACTCTCCTTTTCTATCTCAAAAACTGTCATGTAACACCAAGAGTGTTTTCAGAAGAATGTATAGAAGAATTTTGTCACCACATACTTGATTGTCCCATAATTTGAAAAATATAAATTAGGTATCTCAAAGTCAAGAAGGTTAAAAATATCACAAATAGGGCATATCCCTAATATTGATCATATTTCTAAACTCTTTACTGACCTATTTCCCAAATGGAGAAGACTAGAATGCATTTTAATATTTTTACAGCATCCAAAGACAGTATAATGAATGGGCTGAAGCTGAGGACTTAGCTAAGAAGGGCCCTCCCACCTTCTGGAATAGCCCCCACAGAAAACTAGGCTGTTGGCAGTAAACAGGTGCTTGGGAGTCAGTAACCACAGTTCATCCTTGACTAGGAAAACATGCCTGCAAATTTCAGTTTATTCAGCATTTTTAAAATGACTTCTGACACAATGAACAAAGCTTTATTGCTACAACACCTAGTTATGTGCATTTTAGCTTTTGATTACACGTGTCCTACTTTAGCCAAGAAGACCTTTCTCTAAGTCAAATAAGTGTCTGTGCCTGGCCTAGTTCTTATACTATTTGCTCTCTTTTCCCCCATGTTCCTCTGAGCAGTATCTTTACCAGGCTATATTTGTAAGTTTATATTTTAACTTCATTCACTCAATCTTATAACTATTAAAATAGTTTGTATCAGCCCACAGTCTTGGAGAGAAAGGGAGACCTGGCAAGGGGACTTACTTTTTTCAGCCCATGCTATGTACCAGGCTCTGTGTTAGGAGCTTTGCATGTATGTGTGTTAGCCTGTCAGTCATGTCTGACTCTTTGTGACCCCATGGACTGTGTAGCCCACCAGGTTTCTCTGTCCATGGAATTCTCCAGGCAAGAATAATGGAGGGCATTGCCATTTCATTCTCCAAGAGCTTTGTATAGTTATCTCATTTAATTCTTACTGGAATCCTGAAAGCAGATGGTCCTAGTCACATTTTACAGATGAGAAAAATGAGGATCATAAAAGCCTAAGAGATGTAGCCTAGTTTACCCAGCTAGTAAGCATCAGAGTAGAAATTTCAGCCCAGTTCATCTGTCTTCACAGGCCACTCCATCTTACTTCTCAATGAGATGAGGCTGCATCCAGCCTTGAAAGTGAAAGTGTGCTAGCCTCTCAGTCATGTCCGACTCTTTGCAACCCCATAGACTATAGCCTGCCAGGCTCCTCTGTCCATGGGATGTCCCAGGCAAGAATACTGGAGTGGGTTGCCATTCCCTTCTCCAGGGGATATTCCTGACCCAGGGATCAAACCTACGTCTCCTGCTTTGCAGGCAGATTCTTTACTGCTTGAGCCACCAGGGAAGCCCTTGGTCGGTTTTATCTCAGGATTGGGTAAGAGGCCCTTTCTCTAAGGGTTCCCCAAGTGAGAGGCAGGAATTTTGCCCTTCAAGAACAGGGTTGATTTTGCTTCTGTCTTTGTCCTTAGTTTTTGTACTCCTGGGTTGAGATTATACATCACTACAACTCATGGCATCATGGGATAGAAGTCACAGCTGAAATCATTCAGGGCTTACCTTTGCAAATATAGGTCAGTTCCCAGTACTGTGAACTCCAGGTCTCACATCAAATATTGCTTGAAGTACATGGGCTGTCAGCCAAAGCTTGGAAGGGTTTTTGTTATACAGACATCTCTGTTGTAACGGTGTTTGTTGTGATGGGATTTGAGCTGTATAATGACATTCCTCTTGGAGGATTACAGCCCTTAGCCGCTTACGCATAGAGATCAACCATCACCACTTTTCCTTACACAGAGACCCAAGTGTGTCATGCGTTACCTTTGTGTTCATAGGTAAAACAATGAGCCCACATTTACACTGGTCCTGACTCTATTAACATAGTAAAATTGTCCAGCTTTCCTGGGGCTGATGTCAGAGCCTCAGAAATTAGAAATTTGGAGGCTTTTCTCTAAACATGGTTTAAATTATCGAAGGCTTTCAGGGTGGCCTTGATGCATTGCATTACTGACATCAGTGGTTCCAAAGAAGGAGACAAAATCAGGCGTTTACCTAATACAGGTGAGTTAGGTTTTTCCTCTCATTTTGTATGTGATGTGCTATTTAATCTTGAGGAATAAAAACTTTTTTCTATCTTTGAAAATATCCTTTAAGGAAACCTAAACTGTTTCTTCTCTTACATAAGTGTATGTGTTCACAGAGCAGCCTCAGCAACTCTGGGGAACCTGGCTCAGTAAACCATCAGACCTCTGAGGTCCTAGGAAGAGCGTGTTTTGTTGAGCAGTTGTTGGTCGAGTAAAGATAGTGAGGAATACTATATAGTAGTTAAGAGATGGCTTTTGACCTCAACAAACCTCAATTCAGTTTCTAGTTCCATCGCTTACTACATGCTGGCCTTGAGCACGTTACTCAATCTCAGCTGACAAGGGAGACAGTGCCCAGTGGGTTGCTGAGATGGAGAAATCACAGGCTTTGCGCAGAACTGGACTGCGGTAGGAGCTCACTATGGTGCTGGTTGTTACGACAGTTATTAGTATCATCACGGTCCCTGAGATCTAATAGGGACAGTGAGGCAAATAAATACACAGGTCGCTCTGATGTAAGAGAATGAGATAAGAATAAAAAGAAAGAGATGAGCATATTTGAACTGTAGGGGTTCAGAGGAGGCATGGATAACTTGCAGCTAAAGAAATGGGACAAAATGGCACCCTTACCAAGTCTTGAAAAAAAACGATAAGATTTGAGTAAGTAAAGACATCACCAACTCAATGGACATGAATTTGAGCAAACTCCGGGAGGGAACAAAGGACAAGGAAGCCTGGTATGCTGTAGTCCATGGGGTCACAAAGAGTGGAACACAACTTAGTGACTGAATAAACAAATAAAGACAATATTGAACATGCAAGTAGATGGGCTGGCCCGATTCTGGTGTGGAGAGGAGAACATGCAGGTTGGGTTCTGGGAACTGTGCCTTCTCCCAGAGTCCAGAGAAAATGTGAAATATAGAAAATGAAGGAAGAGGGGATGATGAGGAGGCTTAGAAATTAAGGCTAGGGTCAGTTGCTAAGAGCTTATATCTCAGGCTAAAATATTTGTGTTTTATTTCTCAGAGAGCCAAGGGACTGGGAAGGTATTTCAGCAACAGGGAGGGTGGCCAGGACCCTGGTAGCCTGTGTCAGGGAGTCCATGGAGCCTAGACAGGACACTGTCATGGCAACGGAGAGGAAGAAACCAAGTCACCTAGATGTGAGCATGTGGGAGGAAGTGGACTTGAGAACCCTTTTGGGGCGGTAACAGTTGGGAGGTTGTGGCCTACCTGGGGAAGGAGTCGGCAGGTGGGAGCTGACAGGGAGCCAGGTGGTCAGTTTAATCTTGATCATATCGAGTCTGAGGTGGCTCAGAAGAGTCGAGCAGAATGTAGGCCAAGGAAAGTGGTCGTATTTGGTGATTGGAGGACCTGGGAGCATTTCAGAAGGATGGAGGAGGTTGGGAGAGGGATCATGTAGGTTTCCGTGTGGGGCTATGAGTGGAGACTACCTTTTCTGGGAGTCAGAGAATGAAAGCAAAAAAAGCTTAGATGCAGCACTATTTTTTTTTTTTTTTTTTTTTTTTGGAGCCAAAGGTAAGAAGATAGAGCGAAAAAAGTTAGTGCAAGGTAGATGGGGCCCAGGGTCCTGGAAGGGATGCAGGGAGTGGCTGAAGAGCACGTGTCAGCAGGTGGAGAGATGCTTTAGTCTAGACAGTGGGGCTGTTGGGACGAAGTAACACCAGAGTGAATTTTGGTCTAGTGGAGGGAGATGAGACTCGGTTCACATGCCCTTGGACTTCTCTAGAGGTAGTACGTTTCTGAGAAGTCTGGGTGGAATCAAAGACTTAAGAAGAGAAGGTGTGAAATAACTGCCTTGGAAAATCCAGTAGGGAAAGAACAAGGGGATTATTTTTTTTTTTAATTTTTTTATTTTAATTGGAAGTTAATTATTTTCAATATTGTGTTGGTTTTGCCATACATCAGCATGAATCCGCCACAAGTATACACGTGTTCCCCATCCTGAACCCCCCTCCCAGATTATTGAACTTGGAGGAGAGTGCGGTCACCCTCAGGTTGTGTCTGTTTACAGCGGGCCCTGCCCATTGTGGTTCTCTGTCCATCAGCGAGTGAGCCCGAGAGATGCGGCTGGAGGTCAGGAAGGGTACTCGTTGTGTCAGGGTATTCACTGACATCTCAGGTGGGGAAGCTGGTGAAAACATAGAGTAGCTCTGGTCTGGGAGAAGGAAGAGCTGGGGAGTGGAGGTGGTGAGTGACATACAGTGGGAGCTTGTGGGAATGGTGTCCAGTGACACCCAACTCAGAACCTGTAAGTGGTACATAAATTTGTGTGCCTTGGACCATCACTCTTGCAGTTGCCATTTTAATCAGAATTACACCCCAGGATCCCAGCACCCTGGAAAAACCTACTCTCTAATGAATGCTAAATTATATTTCTCTGAGCTCCACCAGTTGGGTATTATTATTCTGATTTTACTGGAAGGAACTCTTCAGACTCTGTGCTGAGTGACCAGAATAGTCATTTGATGATTGAGATGGGGAGGCAGAAGCAGGCCCTTGGCCCTGACCAGTGCCTCGCCCATCACAGTTTCACTGTCTCTCTTTGACTTCTCAGCTGAGAGAGAACCAGGAACGGGAAGTGGCCTGCGTTGACTAGTGCTCCGTGGCAGAGGCCTGAAAAACAGAACTTCCTTTTTTCTTGAAATGTGCTCAGGGTTCATGGCGTAACCACCATGCAGCTACAGCCCTTCCAGCACTGCGAGTCCAGGGTGGGTGGAATAAAAGTCACATTCACCGCTGCTCAGGGAAGGGGGATTACCTTTAAGCTTCAAAAGAGCAGCTTTTGCCCTTTCATCTCCTGGTTGGTCAGGCCACAGTTGGAGAGGTGCCAGGGCTCGCTTTGGGTGATTTCATCCTTTTCTTTTCCCTCCACTGATCTTAGGTGATAGAACATGAGTTGCTTTTTTCCTTATTTCAGTCTTCAGGAATTCATTCATAAAAATCTACATTCATCCTCCTCTCTTCCCAGTTCAATACGATGGAAAAGTTTTCATGGAGAATGAGATGTCAAGGAATGAACAGAGGAGGTGAAGAGGAGGAAGAGAAGGGTGGAAAGCACCAAAGCTAATTGTCTTTATTTCAGAATCTGGCAAGACAGCCTGGAGGCTAGAACATTCCTCTGGCCTCAAATGAGAGCAGGCCCTGGAGCCATTTGACTTAAAACTGGTGTTTATTATCGTGGACTAGTCTAGAGAGAACCAGCTTCAATCTCTGTACCTTTGCAGGGAGTGATAATGCCTACCTCCAAGCTGTATATATTCAGTGGGAGGACAAAGCAGTGGGATGCTGCTGGTAGACTCCAGAGGGAGTTGATCATCTTTTAACCTTCCAAGTCTTCTTCAAAATGTGCAAGGCTTGTGAAGAGCACCTTCAACCTTGTTATTTGAGGAAGAATATTGAGGGGCTGGAGTGAGAGCAGAAAGGCTCATTTTCATGTTCCTTGCCTTTGCTTTCTTTCCCAAAGATGCTCAGAAACTTCCCTTGAGTAGTGAAAACGTCCTTGGAGCCAGTTTACTTCAACGCTTTCCTCTCAAAATCAGTAACTGAGAAAGATTTCAGAACGCAGGAAGATGAACCAGTTTTACATTTTTAATGGACACAGGGATAGGATCTCTGCCCTGAATTTCTTTCAGATGAGGGTGCAGGCTGCCCTAGATTGTCTGGGTGCTTTCACTCTAAATTAACTTTATGTTAACAGAAATTGCTGTGTAGCGTATCATGACATCCTTTCATTGTTGTCTGACCGAGGTCCTGCAGGATAAATATGAGATGCAGTCAGAGGCTTTATATTCAAGCCTGCAGGAAGTTTTATCACGTCCTTGGGAGAGGTAGATTCATCAGATTTAGCATACGGTTATATTTTTTAAAAAATTAACAATTCAATCTTTTGAAATAGGGAGTCTTAAATTATTATAGCTTGCGTAGACCACACCCAAGGAACTGATTGAGATAAATGAGAGAGAAATGTTATGTAAGCCTTGATGAAATCATAGTGAGAAGGAATCCTTTTAAATACCCCCATACTCCATGCCCAGAGATTGGGCTATACTTGTCTACCTCAGCCTGAATTTCCATTATTTATATCAGAAGGGCGGCGTCTACCCCGGCAGATAATAATCTGTCCTGGGTGCATTTTGATCCTTATATCTCTGGAGGGAAAAGAGAGGAAGAAGGGGCAAGAGAGAGATCCAGAGGACACACAGAGACCGGGCCAGGATCAGAGAAGAAATGAAATTAACCGAAGGCTGCGTCTCACCATTTTGTTTTCTTCCCCTCTGTCTGGTACATGAGCTGCTCCCCAGTCATTTTGTCCTCTGTAGATTTGTATTTCTGGAATTAAAGTGTCAAAAGAATAAAGAAAACAGGCTCTAAACAAAAGGAGAATGGGCCCTTGGGGTAGAAATTTGCCATAAACTATAAACCTAGGGCTTCCTGGCTTCTGTTTGAATCCCTCCGACACATGTTTGAGGCTGACTGAAAAAGCCAAGTTTAGGAGGCCTCGCAACTCACAATTCCCACGGATGCATTGATAGTTTTCCTGCCTGGAAGTCTGACTTGCCTTTGTATTTGCACCCAAGGAGATTTCTCCACATCAGAGATTCTCCACCATCTGTTGCGCAGTTGTACCACCCTGGGTCACCGTGCTGTGGGTTATTATGAAACCAGTCCTTGGAAATGGGAAGTCCAGCGTCCTAGCCAGAAGGAGAAGTGCTCTCCCTGGGTGGTGCTGCTGGCTACTCTGCACAGCGCAGGCCTTGCCTGGGAATGGCCTTAGCATGACCTTGGCTCCTCTCTCTCTCACTCCAAGGACCCCAGATAGTCAGGTCATCGGGTGGAAAGGTTGACTTTCCTCCTCCTCCCATCTTGGCTTCTAATTAAAATTTCCAGTCAGCCATGGTTATGTCCTATTTTAGAAGTGTTTAGAAATGCTAGTACTAAAAATATAAATAAAATCATTACATACTTTATGAAGCATTAGCTCTATAGATAATATATTATCTTTAGTCATCCCAACCATGATAAAAATATACCATGTTGTTAGCAAAATTAGCTTCCCCCTGCCCATTTTTTAACCTTGTGTTTGTAGATTTTCTTAAAAGACTGAATTTTCACTCTTGGACCTGTGATACCAAATGCTACCATAATTTAGGCATGAGATTTTTATTCCTTGTCCAGTTTCGCTGATCTTGAGACAGTCCATTCTCAAGTTTTGTTATCTGATATTGGCTAGTCCAAACCTCTTGCTTAGAACAATCCTCCTTCCCATTGGACATAAGTGATTATGTCCAGGATTACCCATCATGAATAAATGCAATCATTGTGACCTCCAAAACCAACAGAAACCAAACAAGGATGAAAATAGAGTTGGTCAAATGGCAAAAAGTAGAATGCTAAAATAATGAGTTACCAAATGATTGATATGGGTTTTTTTATAGGCTCTGGTAGCAGAAATGATAGATGACAGTGTTGGTCAAAAGAATTGAGTATGTTCTGGCCCATCCTCTGAAATGCAGGGAAAAATCATTTAGAAATTAGGTATCTCACTAGAGAAATGTGCAATGAACTAGACCAGTTAAATATAGTAAAGAATCAGGGACTTCAAATGTCCAAAGATATTTTCAAATCTGCTTTGATGAGTACATGTGCTAGAGAAAGGAGCACAGGAAAAAAGCCATGTGTGGAATGATGTATTATGATTTCACTAGCCCGTTTTTCACTGAGTCACGTAGACAAACAGCAAGCAAAGAAGTAGGTTTGCTCTAAATGGAAAAGCGAGTTATTTGGCTGAAGAGGGACAGGTTATAATGGTAGGAAAAAAAAAAAAATCTAGTGGTTCCAGGAGAATGGGGATGGCAATCTGAACACCACAGGAATTGATATTAGGATCAATACTTTTTCACTTTCTGTGTAAATGACTGAGAAAGATGTCCCCACTATAGTATCCATGTTCTTTCATTAGTTCACATTGGAGAAACCCAGCTGGAGAAGTATACCTGGGGCAGTGATCAGTTGGAAGAGTAAAGGAATATAATTTTCTCATTTCTATTAGAGAATCATGAATTGGAATTAGAGAAGTGAATCAAGAGATTGAAAGAGAATATCCACCCATCACACTCTTTAAGTGACCCAAAATCTGAGTCATTGTAAAATGTTTTGGGGTATATTAGATGTTTGTAGAACAAGTTCAGAACCTACATGTGGGTGGAGACCTGTCTCTTCAAAACTGTCTTCAGGGTCCTCTGTGCTGTTTGTGGCCTCTTGCCAGCCAGTTCTTGTTGCCTTCTTTTCAGTTTTAGGTGAAAAAAAGTACCTCCCAAACTCCCTGTGGTTTCATGGAAACCACATCATAGTTGTATAGAGTGATCAGATCAGTGGAGAGGGGAAGAGGCATAAAAAAGGCTTCTGATGAGTGAATGGTCCAAAATGGTTCCCCAAAGGCTAAATGTTCCAAAGGAAGATGCCAGACGCCCAGTGTTAAGGAACAAGTAACTCACCCCTTTGCACAGAGCTTTTTGCTCGTATATAGGCCATGGTGCCTCATAGGAGGAACTGTTATTGAAGTTCCATCAAGGAGATGAACACACTTCAGAGGCAAAGCAGCACGAATCACAAAGGTCCAGGAAGGTGCTGCCGTCTGGAGAGGTCCCAAAGGTGAACTTAAAAGGCCCGAGAGCTTGGAGTCATGAGGATGAAAAGAGATGCAGCCAAACGTAAAAAGATGGACTGTGCTCTCCAAAATGAAAAAAGAATGTGGTTGAAGTTTGGGAGATGCTAAGGTACAGAGTGAGGCTATGTATAGATAAGCTCTTTCAATTATTGCTGAACCCCAGGATTCTGGGGCTTAGCCTTAAAATGTTGGTGCAGCAGGCCAGGTGTAGAGTTGGAGCAAACTTTTACACAGAAGAGGTGGTGAACTTAGAGAAAAGGATGAAAGTTAGGGCAAGGATGGGGACAGCTGCTTCCAGCACCCCCCAGGAATAGTCCTCAGATAGGTGCTTCCCGCCGGGACCTTGTGCCTCCCTCTTTTGTAAGAAGGATCTGGAGCTTAGGGTAACCTTGAAAGCCCCAGGTCCCATTTAGTGTGGAATTTTAATGTCCAACAGAAAAGATAAAAAATGTGGCCCAGGAAACTAGCCACGCCTTTACCCATGGACCCGTCACACTGCAGTAAATGTCCATCAGTACCTACTGTGTGTGGACTTCCCAGGTGGCTCAGCGATGCAGAAGCCACAGGAGATGCAAGTTTGATCCCTGGGTCGGGAAGATCTGCTGGAGGAGGGCATAGCAACCCCCTCCACTATTCTTGCCTGGAAAATCCCATGGACAGAGGGGCCTGGCAGACTACAGGCCACGGGATTGCAGAGTCGGACACACACCTACTGTGTGCCAGGCATTGTACTTAACTGCTGTAACGTAGAGATGAACAGGCCGTGTTCTTGGCCCCACCAGGAGAGAAAGCATTGACTGGCGATAAAGGGAGGACTACCTGAGTCCTTTAGAAACATGTAGGCAGCTTGGGGTCGTCACCGACCACTTGGGGGGTGTGTGTGTTGACTCTTTCAGAGCAGACGCTCAGGAGGCCTCGTGAACCGAGCACCCTGTGCCATGTGTTCAACAGTGGTGGAGCGGGGGTTGGGGGACCCCGAGGTTGTACGATGGTGGGAGTCTGAGGTTTTTTCTTTTCAGCCGCGCACTCCCCCCCCAAGTACGCCCTATCCCCTTTTTCCTCAGCCTTATTTTTCCTTCTTTCTCCTCCCTGTAGGGGGTTGAGGACGAGATCAGCCTAAGTGTTACTCCATCAGCTTTGCTGAGGGTTCTCCGTTCCATCCAAGGGCACACAGTTTGCAGCCCCCTGTTGGCATGACTGAGTCTGTGGTCCTTACTGTCCCCCTCAACGTCACCCTGTTTGGTGCCAGGTCCTGAAGACAGGGCTGGCCCCTACCTGGTGGAGCTGCGTCCAGTTGACAGGGGAGGTATGCGTGTATATGTGTCCCGTGTACAACACACACACACACCCCCCTACGTTTTGAACTTTCTGGTAACCGAAATTTACCTCTTTGAACACTGTTTCTCCCACTGTATGCATTATTGCATGCATGGTAGACTTCTGAGAAGCAAATTATTCATAAAATATTGGCTGTAAATTGCCTGGTACAGTGCCTGGTGTAGGGTGGGGACTGAGGGAAGGATGTGGGCTCTGCAGAGTAGGTGTGGGAGAAGAAGACAGATGAGAAAAGACAACAGTAGTGGGTTCTTACCCATGTGGAGGATCTTATACAATCTATATGTATGGGAAGGGCTTTTATAAACCTGACGATTCTTTCTCAACGAGTGTGCTAGAAAATATTATACGCAATTTAAATCTGCATTGTGTAGGCAAAGAGAAGGATGTGGTAGCATGAGACAGGGACGGGGTAGTCAGTAAAGACCAGTGAACTCTGGAGAAAGGGGGTAAAATTCAGTAAAACAAGTATTTGCAACTCAAGAGATTTTTAGAGGATCTCCTATAGATTCCAAACCTAAGTAGTTGTTCAGAATTCTGGATTCTAACACGCCCGGTCTGGAGGGCAACAGACTCTTTCAGAATAGTTCTTCAGAATAATTCTTTCTGATTATTTTTGCTCCAGTCCTGATTCCTGTGGACATTCTGTAATGACCGCAGGCCTCACGTCATAATTGCTCACTGGACCGTGTTTAATATTGTACTGGGCTTTCCGTTTGAGACCTTTCAGGTTTTTTTTTTTTTTTGTCTCTGGCACTCAGTCGTTTCTGTACAATCAGCTCAGAGCTGACATTGCAGCTAAACTACCATCCCATACGATGTTACTTTTGAGTTATTTTCGAACATTTGTCCCAGTGCCTTCATCCTCTTGTATGCAGACTATCTCGTTACCAGCTGCACTCAGTTTTGAAGATGGTTGATTGGCATTAAAGGCGCGTTTTGTGACCATGAGTGGAGTTTCCTGATTTTCATGGCCGGAATCCCTAGGCTTACTAGACTAAGCATCCTCAAGAAGATATTTCACACAGAAGCTAGTTCTTAACCCACTGCTACACCCTACCCAGCATCACTGCTGCTTTCAGAAGCCTATGCAGGGTAGCTCATTTTGGATGCGACCCTTAATTACCATTAATGTAATTATTGGAAGAGTCACCACTTTGAGAAGGAGATAAGCATGTTGACTAACATGCACTTTCACGTACATTAACATTTCTCCCTACAAAACTTAAACTCTTGAGGCATCCCTTCGGTGGGACCTACATTGTTTTGAGTCGAGAAGTAATGTAGTCATGGATCCCAATTCTGAATAGGTTTTCGTAGCACATAGGAAACACATAGAGTTCCTGCAACATAATCCAAGGTTCTTATTTGTACGTTCTGTGTTGCTGCTTAAAGATTCTCCATGGTCAAGTTGGTTGGTGTTTGTTGAGTTGGGTGTTTGGTTTTTGTCTGTTTATGTGTATGAATTTTAGATTTTGAAAAGAATTTCAGGTTGTTAAAAAGAGGATGTAAGCAAAACTGTTTGCATGAATTATGAAAAAACATTGCTTAATTTATTCACTGCTGCTGTGCCGGGTGGAGGGCCCTTCCCCTATGCTGGGGGGAGGGCCACTTCCCTTAGGCTGGGAGGACGTAGGCTGACTTTTTCACTCCCTAGATGGAATCAGGTTGCTCACTGGCAGAGCAGCAAGCTGGGCTTTCATCACGTTAATGCTCCAAGATGCCCATGAGTTGTCCAGTAGACGGCACTCCCTCTGTCTTTAGCATCAGCCGTAACTTGTTACTTTGGGGTGAGAATGCTAGTCAACCCCAGAAAGGTTGAGAGAGGACCGTTCTCAGCAGCCTCTGCCTCACACGTGGTCCCTATTCATAGCATAAGGGAGGCTGATGAGAGAGTGTGGCGGGCGTCGCATCTCCACCAACATCCCCACCCCACCCCCACCCCTGATTGAAGTCATCGTGTCTGGGGCTGATCTCAGAAAATAGCCGCTGGGTGGTTGCATAAGGCAAAGCCCAGTGGGGGTAAACGAGACACACCTGAGGAGCAGGCCGAGGTGTTCTGTAAAGGCAGAGACATGCCTCTAGTGCCAGTGCCCTCCTCCCTCTCCCGCCTCCAGGCTCCCTTCCACCTCACCCCGGAAGCAGCCTGGTTCTGCAGAACAAGTGGATGCAATTCCCATGCCCCGCCCACTCTCCTCTTGGCCAAGCAGGCTGCTGAGCGTGATGCTCTCTTTGTGGAGGGGCCACCTGCCTAATGGGAGCTGGATTGTGACCACCCGCTCATTGGACAGAGGCCGCCACACAGCTGCCAGATGGTGATGGCCCCTAGCTGTTTTGTGAGTCCGGTGCAGGCCGTGTTCCCCTCTGGAGGTAGACAAGGGGTGGGTCCTTCTACCCAGCCCACGTGCTTGCAAAAGGCCAGGCTTCCAAGAGCCAAGGCTCCACTCTGATCTCCTTGAAGGTGGAAAAAAACTTAAAAGGTATATTGTTCAGTCACCAAGTCGTGTCTGACTCTTTGTGACCCTGCGGACTGCAGCACGCCCGGCTCCCCTGTTCTTCACTATCTCCCAGACTTCACTCAAACTCATGTCCATTGAGTCAGTGATGCCATCCAGCCATCTCATCCTGTGTCGCCCCCTTCTCCTCTTGCCTTCAGTCTTTCCCAGCATCAGGGTCTTTTCCAGTGAGTACGAAAAGGTAATGAATAAATTAAAGACACTTTTTTTTTTTTAACCGGTCTCTGGGTTTTCCTCTCTTCCTAATTGTTCCCTAATCTGTACTTCGGAGCGCAGTGTTGAAGTGGGGTGTGTCAGGCTTTTACATCACAGATAAAACCCCCAGGAAAATAAAACTTGCAGTTTAAGAGGCAGGAGAGAGTCTCTGGCCACTGGCAGAGACTGACTGTGGAGCCTGGGCTCATCAGTAGTCGGAAGGCCTGCCCGTGGCTTCAGGATGCCCCACCGGGACTGCTCCACGGATCAGAGTGGGGCCTGCCTCTCCCCGGCTTTCTCTCCCCCTGCATTAGCTGAATAGCCGCACGAGCACTCGCACAACTATTGGCCAGACGGCCCTAGCAACACGAAATGCTGTGTTGACACATAGCCCATCACATGTTTGCGATGAAAACGCTGTATTTTTAGAACACTTCAAAGTGAGGAAACCGGTAAAGCCCTATCACATCCTCCCTTGCCCTCCGGCCGCTTCCTCTGTGCCCCCCAGGAACATCGCCCCCATCTTCTGGAAGAGGAGCCGGAGACAAAGATTAAGTGATATTTTGAGCAAAGCTGATAATGCCAGGGGGAAATTGCTGATCTCGTCTTAAAAATCCAACGCACGCTCCGAGGTGGTTTTTCTAAGGCTCCCACTCCTTTTTACCTACACTGTGTGGGCTCCATATGACCTTGAATCTAAGCCTGGATATTGCATGTGGAGTTCAAACGACAACTCAGTCTCCCATTTTCTCCTGTGGCATTCATTCAAATAATAACAGGCACATAATACTGTCTTGTAAAAATCAAAGCTCCAGGCACACTTTGAAAATCTTTTAGAATTTCTAACACTTATTTTCCTAAGTGTCTTTCATGCAACTTGCTGAAGATGGCTTGTTAGCCGACTGTATCTTTTGTGTCTCTGGAATTCCTGTGCCTAGCCCAGGGCCTGGCATGGACCAGGGGACCAGGATTAGTGACTAAAGTAACTACTGCCTCTCTTGGGCTCAACACTGACGTACCCATTTTTTTTTTTTTTTTTTACAGAATTTTTGCTGGTAAGCAGGGAGGTTTTCATTCATTCTTGGAACACTGCAATGTATAGTGAATCCCCTACATACCAACCTTCAGGTTCACTTTCAAAAATGTGAACATGTGTTCCATCAGCGTCAGTTGATGTGTGAGTGAAATTGCAGCTTGCCCTCCGTCTCCTGTTGCTGACGATCCTGCAGCCCCACCATCTCCCACCTCCTCTCCCTCCTCGTGTCAGTAACTCTTCTTGCCTGTTCACTCGATGCCAGCCCCTGCATGCCAGCTGTTGTGCTGGACTACTTCTCAAGGTTCTGTACTGTAAGATTGAGAGTGTTTTCTTTATTTTTTGTTTTTTATGTGTTATTTGTGTGAAAAGTATAAACTTACTACAGTACAGTATTATACAGTCAATTGTGTTAGTTGGGTACCTAGGCTAACTTTGTTGGACTTGCCAACATACTCTCAGAATGGAGCTTTTCGTATGTAGGGGGCTTACTGTACTAGAGTTACAAAGACAAAAGACGTGGCCCATGTCTGCAGGACAGAGGGGTGGGAGCACAAAGGACGTGTGTGTGTGGAGTGGAGAGACAATCTATGAAATTTTTCCCCTTAGAAGCTCCCTGACCCAATAAAATTTCAGAAAAACAGCAATATGCACATAGGGGGAGGGACTTCGTAGTTGTCCAACTTGTATCCATCTTGTAGGTTCTCAGAACCAAGCCTTCAGCTGGGAAAGCTTATCAGATGTTGGGAAGAGCTAAGCCCACCATCAGCCCTCAGCACTGTTCCAAAACAAATTTCCACTCTGTCCCTGTTAAGTGTTCATCGCTCAGTCACATCCAAGTGTTTGTGACCCCCATGGACTGTAGCCCACCAGGTTCCTCTGACCATGGGATTCTCCAGGCAAGAACATTGGAGTAGGTTGCCATTCCCTTCTCCAGGGGATCTTCCTGACCCAGGGATCAAATTCCTGCATTGCAGGCAGATACTTTATCATCTTAGCCACCAGGGAAGTCCCCCACTCTGCCCTTTCTCATCCCCAAGTTAGTATCTATCCACACCCACAAATCCACAAGACTCAAGTGTCTCTTACATGAGACCATGTTTATTAGTCCATTTTTTGGTGCTCAGTTATTTGGGGCCAGAAGGAAAGATAAGTACATCAAGTAACTGAAAGCATTTAATAAACTGTCAGACTCCACACAAATGGGAGGTGTGATGCGTAGGTGTGTGTATTAGGTGTCCTTTTCCTGGTTTAGGCTGATCACCATGGCATGTTGGGCTCTTGTGTACTCTTTACCTGCAAAATAAAATGCCAGCTTGCAGTCAGACGCTCCGGGATTGGATGGCGGTAGAACAGAAAGACAGTGAGGTGCAGGGCTGAAGAAGAACAGGCCTTCACCAGTAAGTGCCTTCATTGTGACCCCCCTCCCCCACCGTTTCTGTGTGTGTTGCCTGATGGCTCTGTGCCTCAGTTTCCTCATCTGCAAGATGCATAGGGCTGTTACAGAGATGCAGTGAGATCATACACATAAAGCGCTCAGAACAACACCTGGCAAGTAGTAAGCTCTTGTTCCGAGTCTACTCTAGGTGAGGAAACTGAAGTGCAGAGAGGTTAGGTGAGCATCGCAATTCAGCATAGCCTCCTAGCAGCACCTCTGCGTGCAGCCTGAATTCAGAATAAACTGACCTTTCAGTAAGAGCAGGATCACTTCTCAGTAGTATTGCCAATAATAGTAACAACAGCTTATATCTATGCGGAGTACTTGATACGTGCCAGCTCCTACACCAGGGGCTTATATTGACACCATACAATATCTTATTTTAACTTAACACCCTTCCAACAGTCTTTTGATGCAAGTACCATTTATTGAGCCCATTTTATACCAAAGAAAACTGAAATTTGAAAAACAAACACATAAATAAGTGGCAGACAGGGGATTCACACCTAAGTAGTTTGTGTTCAGAGTCCATGCTCCTAACCGTCACTGCCCTGCCTCCTGAGTTCCTCCGGCACTCTGGGTTTGCCTCTATTCTTTGTACTTCCAGTTACTAATTATAAATTATAATTGAAATTACTAATTAAACTGATCTGGGTTTTTTCCTCAGACTGCATGTTCCTCTGGAGTGTGAGTTGCGTTTGACATTTCTGTATGCCTACCACTTGGCGAATTAAGCATCCAGTAGGTGCTTAATAATGTTAAATGGTATACAGGTTATTCCCCAAGCACTCCTTGGATTTCATGCCTTGTGTCTTTCCTATTTCCTCTGTTGTTGTTCATCTCACTAAGTCACGTCCTACTCTTTTCAGCCCATGGACTGCAGCACGCCAGGCTTCCCTGTCCTTCACCATCTCCCAGAGGTTGCTCAAACTCATGTCCATTGAGTTGGTGATGCCAGCCAACCATCTCATCCTCTGTCATCCCCTTCTCCTCCTGCTCTGAATCTTTCCCAGCATCAGAGTCTTTTCCAGTGAGTCAGCTCTTCACATCAAGTGACCAAAGGATTGGAGCTTCAGCATCAATCCTTTCAGTGAATATTCAGGGTTGATTTCCTTTAGGATTGACTGCTTTGATCACCTTGCTGTCCACAGAACTCTCAAGAGTCTTCTCCAGCACCACAGTCCAAAAGCATCAATTCTTCAGTGCCCAGCCTTCTTTATGGCGCAACTCTCACATACGTACATGACCACTGGAAAAACCATTGCTTGACTATATGGACCTTTGTCCTCAAAGTGATAGCTCTGCTTTTTAATACACTGTCTAGGTTTGTCAGAGCTTTCCTTCTAAGGAGCAAGCATCTTTTAATTTCACACCTTTTAATTTCATGGCTGAAGTCACCCTCTGCAGTGATTTTGGAGGCCAAAAAAATAAAGTCTCTCACTGTTTGCAGTGTTTCCCCAACTATTTGCCATGAAGTGATGGGACCAGATGCCATGATCTTAGTTTTCTGAATGTTGAGCTTTAAGCCAACTTTTTCGCTCTCCTCTTTCACTTTCATCAAGAGGCTCTTTAGTTCTTCTTTGCTTTCTGCCATATGGGTGGTGTCATCTGCATAGCTGAGGTTATTGATATTTCTCCCTGCAATCTTGATTCCAGCTTGGCTTCATCCAGCCTGGCATTTTACATAATGTACTCTGCATATAAGTTAAATAAGCAGGGTGACAATATACAGCCTTGACATATTCCTTTCCCAGTTTGGAACCAGACCAATGTTCCATGTCCAGTTCTAACTGTTGCTTCTTGACCTGCATGCAGGTTTTTCAGGAGGCAGGTCAGGTGGTCTGGTATTCCCATCTCTTGAAGAATTTTCCGGTATGTTGTGATTGACACAGTCAAAGGCTTTAGCGTAGTCAGTGAAGCAGATGTAGATGTTTTTGTGGAACTCCCTTGCTTTTTTTGCTATCCAACTGTATGTTGGCAATTCAGTTTCTGGTTCCTCTGTCTTTTCTAAATCCAGCTTCTACATCAGGAAGTTCTTGATTCAATGTACTGTTGAAGCCTAACTTGAAAGATTTTAAGCGTTACCTTGCTAGCATGTGAAATGAGTGCAGTTGTACAGTAGTTTGAGCATTCTTTGGCATTGCCCTTCTTTGGGATTCAAATGAAAACTGACCTTTTCCAATCCTGTGGCCATCGCTGAGTTTTCCAAATTTGTTGGCATATTGAGTGCAGCGCTTTAACAGCACCATCTTTTAGGATTTTAAGTAGGTAAGCTGGAATTCCATCACCTCCACTAGCTTTGTTCATACTGATGCTTCCTAGGGCCCATTTGACTTCACACCCCAGGACGTCTGAGTCTAGGTGAGTGAGCATACCATTGTGGTTATCCGAGTCATTAAGACCTTTTTTGTGTAGTTCTTCTGTGTATTCTTATATCCGTTTTCTCTACCTGGACGTATTATTTCTTCTTTTTGCCTGTTCTGATGCTTATGTCCTGGTCTTTCAAAGTGGACATAATGGAATGGCAAATGCCGTGCCATTCATGACTGCTCATTCTGGACATCCCTTCAAAGAGTAATGTCCACTCCACTGAAAGTTGTATGGCATTGTGGCCCCCACGCCCCATGAGCATTGCTTTCTGTGTCATGCTACAGTTGGGTTTGCAGTGGTCTTAAGTGAACCTGAAGCTTCTAGAAGTGAGGGCTTATTCTAGTCAACTGGTATACCTCATAGAACCTCACAGAACTCAATTGTTGTTGTTCAGTTACTAAGTCATGTCCAACTCTTCGAGACCCTATGGACTGCAGCATGCTAGGTTCCTCTGTCCTCCACTATCCCCCAGAGTTTGCTCAAATTCATGTGCATATAGTATAGGACTTAATAGAGTGCGTAAAACTGTAATGAACACCAGTTGAGTGAGTGAGTGCCAAAGGCTCAAGAGAAAGGAGTATTTTCCTCGCTGGCTGATTCTACCTTTTTTCCTTGTTTTCCTTTTCATGGCGCATTGAGATAGAGTGCCCCGTCACATTGCTAGTTTTGAGTCAGCTGGTGGGCAGTCTATGGAGCATGAAAAAATACTGTTTCAACTGGAGCCACAGAAGTAGAGAATCATTTTAGGGTGTCACTGTAGTGTGAAGAGCTTTGACATTTGAAGTAAAATAGGGAAGGAGAAAAACAGTTCACTGTGCGGTTGGAATCTATTGCCAGCAGAGGCTCAGCGCCCTCACAGCAGCATGCTCACCTGAAACCCTGCCAGACTTACAGATGTTTCCTTTGGCTCCAGTGCGACAAGGCACAGCGCAGTTCTCAGGGACAGCTCCACTCTGGCAGGGAGTGGTGTGACAGGGAGTGGGGCAGCGAGCAGGGGAATGACCTCATAGGTCTCCTCCGTTCCGAGTTTCTCAGATCCCATGGTGTGCACTGCCTTTCCCCGTTGAGTGTTGATACATCACTCTATTCACTTGGTGCCAGCACATACACAACCTTTTTATGAGGTTGTGAAAGCTCCACTTGGCTGAGCGCATTTTGGAACTCTGTGAGATGAGGACTCTCTGATGGCGATCCTAGAAATTCCCCAGAGGTCACGCATAGGTGAATGGAAATCTTCCAGATTTGGGTTTTCTTCCTGCAAGATTATGACATAGAAGAAATTGTATCCTACCCAAGGGGGAAGAGGAAGGAGTCCAAAGCTGAGGAAAGGGTGGAGAGTCCACAGGCTGGGTTTCTTGCCTCGTTTCTGCTCCCAGGTTTTTAAACTGTCCCCTGGGAATGAGATGATCTGGCCGCATACAGCATCTCCACATGTGGATCCTCCTGCTCTTCTTCGGCCATCTGTATTCCGTTCATGCTGCCATCTTTCTTCCTCCCAACTAGTTTCTAAATCTTTGCCTTCATATCCACATCTTATGAATTTGAGTCATTTGTGTTCTGACAGCGATTCTCTCCTTCATACAAGCACTACTGTTTCTCCTGCTTCCTTAGGACATTGCAAGTAACCTTTCAAATGTCTTCTTCGCAGCTTTGTTGAGCCACAATTAGTATACAATAAATTTCACATACTGAATGTATAAAATCGGATAATTTTTAACGTAGGTGTACACTTCTGAAACCATCACCACAATCAAAATAGCAAACATATCCATCACCCTGAAAAACGTGCTCATCTTCCATAGAAATCCTTTCTGCCCTGCCCACCATCACTGATCTGCCTTCAGTCACTGTACATTTCCTAGAATTTTTTTGTAACTGCAGTCATACAGTGTGTGCATTTTAAATTTTTTTTGGTGTGGCTTCTTTCACACCATATAATTATTTCAAGGTTTAATATTAGTGGTTCACTTATATCACTAATGCACGCCTGTTAATTGCTAAGTAGCATTCCACTGAACGAATATACTGCAGCTTTTCAGTTCTCCTATTTATGGGCATTTGGGTGGTTTCCAGTTTTTGATGATTAAGAAATGAAGTTGTTATGAACATTCATATACAAGTGTTGTTTGCTTTTGTTTCTCTTGATCAAACATCTAGGAGTGGAATGGCTGAATCAGATGGTGGGGGTATATTTAACTTTTAAAGAAACTGTTTTCTACAGTGATTGTACCATTTTACAGTCCCACAAGCAGTTTAGGAGTTTCAGTTCCTACACATCCTCACCAACACTGGGTATAATCACTGTTTCTAATTTTAACCATTCTAAAAGGTGTAGTGGCGTATGTCATTGTGGTTTTAATTTTCATATAGCTAAAGATGCTAAGCATATTTTTATGAGCTTATCTGACACCTGTATATCTTCTTTGAACTATCTGTTTAAGTCTTATGCCTGTCTTTAATTGGGTTGTTTCCTCATTGTTGAACTTTGACAATACAAGTCCTTTTATCAGATCAGTGTTTTGTATGTATACAAATACTCTCATTCTGTGTCATGTCTTTTCATTCTCTCAATCATGTCTTTTTAAAAGCCAGAGTTTTCCATTTTGATGAACTGCTATTAATTTGTTCCTTTACTGATTGTGCTTTTCGCTTTGTATCAAGGAAAACCTAACCCACAGTGACAAAAAAAGAGTTTTACTTCCTTGCCGCCTCCTTCTGGCTAAAATCTCCAGGTCAGAGTTGAATAGAAGAAGTGAGAATGGACATCACTATCATGTTCTTGATCTTAGAAGAAAATCGTCTGTCTTTTACCATTAAGTATGATATAAACTGTAGGTTTTTCACAGATGCCCTTTATCAAGTTGAGAACATTCCCTGCTCATGTTGCTGGAAAGTATCATCAAGAATGGATGTTGGGCTTTGTCATTTGCTTTTTCCACATCTATTGAGATGATCACATGCTTTTATTTTTTAGATTGTAAGTATGCTGAATTGCATTGGTTTGTTAGGTAGTTAGGACAGGAAAAAGGAGTCCAGAATGGTGGTGGCTAAAAGACAAGAAAGGGAAAAGCTTGGGAAAATAGAACAAAGGAAGGTCCAAGGACCTGAGTGAGGACCTCAGGTAGAAAAAACAGCACTCCTGGCCGGCCCAGTTTACAACACATTGATTCTCAACATTGAATCAGCCTTGCACTGCTGGGGGATAAACTCGACTTTATTGTGAGATACAGCCCTTGTGTTACTGGGTTCTGTTTGCTCAAATTTTATTCAGGACGTGTGCTACTCTATTCAGGAGAAATGTCGTCTTGTAGTTTTCTTCTCATTTCTTTAGCTCATTTTGGCGTAATGTAATCTGGACTCATGAGTGAGTTAGAAAATACTCCCTCTTCAATTTCCTAGGAAAGTTTGTTAATTTGTATTATAATTTTCTTAAGTGGTAGAATTCATCACCTCAATCATCTGGAACTCAAGTTTTCATTGTGAGAAAGAGAAAGTTTTTAAGCACCAATTCATTAGTATTTATAAACCTATATGTACTAAATATATATATATATATGTACTTATAGGTCTGTTTAGTTCATATATTCTTGAGTTTCCTTTAGAGAGTATCTGCTTCATCTAAATTGTCAAGTTTTATTTACGCAAAGCTGTATATAGTATTTTTTATTTTATCTATAGATTCTATAGTGATATCATCTCTCTCATTCTTGATATTTATACTTTGTGCTTTAGCTCTTCTTTTTCTTCATATGCCTGAAAGTGTCTCAGTTTTATTTGTCTGCTTCAATAACTAGCCTTTGGTTTTATTGATTTTCTTCATTGCTATTGTTGTCTCTATTTTATTGATTTTCACTTGGATTTTTATTACTTTTCTTCTTTTACCTACTTTGGGTTTAATTCACTCTCATTCTTCTAGATTTAAAGGTAGAAGTGGAGGTCACTGATTTGAGATATCTCTTCTTTTCTAATGATCACATCTGCCGGTACACACTTGACTTACATTCTGCCTTAGCTACATCCCACAAGTCTTGATATGTTGTGGTTTCACTTTCATTCCGTTCAAAATACTTTCTAATTTCTTTTGATTTCTTCATTGACCCATGGTTAGTCAAAGTGTGTTATATGGTTTCTAAGTATTCAAAGATTTTACAGAGATTGTTCTATTATTGATTTCTAATTTAATTAGATTGTGGTTAGGGAAAATAACATACCTTGAATGGCTTGCAGACTTTCAGGTTTATTGAGACTTGTTTGATGCTCTGAACTATGGCCTATCTTGGTGAGTATTCAATTTATGTTTGAAAATAATGCGTATCCTGTTGTTTGGGGGCAGAGTGCTCTATAAATGTTAGTTTGGTTGATGATGATATGCACATCTTCTATGCCCTTACTGCTTCCCTGCATATTCTATCAGGCAGGCTATCGAACTCTCAAAATATTATGGTGAAGTTTTCTGTTTATTACTGCAGTTCTGTCAGCTTTTACTTTGTGTATTTTGAAGTTCTGTTATTTGGTGCATAAATGTTTAGAATTTTTTTGTCCTCTTGATGAATTTCTCCTTTATCATTTTGAAATGATATTCTTTATTTTTTATATTATCCTTTGCTTTGTGTCTACTCTGACTAATGTTAATGAAGCTGACCATGTTTTCTTTTAATTAGTGTTAAGATGTTATATTTTTTCCATTCTTTCACTTTTAACTTATTGTGTGAGTATAATTTAAAGTGCATTTCTTACAGATAGCAGACTTCTTTTTAAATCGCTGTAGCAAGTTCTGTCTTTTAATAGAAGTACTTACATAATTAACATTTAATGTGGTTGCTGATAAAGTTGAGTGTAGATCTGTCTTTTCAGTGTTTACTTTTTATTTCTGTCATCTGTTCTTCTCTTTTTCCTCTTTTTCTGCCTCCTAGGATTATTTTTATTCCATTTTATCTCTTTTATTGACTTATGAACTATCAAATTGTTTTGTTATTTTAAGGGTTGTCTTAGGGTTTATAGTATTTTTACTTTGTTAGAATTTGCCTTCAAATAATAGTGTATAACTTCCATATAGTTTGAGAATTTTACTATAGTTCAGTTATACTAAAGTATGCTTCCATTTTTTCCCCTCCTGCAATTTATGCTATTATTGCCATAATTTTGTTTTTACATATGTGGAAAAGCCCACAATACATAGTTATAATTTTTTGCTTAGGTGGTGAGATTTCTTTAAAAGAGATGTAAATTTAAAAAAAAAAAAAACTAGTTTGCCCATGTAGTTACTATTTCTGGTGTTCTCCGTTCATCTGTATAGACCCCTCTTTTCCTCTGGTAGCACTTTCTTTGTACTGAAGGACTTCATTAGCATTTCTTACAGAGTAGGTCGTCTGTTGTATGTCTAAAACATGTATTCTTGAAATATATTCCCCCTGGATATAGATTTCCATGTATTTTTTTTCCTTTGAGTATTTTTAAATTATGTTTTTCAGTTCTGTTGAGATTTAATTGACCTAAAACATTGTATTAGTTTAGTGTACTTCATGGTATTTTGACATATGTATACTTCACGAAATGATTACCACGATAAGTTTACTTAACACCCGTCTCTTCATATAGTTAGCTTTCTGTCTTATAATGAGAACTTTCGAGATTGACTGTCAGCAACGTTCAGGCATACAATACAGCATTGCTAACCATGGCCAGCGTGCCGTGTGTTTCATCCCCAGAACTTACTTATAAGTGGAAGTTTACTTTTGACCCCCTTCACCCAGTTCACCTACTCTCCAGCTCCTATCTCTTGTCGACCACCAATCTGTTCTCTGTAGCTAGAGTTCATTTCTTTATTTTAGAGATCCACTATCTTCTGAACGTGTGTTTTTCCTGATAAGGAAATCCTTCCCTTTGTTTTTCCATGTATATGTGAGTCTTTCTGGTGTGCTTTTAAGCATGTCTCTTTATTACTGGTCTTGAGCAGCTTGATTATAAAGTGCGTCCTGATTTCATGTTCTTCTGTTTTTTCCACTTGAGCTTCACTGAACTTCTCAGATCCATGAACTATATAGTTTTCAAGAAATTGCAACTTTTCCAGCCCTCCTTTTGTTCAAATATTTCTCTGTCCCCCTTTTCTCTCTCCTTTGGAGGCTCCAGGTAGTCACATATTTGGCCAAGTGAAGTCATTCAATGGCTGCTCACTAATGTGTTTTCCCACTTCTTTTGAAATTCTTGCTTCTTGCTGTGTTTTACTTTGAACACAGTTCGCTCACTAATCTTTTCTTCTAAAATGTGTAATCAGCCATTAATCCCATACAGCCTCTCTCATCTCAGATATTATAATTTTAAATCTCTGTAAGTCCATTTGGGTCTTTTTTATATCTTTCAAATCTCTGCCTATGTTTTGAAACATACCAAATTCAGGGATAATAACTATTTTAATGTCCTTGTCTGCTAATCCTAACATCTGTATTATCTCTAGGTTGGTTTAAATTAGTTGATTTTTCTGTCTACAGACTGTGGTTACCTTATTCTTTGCATGGCTAGAAATCTCTAATTACCAAGATACCCATACCTTCTGAAATCCATCTTGTTCGGTACTAGAGACTTGCCTGCCTTTAACATTTTTGAGGTTTGTTCTGCAATGCAGTTAAGTTACTTGAAAGCAACAGTCCTTTTGAGTTTTGCCTTTTTGATGTGTTAGGCAGGTCTGAAACAATACCCGGCCTAAGGCTAATTATTTCATACTTTGAAGGTAAGGCTTTCCTTATTTCTCTTACCAGTGTGCCGTGAATTAGGAGTCTGGCTACTGGGAATGGCAGTACTCTTAGCTTTTAATCCTTTGGATAATGTTTTCACTCCTGGTCTTTGTTGTTGCTGCTGTTCTTCAGTCACTAAGTCATGTCTGACTCTTAGTGACCCCACAGACTGCAGCACGCCAGGTTCCCCTGTCCTCCACTGTCTCTTGGAGATTGCCCAGAATCACCTCCATTGAGTTAGTGATGCTATCTAACCATCTCATCCTCTTCTGCCCCCTTCTCCTCTTGCCTTCAATCTTTTCCAGGATCAAGATCTTTTCCAGTGAGTCGGCTCTTCACATCAGGTGGCCAAAATATTGGAGCTTTAGCTTCAGCCCTTCCAATGAGTATTCAGGGTTGATTTTGTTTAGAATTTAGGAGTTTCTTTTCTCTCGTGGACTGATCAGTACTCTGCTGGATACTCCAGGGACCCTCTGCAGATATCTGGGGTTCTCTCTCTGTAGCTCCTTCCTGTCCAGTCCTCTTTCCCGTGAATTCTAACTGGTTTGTCTCCCCTAGACTCTCAGCTTAAATCAGTTCAGGATGGCTACCATATTCTACCTGGCCTCCCTCTCCTTGTCCTGTAGTCTAGAAACTTTTTAGGGAAGTCAGCTGTTTCAGGCTGGAAAGTTACCATCTCGAGCCAGAAGCAGATCTCTGCTCTTCTAAGTTATATGTTTTATCCCTGATTTTTTTTTCTTCCTCCAAATGCCCTCCTGTATGCCCAGAGGAGACAGAACACCAGTTATGGTACATGAATGCAGTTGCTAAGCTGTGTCTGACTCTTTGTAACCGCATGGACTGCAGCGTGCCAGGCTTCCCTGTCCTTCACTATCTCCAGGAGTTTGCTCAAACTCCTGTCCATTGAGTCAGTGATGTCATCCAACCATCTCATCCTCTGTCACCCCCTTCTCCTCCTGCCCTCAGTCTTTCCCAGCATCGGGATCTTTTCCAGTCAGTTGGCTCTTTACATCAGGTGGCCAAAGTATTGGAGCTTTAGGCTTCATGTAGCCTAGTAAGTAAAGCTCAGATTCCTTGGCCGTATTTTTTAGGACTTATGTAAACCATTCTGCTTTTTCTAATTCTCTTCTTGATTTTCATTCCTACAGAACTCTCCTTTATAAGGTAGAATTCCGGTACTCCATCTCTTTCTCATAGCAGCTTGACTTTGGGACCTACCACTTCCTACAAAATTTTTATCCAATTTCCAGATTGAAAATAATCTCTTCTCTCTCCAGACTCCTATAAAAACTTGTATGTGCCTCTTTTCTTCAACCTGTCACCTTCTAATGTATATTAGCTTATGTAGACACACGTCTTACCTATTCTTTCTAAATCCCTTGAGGTTATCTGTCATCTGCAGATGCTTTTAGAAATAATACAATGTGCACACATTGAGGCAGTCTGGAAATGGCCATTCAGTACCCATTTATGGGGAATGAGGAATGAACACTGGGCTGATGAAATTCTAACCTAGTGATAAAGAATATCAGTAAAAGTAACTGGGGATGTTTAACGTTTACAGGACGCTACAGTCCACTCCTCACTGAGCTGATGTAGCCTCCTCTTTCTTCTCTGTCTGTCGGCCTGCCAACAAGAGATGCCCTTGTCCCTTTGAAATAAGGATTCTGAAGGCAGGGATTTTTATATCAATGTCTTTGTCTCCCTGTGACACAGTACTATACCTGGCTCAAGAAATAGCTGTTTAATCACAGCAGTAACTCCTAACAGGAGGTCCTCTTAAGAGAATTCTTTTTTTTTAATTTCCACAAAGCAGACTAGACCCTGGATGTGGTACAGAGAGCTTTTGTCATCTTCCAAAATCTGTCTGAAGTACTGAAAGCATTCGAGGAAGGAGAAGGCATAAAACTAGACTCTGACAGCCCAGTTCTTCTCTCTCTTTATAAATGATTCCCCTTACATGAGGTGCCTAGAGTAGTCAGATTCTGCGAGACCAAAAGTGGAGTTGGAGGTTGTCAGGAGCTGAGGGGAGGGTAAATGGGAAGTTGTTGTTTTGTAGGTGCAGACTTTCAGTTTGGGAGGATGAAAAAGTTCTGCAGGTGGATGGTGGGGATGGCTACACAGCAGTGTGACTGTGCTGAGTGCCTCGCCATACACTTAAAACTGGTTATAATGGTACAGTGTCCCAACCTCAAAGGAAAAAAATTTTTTGAAGTCTTGGGCATGTTTATGAAAAGATCATAAAGTGGAAGTGTTAGTCCCTCAGTTGTGTCAGACTCTTTGCGACCCCATGGACTGTATAACCCACCGGGCTCCTCTTTCCATGGAATTCCTCAGGCAAGAATACTGGAATGGGTTTCCATTCCCTGCTCCAGGGCATGTTCCTGAGCCAGGGATCAAACCAAGGTATCCCACATAGAATCCAGGTGGATTCTATACTGACAGTATGCCACAATCTCAAAGGGAGAAAAAAAAAAAAAGAATTTGAGGTTTTGGGTATATTTATAGACAGATCATAAGTGAAGTTTAAATTCCATTTCTGATAGCTGTGTGATGTTGGGCCAGCAGTATGCCCTCTCTGAATCTGTTTTCTCATCTGTAAATGGGGCCTAAGGTATTTAGAAGCACCAGGCCAGCCTGTAACATAGTGGGCACTCACAGACATCTGTCTTGTTCTTCCCTTTTCAGCGTTGTGATGAATGTCTTTTGACTCTGCAATTCCTGCCCTGGTCATGGGCTTGGAAGATGCAGGGGGCGAGACTTTGGGAGACGCACTGCTTGGTTTTGCTCACCTGTCTGCATGTCTATGAGAGGCCGAACCACAGCACAGAGACTGGGGTCTCAGGCGGTGTCTCTGGGCTCCAGGTGTCGCCGTGGACTCTGGTCCAAGACTCGCCACGGGAACAGCTTCTAAAGGGCAGTCTCAGGAAAGTGACCTGTCAGGGGACACACCATCTCAAGTCACTGAACATCTGGGGGAAATAAGAGCCCCTGCTGGGTACCCCTCTGCCTTTCTGGTTTCTCATTTCCGCATGCACTCCCCAGGTTGTAAACCCCCAAGCAGCCTCATTTTCAAAGCTTAGATCATTCCCAAGTCATCAGACTCAGCTTCTTTTGTAAATAAGAAGTAGTGAATGGTGGTTGTGTTAGTGTTCGGACGTCTGAGCAAAGCAGTTATCCAGAGTCTGAATATGGGGAAATAGATCTCCAGTAAGAGGGGAGGAGGACTGTTCCTCTTTTTTTTTCTGGTTTATAGTCTCCCGCCCTCCCCCTCACATGCAAGTGTCTTGACTCTCGTGTGTCTTCAGTCTCTCACAGAATCGACAGTCCAGGAATTTTCTGGGGGAGGGTGGAGTCAGTGTCACTTGATTGGTGGCAGTTTGCCCGAAAGAGCCAGTTAGTGGTGAGGGATTGCCGTCTGCTCCACTCCGGCCGCACAAGCCTTTGTACAAGCTCGTCCATCCCCTGTAAGCAGCAGCTGTCCCAGACGTACAGCTGTGCGCCCCCCGGGCTGTGATCTTGTCAAACTCACTTGCACGAACTAGGGCACTGATGATGATTTACGTGGGGCTCCAGCTCATCCCCAGATGCCCAGCTCCAAACACGGAGGAAGAGCCACCCCCCGAATGAGGACCCCTTTGTCCAGGCAGGGTTGGAGGCGAGAGAGCACACTGCAGTTGGTTAGAAGCCCGGCCGGCTGCTAGGTTACTCTGGCAGTGGTATAGGGTCCCAGCTGGTGTTGCCGAGGAGCCGGGGGCAGAACGTATTTGTCCCACAGTCCTGCCTCCCCTGCTGCCAGGGCCCTGACTGTTGGAGGGGAGGCTGTGTCACCGCGGACACCCACAAACTAGATCTGGGGGAAGCTGGGATTCCATGGAACCAGTCAGTCTGCTCTTGAACCTCACAGCACCCACTTGACAGACTCCTATAACCCTGACAAGCGAGCCCTGCTATTTTGGAAAGGTGTCAGGGACTCTGAGTTCTGATCAAGACTCAGACTGAGTCTCCTGTGTGGCCTGGAGTAAGTCGCCTGCCTTCTCAGTGCCCGTTTCACAAAGTTGGTAGGAGGTTCAAAGGAGATGCAGTGATTTGCGTGTGCATGCGTGCACGTGCACACGTGCCTGTTAGAATCACCTGGAGAGACTAAGAAGCTGACGCACCAACGCCTACCCTCCACCCCCAGGGATGCAGACTTCATTCCTCTCCATAAGGGCCCGGGCAGCAACTAAAGGTGCTCAGGGATTGGCAGGTGCCCCGAAGTGCAGAGGACCAGGTTAGATGGGACAAGGGTACTTTGAGAAAAGGAAAGGCACTCCATTAACTTACTTGGTGGTGGTGGTGGTGTTATTCAGTCCCTAAGTCATGTCTGACTCCGTGCGATCCCATGAACTGCGGCACGCCAGGCTTCCCTGTCCTTCACTATCTCCCTGAGTTTGCTCAAACTCACATCCAGTGAGTGAGGGATGCCATCCAACCATCTCATCCTCTGTTGCCCCCTTCTCCTGCCTTCAGTCTTTCCCAGCATCAGGGTCTTTTCTAATGAGTCAGCTCTTCACATCAGGTGGCCAAAAT
The DNA here is from genome assembly GCF_001704415.2 of Capra hircus. Taxonomy (NCBI): domain Eukaryota; kingdom Metazoa; phylum Chordata; class Mammalia; order Artiodactyla; family Bovidae; genus Capra; species Capra hircus. The sequence goes on from NC_030820.1 coordinate 15,356,865, forward strand.
ATTGGAGCGTCAGCATCAGTCCTTCCAGTGAATATTCAGGGTTGATTTCCTTTAGGATTGACTGGTTTGATCTCCTTGCACTCCAAGGGATTCTCAAGAGTCTTTTCCAGCACCACAGTCCTTCAGCTCTCAGCCTTCTTTATAGTCCAGCTCTCACATCCATATATGACTGCTGGGAAAATCATAACTTTGACTATACGGAACTTTTGTCGGCAAAGTGATGTCTCTGCTTTTTAATATGCTGTCTAGGTTTCTTACAGCAAACCTGTTTGGTGTTACTGTTACATTTTCTGCTTGTTTTGGTGATGACTGAGGAGTTTAACCCAATTGATATAATGCCATTATAATCATTCATGACCTGGCTTGGTTTTGTTTTTCTTAATATTCCTTCCAGCACACAGTGCAGGCCATTTTCAAGTGAGGATTAGGTAATTCGCTGCCTGAAACGCAAACACCCCCAGTGTTGAACATCTCACCAGTCTTGCAGTGACTTTTCATAGAACGTCATGACAGCCCTTCCCTAGGCATGGCTTTACTGTGAACCGGGAAAAACCACGCTGCCTGTCCAGGCTTGGGACTCCAGGAAGTTGCTTCCTGGTTGGAAACTGCTGGGGGATCTTCAGTGAGACAGATGCCAAACAGGAGGGTAAGAGAGAAAATGATTTTGATGGATAAGGTAGTTAATTTCAGCCTAGAAACCTTACAAGGAAGGGTCTGCAGGAAATCAGAGGTTTATGTGAATCTGAAAAGAAAAACTGAAGAGTTTCACAGTGACAAGATAAGTGCCATAATTGTATTTAAATGAGCTCAGTAGAAAATTTCACCACAAACTGCATTAACTAAAGAAGGTTTTCCACAATGGGGTATAATTGAGTTAACATTAAAGTTAGTGCAGCCTCCAGCAGAGCATTCCGATTGGTTCCACCCAAGGATTGGGACGGGTGTGTGGATCAAACCCATCTAAGGGGGTGGATTTTCATCAGAAGACGTAACACCTAACGAGGGTCTAATACAGTTTGTGCTATGAGGGGGGAAAATGCAGATTTAACAGAATATGAGCTTTTAAGGCACTGTTTGATATCATGTGTGTTTGCATCACTTTGTTGATGGAATCGCTTTTCCAAGAAACGCTATCATACGTGTGCTTCTATGGGGCTTCACGTTTACAGAGTTGTAAACTATTAATTCCTAGTATGATCCTGGGAAGAGGCTGTGAGACGTCTAGTCACCCTTATTTTGCAGATGAGAAAACTGAGATTTACTGTGGAAATAAGGGTCACATATCTGGAAATTGGACATGAACTTGGGCAAACTTGGGGAGATGGTGAGGGACAGGGAGGCCAGGCGTGCTGCAGTCCATGGGGTCAAACTGGGCAGCTGAACAACAACAGGCTGGAAGTTAGGTCCTCCGTGCATTGGACTCATCTTAAGACTCGTTTTTGTGATTTTTCTTCCTTATAAATGTTCCTGTGGTTTTACTTTGTACTTTAAAAAATTAAGATTTTTAAGTCAAGTTTTCATTTTGAAGTAAAAGAATGAGGAAATTGAAAAATTTTGAGAAAGAAAAGCAGCCTTCCTTTGCCCGGTAACCAAAATATATCTACCTTTGCCTTCATCTGGCCCTTGAGAATCATCAAAGTCCTTTTTCTGCAAAGGGTTTCCTGCAGCATTCAGGGTTTAAGTAACTGATTGTAGACAGGTCGGAAGAAAAGGAAAGCAGGCTGCATTAAATGCCTGGATCCTTGATATAAACTCTTCCTAACCCTGCCCCCCCCCCCTTTCTGTAGTTATTAGCAAAGGTCAGTGACACTGAATTTTAATTCTCATCGAGTCAGATAGCAATGTCTGAACCCAGAAGAAAGTGGCATTGATTGCAGAAACCCATACGTATTATTTCTGGGCTTACCAGGTGGCTCAGATGGTAAAGAATCTGCCTGCAATGCAGGAGACCCAGGTTTGATCTCTGGGTTGGAAGATGCCCTGGAGGAGGGAATGGCAAAGTCCAGTATCCTTTCCTGGAGAATTCCAAGGACAGAGGAGCCTGGCAGGCTACAGTCCATGGGGTCGCAAAGTCGGACACAACTAAGCGACTAACACTTTTACTTCCTTTCGTGGGTATTCTTTACCGCAAAGGAGTTCAACCCAGTTTTTATTTGCTGTCTGTTTCACACCAAACAATACAGGATCGTTTTTTATGGTGCATTGCTTTTATGGTGCCATGGCTCTTAGCTGGATGAGCTGTAGTCTCAGGAAGGAATGGGGGTGAGCTTTGATCCTGGTGGTCTCTGCCCTGAGCTGTGATTTTCAGTGGGTCACTTTTAGGCCTGCTGTTTCCTTCGTCTCATCCGGGTTTAACAGTGACATCAGTGCCTTCCCCTGCACGGTTCGAAAGGAGCTTTTGAAGTGTCCTTTTGGAAGCCATGGAAATGTATGATATTTATTGTCAGTGTTCCACTCTGAACTTAAAATCACCTCCTATCACACCCCTAGGTGTGATAATATTTCTCTTTCTATCACAACCAAGTAATGTCACACTTGGCACTTTTACTGTCCTTTTCCTCGAATATCCCCAAAGTGCTCTCTGAGAGTGTTAACTGCTCTTTGCCACTTTGTTTCTGCACCTGAGAGGGCAGGAGCACACCAGGCACCAGGAGATTTAGTGTGCAGTCAATAGGTGGTTCTGAACAGCAGCCAGTAAAATTCAGCATCTCCTGACCCCTGCTTCTGTGCTTTCCCTGCACTGGGTCACAAGGCCTGATAGCCTTGCTTTTTATCCCTTCCTCTTTCGTAATCATCAGACTTGGTTCTGCCCCCGCCACACCCATGCAGGCCAACAGCAGAGCTTACGAAAGCAGTGTCACCAAAGAGAATAGGATGGGAGCTAAATCATGTTTGAGGTTTTGGCTGGCATCAGATCGGAATTAGGACACAAATTAATTCACCATTACCTCAATACTGCAAACTAGGCTCTGTTGGTAGGCCTTGGCCTCACAACTCTGCATTTACTCAGAAAGAGGAGAAAAAAGGAGCCGTGATCTCTAAGACGATAAACAGCCTGTTTCCAGTCTGGTAATATTTTATATAAGCTGGCACCGGTACCTGTATCATTTATCTTCCAAACCTTCATTTCACATTGCCTGCGACTTGAGGCCAGAAACAGTATGCCCGTGCCAAAGGGTGGGTGGAAAAATAGCCTTGTTATTAACCTGCATTGAAAACATAATGGCTCTTTGGACATCTTCATTCACAGACGTAGTCCGCACCTGTTAATGCTCTTCCTTCTCCGTGGCAGGTCAGTCTTCATGTAAACCTGCTCTGTCCACATCTGTGGGGCACCCGAACCTTGGGGAAGAAATTAGCCCCTCGAAAATGGCTTTATCCTTCCCGTTTTCATATGGTTCGAATCTGTGAGTGGGCTGTTTCTCAGGGTCAGCAGCATGTGACCGTAAACACCCAGAAAGATGTCATCTAGAGTGATTTGGACCTGTTACCCCAGAGCAAACCTGGGAAGCCCATGATTGTGGTTGGCTCCTTGTAGAGCAGGGGTCCCCAACCTCTGGAATCTAATGCCGGATGACCTGAGGTGGAGCTGATGTAATAATAATAGAAATAAAGTGCACCATAAAGGTAATGCGCTTGCATCATCCCAAACCATCCCCCCCCAACCCCCAGTCGGTAGAAACATTGTCTTCCGCGAAACTGGTCCCTCATGCCAGAAAGGCCAGGGACCACTGTGTAGGCAACAAGAAAGGATGGAAAGCAGTTTCCCAGGACCTGCCCAGCCTCTGCAGCCTCCAGTCCAGGCTTACAAACCAGCAGGTTGACACCCTATCTGATAACAACTTCCATCTGTAGAGGCCCCGTTTCCAAGTCATCACCGCATTTATCCCCCATCAGTACCCTGTGAGCGCACATGTTGGCCATAGCGTCCGGGTGTTACACCGAATGGGACTCTGGTCGAAGGCGGTCAGGGACTTGCCCAGATGGGAGACTGGGGACCAAGGCCACCACCTTGGACTCAGGCCAGTGCTCCTTCTTTCCCACCAGGTGGACAGCTTCATCCTGGCGCCTCCCGTCACCACGTGGGACACCTCCTTTCTCCACGAAGGAGTCAAAAAGGCTCTGTGGTTTCAGAGGCATCCGTTGTCATCTCGAGTTCTAGTTCCCATGAAAAGAACAGTGGGTAGCAAAGCGTCCCTTATCAAATGTCACAGGGGAAAAAAAGAAACACAGCTCACTCTCTGTGCTCTCCAGTACCCAGCTCAGGGTCCAGGTTGCACGATACCTCCAAGGAAGGCAGTATAGCATTTAGCGGCTGCCTCTCAGAGAGCCACTTTGCTTTTAAACAATGCGTGGTGGAAGACACACAGACTGGCCTTTGGACCAGCATGCTCAATGCACTGAATGGAAGCTCACTTCTCTTTGACTGACATGGACAATGGCAGGGTAGGGTGGGGGCAATTCTTAACACTTTTATTCCCAAGCGGGTATCTGATATTTCGGAGCATGTGGACAAAATCTGTTCCTGCCTGCTTTATGGGTAGATATTTACTGCTGATTTTAATTCACATCTTTACGAGGATGATTCTGTATCTTTTTTTGATGTTGACAGTTTTATTAAGGCTATTTCTTTGGATTTGGTGGTTGTTACTCCTTTAAAAATGTATTGTTGTGGCAGCTTTGAGGCAGTTGCAAAATACTTTTTTTTTTTTAATACACAAGCTGGATTAAAATGTACAGTAACTGTCACCTGGTAACCAGACCCCATAGAACTGTGTCAACATTCACCAGTGATTTATGGCTTTAAATTGGAATCAGCTGATGTTTGGTTCCACAGTTTTGAACTCTGCAGGGTTAATCTGGAGCCTGCTGGTACACATGAAATAGTTGTTTTATCTGCTGTTCTAAGACTGATGAAATGTTTAAAAGATGGCTATGTAATCAGTCAGTTATCTCCCAGTGTTACAGCTTATTCCGCTTGGCAGTATACAGTCTCCAAAATAATTATTCTGCTGTAGTTAAAACGTGGGAGCCAAATGCAGCCCCTGATATAAAACTGCATTCAGCAAGCCCTTTCGCAAACTGAATAGTTCTATTTTGTTATCTTCTTCGAGGGAGAACATGGGTTGTGATGGTCAGACCTCCTGGGAGCCTGACAGCTTAGGGCAAGGCCTGGGAGTAGGAACACTTAATCTATTGTCAGTGGCTCTTTCTACCTTTGACCTTTTGTTTTTAGATGAACTTGATTAGACTTTAATTCGCTCATCTGGATGTAGGTAGGCCCCTTGGAAATAAGGTTACTGATTCTTAGAGTTTTCTTTTGTCCTGAAAGTAATCAGAAGATACTTAAAATTAAGGGGATTTGAAAAAAAAAAAAAAAAATTCCAGACCAGTATCCACTTCTTAGCATTCTCCTTTCATCGCCATCTATTGAAAAAGACCTGAAAGGGAGAGGTCATTTGGTCAGCTTCAGACCTCGCGTTTTCTGCAAAGCTCATCTGAAGAAAAAGCGTCCTAGTTTTCCGCACCCCTTCCATAAACTGTAGTCTCCAGGGATAATTGCTCATTATAAAGATGTTTTTAAAAGAAATCCATAGACATTTTATTGATGTTTCAAAGAAGACCCAAGACTGAGAATAAAATCTTGTGTATAAAGGTCTGCTGATGAAATTACACAACCTGTCTGGAACCGAAAGTAGAATGTACGTTTTTCAGTTTGTGGGGAAAAAAGGATACAATGAGTTAATTGTATTTGAGGGCACGTCTCATCTTGTGGCCCAAAACGTTCCTCTGTTGGCTGAGGAGGAATGCCTCATGGAGAGGGATTTGTTGTGGTGGGTGTAGTGTGATGTACGGTCATGGGTTTGCTTTTCGTAGGTGAAAAGTAATCAAAGAAGAAATTTTAGTTTTCTTTGAACCCCAGAATATACTCTCTGGCCCCAGCCTCTTCAACTGGGGACAGGGAGAAGCTGCTTGGCTAAGACAGCAGTGCGAGATGCTTCCTGTTTGTTTCTGTGATGATTTACGCTTCCTGACTCCGTTGCTCATCGCCTGTTAGCCTCTCCTCTCCCTCTTGAAGATACAGTAAGTCACTCCCACGCAGACTCCGGTCCCTCCAGCCAAACACTATCATCATTGCTTCAACTCAGCCCCACAGTTCATTACCCCCAGTTAGACACATCAGAAGCAGGTGTCAAGGAGAACGCCCCGCTTCCAGTGCAGGGGGCCACAGGTTCAATCCCCGGTCAGGGAACTGAGAGTCCACATGCCACATCATGCGGCCAGAAATTTTTTTAAGATAGAAAGGAGCAGGTGACAGGCTTGTGAGCAGAACCAGCCTATATATTACTGTACCGTCTAGAGTCTGCATTGGACAGATCGGACCTGGAGAGAGGGTTGGTGATCCCTGCTCCCCTCCTCTCCTGAGTACGTCTTCTCTTAAAACATATCTAATTACACAGAGTCCATCTCTGATCACAGTTAAGAGCAGGCCCTCTGGACTCCACTCAGCTTGCCTGTTGTTGTTGTTATTCAGATACTGAGTTGTATTCAACTCTTTGCAACCCCATGAACTGTAGAACACCAGGCCCCCTTGTTCTCCACTATCTCCCGGCATTTGCTCAGATTCATGTCCATTGATTCGGTGACGATATGTAACCATTTCTTCCTCTATTGCCCCCTTCTCATTTTGCCCTTATTCTTTCCCAGCATCAGGGTCTTTTCCAGTGAGTCAGCCCTTCACATCAGGTGGCCAGAGTATTGGAGCTTTAGCATCAGTCCTCCCAATGAATATTCAGGGTTGATTTCCTTTAGGATTGACTGATTTGACCTCCTTGCTGTCCACGGGACTCTCAAGAGTCTTCTCCAGCACCACAGTCTGAAAGCATCAATTCTTCAGCTCTCAGCCTTCCTTATGGTCCAGCTCTCACAATCGTACATGACTACTGGAAAAACCATAGCTTGTCTGTTAGGGGAAGAAGCCATCAATAATTGAAAAGCTGATGACAGGCAAGAAGTTAGCCTTGATAGGGGATTCAGAATTTTTTTTAACTCTCTCTACACTCTATGCATGGCTTCCCTGAAGCAGTTCTGAGGAAGGCATAGAACAAGGGATTTGATGAACTCTGGTGAGGTAAAGCCAGAATCCTCAGGCCCTGGGTAACCCAGATGCATCCTGATTGGATGGCCTGCATTTCCCACCTGGGAGCATTCCAACGCAGTCAGCACCCAGAGGTACGCTGGCATAAATGTCTGGAAACTGGGTCATGAAAGGTACATTCTAGAAAATGTCATTTAGGGCAGGTCTTCCAGGAACATATTTTGAGGGGCCTTCGAGGTTTCTCGCTATGGTGGGAGACAATGAATGATGTTCGAATAACATCAATACTTTCCAGCTGTCACCTTGGCAGTCCTATGAGAGTTTTAAGGGAGCACGCGAACCCTTTAGGGCCACCCTAGAAGTTTTGCAAATAGTTAGCAAGAGCCAGGTAGCCTATCTGATTTCCATGCTGCCTGCAAACTGTTTGGTAGTCACGTTCACATGGAGGTGTATCTCTCATAGTCAGCGTCACCCTCACCTGCGTTCCAAGTGTTAATGTTTCTTTGTTCCTGTATCACAATGTTAAGACTTAGGCATCAAAGCATCTTCTTAGGCAGAGACACTTGGTATTCTATATCCTGGTTTAGATTTATATGAACTCTCAACCAACGGGGATAAAAAGGTGATTTTATTAAATTTTTTAAATACCCATTCCCTAGATTTTCATAACCTATACCTTGATACCATATATTCAGTTTTACTTGGGCATGCACTTATTTTCATGGGTGTTTTGGAGGCATTTAAGTAATTGCAGATCTCCCTAGGCACTGAAAGGACTTGGAGACACTGCTTGCCCTCCTGTAACTTCACACAGGAAAACGGTTACAGGAGGTTGTCTTTTTCTTCTGCCAACTTAGTCCAGACTCCTCGAGACCTTTCCAGGTCAGATTTCTTGTACCCACCTGCACAGCGGGCCCTTTCCGGGCCCCAGACCCACTTGAGATGCTAATAGGTTCAAGAAGCAGTTGAGGAAGGGTGCATGCTAAGTTGCTTTAGTAGTGTCTGACTGTTTGTGACCCCATGGACTGTAGCCCTCCAGGCTCCTCAGTCCGTGGAATTCTCCAGGCCAGAATACTGGAGCGGGTTGCCACACCCTCCTCCAGGGAAGCGTCCCAACCCAGGGATGGAACCCATGTCTCTTGTGTCTCCTGCGTTGGCAGATGGTTCTTTACCACTAGCGCCACCTAAGTGGGAGAATAGGGCACAGACCTGAGTTGTTGGGTCAGTGCTTTGAACGGCAGTAACAAAAAGAAGAAAGAGAAAAGATGGAAAGAGAAGACCAAAAAAAAAAAAAAAAACAAACTTGTATTTATGAACTAAACCTCACCATAGAAGCAGATGAACTTAGAAATTGTTTACTGATGTGGGTTGAAATGTAGATAGACTTGTTTATCAAGAGTTACATCCTCCGCTCAGTCGAGTCAATTTTAGTAAGTGATTTAAATTTAAAAAAAAAGAAGGTAGTCTCACCACAAAACTATTAGTTATGAGTTTAAATGCATCATTCACTGTGTCTACCTGATTCTTCTATAGCCATCCACCAACTTCTCATTTTCTGGAACCAGATTCTAAACTCATTGTCTCTAAACAGTGAGATGTTGCCTCATTTCAGCCCTTCTGGTGTATCTTTAACACAGCCGCTTTGGTCAGGACCTCGAAAATGCGTGAAAGGTGTAGGACAAAGAGCACTAACGTGATTGTCCACAAGTCAGTTACCTTTCTACACACGTGTTTTTCTACCATTAGATGTTGTAGTCACCAGAAGAGGCGGAACTGCTATAATAGGCCTGAAAAGGTATTAGGACTTCAGACACGGCAGCAGTTTTCTTTCCTGCTCATGTCAGGAATCCTTCCTGGGAGTTCTGGGTTGCTGGTGACACAGGGAACCAGCGTTCTTCACTTTGTGCCCTGGCCTTTGCCTTGGTTTGCTGTTGCTGCTGCTGCTGTTGAAAAATCAGGTAAATAAAGTGATGGTGCCTCTAAACTTGTAACTAAGTTTTGTGGTGAGAATACCCTCTTTATTTTTTATTTTTTTTGGCCATGTGCCTCCATCCAGAAGTAAAGGAAGGAACATGTGGAAGACCTCCATCTGCTCTGTTAAAAGCCCTGCAGCAGCAGTAACTCTCCACTCACATCCCTTTAGACTCTGCGCTTTGTCACGAGGCAAGAGGCCAGCCCATGTGGGCTCGCCATGCCCTCCGGTGCAGTCCTGTCCCCATGGGAGGAGAGGATGGACTTGGGTGGCACCTGCTGAGCTCTGTCATAGGCAGTGTTTCCCAAGCTTCCTAGAGGGTAAGAATCACTGGGGACACTTTACAGCTGACCAGGCCTTGGTCCTGAAAAAACTGATCCCAGGACCTGGGTTAGTCCCAAGGAGTTTATAAGCAAGTGATTATTATCTTCAGGAAGGCTTGAGAAACACTGTCTTAAGATGTAAATGGATAGTGGGAAAGGTACTTTGAACATTTGTTGCAGTCTTTTTCTTTTTAAGATTTTTTTTGGAAGTGGACTATTTTAAAAGCCTTTAATTGAACTTGTTACAATATAGTTTCTGGCTTTTATGTTCTGGTTTTTTGGCCTTGAGGCACTTGGGATCTTAAGCTACGCAGTTAAGTTCAGTCACTCAGTCGTGTCCGACTCTTTGCAACCCCGTGAATCACAGCACTCCAGGCCTCCCTGTCCATCACCAGCTCCCAGAGTTCACCCAAACTCACGTCCATCGAGTCAGGGATGCCATCCAGCCATCTCATCCTCTGTCGTCCCCTTCTCCTCCTGCCCCCAATCCCTCCCAGCATCATAGTCTTTTCCAGTGAGTCAGCTCTTCACATGAGGTGGCCAAAGTACTGGAGTTTCAGCCTCAGCATCAGTGATCAAACCCACACCACCACCGCCGCCCCCCCCCCCCGCCCCGCCCGCATTGGAAGTCAGAGTCTTAACGCTGGACCACCAGGGAAGTCCCTGTTGCCGTCTTAGGCTGAGAATGCTACGTTATGTGAAAGTGTTAGTTGCTCAGTCATGTCCCACTCTTTGAGACCCCATGGCTCCCCTGTAGCCCACCAGGCTCCTCTGTCCATGGAATTCTCCAGGCAGGAATACTGGAGGTGGGTAGCCATGCCCTTTTCCAGGGGATCTTCCCAATCCAGGGATCGAGCCCAGGGCTCCCTCACTGCAGCAGATTCTTAACCGTTTGAGCTGCCCAGGAGTGGTGCTGAACCCAGCCCCTGGCCCCCTGGTCTAAATGTCTTTAGTCTTCAGGTTTAGCTTCAGGCCTTGCTGTGTAGACTAGATTATACAGTAACTCTTCCATGTACTACTTAAATACCTGTCCAAACCCGAAGTTTTCTTTGAATTAGCCGACTGCTTCCCTTAGTTGGGAGAAGGAAATGGCAACCCACTCCAGTATTCTTGCCTGGCGAATTCCATGGACAGAGGAGCCTGATGGGCTACACAGTCCATGGGGTCACAAGGAGTCAGACATGACTGAGTGACTAACTCTCCCTTAGTTGATCAGGTTCACCAGTCATTTTGACACAGTTATTCTATGATTTATATAGATACTTGGAATATATCCATTTATGACAGGTCTTTAACACATCATTCAGTGTATAAGATTGACAAGGAAAGAACTCCTAGGATTTCGCCCCTCTTGTGATAATGTTGAATCCTTTAGAAACCTGCCATCATGGAAATTAAAAGGATAAATATATTTGGCAGGTAGTGGTTGAATTATTAATCAGTGACCTCAGTCCAGAAATGAAGGCTGGAAAGCTGCTCCACTCGGCCTTCTGAATGTTCCAGAAGAATGACATAGTTGTGGGGAGTTCCACTGGGTACTTTCCACGGTGCATTTGAACCCTAGACTGCCTTCTTCACTCTCCCCAGCAATGATGTGGATCCTGTCCTTTTCGACAAGTTGAAACCAACTTTAAGGTTAGCCTAAGACAGTTGTATCCAGGAAGGTAGCTTGTCTTTTCAAATTGTCGTGCTGGAGAAGATTCTTGAGAGTATCTCGGACTACAGGGAGATCAAACCAGTCCATCCTAAAGGAGATCAGCCCTGAATATTCACTGGAAGGATTGATGCTGAAGCTCCAATACTTTGGCCACCGATACGAACAGCCAGCCCGTTGGAAAAGACCCTGATGCTGGGAAAAATCGAGGGCAAGAGGAGAAGGAAGCAACAGAGGATGAGATGTTAGATAGCGTCACCGATTCAATGGACATGAATTTGAGCAAACTCCACGAGGTAGTTTGTCCTCCTAGGACAGAGGAGTCTGGCGTGCCATAGTCCATGGAGTCGCAGAGAGTCAGACAAACTTAGCAACTGAATGACAACAACAACTTGTCCTCTCACTAACATAGAAAGTATTCCAGGACAATAATGAAAAGATATTTGTGACAGCCACTGTTTTAGATCGCTTGAGTTACTGATCTGGTCATGATACGGTAAAATTGGGAACTGACTGTGAGACCCTTAGTGGTGGAAGAACGTCTCTTGTAACTCCAAAGCAGTGTTGTTATCATCTGTTATCTGCACGATTAGGGAGCAAAGGCTTCTCTGTACAGCGATCTTTGATGCCTAGAGCCTTTTAGCTCCTTGCAGACAGTTTCACAACCTGCTTTTCTTCCCACCCCCATCTTAAATATCATTTGGGTTTGTTTGAAATCCAGACGAGCAGAAGCCCTTCCATTCAAAAGGGGCTAAAGACTTGGAAATCCATCTTCATCTAGTCATTGGAGGCTGGAATGAGAGCCTGTGGGGCATTATTTCCTTTCTTCTTTTTCTGAAGGTTGAACAGAATAAGTATCATTGGGCAGTGATGGAGAAAAATGAAAGTTCTTAGATCAAATATTGCTTCGGCATCCGTGCAGCATGGGGAAGGCAAGTAGATGGCGTGTTATTCTTGAGTGAAGCCCGGTGGCTGCTAATGAGTGTGCAGTATGTAGAGTTTTCCATAATCTTGAAATCAAGGCAATATTTCACCTTCCCTCTGAGGTTTTCTAGGGAGAGATTCTCTGGCAAAGAAGATGAATCTTCTCTCTACCTGCTCAAGAATGAGCAGTTAACTCTGTAGCTAAATATTAAACACATCAAGTCCAGGGGAGCGTGTATTATATTTTTCTTGTATCCATCATCAGTTATACTTATTTAATTTCCTGACAAATGGAAAGCCATGCTCAGTATTTATCTAGGTTGAGATTTAGAGCAATGAGGAAGCATGATGGTCTTTTTTTCTTTTCATAACACTTTTATTGAAGTAGAGTTGATTTACAGTGTTGTGTTAGTTTCAGATATATAGCAAAGTGATTCAGTTACACACACACACACGCTTTCAGATGCTTTTTCCGTTACAGGCTACTGCAAGATACTGAGTGTGGCTCCCTGTGCTATACAGTAGGTCCTTGTTGCTCATCTGTGTTGTATATAATAGTGAGTATCTGCTAGTCCCAAACTCCTACTTTATTCCTCTTCCCCACCTTTCCCCTTGGGTAACCATCCTTTCTATGTCTGTGAGTCTGTTTCGTACCTAAGTTCATTTGTATCATATTTTAGAGCCCACATTTAAGTAATATATGCATTTGTCTTTGTCTGACTTACTTCGCTTGGTGTGATCATCTCTAGGTCTTTGTCAAGAGTGAGATTGGGGTTCAGGCTTTGCCGATCCAAATACTTTCTCTCTGTGCCTCGGTTTCTTTCGCCAGTCCCTGGGCTGGCAGTCAGGACTTAGATGATTCCTAAGGCCCCTTTCCACACTCCAGTCCAGGATTTAAACTGGATCACAGTCAGATCTGGACCAACCCTTGTCAAAATTACAACGCAAGTGAAGTTTCTTTCCCCTGGTCACTGTGTATTTTCCATGACACTAATTTGTGCCCCAGCCACAGCATTCTCACTGCATAAACTCGTATCAAAGCTTGTAGCCAGAGACTGATTTACACTCCAGTGTGAATCACTGGAAAAATAGATCATAGTCTTGTTTATTCTAAGGGAACTTTGTTTGATTACAGATCTGAGCTTCAGGTCATAAGGATGAAGCTTGAGGGAGAAGGGGCAGAGTTGGGAGAGAGCCTGGTGGAGAAGGATACTTCAGGTTTGTCTGCGGCAGCCCGATTTTCATCTGTTGTCCCAGAATAATAACTGATAGTCCCCCTTCCACTTCCCGAAGTGTCCCCACTGGGATGATGAATTCTTGGTCACTCTAGGTGTGGAAGAAGCCCTCACGGTTCCCCTGGAATGATACCAGAAAGTAGAAGGAAGAAAGCAAGCTGAGGCTGTTCCTTTGTGTTTGCTGCGTGCCCAGTTTGGAGCTTAATATTGAGTATTCATGCTAAACGAACCCAGTGAAATCTGTTTCACCTGACCATCAAACCTATCTTAGGTCGGAAACCTGCAGGTATACGACAAGTATACAGGGTCATTTGTCAGAAAATGGACTCAGGAGTACTGCATAGCCTGTATCAGAAAGACTCCTGGCAGATGACGTCTGGCTGTGGGGCGAGCAGATGGGGAGAGGCCCTAAGGACAGTCCATCAGTATTTCAGAAGCACCCACGAGCCCAACTTCCTGCTGAGCCTTGTGAAGGGGACCAGGGAGCCTTCAGACGTGCCTCCCTGCCCTTCAAGACTGTCCTTAGACGGCAGATAATGAAGTAATAGCTGAACGACTGAAGAAGACAGTGGGTCATCCAGCAAGCAGTGCTTTTTTTTTTTTTTTCCTTGTGTTTTATCATTTTGTGATGGTGACTCTCAAAATGAAATCCCGCCCCTGGGAACCCCTTTTCCCAGGGGGTACCTGATGTACCTGCGGTCCTCCTGACACGCTCCCCCTCTCTGCGCTCCTGACCGTGATGTTTGGAACCCCACCTCTTCATGCAGAGCCCAGGGTCTCTGCTCCTCCTCTTCTTCTTCTTCTTTCCCCTCCCTTGTTGTCGTAAAATACGGAGAAAGGGCAGGTCTGTGCTTTGGCTCCTCTTTCAGGAAGGAAACCCAGGTGTCCTCATTAGACAGCCACAGGGCTCTTTTCTAAAAGCTCACTGTCTTAGGGAATTTTTTCCTCTTGGGGGAGTGCCGCCAACCGTAGAGTTGGGGGAAATTCTGTGGTACCCTGTATAGGAAAAGTCCTCAAGATGATTCTATTAATATGGATCGACTGCTCAGAAGCCATGTAAATAGACGTCCAGGTTCCTCGCGGGCCATGCAAATGGGTGCACTTGGCCAGTTCCGAGTAATTACTCCAGAAAGCAAGACAACAAAATCAATTCCAAACCTTATTACAGGGCGTGGGGTCATCACTTACCAAAGAGGCTGGCTTGTCCCCCTTCTGTCCGGAGGCTGGTGGAGAGCCACGTGTTGGCATGGCTGGCGTGGGAATGCCGCCTTTCTGCGCCTCAGGGTTGGGGGGCGCATATTAAATTATCAGGGTAATGCTGAGTGTCCCTCATCTGCCTCAGGGGAAACCTGCACAGGGTCCGTGTGGGCCAGGGGCTCTATGGAAGAACGTGACCAGTTTACAGTGGGCAGTAATCCCTGATATTTATTTAACCACGTCAGTTGTATATGCCAGGACCTGTGTTATAGATACATTTTCATAAATTACCTTTTTTAATATAATAACCCTGGGACAGAGCTGCTGTTACTCAGGCCATTTTATAAGTAAAGAAAAGAGGCTTAGAGAAATGTGTCCAACCCCGAGTCTGTCTGAAGCGCTGGTAAAGGATGATTTTGTTGTTCAGTGAAGCTTTATGAGCAGAGCGAAGGGGAGTATCCACAGCCACTTTGGAACCTGAGTAGTCTCTGCCCTGAGAACTCTGGGATCACGGCTGCTTGCCTGTTATTGCTAGAACATCAATTTATACAGTTGGCTACAAAAGTGCATTGCTTATATGATTTCCACTGCCCCAGGCAATTCATAAAAATGTCTCCCTCCCTGATCTGCATGTGCATGAAAGATGCCTTCGTTATTGTGGGAGTGGGCTAAGCAGTTACAGTGACCATAAATATCAGCTCTCCAGAGCCATCTGCCACAGGAAGAAAGTCTGAAATAAGGTCAGATCTTTCCTTGAGCCAGCATGACCCCCAAAGACTAGAATGAGGAAGTCAACATGACTCTCCTCACCCCTCCATAACAGAAAAAATACCTTGCTTCTCCTCTGAATTGAAAAGCTCTTCTAAGAGCCAGCCCCACCTAAAACAGGGCCATACGTTTTCATCAGTGATGCTGCTAGTAAGTGCTGACCTGTATTTTATTCCAGGTGGCATAAGGGGTCAATATGTGTAGACTTGGCAGATATAGGTCGCCGCACCATCCAAGCAGGATCATGAAATTGAGGCTTAAGACAGTGGTCGGGCCCGCATCTTATGGGCCAGTGTGCTGACCTGAGAATCACAGGAAGACAGATATGATTGTAACCTGCTCTCATCACCAGACTCCTAATTATAATGCCGTCCTGTCCCCAAGAGAATGCATGTACCCAATAACCTTATATTAAAAACTTTTTAATGAGATCCCTCAGTGCTTTTGAAACTAAAATCCTTTTTTAATTGGATTCAAGATGGAACTACCTCCTATCACACTTAACCCTGGGACACCTTCCAGATTAATCGCTGTGAGGGTGTCTTGGTTAACTGCGCCTGAGGCCTTGCTCCATCCTCTGGCCCCTTGGAGAAGAATCATTTGTTGCCATGGCCCCCTGGGACCCTCTCAGCCACCCAGACTTGTAGGGGACTGACCAGCCCAGGGATTGGGGCCAGACCACTGTATGGCCTTCTTGTTGTCTTGTCATGTTCATCCTAAAGTAATTTTTCTTACTTGAGGGAAAAATATATAGGCCTCTTCCACACTCTAGAATTAACATGTAAAAAACACAAATTAACCAAATTCACAGTTTGCTTTTTCTCTTGCATTTCTTAACAAAGGAGACTGCTTGCTTTCTCCATTCTGTCCCCACAGCTCCTTGACAAACACGTGTGTACACACTCAGTCGTGTCTGACTCTTTGCAACCCCGTGGACTGTAGCCCTCCAGGCTCCTCTGTCCATGGAATTCTCCAATCAAGCGTACTTGAGTGGGTTGCCATTTCCTGCCCCAGGGGATCTTCCCAACTCGGGGATCGAACCTGTGTCTCTTACATCTCCTGCACTGGCAGGTGGATTCTTTACCACTAGCACCACCTGGGAAGCCTGACAAGGACGCAGGTCACCGCAAACTCACCTCCCGATGCTTAGAGCAGAGTGCAGGCCTTTAAGGAACACAATTTGCAGTGACTGTCCCATCCAGGAAAAGGGGTGATGTTTAAGTTCTCCAGATACATTGACAGCTATGACGCTGAAATGCTTTACCCTTAGTGGCTTATTTCAGAGGCCTGGGGAAGGGGGAAACAGCAGGTCCCGGTTTTGCCCTTGGTGTCTTTTCCCTGTGTCCTGCAGTCGTTGGGATTTACATCATAATTGGTGAGGAACGGTTGCAGTGTGTGCAGAGCCAGGCACATCCCTCCTTGCTTTCCCAAGAGGCTTAAAAATGTGGTAGATTTAATCTAGATAAAACAAAAACCCTCTATTTTCCTGGCAGAAGATTTAGAAAGCCTGCCTGACTTAACAGAACCATGGGGAAATCAGGAGATTCTTCCTCCAAGAAAAGTGCCCCAGCCGAGGGAGGCTGGTAGTGGCCTTGATCTTGAGGCCAGTTAGCTGAGTGTGGTCCCAGGCGCCAGGTGCAGACTCTCAGGATGCGGGTTGCACGGAGCCTGGTGAGATCAGCAGTCTCTCCTCGGTTGGAAAGTTGGCACTGATGTACTGTCTCGGAGTCCTCCTGCTGGGGACAGGAGCCAGGGTTCTTGGAGGGAACATCAGATCCCTGCCCGAGGCAGCCACAAGTCATAGGCTTGGCTCTTCCTTTGAAAGAAATTCCCAGGGGATTCCCTGGGATTGCAGTTGGTGAGCCAGACAGCGGTGTCCACGTAATTCAAGAACTGAAAGCAGAACGATGGCTCCATCTCTGCTCCCTAGGTGGTGGCCAGATGGCATTACTTTTTACATCAGGGTGCCTGTCACAGTTTCATTAAAAGTTGACTTCTACAGGATGTGGCATTTGTAATTGGGGAGCTGTGATTCTTGTTCTGGAGTCTCACTTTTAGATAGGGAGACAGTGGCTTGTCCTAGGAGACCACTGGTTTAAAACAGGAGAGATTTCAGGTATAAAAAGACATTTTCGGTGACATGGGAGAAGGTTAAAGTGGTTCTGGAATCTTTCCGAGGAAATCGGAAGCTACCAGGACTGCTTGGTGGAGGGCGCTCCTGTAATGGCATTGACTGTGAAGGCTGTTGTCAACCACTAATGATGCGGATGACTTAGCCTTTGCTCTGAGCCTCTTGCGTGATTGTGGGCAGTCGGCTCACCTGAGATGGAAGGGAGCTGGAGAGTTGGGTGACTCTAGTTAACTCTTAATCATTGTAAGTTTCTGTGATTCTGTGGAATCAGACAGAAAGGTGATGCATTGACTTCCTCTAATTTTATTTTTCTTACTTTTGCGTTTAAAGCAAAAAAAAAAAAAATGGGATACAAAACTCTTTCATCTTCTTGCTGGTGCTTCCCAAAAGGAATTTCAGCTTTGCTGCTCTTTACAGTTCCTTTCCTTTGTATCTCAGTTGATGTTATCACAACCAGCTTGGTGCAGCAGTTCAGATGGGCCACCTTGAGGAAATCATACTCTGGAATACAGAAATGTGTCTACCAGCCAGCGGAATGAATGTTGTAGTTTTTTTTATTGAGCTGTAGTTGATTTTTTACAGTACTTTGTTACTTTGTTAGCAAAGTGATCCAGATAGATAGATGCATATATAGATGTATATGTCACGTGGTGGATGATGGATGGATGGAGAGTAGATAGACAGACTGACAGAGTTCACAGACTCCTTTTCAGATTCTTTTCCATTATGAGTTGTTAATGCAAGATATTGGGTATAGTTCCCTGTACTTTACAGTAGATCCTGTTCATCAATTGTGTGTGCGTGTGTGTGTGTTTATGTATTGGTGTGTATCTGTTAGTCCTGTACTCCTAATTTTTATCTGCCCTACACCTTTCCCCTTGGGTAACCATCAGTTTATTTTCTCTGTCTGTGAGTCTCCTTCTGTTTTTGTAAATAAATTCATCTCCGTTATTTTTTAGGTTTCACGTACAAATGGTGTCATGTGACATTTGCCTCTGTCTGACTTCACTCCCCTCAGTGTGATCCTCTCTGGGGCCACCCATGCTGCTGCACGTGGCCGCGTTCCATTCTTTCTTCCGGCCAAGTGGTATTCTGTTGTGTGTGCGTACCACATCTTCTTCATTCCTTTATCTTTGATGGACACAGGTTACGTGGCTCGGCTGTTGTAACCGGTGCTGCTGTGAACATTGGAGTGCATGTATCTTTCTGAATTAGAGTTTCCAGTGTTTTCTAGATACGTGCTCAGAAGTGAGATAGATGGACCATATGACAGCTTCAGTCTTCGTTTTCTAAGGAACCTCCATGCTGTTTTCCGTGCTGGCTACACCAGCTCACATCTCCACCAACAGTGGAGGAGGGCTCCAGGGGACTGAATCTTAAATGCCGCTGTGACCTCAGTCGCATACCCATGTTGCACGTAAATCAAGCACATTTGGAGGACAAAGTAGAAAGAATAAAGACCAAGGGCCATGGGGGCCCTAAGTTAGTAAAAGCGCGCCATCTACACTTCCCGGGGGACCAGCTGGAAGAACAGGGTTTCGTTATTGTCTTTTTCTTCATGACGCTGAGGGCCACCTGCTAGACCACTGGAAAACTGCTTTTTTAAGGTCAAAGCTACTTTAACTTTACAATTTTAATTCAGGGGATTTTTGATGGGGTTTTTGAGCCTTTAACTGCTTTGTAGAAACTGAAAGCGTCTTGGCCCATGGTTGACAGTCTCACCGGGCGAGAGCTTCATTTAGAGCACAGGATGCCCCACGAAGTCCAAAAACCTTTGGACCTTTGGACTTTGAAAGAGGCATGAAATTCTCTACATAGTGGCTGAGATGGAGGGAGAAAGCCAATGACGGGAGGAGGAGGAGCCTGTCCTCTTCTGACTTAAACTGGCAACTAACTCTCCAAGAAGCCAAGATCCCAGTAGCAATTCAGTTGTGTGAAGGAGGCGCCTGCTTGGCTTGCAAATGTGTAGACAAAAGAGAGCTTCATTCACAGAAAGAAAAAAAAAAAAAAAAAAACACCATAGAGGGTTCACTAATTTAGCCTTGCAGGGCCTCGGTCTCTTGATCTGTTGGCCCGTTAGAATTCAAAGGCAGACTTGAAGGGAATTTTCAATTCACTACATGATGACTCTGTTGCTGTCTTGAATTCAAATGTAGCTTGAGCTGAATCTGTCCACCAGGACTATTCCCTTTCTTTTTCTTTTTTTTTTAATAAATAAGTACAAGGTTCAGTCTGCACATGATCTTTCTGTGGTCGTTGTCAAGTGTTTATTTGTGTGGGTTTGGACAGTGATGGAAATTTCTGGACTGAGATGTGGAATGACCTTGAGGATGTGGGTGACCCCTCTTTTACCCTGGGCATGGAGTTGACTTGGAGGGTCAGATGTCCAGGTGCACAAGACCAGAAGCTCCGCACTTATTATTTTACCAGCTTGCCACAGCTTCTCAACGTCCATCCTCAAGTTGTTGTTTGTATTTCAGAAAACGTCCCATAATTTCCCATATTAAGATATTACTAAAGAATTATCAGTCAGGCCTGGGATGTTCCTAAGAGGCCCTTTCTCAGGTTTATGGGAGCAGCCTTTCAAAGAGAATTTATCGTCCATCCAGGCTGGTGGCTTGAGGAGAATCGTGGGGAATGACCAGCTTTCTATGTTGCTGAGAGTCTAAATTGTTGGCGTGTGATCTGAAATTTCTACCCCACAGCTGAGAAGTGACTCTTTGAATAATTGCAAACCATCCAAGTCACTGACTTCCCTGGATACTTTAAAAACAAACACACAGAACAAAAAACTACCTTGTCCATATTTTAGAGCTAAAGACTTGAAGAAAACTGCCTTTTAGTAAAATGGTGTCTTCAGAGCATCAGACCTCCGTTTCCTTCCTCCCCAGTTTGGTAGCCTCAGAGAAAGTTTCCTTAACAAGCGTGGGGTCAGTTTTCTTCAGGGCAGAACTAATTTTAAAATCCAGTCTCAGGATCATTCTCTCAGGCAGTGTCTACACAGCCCTTCACACCGAAGAACGTGAATTCGGTGCTGTTTGACTCTGGACAGGCCGTGATATAGACTGATTCTCTCTACATAAGCGGTGCCTTTTTTTTTTCCCTTGAGCATATTTTTACCAAGTCTCCAAGTCAAGCTTTCCAAAAGAAACAGCTGTGGTTTGAAAAGATTGGTGATAATCCAGATGGTTTCTTTGACGATAAGTTTACTTGGTCATTTGAAATTAAAATCTTTCAGTAAAGTTGAGCATCTTCCTGATGGCTTTAAATACACGACTGCTGTGTGTGTGTGCGTGCGTGCACGCACGTGTGTCTCTGTGTAGATACCATTGGCCCATCTCATCTGAGACTTTATCTTTGAAAACAGCAAAAACCTCATCACCGTGTCTCTGGTTATTCAGCAGTGAAGCTGGCAGAATATCTGAGGGAACCTTTAATGGCAGCAGAAATTGTGAGGAGAGGCAGTCGGTCAGACACCAGATCCCTATCTGGAGTAGGAGGCTCATAGCGTCTCTGGGAATTACCATTCTCAGCTTCTGGTGCGAGATGGTCTAATCATACCTCACCATTATAATACTGATGACAAGCCGAGTATGCACAGCCACATTGCTGAACTTGCCGACTACTGGGAGTTGGGGCCCTCTAAAGCTCCCAGCCCACCCCGACTCATTCTCTCCGGGCCCAGCACCCCCTGGCCGCCTCCTGATCATCCAGAGATGCCCACGGCAAGGCCTCACACTGGTCGCCTTCACCGTAGGTGCTCTGCACCCCAGGACCTTTCTGTCTAGACCTTCTTTACCATCCAGATGGATCTGGCTTAAGTGGCCATCTGAGGGGTTAGCCAGGTATTCACAGTTAAGCTGCACAATGAATTCACGGGAGACAGTAATGGCCAGTAAGCGCTCATGTGCCACCCCCAGCTATATGTACAGACCCAGCAGCACTTGAGGGGGGTCAGTGAGGAGTCATCACTGGTGGACTCTGTACAAACCTGAGACACCGATACTTGGTTCTGGGATCACCTCTCAGGTTTTACCCCTAAACCCATTTCACCTGTGAATTTAAAGCGCCCTAGTGAGGAGTAAGGGCTTTCCTTGTGGCGTATCTGGTAAAGAATTCGCCTGCAATGTGGGAGACCTGGGTTCGATCCTTGGGTTGGGAAGATCCCCTGGAGAAGGGAAAGGCAAGCCACTCCAGTATTCTGGCCTGGAGAATTCCATGGACTTATAGTCTATGGGGTCGCAAAGAATCAGACATGACCAAGCAACTTTCACTTTCAGTGAGGAGTAAGGGGTGGGGCCAATGAATAGACATGCAAAAGATGGGTTTTTTAATTTTTCACTCCAGAATCCAGAGCTCTTATTAAGGCAATGAATTGTTGAACCTCTTGGAAAATGGGATGCCTTAAAATCACCTGGGCATGGGACAGCAGGTTTATCTTTTCTAAGCTGGCTGCTGCCACCGGCAGAAACTCTGGAGCCAGAGGATAAAGGTGGCAAGAATCGTAAAGTGTGAGTGCTTACGAGACTGTCAGGCAGAGAAGAGAAATGCAGAGCCCAGAGCAGAAACAGGAGGGCTGAGCCTGGCTGAAGCCTCTGCCCCTGCCCATCCTTGGAATTCCCTGGCAGGTCACTTCCCCTCTGTGATGTAGAGCAAGCCTTGCTCTGCACTCATGGGCAGCAGAGAAAGCAGGTGCCAGGAGTGATGCTGACGCCGGAAGGGTGGTCCCCTCGGGCACACAGCGCAGCCGCTTACCGCTGAAGGGCGCCCAGAACTGTGGTCGGTGTTTAACCACCCACCTTCAAGGATGTTGGAAGCAGAACCTGGTAAAGGAGAAAGGTCTGTCCCAGAATCAGACTGCAGAGCCATCTGGTGTTACAGCTGACCTGCAGACAAATCCATTGAACTTCACACCTGAGTTACAGCTGGCCCAGGGAAGTCCACAAGCCACGTGGCTGCCTTAACAGCTGTCCATCCAGGTGGGGTAGGCAGGAAAGAAACTGCCCACCCTGTTACATCACCATGAGTTTTCTAGGACCTGGAGTCTCTCCCCGACCTTTTGCCATGGTGATCACCACCACCATAGGGCAGATGCTAAGGATACTTTTCCCTTCGTGTGTTGAAATGATTTCCTCAGGTCAATGAATCTTAAGATTTTAATGAGCATATCAAGTGGACCGGTTGCTTAAAAAGTCTGGTTGTTTAGCTGGGAGAGGACTCAGAGAAGCAAGAGTCTCTGAAACACATTCTTATTCTGGAAACATCCAGACTCAAGTCCCATCGGGGGAAAAAACCACAAATGGCTGCCTCAGAGATGAATGTTGAAATTGGGAGTTCTCTATTTCTACTGCAGATTTTCTGATAACTTAATCAAATGCTATTTTTATTAAATCAATTAGTATGCATGCGGAGTGAAGTGCAAGACATTTTTTCGCCCAAGAAAGGGAAGGAATAGTTTTGACTGTTAAATTTATTCTGAATGAAACCTTTTGGCTATATATCCAGGTAGGGTTCTTTTCTCAGGGAGGAAGTAGTGGTGGGCAGCCCTGGTTTGTGTGCGTTGATTTCGGGGTGATGCAGCACAAGCAATTCAGGTATAGAGGAAGTAAGGTGTTTTCCACCGAGGCATCCAGGAACTGAAAGTAGGAAACCAAAAGAAGAGTCTTGGAGTGAGATTTCCCCCAGAGCCCCCACACTGGTGCAAGTTGTCCATTGCGTGAGGGCATCCAGCTGAGGCTACACTTTGGGGCAGAAATTCAGCCCAAGCTCTAAGTCACCAAGCCACGGGGGCCATGCCCACATGGGGATAGGCTGCCTCTTTTCAAAGGTCCTAAGTGCGTGGTACCCAGGGACGTGCTGTCGGATTGGGAGTCAGTGAGCAGTGAAGGGGAGGCGAGTCAGCAGTGGTGTCCAGGATACTCTTCTTCGTATTACAGCTAGAACTAGAGCTTTGGGGGGGGGGGGGGGCATGTTCTTCCAGAGTCTTTGTTTTAATGGGACTAAAGTATTGAGTTGACCAAAAAGTTCATTTGGGTTTTTCCCTGAGATGTTATGGAAAAACCCAAACCGACTTGTTGGCCAACCCAGGAGAAGAGTTAAGAGGTATGCACAGTTCACAGAGAGGTCTGTCAAGGGCAGATCTCTGAGGTCACCCTCTCAGCTGCACAGGCAGAGTGGACCCTGCATGAAATTGGAGAGAGTTAGAGATTTGAAATACTTTTCCTTCACTCCTTAGATTCTTCTCTGCTTTTCTTGCCCCTCCTCACCCCATCCCATGCTGCTCAGACATCCGCTTCAAACTTTCTCAAAGCAAAACAAACACAGAAACAACTGTCTGTTCACCAAGAACCTTGTTCAAGACGGAAACACTTGGAGTTGCCAAATTCATACTAAGGTGTAAATAGCTAGGAACAATTAAATATTACCTTCCTCAAGGGTAGCGTTTTGTTGCTTCAGTAGCAGATGAACTACACCTTCCTAGTGGACTTCCAGGCCATGGAAAGTGGTTGGAATTTTGTATGGGTGTTTAAGGCGAGAGTGGGGACCACTCTATTCCTGAGACCACCGCACTGGGTCCAGGGTGGCCCCATAAGAAGTCTGCCTCAGTTTACATCATTTGTTCCTCTTTGCTTTTGTCCTGCCATGCATGGCAGTCACCATGACAGGTTCCCCTGTCCTTCCACTGGTCTTTTAGGTTGACCTCAGCTTTTCTTCTTGTCTCTGAACTTGGCCGGACTAGCATTTGTTTTCCTTCTGCTTAGGAAATTCTTCCTTAATTGCCTTCTTTCCAGGCAAGCAAACTGCTCTGTGCCTTCTACTGCATCTGAAAGCTTCTCTCTTTTAAGTGTCATACCCCTAAAATCTACCTGCTTGAAAGCGTCGGATTCTGCCCCTTTCTGAGGCTTCGGTTTTGAAGTCGAAGTTCAGAGCATCCCCATTGCTTGCTTACCCAGAAGCCAAGCCCATAAGCCCAGAAGAGAAAAAGGAGAACTTCCTGAGAGTCTGGTTGTTAGAAGCTTTTAGAAGACAGAGATAATGTCTTTTTCTGTTTTTCTTTTCGATTTTATTGAAATATAGTTGATTTACAATGTTGTGTTAATTTTTACTGTACTGCATAGCAGTTGAGTTATGCATTCTTTTTTTATGTGTTCTTTTCCTTTACGATTTTTTTCTCCATGTTTTTCTTTCTGTATCAAGTCTAGTAGAAGATAATTGGTATTTTTCCTCCTCTTAAAGTGATTACAGTGGATACCAGAAGCTGGAACTGGACTTTGCTGTTTAAAATCATTCCTTGATTTAAAGCAGTTCCTATAGCTTTTCTGGGCTTAGGTTATACCAGTGGAGCTGAAAATCGCACATTAATTTGATCAGTTTAGGAAAAATAATCTACCACCAGGCAGCATGACCAAATACACTCTGGTCTAAGAAGTCAAATAGCTGAAGTGGCAAGCTCATATATAAAGGCCCACTCTGTCCATCTGTGATTCTTTAAAAACCCTTCATAATTTTCATATACCTCCCATCATGCAAATTAAACACGTGAAGAGTCTCCCATCCTTGGAGACGGAGGTTTTTAAATGCCAAAAAGCTAGGAGCATACTCTCCTTTATCCAGAAGGTGAGGGATTTGCATATTTAATCTCATAGACTCCAGTGAAATAGTATATGACAAGGTTCCAAGTTTTGTTCTTTTTCCCAAATAAGGAGGAAGCATCTTACATGTATTTCAGAATGCTGTAGGGGTGGTATAGTACTTTGTCTTCTCCTACTCCTTCCAATGAGTTTTTTGTTCTGAAAAGTAGATGCTAATGTGTGATTTGGAACCTTTGATGGTTTGTGATACCAACTTCCTGCTCTCCAAATGTGCCACTTTTTTCTGTCCGTGGTCTTACATCATTCCCCTAAATAGAGCCAAAGTTGATGCCGTAGTGCCGTGAATTTCTCTGCAGCCACTTGCTGTACTTGGCATTTGAGGACCTCTCGAGGCTCTCCCCATCTCTCTTAAGCATGAGGGTAAGAATCAGAGCTAATTGAGTGTGACTGCATCTCTCTGCCTCTTTTTCTCCACCCAACTCATCCAAGACAGGCAGGTCAGAGGGAGCATCTTTTTCTTTTAATTTCTAAAGTTTTTTATCCCTTTTATCTACACTTGGTTGTGCTAAGAAACGATATGTTAATTAACAGATTATTAACCAGTGTCTTCATCTGGTTTAACCATGTTAACCAGTATCTTTAGGCACAGGCTGAAGAAGGGGTGAGCCTTGCTTTAGAATACAGAAGGAATGAGAGGTTTCAAGACCATTTTCTTTGGTGGAGGGAGGTGGTTTGGAGAAGAGTATCGGCTGGTCTCCCTTGGAGGAGCCTTCAGCCTGGACTCCCATCACCTCTTAGAAATGAGGAATCAAGAGGTTAGTGGTTGACGTCCCATGGCCATGTTTCATTCTCAGCACAGACAGTGCAAACATCTGTTTCAGCATCTGCCCACCACGTATAGCTCACTTTCTCAACTGGCTAAAATAGAGTCTTTCATTTCAGCAAACAAATATTGCATGTTTTGTGTGTGGAACTTCGCATTATGTGCTATGATGGAAATTGGAAAGAAGAGGGCTTGTTCTCAGCTCCTAGGCAGCTTGTTATCCGGTTGTCTAAGCCTCGGAGTTGAGAAAGTGTTTTAAAAGGGTGATGTTCTAGAGATAGCCTCTAAGACAATTATAGTTAATATAAGTGTCTGCTCTTGTGGTTGTGATTAAACACTTCACTTGATGCTGTGACTGCGCCACAAGTCCCATTGACAACTCGCCCACGGCCTCCCACCCCCGTTCCTGAAGACCCGGGTTCCCGGTAGCTGGTGCGCAGTTATGAATCGGTTCCCCAACGTGGGGAAAAGCTAGTAAATAAGATTCAGGATGAAAGGCGCTGGGTAAATGCTTGAGCTGTTGTTACTGCTGTTGCCGTGCACCTTACTTTTAAACTGTGCATCCTTTTAAGCAGTTGACTCGTTCGCCCCAGTCTCCATTATATCTGAGCAAAGCATTCACAGAAATTTCTAAAACCTTTTCATTTCTCTCTGTAGGTTGTTGTTTCGTAACATTTTATACAAGAAAAGCTGCACTTGAGGCCCAGAATGCACTGCACAATATTAAAACTTTACCTGGGGTGAGTCGGTTTACTTTTGTACCAAAATCACTTTATTGCTTGAAAATGGTCCTTTCAACTGAAGGTTCTAGTGATGGGCTCTTAGTGCCAAAAATGACTTTGGGCTTTTGAGGAGGGTGTGCTGACTACCCCCACCCCCAGACCTGGCCCTCGGTCCCCCTTGCAGCAGCCAGAGCGGCTAGCCAGCCCCTCAAGAAGCGCTGGCATTAATGCTGACTGAAAGACCTCTCAGAGAGTGTGTCCCCTGGCCAGAAAATCAGAATGACCCCACTGGGTCGCAGTGGCGGCTACAGAGGATTGGGTGGGCAGCGATTGTAAAGGGAAAAAAAGGAACGCACACACACACGCACGCAGTACACCAGAGGAGCAAATGGAAAAGGAAAAGCTTTTACTCACCAGGAGCCTCTTTTCAAATTTAGTCCTTAGATTTTTCTTTTGAAAGGACAAAATGTACTCTGCACAGCCGTAATATTCAACCTCCTAATGGCTTCTAAACAGTCAGTGGTGGTTAACAAAGTCAATGTTTTAATGCCCAATTTGTGGCTTCATGTCGATAGAGAACAGAAAATACGAAGCTTACAATTTTTTGTTTGCATTTCCTTCCCAGTCATACTGGACATTTGGTACCATTCACTAGAAATGAACTAATGTTGGCTGTAGCTGCTGCATCCGAATACATGAGTTCTGGGGGTTTGTGACCCTTTTATCTAGTGCATGCTGGTGTAAATTTCTCTGTGCTAGTTGGGATATTTTCCCCGTTGATTCAGATATCAGGGATGAGTTTATTTAATGGCAGAACGATGTGTGTTGCTGATAATGAAGAACCTCTGGTAAGCAGTGCTGTGTTAATGATTTTATTGAAACCTGGTTTGATAAGAGTAAAAGAAAAATAACATGATGTCCCTAATGTTTTCAGGGTATAATTGTAATGTCTTATCATTTATCTGTCATGCAAACCTATGTACACAAGTCATTTGATACCCTGTCACCCCCAGAGAAGATAGCATTTGCTTACTTCACCTTAGCTCCATTGAAAATCATATATTTTAGTGGCAAGATACTCAGTAAAAGGTTTTCAAAACATTAATTTGGTAATAACAAAAAAGTAGTAAATTATGAACTGTGGTCTCAAACCACACTGCTTTCGTTTTCCCCTTTTTGTTTGAGCAAATCAGACAGACTGAGATTCAGAAAAGCAAGTGTAATATCAGAATTCTCCCTCCTAATTTAATTTAACTACTTCTGTCTGAAACATCTTAGGTACTTTTTTAGTAGGGAAGATTTTACTGGGTCTAAGTGCTTTGCCTGATGATTTTTTTAGTATTATTTCAGCTTCATTCCCTGTATAAATGGAATTTTCCCAGTGTAAGTTCTGGGAGGTTGCAGTGTTAGGTTACATTATTGAATGAAGCAACCAAGGTATTTACTGTCCATGGCAGAAAAAATAATAATTTTTATTTCCCAGGCTCCTAATCCAACCCAGAGATCATTTGGTATTCCTTCTTTTAGAATGAAATACTTTACAGTAATTAGTGTGCAAAATCCCTTCTATGTGTTTAAACAAATTACTTGAGATGATGAATTGTTATTATAGCATTTAGGGTCTGTCGGTGCCAAATCTCATCCTATTTTAAATTAATGTGAAGCTTGGTTCATTTGAGTTCATCCCCTCCAATGGAAGGAGCACAGCTCCTAACATGCCATTTTCATGCGTGAACATGCTCCTCAAAACCCCGAGTTAACGAATGGGCTGTGTTGAAACTCGTACAAATGACTGATGAGCTTGCTTCTGTTTGGGACATCGGACATTTCACTCTGACCCCTTTCTCAGCAAACAAATAGCATCTTCTGTATTAAAAAAAAAAAAAAAAGTTACTCATGTCTCTTTTTTGCTCTAAAATGCTCTGCATGCAGAAGTCAGGGCTGCTGATTCTGGAAACCCGTTATTAAGAGCAAGAATTCTGGGGTTGGAAAAGACGGTTTGTGGATTGTTTTCGGCTTTCTTTTCATCCGGTTCAATTTCCTCTGCCCAATTACTTGAGGCAGGTTAAGTGAAAATTCTGAGAAGTCAGGTCTGATTTGTAAGCTCCGAGGCTTCACAGCACACACACTGTTGCTACATCTGCCATTTCAAATTAGGTGAATGGGAGCAGAGTCCCGCATCTCGCATTTATGTATTGCTTTATCTGATCAGCATCACCCTTAACAGCTCCAGCAAGAACATGAAAGCGGTTTCCTATCAGCTGGGAGCTTTGGTGGACGGGAAGAAATGGGACCAGACATAAAAGATTAATGCATATTCTCGGGGAAAAAATATTACAGGGTGCCTTGCTGTTTGATTACAAGCCTTGGAATTAGTCAACATTTCCATAATTCTAAACCAATATACACCTGTTTTCCCACTGTGATGTGAAGGCACAACTTAATTTAATAGAATCCCTGCTGTGCTAAATCTCTCATTAAATACCAAGCAAGTTCAGTAATTTAAAGTTGTAGCACTACTATTTTAACTGGTTGCTTTCCTATTATGAAATTAATAAGAAATTAATGATGCACTTTGCCATATGCCTTCAGTTTCTTTCTGAATAAAAATAAAAAGGATAAAGAAAAATGCATCACCAGCTGACACTTTAAAGCTTTTCTGGTTGTAATCATTTCTCCTGTGGATAAAATCCATTAAAAAGGCACTTGCTGCCTTTTTTTTTTTTTTTTTTTCCCTTAAGTGTCCAAAACTTTCCATTTAAAGCAAGATCAAATAGTGCTGGGTGTTTGGTTTCCCTTTTTTTTTTTTTCTTTCCTGTTTAATTTTCTCTTGCAGTTGATGTGTTTTGTCATATGGAACTTTTCATCGTGCAGCCAAACTTGGTGATGTCAAGGAATTTTCATTCTTGAGAGAAACAAAGAACTTGGTTCATATGGAAAAGAAAGAAAAGCTGATGGGCCGTTCTTTTATGCAAGTGAACATCCTTTTATGCACTCTTCCTCCTGTGTAATGTGTGGATTAGAGAGACCCTTTCCTTGGTGGGGTGTAGGGTGAAGCATCAGGGCATTACTTAGCAGCACAAAGTCATCAAGGACACATCTCTTAAGCCTGTCTCTTACTGTGTGACTGAGAAAGACACTGGGTCTTACATCCTCTGAAATGCTCAAAATAAATCCTAGAAATACACTTTTAGAAGATAAGGGAGCAAATTCAGCAGCTCTACATAGGGAGCAAGAAATGAGCTTCAGAGGGTTGGGAGGTCCTTCTCCTGGTTTGATGACACTCGGCTCTAGAGATAGTGGTTTGACACTTAAGGAAGAGATCAAATCTTAGGCACAGGCATGATTTATTACTAACATTTCATTAGGTTAGAGCTTCCCTGATGGCTCAGCAGGTAAAGAATCCGCCCGCAATGCAGGAGACACAGGAGACGCGGGTTCAATCCCCAGGTCGGGAAGATCCCCTGGAAGAGGAAATGGCAGCCCACTCCAGTATTCTTGCCTGGAGAATCCCATGGACAGAGGAGCCTGGCGGGCTACAGTCCAGGGGTCGCAGAGAGTCGGACATGACTGAGCGCACAGGCACATTAGGTTAACATCCACTCATGAGTATCCGGTGCTGCTGGTGTGCCAGGCAGCAGAGCTCTGCAGTGACACCACGCACATGCCCTGGAAACCCCTAGTGGGTCTGTGACCATGTCTGTGCAGATGCTGGTGTGCCAGGCAGCAGAGCTCTGCAGTTACACCACGCACATGCCCTGGAAACCCCTAGTGGGTCTGTGACCATGTCTGTGCAGAAAGGACTGGATGAGTCACTGGCCCTGGTACTAACTTCTGAGCCTGACCTTTTCCATAGCTGAGCCACTTGTGTCCTTGGACAAGTCCTGATTCCCTCTCCTTTGATGATACAGCCGATCAGGCTGAGAGGTACTGTCTTTGTTCAGGGTTTCGGGCAGGCACAACCTCACTGGTAGAATTACTCAATAGAAATGTCATCGTCTGCCATGGTGCTTGCCAGAGAGAAAAACCCTGTGAGGGCAGCTCTCGAGATTCATTTTGTTTTCCCTGACCTAATTTAGCTTAATTAAAAAATAAAGTAACGACCTCAGTGGAGGCCCAGGAAAACTGCCACGACCCCCTCAATAATCGGGTGTCACAGCCAAATATCCCCCTGCTCCAGGCCTAGCGCCGCTCTTTTTTCAAGGTCTTCACACACATTGTCTCTTGTAATAAGGCTTTTTGATTGAAAATCTCCAGCAGCATCGTTAGAGCATTCACCATATAAATTAATTTAATTAAGGATGTAATAACAGAGACGAATACAGTTTTGAAAAAGCTCTTAAATTTGAACGGCAAGGAGAAATTGGAATATTAATTGCAAATTTCTTCCAGCCACTTTCTCCAAACCTGCCTCCCTCCTTTCTAAGAGTCCCTCCCAGTTTTATTAAATGCAGTTTATATTAAGGCGTTACTGCCCTAAGAGCACATTTGTTTAGAGCGCTGCACGTTAGCCGTGGCAGACGGAAATGACACGTAGATCTGAGAGATAAAAACCAATGGGCTTGATCCACCAGGAGGAAGCTGTAAATGAAATGCCCTCTTGGGCCACATGTGCTCGCCCGCATGGCGTGAATGCCCCCCTTCCCGGCTGGCCCTGTGTGGGCAGGCAGCCCTCCCCGGTGGCCTGGAACACAACCCTCCATAGAATTGTCCCCCAGTGTCCTCTTAGAGAGGCGTGCTGGGGCTTCGTTTCTTGCAGCAGAGCAGCAGTGACTGGCACTGAGAGCGAACTCACTTTGCCCACTGTGATGCTTTTCCAGGGGCTCACTCACTCTGCACCACCTCTTCTGATTATTGATATGTACTTAATGTCTTTGTTCTCAGAGCCGTGGTGATTATTTTATCATCATCATCATCATTATCTCTGTCATAAAAATATCTCAAACTCTATCTCTTCCCATCATGGAAATTTCCCCCTAAACCATCCCATTTGAATCAAAGCCTGACGAGGTTGTACTCAAAGTATTTTTTCCCCCCTCAGGCGCCTTTTATTGAAAATTGTTAGAGAGGAAAAAAAAAGGGGGGGGGGCAAAAGATCACTATGAACAGGTTTGAGTCCTCAAACTCCTGTGCCATGGAGAACACACAAAATATTCATACCTTCGTCCAACAAATATTTACTGAATTTTTATGGTTGATCAGGCGCCATTCTAGGTTCCAGACACCTATAGTAGCTACTGTGATGTTTATAACTAAATCTTTAAGAAACAAAGCCAGCCAATGTGCCTATGTATAGTTAGTGTTTAATAAATTGCTCTTGGATATTTAATGCCCAAATGAGTTAAAGAAAAATACCTGTAGAGGAGTTGAGTTTTATTCAAAACAATGATTTTGCCCAAACACTCCTAAATGCAAACTGCATGCAGATTTGTGATTCCACGTGTATATAATGATAGCTTGTTTCATATAGAGAGAGCTATATATTTATGTATTATGTATATCTCTGCATTAAAGAGATGGGAATACCAGACCACCTGACCTGCCTCCTGAGAAATCTATAAGCAGGTAAAGAAGCAAATGGACATAGAACAGACTGGTTCCAAATAGGGAAAGGAGTACATCAAGGCTGTATATTGTCACCCTGCTTATTTAGCTTATATGCAGAGTACATCATGAGAAATGCTGGGCTGGATGAAACACAAGCTAGAATCAAGATTGCCAGGAGAAATAGCAATAACCTCAGCTATGCAGATGACACCACCCTTATGGCAGAAAGCAAAGAAGAACTAAAAAGCCTCTTGATGAAAGTGAAAGAGGAGAGTGAAAAAGTTGGCTTAAAACTCAACATTTAGAAAACTAAGATCATGGCATCTGGTCCCATCACTTCATGGCAAATAGATGGGGAAACAATGGAAACAGAAACTTTATTATGGGGAGCTCCAGAATCACTGCAGAGGGTGACTGCAGCCATGAAATTAAAAGACACTTTCTCCTTGGAAGAAAAGCTGAGACCAACCAAGACAGCATATTAAAGAGCAGAGACATTACTTCGTCAACAAAGGTCTGTCTAATCAAGGCTATGGTTTTTCCAGTAGTCATGTATGGATGTGAGAGTTAGACTATAAAGAAAGAATTGATGCTTTTGAACCATGGTGTTGGAAAATACTCTTGAGAGTCCCTTGGGCTACAAGGAGATCCAACTAGTCCATCCTAAAGGAAATCAGTCCTGAATATTCATTGGAAGGACTGATGCTGAAGCTGAAACTCCAAAACTTTGGCCACCTGATGTGAAGAAGTGACTCATTTGAAAAGACCCTGATTCTGGGAAAGACTGAAGGCAGGAGGAAGAGGGGACAACAGAGGATGAGATGGTTGCATGATGTCACCAACTTGATGGACATGAGTTTGAGCAAGCTCCGGGAATTGGTGGTGGACAAGAAAGACTGGCGTGCTGCAGTCCGTGGAGTCGCAAAGAGCCTGACACGACTGAGTGACTGAATCGAACTGTTTATATAATGATAGTTTGGTTCACATATGGAGATCTATATATTTATGTATATCTCTGCACTCGTACAGGAAAAACATTCACACACATCCATATGTGGTTATCAGTTCAGTCAAATAAACACAGGAAGAAATAGAAAATCTCATTTTCTGTTTGGCCTGCCCACATATTGTTCCTTACCTGGTGGTCACTTTTCTTAGCTTAGACTTCATGAGCTGTGTAATTCTTCACCTTTGTTGTTCGGTTGGGTTTCGTTTCCGCTTAGGATCATAGCTGATTCACAGCACAAGTACAACGGCACTTGACAAGTGCCATTTAATGATGATAATCCCTGCCTTCCACCTCCATAAGAGAAGAGTAGGCGCTGAATGAGAGAATGTATGTAAAGCTTTCTGAGCCCCTGAAGAAATGGACTTAAAAGACGTTATTTCTACTTGACAGTTTCTGTAGGTGTGAAGTTTTTTGGGGGAACAACCCAACAGATAAAATGTATTTGCTGGAGACGATGTCAGGACACCCGTTGGGTGTAGATTCTTCAAACTTAACCTTTGCAGAATTTGGTCAGAGCCGAGATATTTGGTCTTTCTAGCCCTGAGCGGCTGTTTTCCCTACTGTGTCTGTAGGGACTTTCTTACTAGGGACTGTAGCCTGCCAGGCTCCTCTGTCCATGAGATTTCCAAGGCAAGAATACTGGAGTGGGTAGCCATTCCCTTCCTCCAGGGATCTTCCCAACTCAGGGATCAAACCTGTGTCTTGTGTCTGTTGCATTGCAGGTGGATTCTTTTACTGGTTGAGCCACCAGGGAAGTCCTTGTTATTAAAATCATTTTAAAAGGCCTGTGGTGGAGAGCATCACTGTGTGGCTGCGGAGGAGCTCCTGGGAGGGGTGGATGCAGAAGCCCCCCCACCCCACCACCTGCACCTCCGGAGCCAAGCCAGTATGAAGACAGGTGCAGGGTATAGAACCAGCCCCAAAGGGATCTCAGCCTGGGTGGCAGGATTGCTGACCAACTCATTGGCTGAGATCCAAGAAGGTTGGAGGAAGAAATCCTTGGTCTGGTACTTCACAGGCTTCAGGCCAATCCCAGGGGATCTGGGAAGGTATGTTTTAATACTTTATAAAAAGCTATTTGGCTTCCATGGTGGCTCAGATGATAAGGAATCTGCCTGCAATGCAGGAGACCCTGGGTCAGGAAGATTCCCTGGAGAAGGGAATGACAACCCACTCCAGTATTCTTGCCTGGAGAATTCCATGGACAGAGGAGCCTGGTGGGCTAAAGTCCATGGGGTCGCAAAGAGTTAGATGCAACTAGGCAACTAACAGACAAAAGTCCGTTGGTGTATATAAAATAGATAACTAATAAGGATCTACTGTATATCACAGGGAACTCTTCTCAATACTCAGTAATGACCCACATGGGATAAGAATCTTTAATAAAAAAGGGATAGTGGATAGATGTATATGTATAACTAATTCACTTTACTGTACAGCAAAAACTAATATAACATTTTAAACCAACTATTCTCCAATAAAAAAAAAATTTTTTTTAGGCTGTTGGAAACTGTCCATTTACCCACCATAAGGTTTTACAAGCTACCTGTATAGTGGGCGCTTCTGCTTTGGACAGGCCAACAATCCATTCAGTAACTTTGGGCATTTCCTGGTGTTTAGGTTAAATTACCTTAAACGAAAAATCAGGTTTTGTGTGTGTGTGTGTTTTTTTTAAGAATATGGCCTCCTTAAAGCAAGGAAGCCTGTGGGAGGCGATTCATGAGGGATCCTTAGTGGTGGCAAGTTGAGAATGGCTGAGGTGCGAAGGCCTGGGTTAAAACAGGAAATAGCTACACCCCTTTTTTGGTAACAGAACTCAGTGGGAGGCCTTCCAGTTTTGTTTTGCCAACAACACAGTCTCAAACACCGACCTAATTAATAGGACTGTTCTGAGAGCTTAGCAACTTCCCGCGTGGCTCAGTGGTAAAGAACCCAGCTGCCAATGCAGGAGACACAGGTTTGACCCCTGGTCTGGGAAGATCCTCTGGAGAAGGAAATGGCTTACCCAAGTGTGCATGCTGGCCGCATCTGCACTGTCACCTATGGCATTGTCTGAGAAATGTTGGTGTCTGAAGGGAATGGATGGCAAAATGAAGTCATAGTTAGATTTCAGAGTTTATCACTTGGGAATACAGCAAGGCTCCTACGTACGAACAAGTTCTGTTCCAAGAGCACATTCCATTTCAGGAGCACTTGCATAAGCCCGATTTGTAGGTAAGTCCAAGAAAGTTAGCCTCGATACCCGACTAACACAGTTAACTGTACGCTACTGCTTTTGCACTTGCTTCCAGACATCCTGGGCTTGAAATAAAGATGCTATGCTGCTGTGCCCTATGCAGTACTTCACAGTAAAGCACGCTAAAGCACAGCCTCCTGTAGAGGGTGCTCGCGTGAGACAGGGTACCCCAGACCCGTAAGCTCACTGCCGCGATTGAACGTGTCAGCGCACATTGGATCTTTGAAAGTTTGCACCGTGGAGGTTCGTGTGTGGGTGGTTGTTCAGTCGCTCAGTCGTGCCTGACTCTCTTGCAGTCCCATGGATGGTAGCCTGCTGTGGCTCCTCTGCGCATGGGATTTCCCAGGCAAGAATACTGGAGTGGGTTGCCATTTCCTTCTTTAGGACATCTTCCTCGACCCGAGGGTCAAACCCACATCTGCTGAATTGCAGGCAGATTCTTTACCGCTGAGCCACCAGGAAGCCCCCCGTGTGTCACAGAGACTTAACTGTATTCGGTTCAGTTACACAAATCTCCGTTCCAACAAGGCTGATAAGATTTCATTCAAGAGAAGACTGGGGGGGAAACCCATGAATTTGACTAAAGGTCTGGATGGAGCTGTGGAGGAAGGGATTATGACAGTCGGATGAAAGGGGAAATTTTTAAAAGTTGGGAAAGAGTCCAGATTCCGTCTTCAGAGTGAGTGATCTGTGCGAGAATGCATCACCTGAAACAGGGCTGTTAAGCTGGGCAGACCTCTACTCTTTCACGGGTGGGCTGAGCCCAACTCAGGAGACGTCTGGGGGAGGTGGGATGGCCAGTTCAGAGCCTCCAACTCTGGGCCACCAAACAGAGTATATGACATGGGGAGCTGTGAGGAGCACTGTCTAGGAGCCCTGAGGTCTTCCCCAGCCACCAAAAAACAGAGAGCGGCTGAGCTGGGGCCAGGGAGGCCGGGAGAGGGAGCCTCGGCGCTCCACTGCCGGCTGGAGCCAGTCTGCTTGGGAGCAGGGGAAGGAGACCGACAGCGCCTGGGGTGTCCTTTGCTCGTGGTGTCACAGTGCACAGGAGCTCAGGAAGCATCTTATGACATGGGCTAGTGAAGTTGTTTCGACAACAAAGCAGTATGTCAGGACCAGATCATTCCTGCTCTCACCAGCCACGAGTCACGGAGACGAAAGCAGAAAGGGCGGCTGTGGGACGCTCGGGGCGGGGTGGGGGCGCTGTGACCCGTGTTCCCTTCTGTCTCCTTTGCTGTTCCTGACCTCCTCGCCTGCCGTCAGGCGGTGGCAGGTCACAGTTCATGTCTGCAGTGCCACCCCCTCCCCTCGAGCACTCCAGAAGCACTCACGAGTCCATCCTTCCTTCATCGAAGGGTGAAGCGGTCAGACTGCACTGATCCTTGGAGCCCTTCTCAGGCGCCTGTGCGTTGATCGCACTAGTGTCCCGTTGAAATTACGAAAACCTGTCTAGGTAGGAACGTGGGTCCATAGGTAGGAGGAAGGTAGACGTCCCTGAGTTATTTGCTGCGGGTGTGGGGTGGTGACGGCAGAGGGAGACGCAGCGGGCCATCCAGCGTGTGATGCTCCACTCTGAGGTTCCCAGCCCGTTTGCTCCCCTGGGTTGAGGACTGGCGGGGGTTTAGCGCTCACGATTCTTCTGCCGGGGAACAGAGAAAGGAGAGGGAAGGCGATGAACGCCAGCAGGTCGATCCATTTCCCCGCTTCCGGTCTTGGTCTGATGAGGGTGCCTAACCTAACGAGGCTCCAGGATGGAGGTGGGTTTCCTTTGTCGTTGGTGTCTGGCGCCGGTCCACGTCCATAGTGAGCTGCCTGTGTTTGTAGACAGCTTTCTGATATTGTTTATTTGCTGCCCATCCAAAAAACATTTCGGGATGAAGTGTAGCATTCACCTTGTTGTGCAGAGGACACAGAGGCTCTGGAAGATTAAATTAACTTCTCTGCCCTCCCCTGGCACAGGAGTGTTGGAACCAGAATTAAAGTCACAGTCCCTCAGCCTCCCCGATAGCCTGGCCTCCTGATGGGAGATTTTGGTCTGATGCCTGCCTCCTTCGAGGGGCTAGGGAGTCAGACTCAAGAGGCCAGTGCAGCATGACGGTGAAAATCACTACGTAGTAACGACTGTCGGTGGCCCAGGTGTCAGGCCCCCGATGAACAGAGGCTTCCGGGATGTAGCGCTTGGCATTGTCACAGCTGCTGCATGAGGCAGGTGTCACCCAGCCCCTTTGCTGGTAAAGAAGCTGAACCTCAGAGAAAGGGAGCGACTTGTCCAGGGTGGCACAACCCATAATGGGGAGTGGACAGACGGTCAGGTTCAGACGAGCACCTCTGGCACCTGTCAAGTTAGCACCCCACTCTACAGGCTCACAGAGGCTTACAGGTCCTAAGCCCCGTTGGGCACCCCCATTCCTGCAGCAGGAAATGTGTCCCCAGCCCGTCCCTGGCTTCACTGACAGCTCCCAATAACCACCCTGGCTCCCTGCGCAGCCATCCTAAAGCCAGTTTGAAGCCTCAGCACTCCCATCACCCCTTCTTATGGTGCTGCGTGGGGCTCCTGGACACAGGACTGCCCTCCCCACAGCCAGCCAAGCACCCCTTCCCCGAGGATCAGTCCTGACACCCCATGAGTTGGGGCATGAGGCCTCAGCCTCTCACCCTGCCCAAGACGTGAAACCACACTCTCTGGCCCTGACTGAGGTCCCCACAAACAGCAGGTGTGAGAGGGAGGATTTCCTGGTCACTTGGGTCCAAGGTGACTGACACCAGGTTCACTGAGATGGAGCCACATATCAGAGGCGGTCCTTACTGTAAGAGGATCTGCTTTGCAGACATAATTATAAATGCAGCACCTCTCTTCAGAGGAGCGTAGCTTCACCAACGTCGGCTCATTAACATTCAGGTTATTAGGGTTCTTTTCTTTATCTGCAACCCCAGGCTCTCAGCCCCAGCTCCACAATCTGCATTCTAATGTCCTGTCTCTGTCCAGCTGGCCTCCCTGTCCTCTTCCATCTCTGGGCTCTTTGTCCAAGGGGCGAGGGCAGATAGGGACAGGACTCATCTCCAAAGATGAAGCATAAACCCTATCACGTGCCATCCAAAGCTGTGGGCCGGCAGGGGGGAAATCTCAGAAAAGCTCCAGGCCCGCTACCCTCACCCACCCTGTGGCCTCGACAAGACCTGGGGGCCTTTACAGAACAATCAGGCCCACCCACCCTCTTACTTTGTGGGTGAGGAACCAGGGTCTGGGGGGTGAGGTCTGCAAAACCATCTAGGCATCTGCATCCTCTGCTTCTGAAAACGAGGGACCAGACTCCCCCCAAATGAGGGCACTTAAATCTGCAGCAGCCACTACGGGTGGGTGGTACAGCCTCCCTAAGCAGCCGCACCAACAGTGCTGTCTTTGTGGCTACAGCACGTCAAGGGCAGGGAGGCCAGGCCAGCAGCTGCTTTGCCCTGGATTCAGGAGCTCAGCTGTCCTTCTGTCTGGGCCCCACCCCCGCCCCTCCACCATTGGCTCTGTCCTCCCCCTTTGAGTTCAGATCAAAGGCTGGAGGATCAATGAAGATACGAGGGCAGGGGATGTGAAAAATCCTGTCCAGTCATCATGCTGTGATTTCTCTGTGGCTAAGAAGGAGGGGTAAGTGGATTATTGTGCAGGCTTAGACACATGTCACCTCTGCCACTGTCTTGGTCATGGAAACATGTGACCCTGGGCGTGTGAGGTTATGAGACCCAAAGTCCTGTGCTCTCTGACCCCCTGCCTTCCTTAGGGCCAGGAGGGGCCACGAGAGAGCAAAGAGCAGGCTCCCCGGAAAACTCGCCTCCTTCCCTGGAAGGTCCGTGGAGTATGTTCTGGGATATTCAGTTCCGCGCATCATGCCCTTCCCACGTGGAGACTGTATCGTCGTTTCTCCAGAAGAGCATATATTTAAGTATATACCAGAAAACTGTGCCAGATATTTTGCACTAAGTGTTGTATGGGGTCCAGGGTAGCATAGATGAACTGTCAACAAGTCATGTGGATTAGGAAAGAGAAAATCCGTTGGTATCCCCTCATTCCATCCTGCATCCTGGGTGTGATGTCAGACCCATAGTGGTGGAACCCTGGGAGGATTAGGTTTCTAGCAAGTTTTGATTTAGTAAACCTGATATTTTTCACTGGCTTTCAGAATTTAGATAATCAATGTTCAGTTAATAAAAATCATACTGGTAGTGAATGCTTACTGACCTCTACGGCTAATAATTTCCCTCCTGTACTAGATACAAGTTGGATGGGAGAGACAGCTATGAGCTAATGTCAGGCTAACTTCTTGTCACCTTCATCCATCTGTAGTACCTGATTTATGATAGCCTAATATTTATAGGATATCATTTAAAGAGAAAGAAGAGCATTAGCCCAAAACTCAGTGAGTCCTCACATTTCTTCTGCTCATGGAGGCACTAACTATAATCACAACCCCTAAAAAAAAAAAGAAAAAGAAACTCACGGGTACCAGTGAGTCATTTATCAAAGAATCTTCCTCACTCAAATCACTTCTGAGTTACTGAAATCACTCCTAAGTCAAAGTTGTCCAGATAAACCCCTGGAGGTCATTGACAAAAACTAACTGTCATCAGTAAGGAAAAGAAAAAGTCAGAGTCACAGACTTAGGAAATCATGGTTAATCTCAGCAGGTTTCTGCTTATTTCAGTGTTGTTCTCTGGGTCAACAGAGGAACACAGGGCACGCAGAGGGAAAAGACCAGATCTGATCACAAGTGTACTTAGAAACAACACCGTCCGATGTCCCCACTTTATGGTCGAGGAAACGGAAACCCAGAGACATTAGGTGATGTGCGGAAGGTCACGCAGCCACCTGGCAGTGCAGGTGGGACAACTCAACACCTCTCAGTTCTGCACCTGTTGTTTTTTTCTCGGGTCCCTAAAACTTCTCTTTCCAATGATGCCAAAACATCATTTTAAGGAATCAGAAATTCAAAGCCCAGATTACCAGTCTGTACCTGGATTACACTCTGTGATGTGAGGCAAGCGAATGTGGCGATTCCTTTTCTCATTTCCGTTCTCCGAGCAAGACCCAGAGAGATAATGACGATACTCTTCCTGGCCGCTTACCTAAAATGACAGACGAATGAGATGAGCTTATGAAGAATGGAAGGAGAAAAAGGAAAGTCCTTAATCATGAAGCCCGTTTGCATCCACAGCTGGGGCAGTGATTAGTAACCCTGACTGATAACCAGTCTCACCCGGGGAATTTTTGAAACTGCACGTGCCCAGGCCATACCTCGAGCAAATTAGCTAAGAATTTCTCAGGGTGGGAGCTTAGCTTCAGTGTTTTTAAAGTCCCCCCAGCGAGCCCCGTGTTTGGGCAGATTTGAGAACGGCAGCTGGGAGGATCGTCATCAACCCCCAGAGGCGGGTGGTGGTGGTGAGCAGGTTGCTTCTTCTGCTGTCCATCCTGATGCCTGCGAGCGCCTTACCTGCTGGTTGTCCTGCCACGGGTACCGCATAGCCTTGCTACTCAAGCTGTGTTCTGTGGACCAGTGGCATGGCCATCATCTGGGGACATGTTAGAAATGTCCTCTGGCCCCACCCCAGACCTGCATTTGAACTGGATCCCTGGATGATGTGAATACCTAGTGTGTGAAGTTGGATGCTTATGCACTGGTAGAAGTAGGCCTCATCAGTGCTGCTGTCCTGGGACTCCATCGCAGTTCCCTTCAAGCTGCTCTGAATGTGTGCTTACGTGCCTCTTGCCACCGCTCAGTCTGTCTCTCCACTCATCTGAGTCCTGGAGAAGGCAGAGACACGGACACCTTCCCTGGTGCCCTTGTGGGCACTCTTTAACAGTGCGTCGGGGTGACCTGACCATCCAGGACAGGTGAAGAAGGGGACAGCTCCACTGGGCCTGGAAGGGGCCCTTCCTTCTCCAGCATCCTTGTTTCTGGGCACTTGTATTTTTCCACTCCATCATCCCTCAAAAGACCCACAGATGAGATAGATGAGACTGATGCAGAGTTCACGGGTCCCAGACTGGCAGGGGATGGGTGGAGTGGGTGCTGTTTTCAGCCCAGTTTTATTCTGAAGCAAGAAGAGCGATTTTCTGCCACCAAGAGTTAATCAGTAATACTCGTCAGCCCAGCCCCACCCCGCAGGAACTTCTAGAATCCCTGCTGCTTCATCCTTCGTGGACTTGAAACGCCTTCAGAGAAAAGCAGAGGGCTTACTCTCCTCTTTCTCTTGGAATCCACAGCTTGAGAGGCAAGAAGCTGAAACCACCACCCGAACGCTAGGGTAGAGCATAGACTTTCTCCTGGCAAGAGATGCTTTAGGTTCCTACGTTTCTGCAGTTTGGAAGGCTTGAAAGGAAGGTCACCTGCCCTAAAGAGTCATTTTGAGACTTCACCTTGACTGGGTTCTCGTTTTCCCTCCCTTCTTACAAATCTAAAGACGTTTTTCGCATTTTGGCTTATTTCTAATCCTCAAGCATCCTAGGTAGCAGTCTGTTCGCACAGGGTCGCGTGTCGCCACAAAGAATGGAATCCACAGCCAACCTCTCCCGAAGTCACAGCTGTCGCTTGTCACGCCAGCATCAAAGCATGAATCGTGGCTGGTTGACCAAAGCAGCAGCAGGAGGCCAGGCAGTGGGCAGGACAGGAGGCGCCCACAGGAAGAAGAGTCCGGCATCACACCTGCTGGTGGTGTATCAGACCCCAGGAGAAAAGGGGACCCAGAAGGAGAACACGCTGTGCAAGAGAGAGACCACCGGGCTTCCTCTGGACCTGCCGCGCACACCTCGTGCCCGCTGTTTTTAGCGCAAGCAAGTGACTAGCCCTTGAGGAAGAACTTGCATCAGCTGGGTTTGTGGACAGGTGATGCCTGCTCTGTCATGCTCACCTTCCTCTGCCTGTTTTTTTTTTTTTTTTTTCAGTCTCTGATTTGAGCTGGATTTGAGCTTTAGAAGAAAAAAAATAAATAAAAGCTTCTGCTTCTTCCTTAGGCGGTTTGGAGGTTCATAACCCTTACTGTTTTCTCACTGTGCTCTGAGTCCCACAAGTTGAGCCCCCTCATCTTTGGTCTTGGAAACAATCAGAAGCCGGTAACGCAGCTGATTAACCGTGAACCCCTCTTATCCTTCAGGAAGAAGGAGAGAACTCAAGGCTAAGGAGGTTTCAATCCTTGAGACGCCTCCTGAGAGGTACCCTGATGATGAAGATCAAAAAGAAATACCCTGTATCGATTTTAAAGACACACCCTTGTATTTCTGTATCATTTGCTTCTCAGGTGAAAGCCACTCAGAGTCACCGACCAGAAAAGGAAAATGAAAAACCCTTGGCATACAGGTTAGGGCTCCAACAGAGTGGGTCTTTCCACCGCAACTGTGCCAAGTGCCCGGCTCCCAGAATAACATCTCAGAGTCTCATTTGAGCATGACCTTCAGTCTCTGGCAGCATTTGGTTGGACAGATGTGGTAGTTGGATTCTTGGGGTGTTTTCATCAGCATTTTCGTTTGATTCTCTTCTCTAAACTTGATAGGCTCAAAGATGAGTTTTATGGAAATGCAGTATATCAACATTTCCATTGTATCTTTTAAGAGCTTTATTGGGAATGAGAAAATGTAGCTGAGACTTTAACAAAATTCTAAGAAATGAAAGGAAAAAAAAACACCAGCTGGCCGCCCTGATACTGATTTATGGAAGGGGAGGCTGGGTCTGGCCTAAAGCTTGGAACACGGATGAAGCTGGAACAGAACAGAGCTGAGTGCAGACGAGAACGGAAAGGCGTCTCAAGCTGTGTCTTCCCAGTGCCTCCCACACACAGTGGAGAGAAATGATCAACGACGTTCTTATGAAAACGTATATTTCTCCTAAAGATGGCAAGCAGAGGACCACACCTTAAACCTCTCTGCGCCCTAGGGTCACTTTCTCATACGGGCCAACTTCACTGTGTTTCTGTCATTCAAATTCCCCTGGCTTCCCTCCACCTCCTGTAGGCTGTTGGATCCCCACACTTGACCTTGACATCAGACCTTTCTGTCAAGCCCCAAACCTCGATATTCAGCGTCTGTTATTGGGAAATTCCATCCAGATGGCCCACAGGAAATTCCAAACCTGAAGTCCTCTCCCCCTACAAGCCCAGCCGGCCTCGTGTGTCACCTACATGGGCATGAGGGCCAACCAGGACAAGAAGCTGAAATCATCCTCAGGTTCCCCTCATCCTGTGTCTTCCCCCTGCCTGGGCCCCATTTATTATCAGTGAGGAGGTCTGTGTGCTCCCTGAGAAGCAGCTCTGCAACTTCAGCCTCTTCATCACTTGGGTCTCATCCGTTGTCCTCACAGCTAATAAAAGCATAGATGGGCTTAGGGGAATTTTTGGAGTTATCCTACCTAGAGCTAAACTTGTTAGTCTTTTAAGTGCTTTCCTGCAGGGGGAGCGGATGGTGGAATTACCTCCAGATGCTGGGGGCTTCACGTTTCCTTAGCTGCTCTTGGGAGTGTGTGAACATTGTTGTGTTGTGTCTTTTGGCTGAAAAACAATGAACACAACTGTCGACTCTTGAGGGTGAGGTGGGAACTCCAACTCGTGTCTCCACCGTGTCTTCAGTTGCTTCGCCGTCCTTGCTCACACACTGTGTTCCCGCCGTGAAAACACAGCCTCACACTTCGGGAAGGTAGGGGTGAATATTCCTGCTTTGTGGTCCTCTGTGCATAATTTCGCCTGTGCTGAAGCTCACCCTCCCCACTGCTGTGTCTGTTCCCCTGTGACTTATGCATCAGTATCTCCCACACGGAGCTCCAGCTTCAGAAGTAACGTTCTCAGGGGCCAGGGTGGTGCCTCATACCTTGGGCTCTGGTTCTGGCTCCGCAAATGTTTGTTGAGTAAACACACTCCCAAGGGGATAGCTTCTATTCGTAGACACTCTCACAGTATCAGGTAATCGCGAGAGCTCTTCACACACTGGTGGGGTGAAAGTAAGAGGAGTGTACGTAGTCTCGGCTCTTGCATGGTCTTTCACGCTCCTTCGGGTCACATAGACTCCTACCCTGCAGACTAGAAGCACAAGATGAAACATGGACTCAAGACCAGACAGTGAATTTGCTGATATG
The DNA here is from genome assembly GCF_001704415.2 of Capra hircus. Classification (NCBI taxonomy): domain Eukaryota; kingdom Metazoa; phylum Chordata; class Mammalia; order Artiodactyla; family Bovidae; genus Capra; species Capra hircus. The sequence continues at coordinate 15,401,201 of NC_030820.1, forward strand.
ATCCTTGCTTCCAACATGAGTTTCCTGGAGCTTAACCAGGCCGAGTGGCTTGACTCTAGGTACTTAGCATTGGCAAAGCCAACATGCAAACCCCACCAAACCTCATGATTCTGACTGAGGTGTTCTTTCCATTACGAAGCAAACAGAAAGCAACCACAGTTTCCCAGACCCACATTCAGTGCAGCACATCCAGAGAAGTAAGAAACCATCAGAGTAGATTTGCCCCTGCAGCTTGAATGTCAGTGACGGGTTCTCCCTTTATTTCCTTAGAATAAATTTCTTAGGAAAGTCTTATCTCATGGATCCCCTTTCTTAGTTTCCCTTTGCCATTTAAACTTTGGTCACATGCCATATATTGAAAGGCCCAAGCCTTGAATTTGATCTCTAGAAGACTGAGCTTCAGGGGAAGGTATTTATAGAACAATCGAACCGTCATAATTTCCCTAAGCTCTGCCAACAAGTCGTTTCCAAAGTTGGTAAACGATCTTGCACATTAGAATAGAAGGTGGAGATCAAAACGAGACCGTGAAATTAAGCTCAAACTCATAAAGAATTAGCAGCGCTGGAGGAGAGATCCTCATTTGGCAAAATATCAACCGAAGTTTAGTACCATGGCGGAAGATGAGATGAATAAATATAGCTGCTAAAAACAATATCAGATGTCCTGCTCAGATGTTTAATGGATTTGCATTTTAAACATGGGTAGTATGAAATAGCCCTTAAGGCATTTTTTCAGATTTGCCATCTATTTTTAGTAGGGAATTTTTTTTCAGCCAGTCCTCGTTTCTTTAAAAAAAGAGATTTAATCATTTTTGCCTAAACATGATTAAGAAAAGAAAATTACACTAGTTATCTCCTTTCATTCACTGAGTCAGTACAAATCCCAAAGGCCATGGGGGTAGTTAAATAAAAAAATGGGAAGAAACTGCTGAGTGAGGTATGGTATTTATTTGACTGTTGTAGATGAAGTTGTCATTCCTAAGCCAATCAAATCATGCATTTTTTATGAGAGGTTGCAACTTGCAGGGAGATGGAAATGTTATACACTAATTAATAAACGTGGCTGGCAGAGCAACTCAAACACTCAGAACTGAGAAGCTAAGCTCTGGCAGGGTCATTAGAATACAGGCTTCAGTGATGCTTTTCTGCTGATCAGATGAAACGCCTTTCCCTGTCAGAAGGTTCAAGATAAGATACGGTTGGCTTAAATCTTCCAAGTTAGTTTTGAACCAGAGGTTTTAAAGATTTGCTTGTTAGAGGGGCATTGTGGTGTGGTGGCTTTGGTTTGCCTTAGAGTTGAAAGGAAACTGGAGATTACTGAATAAAGCATCACTGGTTTTGAGAGAGCATGGAAGCTACTAAGAGCAGATAAAAAGTGTCTTGGGTTGCACACCAAATACCCATCAAGTCCAAGGTTGGGTTAGAGGGTCATGTTATTTTATGTTATCAAGTCAATGTTTAATTGAACTGATACAGCTTGTAAATATGCAGATGGATTACTGGAAAGATCTTCAAGCCTAGCAAAGGAGATATCCTGCATGACCTGAATGTTTAGGGCTCCTTATGGGTCATCCGAAAAGAAGATGATACCATTCCTTGCTATGCAGGATGGGAGGTCATGCAGTATGAAATTCTCACCATTCAACCATTGTTAATCTATGAAAATGGCAATTTCACATGATTGGCCTGTAACTTGACATATAGATGTTTCTGAGTAACAAATATACAGAGGCTATTATTGACAAAGAAAATACTCTGTAGATGCATGGAAAGGGTCATGATGCCTTTCTATGGGTGAGCCCGTGGCAGAAGAACCAAGAAGAGGAGGTTCTTCAGTTTGACTAGAAGAGATGGGAAATGTAGAGCAATCATGGGAAGTCAGCCTGAAAAGGTAATTTGGGAGCAAAGCATGGAGTTCCTTGAAAGATGGGCCAAGGAGCCAGAATGTAATTTGATAGATCATTGAAAGTGTTTGAGCCGGGCACAGACATCATTACGCCTGCATTTTCTATGGATTAAAGAGGCAGCAGTGTGTACGATGCCCTGGGAGGCAAGGACCAGCACGCAAGGAGTCCATTGCAGGCATCTGTGTGAGCAGGAGTGGGAGAGAAACTTAACAGAGACAGATCTAGAGTGAGAATTCCAAGAAGCAGAAGAGTAAGCCAGTGTGGCACGAGTTCCAGTCCCACGAGGGAACACAGAGCAGACAGCTGCTGCCAGTCCTGAGCTGATGCTGCTTAAGCCCCAGGCTCAGCCCCACACTGGGGTTTCCCGGGCCTGACCGAAACCCAGTGCAGTGTTGGCAGCTTTCACTGAGCAAAAGGCTGCTTCCTACAAGAGTGAGGCAGGAGTGTGGCTGAAATTGAGTAGAGAGAAGCCTGGGAAACTGTCCCAGGGAGTGCCAGGAACTGAGCTGGGTCCTGGGAAGGGGGCAGAGAGATGGAGGAGGAAACATGCCCCCAGTCTGACTGAGCTTCACGGTGGGATGAGGAGTCTGCCAGCCACGCAGACCCAGCAGAAGGGCCAGTTAAGCACAACGGGCATCTCCCCCCACAGGGCACGTCAGTGAGGGAGGTGGGCCACCCTCTGCTCACCAGCCCACAGGCTTCGCTGCCCCCAGTCCAGGGAGCTGAGACCTGGGTAACTGCGACCACTTGGATGACCGCTGTCGGGCAGGGGGCCACCGCGAGCCCAGCGGGCTGGCTTAGGGGTTAGACCCCGGCCATGTGAGAGGCGAGCCCGATGGTGGCCGAGACGGGTCAAGGCTAATGTCAAGAGGACAATTTATTGTTAAACCAGACTCATCTGTCTTAAAATACGAGAGGATACTAAGTTTGTGGCCTGTAGAACCATCATACTGGCAATGTAGGGGAACGACCAGATCATTAAGTCACTCCTCTGTGGCTGGGTCAGGCCCTATCATTTCCATCTGTGTTTCTCTGGCTCAGTGAGGGAGCGTATCTAATGGAGCGTCTGGGTAACATCTGGAAGAGTGACTCTTGGCACATTCATCACTGGGTTTGGGAAGACAATTCCACTGTCAGAAGGAAATCATGGTTAGAAAGCATATCTGTCTATTGTTAATTCGGGCTTATTAATCAGGAGTGGCTGTTGCACTCTGTCCCGTGTGTGTGTATGACTTGTGTGGTCTTCTGCTGTGCTTATGGGGGTTGTCCTGCGGCCTGAGTGGCACTGTGATCCTACACGCCTCTTCCTATGTTGTCTTTTCACTTACCTCCATTTCTGGATTTGTTCTAGACCCCCCAGTCTTGCGTCATTAAAACATGCAGCTCTAAACAGAGGATTCCAGAAAGCCTAAGTACAGTCACTCAATTTTAACTGGTTCTGCTTTGCTTTTCATTGTATTTATTTGGGAGCACAACTAATTGGATCATTTGTTTCTACTGTATCCCAGAGAGTCAGTGACAGAGGGAAGAACCAAAATCTTATCAAAGAAATTGCTTTCTGTTTGTAAAAATAAGACTAAGCAGTAATAATACCTTCTACTGAAAGCACAGCTAATTAGGCCCCGCATCTGACTAGAGGGTTAAAAGGTGTCATAGATTTACCTAAGTAATATACTTACAACAGTTCCATGAAAAATTAAGAAAGGATTAACATCCTTCTTCAATAGAGATGCTTCAGAAAGCATTACGCTCACACTTTGTTATAACAATTATTTTTCGTTCACGTTCTGTGCCTCCTATTTTGAGCCTATTCATTTTTCTTCTAATTTTAAGAATAAATAAAGCAAAATGGAAGCTCATGTTATTACTTAGTATGAAAACACAGAACCTAATTATAGCTAATGAGTGTAATAATCGCTGGGCTGCAGCCCCCCCCCTTGTTTGTGTGTGTTTTCTATACAGAAGGTAACATGGGCTGAGTAACGAGGACGCCAAGTTACAGATGGGGTTGAGGAATGCTATTTGATAGGCGATTAGAGTCATCTGTCAGAAATGATGACTTAATCACTGTAGCAGACTCTAGCTCCCCTCCTATAATTCCACCCAGAGTAATCTAATTTTCCTGCAATATTTTATTTATTTTATTTTTTGCCAGGACTAAATGGTTATGCTGCTTCACTTTCCCCCTCTCCTGTACCACACGATTGTAACAGAAATGTAAATAGCTAGTAACATTACAGCAAAAAAAAAAAGGCTGCCTTTGGAGCCCGAAAAGCCAAAAGCAGATATATAATCCTGGGTTCTGTAGGGCGTTTTCTCTCACTGGGTTGTTAGTATATATGGAGAAGGCTGGGAGCAGTATTAGCTGTATACTTCCCACGTGACCAAGAAAGGCTGTTCCTTCCAGCACGCTTTGATTGGGGCCTTTCGCTCAGCGATCTTCTGTTGCTTTGTCAGATAGCAATGACAATGATAATGACAACTTCATTGCGCACATATTATGCAGGCAGTGCTTTGAGCACTTCACATGTATCAGTGGCTATTAGGAAGAAATAGTCATTTATTTCCACTGTAGGTTTTCTCCTCTGGTTGTGATTTGCCATGGGAAGAGAAAGGATGTGACATGTTTCTTTGTTGTCGTCATATTCACATCCCCTTTTATTCTTGGCTTTGATCACTTTTGTAAAGATATACGTTGGCAAATACTCATTTAAAGTTTTCTGTGTGCCTTCTCTATTAACTTAGTTAGAGATGCACAAAGCAGCAATTTGGAATAGTACTGTGACTCAAAGCATAAATGAATCCCATACACTCTGCTTCCACCAGTGAATCTGCATCTTCAAAAGGCCGCTGCCTACACAGTGTCCTCCAGAATTTCCAAAGCAGCATTCAGCATTGGTGGTGTAGTGGTGAGCATAGCTGCCTTCCAAATCAGCATTCAGATGATTACTTGGCTTCCCAGGTAAAACAGTGAAGAATCCACCTGCCAGTGCAAGAGACGCAAGAGACGTGGGTTTGATCCCTGGGTCAGGAAGATCCCCTGAAGTTGTAAATAGGAACCCACTCCAGTATTCTTGCCTGAAGAATTCAATGGACAGAGGAGCCTGGTGGGCTACAGTCCATGGGGTTGCAAAGAGTTGGACACAACTGAGTGTGACCACACATACACATTCAAATAGAAACAGGCCTTGTACAATTCAGTCAGCTCTCATAAAGACAAATACCAGTGCCTACGTGTGTGAATGCTGACTTATCTAATAAAGTGGTCTGTACTGGATTCATTTTATAGATTACAGTGTACTTTTCCCACTAACAGTTTGTGAAGAAACCACAAACTGTAGGATCAGTTGTCAGTAATTCAAAACTATTATTCTCTTCTAAACTGAGAGCTAATTTTGCTTGTTATCAATTGTTACTCATCATCGTAGGTATAGAACATTTTGGATAACTTGGCCCATAATATAAACTTCACAGTCTAATTCCATTTTGCATGTATTTTAAATGACCTGAAGGAACTGTAGAAGAATTAACATTTAATCTCTCTGAATTAGAGCATACAGTTCGTGGTCAGATGGCACACAGATTAGAGCTATACTTTCCTGGTATGGCTATAAGGCTGTTTTTCTTTGACTCATGACAGCATTTTAAGTTTTCTTTCCTACCTTCTTCGTAGAGAAAACCTAGACAATCATTTTTGTTCTGAGACTAAAATATTTTACCTCCCCCTTTCCGGTCTATATGTCTTTTATTTCTTTCTCTCGCCTCATTGCTGTGGCTAAGACTTCCAGTATTATGTTGAATGAAAATGGCAGAAGTGGGCATCCTTGTCTTGTTGCTGAGCTTGAAGGAAAAGCTTTGCATTTTTCACGGTTTAGTGTGTTATCTGTGAGCTTGTTATCAGATGGAGGTGCATTCCCTCTGTGCCCCTTGAGAGGTTTTTTTTCCCTCTCACAGATAGATGTTGAATTTTGTCAGACACTTCTTCTGCATCTGTTGATTATCACATGATTTTTACACTTCATTTTAAAACGGTGTATCACACTGCCTGATTTGTGGATGTTGAACCATCCTTGCATCCCTGGAATGAATCCTGTTTGATCATGGCATATGACTTTTTAGTGTATTACTGAATTCGCTTGGTTTCTGCTTGTCTGGGAAACTATCTCAGTTCTGAATGATCAGTCTGTTGGGTCGAGTAGTCTTGGGAGTTTTCTGTGTTTTTTTCTCAGTACTTTGAATGTATTGTGCCATTCCCTTGTGGCCTTCATTGTTTCTGCTGAAAAATCTGCTAATAATCTTATCGGGGCTTCTTTGTACATAATAAGTTGTTTTTCTCTTGCTACTTTTAATAGTCTTTCCTTGTCTTTAACTTCTGACATTTTAATTATAACCTTTGTGTGGATCTCTTTGAGTTATTTGAAACACTCTGGGCTCCTGCATCTGAATGTCTGTTTTCTTCCTCAGGTTAAGTAAGCTTTCAGCCATTATTTCCTTAAATAATTGTTCTTCCCATTTGTCTATTTTCCTTGTGGGATTCCCTAGAATATGAATGCCCGTCCTTTTTGGTATTGTCTCATAAGTCCCTTAAGCTGTCCTTTTTTTCGTAAAAATTCTCACTATTTGAAGATGATATATGATATTATATAGAGAAAACCTTAGACTCCATCAAAAAACTGTTTGAACTCATAAGCAAATTTAGTAAAGTCACAGGATTCAAAGTGAATACACAAAAAAACTGCTGTGTTTCTATTCACTAATAATGAAATATCAGAGAAATTAAGAAAACAGTTCCCTTTACAGTTGCATCTAAAATAATAAATTTAACCAAGGAGTGTATACATAAAACTACAGGACCTTAATGAAAGACATGGGAGAAGACACGAATAAACGTAAGGATTTTCTGTGTTCATGATCAGAAGAATTAATATTGTTATAGTTCCCATTCTACCCAAGGCAAGCTACAGATTTGGTGCCATCCCTGACAAAGTTCCACTGATGTGCTTCACAGAAACAGAACAAATAGTTGTAAAATTTGTTTGAAACAACAGAAGACCCTGAATGGGCAAAGCAGTCTTGAAAAAGAACAGAGCTGGAAGCAACATGCCCCTTATTTCAAAGTATATTACAAAGCTGTAGTAATTAAAAGAGTATGGTATGGACATTAAAAACAAACACACAGATCAATGGAGCAGAATAGAAACCCAGGAAAGAAACTCACACATATATAGTCAATTAATTTATGACAGAGGAGCCAAGAATATACCGTGGGCAAAGAACAGTCTCAAGTAAATGATGTTGGACCACTGTCTCACACAATACACAAAAGTTAAGAAAATGGATTAAAGATTTTAATATAAGACCTGAAATCATAAGACTCCAAGAAGAAAACATAGGTGGCAAGCTCCTTGACATAGCTCTTGGTGATGATTTTTTTTGAAACTGTCACCAAAGCAGAGGCAAGAAAAGCAAAAATAAATGAGTGATACTACATCACACTAAAAAACTTCTGCACAGCAAACCAGACCATTGACAAAATGAACAGACAGTCTAGTGAATGGGAGCAAATTATTTGCAAATCATATATTCAAGGGATAAATATCCAAAATATATAAGGAACTCATAAACTCAGTAGCAAAAAAAACAATGTGATTAAAAAATGGGCAGAAGGTCTGAATAGACATTTTTCCTAAGAAGACATCTTGATGGCCAGCAGGCACACGAGAAGATGCTCAGCATCATCATTCTTCAGGGAACTGCAAATCAGAACCACAGTGAGCTATAACTTCACACCTGTCAGAAGAGCTGGTGTCAAAAAGATAAAAAATCAAAAGTGTTGCTGAGGATGTGGAGAAAAGGGGACCTTTGTCCACTGTTGGTGGGAATATGAATGGATGCAGCCACTATGAAAAGTAGTGTGGAATTTCCTCAAAAAAGTAAAAATAGAACTACCATGTGATAGCTCAGTTCTCCTTCTAGGTATTTATCTGAAAGAAACAAAGACATTAACTTGAAAATGATAACTAGTACTCCCATGTCCATTGCAGCATATGTTTACAATAGCCAAGATATGAAAGCTATCAAAATGTTGGATGAATGGATACAGAGATTGTTTCATATTTAAATATATGTGTATGTATATATATACACATATATACATTCCTAATGAAATATCATTCAGCTATTTAAAAACTGAAATCGTGCCTTTGGACAAATGATGGACCCTGAAGGTATTATGCTAAATTGAAATAAGTCACAGAAAAAGATATTTTATGATCTCCCTTATATGTGGAATCTGAAAATTAATTAAAAAATAAAAAAGCTCACAGATACAGAGGATAGGTGATTGCCAGAGGCTGGGAGTGAGAGGTGGGGAAAATTGCTGAACTGGGGTCTTTGTTTAAATAAGTCTTTAAAATACGTATTTCATACGGCATGTGAAGTGTATATGAATGTACACCTATGCACAGATTCATATATAAGTTTCTAATGGGGAGGTACCCTCCAGACTGAGACAGTCTTTATGTCTAGCGTGGAAGAGGAGATTTTGGTAATGCTCTCGGTTCTTAGAAACCACCATCTCACAGCTGTCTGGATATGCTAAGGGGAGGCTCAGTGTGCAGGAGGGGTTGAGAGTCTGTGCTCGAGCGTGAGACAGCCCCAGTTCAAATCCCTGCTCCACTGCTGATGTGCTGTGTGCCTCAGCCAAGTTCTTTAATCTCTCTTTGTCTTCCTCCTCCCATCCCTCCCCCAACCCTGTCCCTTTGGTTCCTTACTCACATCTATCTCAGGGTTGTTGTGAGAATGAAATTAGGTAGGATATGTATAAAGAGCCTACAGCAGTCAATGCTTAGCCCGGGAAAACTGAGAGCACAGGGCAGAGTTCCTCTGTTTTCACCAAAATTGCCTAAATGCTCTACTTACGTAGCAAACACAACTGTGAGCTCCAAGCCCAGCTTTATTCTGATGGAGACGGATCCCGCATGTGACTGATCATCTGTATTCTTGCAGAGGCGTCACTCTGTTAAAGATGTTTTGGGAAGTTTAGCGATACGTCACCGTTTTCAAAAATCAGAGAAATTCAAAAGTCCTTATTCAGTATTGAGAGGTCAACATTCCTAAAACTCCCTTTGTTTCTTCCCAGTCTACTTTACGCAGAGTATAAAAAGCACTGATGGAAATGGCAGAATTTCCTTCCTAGAGAGATGGGGGCCTCTATGGCTCTGGGAGTTCCTTATGGTCATAGAAGTTCCCTTGACAGTACATCTGCCTTTGGGGTGACGGCCTGCCTCCAGCTGGTGGCAGTGCTTCTGAAATTTATTTTTGCCCATTTGCAAAACATTTTGGAGAAAAATTGAGAAAGCAAAAATGCCTTCGGTATCTCATAGTCTGCTGTCCAACAAGATATGACGTATATTCTCCGTGAGTCAGGTTTGCGCTGTCAGGGAGGGAGCAGAAGAGAAGTCCCAGTCCGTCTCTCCTGAGTGGAGTCTGCTAATTTTCTCCTTCGGCACATGGCTCTTTCATGCATTCGCTTCTTCCCTCCCCTCTCTTGCTGCCTTTCAGTACTTTGTTTTCAGTACTTTGTGGGCAGTAAGCTTATAACATGTGCCGTCACGGCTGCTGTGTCTAGGGGTCACAGTGGGGTTAATGATGAGATGCGTAGTGGTGATTCTGTAAAACCCATTTCAGGTTAAAAAGTGGCATGTTTTATACTGAGTCTGGTGTTAAAGGTGGTTCACTCATCCTTTGGTGATGGCTGGGGTTAAACAAATTTCAACACAAATTCTCCTTGGTGTGAGAAACAGGGTCCTGGGTCTTCCAGCCTCCATCTGGATTAACACTGGCCGTTTCAGCACAGAATCACCTCCTTAGCCATCACAGGGTCAAGGCAGAAAGATCTGGGGAAAGGACTCAGACTTCATAGAGTGTGGTTCGTGGATGCTGGTGGTTGTGGTCCAGGCTTGTCTTTGTCACTGGGATGTGGTGGGACTCATCATGAGGGTGTTGACAGCTGCCGCCAGGGGCGTCTGTAGCCCCTCCCCATGCCGTCACCTCCACAGCCTTTGTGGAGGGTGGGGGGTGCCTTTGTCCCATAGTTATGTCCTCATATTCATTTCTGTGAGCCACAGCCAGGCTCCTGGTGACGCACCCAAGGCTGACATGTTCCAGAGTGAGAAGCAGCAGGTCCTGCCAGCAGTAAGGGCCTCAGATCTAGGGCCCCTGTGGATGTGGGGGAGACGCTGAGGGAGGGCCAGGGGCCGCGCACTCACCATTAGGAGGCAGGCTACGGGGTGAGGCTTCCTGGAGGCTGGAGCCCTGGGCGCTGACAGCTTCCTGAGAGAGCGGAGGCGCGGGATGAAACTAGCTCAAGCCAGAGAGGAGGGCCCACAGGTCAAGAGGCCCTGATCGGCCCCTGAGAGGCAGCAGCTCGGTGGGCTGCAGTCACAGTGCCCTTTGCTTTCATGACCAATACTGAATACTCAGATGTAACTGAAAGTAACAGCCAGTTTCTCTCGAATCTGCTTGACTAGTCCCCCTTTCATCAGACTTCATTTGCATTTATTTGTTTAATTGAAATATAGTTGATAGACAGTGTTACATTAGTTTCAGGTGTATAGCAAAGTGATTCAGGTATACATATATATGTATGTATAATTATATCTATTCCTTTATTCTTTTCTATTATAGTTTATTCCGAGATATTGAACATAATGCCCTGTAATATACAGTAAATCCTAGTTGTTTATCCATAGATTTCATTTGCCTTGAAGTGAGTAGGACTAAATAGAAACCAACAAGTTACCCAATACCTTACTTTGGAACGTGAGATATCATGTCGCTGTTCTGTAATAAAATGTAAAACAAATTCACATGCAAAGCAGTCTTCATGGGAAAGGGTTTAGAAGGCTTTCTTCATAGACACGTAAACTTGATGGACTCGGTTACATGCGCTGCCATGAAGCGGATCTGTTTCCAAAATACTTGATTTCGCCATTTCCCTGGACAGGCCCTCTGCTGTGGGGAACCTGGAGTAGGACAGCCCAGGCCCTGCTGTGGTCTCTGCTCCAAGGGCAGCCGAGCTGGACTCAAGTCTTAGACTCAGTGGCTTCCCAGGTGGCGCTAGTGGTAAAGAACCCGCCTGCCGATGCAGGAGACAGGAAGAGTTGAGGGTCCAATCCCTGGGTCAGGAAGGTCCCCTGGAGAAGGAAATGGCTACCCACTGCAGTACTCTTGCCTGGAGAATGAATCCCACGGACAGGAGCCTGGCGGGCTATGGTCCATAGGGTCTCAAAGAGCTGGACACAACTTAGTGACTTAGCACTCACGCTTCAGCTCACTGCTGCTGTTCCTCCAGGCCTCAAGGAAGCTGCCCTGTCAGTGCCACCGGCCTGAGGTCACAAATCCCTAGGCTCCTCTGACTGTGTGAACAGATCGTACCGAAGCAGACCAGGGAAGGTTTCTTCAGACCCCGCTGATCCTGTGTGACCATGGAGATGCAGCCTCGGAGTAATTAACATGCCTCTTAGCATACATACGATGAAATATTACTCGGCTGTTGAAAAGAACAAGGTGATGCCGTTTGCGGTAACACAGATGACCTAGAGATAGTCATACTGAGTGAAGTAAGACAGAGACAAATATGATCGCTCATATGTGGAATCTAAAAAAAGTACAAACGGACTTGCTTATAAAACAGAAATAGGGTCACAGATGCAGAAAACAAACTGTTGGTTACCAAGGGGGAAAGGAGGTGAGATAAAGTGAGAGATGGGGGCTGACATACACACACTACTACGTATAAAGTAAGAATCCGCTATATAGCACAAGGAACTCTGCTCAGTACTCTGTAATGGCCTGTGTGGGAAAAGGATCTAAACAAGAGTGGATGTGCGCATAGCTGGTTCAGGTAGGAGACTGGAACAGCAACGCCGAGCTCTTGGGCCCTTCCTCCCATTACTGCTGCCGCATGCCCAACTGCAGAGCACGGCGCATACCCCGCCCTCCAGCTCCGGCCGTGGAGGTGGCCAGTGTCCCCATCGTGATAACAGCTGTGTTCCCAAGCTGCAGTTCTCATGCCACGGGTGTCATCTTCAGTCCTCGAGGAGGGCACTGAGGGTGTGGCCTCTGGCTGCCAGCCCAGGGCCGTTCTGTTTCAGGGCTGAGATGTGTGCTGTTTTCTCTGTGCTTGAGCTCCTCTGATCGTGAGCTTATCCCTGACGGTGGGTCTTGTAGCGCTTTGTTATTTGGGGTTTGGTGAATGGTCTCTGGCGACACGCGTTGCGCCCTCTGTTGGTCAGGATGCATCATCTTTCATTAGGAGCGGTGCGGCTTCGTTTCTCTGACCCTCTGCCTTCAGGTAGGTTGTTCCTTCCCTGAAACGCCCTTCACTCAAGTCCTGGTTAGCAGCAGGGTCCCTTCAGGATTGAGCCTGACCATCGCTCCAGCTGAGATGCGTTCTGCACTTGCCCTTCCTTTGTGCCGGGTGTCTCTCTGAGTCCCCATGCCGCATGTGGAAAATGCCTGGTATGTCTCTCTCTACCCTTACGTTAGACACTGTTGTGATGAGAACTCTTGTTTACCCATTATTCCCACCATGTAACAGAGCGGAATGAAGTGAATGTGTGAGTTGTCTTGGCACCCTACTAAGGCGAATCTTTGACACCATTTCCTGTTACAGGGGAGGAATCTCCCTATATATAATATTATATTATATTGAAACTTTAAACTGGAATGCCCCCTCCTTTGCAGGAACTTCCCTACTCCACTCAACAAGTTCTCCCAAAGTTCTTGGAATCATAAGACTGTGAGGAAGTGACATAACATTACGAGGATGACTCCTCCAAACCTTTTTTTTTTTTTTCTTCTTCCTTGACATTTACATCCTGTACCTGATCAGGAATTTGAAACTCAAACGAACTGTTCGTGATAATGAGCCATTCCTAATACCGTCCTGATTGAACACCTCTCTCCGAGAAGGTCGAGGCGCCTTACGTTTTATCACAGTTGGTTTCAGAACATCCCTGGAGTAGGGTGACCACCCGTGTAGAATCGCGTTGGTCTGACAGTCCAGATCTCCATAAGGAGATCTCTCCTTCTCCTCTCCGGATCCAGGAGTTCAAGTGCAGAGAAACCCAATTCAAGGCCAGAGTGGCCCCGGCTGTTTCATTGCAACCAGTGGTACACTCCTGAGCCTTCTGGATAGTCTCAGATCAGAGTCAGGGTCAGTTCTCAGCAGCAGCAGGAAAACCCAGAGTCAAGTCTTTGCACAGTACCCATGGTGGAGTTCTGTTGGTGAAGTGTGGTGGGAAGGCAGAGGAAGACGGCTTTTCCCCAAGGGGCACTGCTGGCGCCTCCAAGTGAGCGTCTCTCTGGCTCCGGCAGCTTCTCCTCGTAGGCTCAGGAGTCCAGACACCACGGTGGGCATTTGTGGGGGAAGCCAAGCGGTTTGTGGGAATCGGCCCTGGTTGAAGAGTAGGGAACTCTGGTTTCTGATCCCAGCTGTGTGTCCTTCGTGGAGTCCCTTGTTCCTTCAGATATTGAGAGTACTAGGCGAGATGATTCCCAGGGCCCTTGGCAGCTTTAGTCAAATGAGTCTGTCCTTGCAGCTCCCAGATTTCCTCATCCTGCCCTCTGTGCACATCGCTGATGAATCTGAGGGCTCGCAGCACTCTCTCTGTACTGCTTTTCTGATTCTCGTCACCAGCTTTCTCCTTTGTTTATGTGCATGTCAGTCACCATGTTGGGTGGGCAGCGTCTTGAAGGCAGGAGTCCTATTCATTGAATTTTTGTGTCCTATATGTAATGTTGGTCCTATATGTACTCTTATCTCTCCTGTTCCTTTAACCTGTGAAATTCATCTGAGTCTTCTCAGCTCATTGACCTGTACAAGTGTTCCCTGTCTGGAAAGACTCCACCCTCATCAGCCACCAAGCCTCCTGTCTTCCTCCCTGCCACCTCCTAGGACAAATCTCAAAGTGATTGTCTGAATCTGTCATATCAACCATTACCTTCCTGTTACCCTCCCACCACATGCAGGTTGGCATCCTGGCCCCCACTCCCCCACAGAAGCTCTTTTGATCAATTAAAAATCTGTATTGCCAGATGCAGAAGGACCATGGGGCACGTGGATCGCAGCGTCTGACAGCACTCGCTCTGACCACCACCTTGTTCTTGAAACTCTCCCTGGGTGGCGCCTGTGGGGCATGCGGTTCTGTTCCTGCTTCTCTGGGCTGGCCCCTGCTCTGCCTCTGAAGACTCCTCTTCCTGCTCTCCCTTTGGTGCTGCCCTTGGCTGTCATCTCCCTTCTCTCACTTCCTTCTCTGGACAGTTTCAGCCACACCTGTGGCATCAGCCTGCTCCCAGAGCCGTCCTGACAGTCGAGACCCTTGTTTCCAGCTTCACACCAGGTGCAGGGCGTCCTGACCTTTGCCCCTCAGTCCCTGCCCACCGCCTCCCCAGCCAGCTTTCTCGTGTTTTCCCTGCTGAGGCAGTTACTTGTAGGGCACGGCGTTATATGCAGGACACAGAGGTGAAGTGAACAGGCTGGGCCCCCGCTGCATGTCCAGCTGTCCAGGCCTGGGCTTCTGCCACCACCAGCCAGTTCCCTCTGAGGTTCAGGCCTTCCCCAGCTCCCAGGGGCTGTTCGTAGTCAGTCGCCTCTGAACTGCGCCCCTCGCCTCCTGAGTCTCCACCCTCCAACGCTGCAGCCAAAGGTGGCTTTTCAAGAAAGCAAATGGGATCTCATGGCTTTGCTGTTTAAACATTCCATACCTGATCGCTGACTTTTAGGTGAAATTGCAATGCCTTAGCCTGTGAGATAGTCAGCAGCCTGGACACCAGCTGCCCCGGCACCTCTTCTCATGTCCCCCCTTGCCCCCAACTGACGCAGATACTCACACTGTGCTCTGCCTCCAGGAGGGCCGGGCGCCTCCTCACCACCGTGTCTGTGTGTGGGACAGTCCACCGGCTGCCCTGCCTCTGCTGGCAAGTCCGCCAGCCTTTAGGACTCAAAGCAGATGGGCCCTTTGCCACAGCACCCCCACGGCCCTCACCAGGCAGAGTGAAGTGCCTGCTCCCCTGGACTCCCACAGCCCCTTTTCTGAAAAGACAAGTCTGCTTACTGACCCCTAAGCGTTCCACTCTCATGCTGGTCTCTTCTCTACAAATTGAACGTATTAATGAGTGGAGTGGGAATACAAGTAGACCCCACACCTCAAGGCCTGTGTTCTGTGCGTAAGAGCATCTTGCCTTGGAGCGTAAACGAAGCAGCTCTGAATTATTTAGCCTCTCGTCCCCCAGTATTGCTCTCTCGTCCTCTTCCTCTAGTGTTTGGAAGACCCTGGCAGGCATTAGGTGCACGTGGTCTCAACCGCCCGATAATCACTTCCCATCATTTCGGTGCCAGAGCCAAGTAGCATTCCCCTTTCATTTAAATTAGATAAAACCCAGAGCTGTGGCTGGCAAGTGAGGGAAGTCCACTGGGGAAATTAAAGGTTCAGACAGAATGGGACCCATTATAATAAAAGCATTTGCACAGCCACTGATTCCATCTACCCCGTGGCGTCGACAGTCCTTGGGGTAGGATGAAATATGAAGCGAGAGAGCCCGTGAAAGTCATTTGAGGAATTTATTTTAATTGGAAACGGTGGCAGCTTTCTGTGCTTGGAGTCAACTCTGCAGATCACGCACAGGAGTGTGATTGGCATCATTTAAAGAGCATGGAGCGTCTTGTTCCTCCAAGATGCAGGATCTTGGTCCCACGTTGTCTCAGGTGCTTTCTCCACCTACGTGCACACTGAATGAGATTGTCAGCCCCTCCCTCATCCTCTACTCCCTCCCTCTCACCTTCTGTCCATCCTTTCACTGCCTTTGCATTCCTGTCTCATACTTCATGTTTAATAAAAGTTAGATGATGACACCTAAATCAATCAATGGGTCAGCCTGCAAATTACTCAGAACTCCAAAACCCAAGAAACAGCCATGCAGCAGATATAGAATGACCAGGAGAAAAATGGACCGTTTGTAATAATACAAAATAATGATAGCTGTTTTTTCCTATGCCTCATTTGTTAAGCACATCACATGCATCTTCTCTGATAATTCTCTCCATCCCTACTGTATAGATGTCACCTCCATCTTACAGATGAGGCGACTAAAGCTCAGAGAAGACGCTTGCCCAAGGTCACGCCGCTGTAATGAACAGCAGAGCCAGAATCACCTGTCAGATCCAGGCAGAAACCACACTGAGTGGTAGAACCAGGTTTTGAACTTGAGCCTGACTGCAAAGCTCACGTGTTAAGATACCATGTCACAGAGCCCTGGGACTTAAAAGCATCCTGTTGCTGAACGTCAAACACATGCTTGCATTTAGTATATAATAGTTTCTGTTAACTGAGAGAGGTCTCATTATTATTTAAATGCCCTTTTAAAGGTATCTGTAGCCTTGCTGAACAGCATGGGGTTTCTGAGACTGTTGAACTGTTGTTCAATCTGCCTTACCTTCTCACTTTTCTATTTTTAGATGCATCATCCCATTCAGATGAAACCTGCAGATAGTGAAAAATCAAACGGTAGGTGGTGACCAACTGTCTCCTATTAATGTCTGTTTTCTTAAGCACAGAAGTGAGGCTGGCGGAGGGAGGGGGTGCGGGGAGGAGCCCCTGTTTCTCTGGGGAAGGAGGAGAGCTGTGCTCCAGGAGCTTCTGTTGGGGTGGGCACCTCTGGAGAAACGTGAACTTCAGTCCCCTCCCTCCTGTATCTGCTGTAAAGACCTGTGAAGATGCTACAAGTAGCAGTTTTCCGTGTCCCTCTGTTTGGGACGTGATCAGTATGGTGACCCTGTGGCCTTTGGCTCTTGTCTGCCTCCTCTGACGTGGCACAGGCGCCCGAGAGGGAGGGATGACACCAGGCAGAGAAGCCAGGTGAGGAGGGCCTCGCCCACCAGGACTTGGGCTGTCTTTTTTTCCCCCCCTTTCCTTTGGTCCTCTGGCTTTGAGAGTGTCTGATTGCACTTTTCTCTAGGTTGTATCCATGCATTTGCATCTATATTCATTCAGAATTCAGTCTGCTGGTTAATAAACACACACTTAAGTGCAAAAAAAAAATTATGTATGCATTTGATGAGGTCCGTGGAATAATGGACTTGCCTCTCCATGACACCGGAGGGTTGATGGGCACATTTCTCTCTGGAGTTTCTGCTTCCACTTGTGCAGACCATCTCTCCCCATTTTGTTCTTGGGATTGACTGAATGTGTGTTAGAGGAATCTCCTGCCTTCCTGGAGCCCAGCACCCCCATCCCACAAGACTGACACAATCAGCGTGGTTTCCGGCCTCCAGGCAGCTCTGCACCTCATTAATTAGTCATGGGGCAGAAGGCACGCACTCGGGGATCCGCATATCCACATGTGTAAATTATGATGAGGCTCTGCCTCTCCACGAGGTGTGTTTTTGCTGATTGTAGCGCATCCCATTTTCTGGCCACATCAACTGGAAAGTTTTGAAGGAAGTTCCCTTTCATATGGGGAGGCTGCCAGCACTGGATTAGTCTGTCGGGGAGTATACGTTGGTGCTTCACCGCCATCCTGACCAGCCGCACCCTTCTCTTTGGGTCTGATTCCCTTTTTCCTACAGGTCTTTATCACAGTCGTGGTGTTGGGTGTCAGAGGGTCTAAAACCCGCCACTGCTTTGTTGTGGGGTCTTAGTCCACTTGCTTCATCCTTTGTTTGACAATTCTTCGTCACTTACTCACTCTGCCGGGCAGGTTGCCAGGGGCCGGGGCTGCAGCAGTGAACTTTTAAAAGCAGAAAAGGATGGAAAAGACACTGTCCCTTCCTTCCTGGAACTCGTGTCCGTTGTCACTGGTTTCAGTATCTGACAGTAACGGAGAGACTGGACTTTAATCTCATTCATAGAATAGAAATAAAGGCAACTGCCTCTCAGAGCTGAGCTTTTTTCCTAGATATTTGGGATAGTGCTGTAAGTGACTGAGCGCTTGTATAAAGTGTTGCTTGGCGTCTCCACCCCCATTCTTCCCTGGCCCTTAGGGTCCTACACCCAGGGCATCTGCCCAGGCAGAAGGTGGGCTCCCTGAGCCCACATGCTCCAGGTGGGCATTCCTGCAGTCCGTTCTCTTCCTCCTGAGAGAGGGGAAGGATGGAGCTGGTATTTGTGGGATGAATCAGCAAAGGTCATGCTGGCGTGTCCAGCCACCAGGAGATGCTCCCTGTCCTTTGGCTCCATAATCCTCCAAACTGTCAGGACACCAGTCATGGGATCAAAGTCTGCAGAAGAGGCTTCATTTGAGCCTTAGGCCATCGTGATAAACCTGACAGAGGACCGAGTTGGAAATGTGTGACTTAAAATACCTGAAGAGTCGAACCAAGAGAAGGTTTCTTCTGCATTGCCTGCTGGGCAGGTACAAACCGTGACTGTCCTCTGGACACTGAGGGTGGTGTCTGCTTAGGGTCTGGAACCACAGCAACAGGGTGCAACTGCCAGGGACACACCCCATTTTGCACAGTCTCAGAAGCCAAGCAGGACTGGGCACTGTTTTACTAAGATGAGCAAATACCCAAAAATGCCAGCTCTCAAGAAGCACCCTCTTTTGAGGAGCCCGGACTTGACCCCTGACCGTGCACTTGTTGGCTGTGACCTTGGGCAAGTTCCTCTAACCTCACCCAGCCTCCAAGTCTCCAGCTGTAAGAGGGACTGTGGTCCTCTAGTCTGTGCTCTGCCCGTAAGGCCCGCCTGACAGTGTCATCCCACAGTTGACATCTGCAGAACTTAAGATCACACCTGGTGCAAGGCGAGCATCCACTGGGCTCTGCTGAGGACATAACTCTAGCCCTCAGAGGCAACTTCTCTGGTGCCTCCTGGCCCTTCCAGAGGCTGGCCCTTCCAGCCTTGGGCTCTTCCTGCCAAAGCTTAGATCTGAACACACAAAGGAAAACCCACAAACCTTCTTTCTGGGCCATTGGTCCCTTGGCTTGCAGATTGAACTTCATTTTCTGAATTTTCATTTAAGAAACAAAAAGTCAAATAGTATAAAGGGACCGAAGGTGGCTTTTAAAGAGCTCTTCTTCACGGAGGCTCCCGCCTTGCATAGTCATGAGCAGACTTCAGGGTTCTCCTTGGACCTGAGTGGAAGAAGGAGAAAGGTATTATGTCCCAAAGCCAGGGATATACACTGCAGGCCTTTTCTGATGTCACATGGCATTTTTGACAGGTAAGCATAGTTTCTGAGAGGCTTCCCTGGTAGTTCAGCTGTTAAAGAATCCGCCTGCAATCCCGGAGACCCCAGTTCAGTTCCTGAGTTAGAAAGATCCCCTGCAGAAGGGAATGGCTACCCACTCCAGTGCCCTTGCCTGGAGAATTCCATGGACAGAGGAGCCTAGCGGGCTACAGTCCATGGGGTCACAGAGTCAGACACGACTGAGAGACTTTTACTTTAACTTTTCACTTTTTCATAGTTTCTGCAGCTCAGAGAGCATCAAGATTTCTTGGGCTCAGATGCTCAAAATAGCTCCTGTGGCTGTGAAAGAAGTATAATGAGCTCTAATTGCACTTTTTTTTTTCTGAGTTTGCTGACATTTATGGATGGCACAAAGGACTCATCATAGTGAGACAGTTACTCTCTTCATTATCAGTGTGTTCAGATTTCTCCAACTTCATATTTGCTGAGCAAGATTCATCACAGATTCATTAGTGATGTACAAATGAACTCCAGAAAAGCAATCACTCCTTTAAGCTTTTGTCCACTCAGGGATTCTGATAGAGGGAACCTCTGTGCTGGGCCCAGAAATGTGGTTTGTTGTTCAGTTACTAAGTCATGTCCGACTCTTTATGACCCCATGGACTGTAGCCCACCAGGCTCCTCTGTCCATGGGATTTCCCAGGCAAGAATACTGGAGTGGGTTGACCTTTCATTGTCCAGGGATCTTCCCGACCCAGGGATCGCACCTAGGTCTCCTGCATTGCAGGCAGGTTCTTTACCACTGAGCCATCAGGGAAGCCCCCCACCGAGAAATGTGAGTCTGCTCTCGTATGTGTTCCCTGCACTTGAATGTTTTCTGGAACAAACCTGCGAGATCTCCAGCCTTCCTGGAACCTGCGCTTCCAGTGGCTCCGGCGTCAGCTGTAGCCTCCAGCACATTTATGCAGACTCCCAGCATTTCATCAATACTTCACGTTCTTGCGCTTCTACTGCACCAGGCATCCAAAAAAAAAGATCCTACTCTGGACCAGCAATAAAACATCAGGGACTCTGAGAAGAACACACTGAACATGTGCCCGGGTCTCAACAGCACCCACCTTTTGTGGCTGTTTTTCCCTTGCACCTAGTAGAGTGGGCAGTATAGGAAGAGCGTTTGAGGAGGCGTGGATTATTGCAGGGACCAGCCACACTCACACACACACACTCTTCTTCATTCTCTCTCCCATCAGAGGGCCTGTTTCCAGCTCTTAATCCTCCATCGGTTAAAGGCAGTTACTGGGTCTGAAGTCAGTCCAGCAGTGGGTGATGAGGAAGTCGTGGTGGTCGCCTTTGGCTCTGGACTTGGGGTCCCAGGGGCTGGAGCCATGTGTACTTCTGAGGTCATGCTCCTAGCTTCAAGGATTCTTTTTTGACTCTGTGGACAGAATGTTCAGGTTCATTCTGCTTTAACTTCCAGCCTCATGGCCTGTCAAGGGTCCCAAGAGCCTCACATCCAGAAATGCCACTTAAGCCCCCATCTCTTTCCTCAAGGCCTCTGACACCTCCAGTGACCGGGCATCCAGTTCCAGGCTCACGAGAGCCAGTATGAGGGGACGCTGCCTGTCCAGGGAGGGTGAAGCCTGTAGAGATGGGGATCTGGGTGTCCCCCTGCAGTCACTTGCTGATGCACTGGAAAAGGAAGAAATCATTTTGAAATTCAAAGTAGACTCTGTCATTCAGAGGCCGTAATTAAATGCCGTATGTTAGCACCAACACATTGGAAAGTTGTTAATGAATTCAGGCCTCCCTGAATACAGGTGCGACTTTGACAGGTTGTACACCAGGGTATTAGCACAGACTTACAGTTGGGGGTGGGGGCGCGTTAAAAATTAAGTTTCTAGTCCATGAACTTAAAAAGTCCCCAGGTACCTGTAATATTAACCCTTCTTATTTACCCTGTGGAAGGGGAGCTGGCAGTGATCGCTGCTGTGAATCCACTGCCGGCATTTGTGGCCACCCCGACTGTATAGCCCCTGCTGTATGAAGCATTTCCCCTCATTCATTCATTGGTTATCCTAAAGGAAGATGGACTTTTCCTCCAGAGGGCAAAGACGTTATCTTTTTTTTTTTAGTTTCCCTAAAGCACTTAGCAGAACATTATGGATGTGGTAGGTTTATTTAAGCACCTGGCATTCTTGTGGATGGAAAGAAAATCAGTGAGCTATGTAACTGCTTGGGAGTACTTAGACAAGGCCCAGCAGAAAATGCATCTAACGTTGATGAAAAAGTTAAGTGAATTCAGGATGATTATGTTTATTTAACATGTTGACGGAACTGTTCGGCGATCCTTAGAATGGGAATCTGAGGAATAAATTTCAGGAATAAATTTTCACTGGAAGATCCAGGAGAACTCAAGGAGAGGAAAGCTCAGTGTTTGTAGTTATTCCCATTTTGCCACTACAGTAAACAAGGTCCAACTGTTAAAACGACAGAGCAGCTTTGGCTCAAGAGATTGCTGCCATTCAGGTTCCTATATACATGCACACACGTGGCACCGCACACACACACAATGTCCACTCGCACATGCACACGTGTCCACACACATGTCCACTCACACATGCATACACACATGTCCACTCACAATGCATGCACACGTGCACACACATTTCCACTCACACATACATACACACGTCCACTCACAATGTATGCACACGTGTCCACACACATATGTCCACTCACACATGCATACATGTGCGTTCACACACATATGTCCCCACACATGTCCACTCACATGCATGCACACGGGCATGTCCACACACATATGTTACACACACATCCACGCACAGGGAAGGAAGTTAGCACTTTCAGTAGCATGCGGATGGTGTAGATTTTCTTTTAAGCTAATACTTGTTACTGGAAAAAGTGACAGTGATGTTTCCTCCCTCTGCTTGTCAGAGTTTACCCCTCCATTGAGCCTAGGAAGTCAGGATTTCTTAAGTGGTTTCCTTTTTTCTTTTAATGTTCTTATAGGAAGAAATCATTTTTTAGCTTCCTCAGGAGCTGCATGTTTAGGTGGCTCTAGCATTCTCCCACCCCAGCAAAGCTCAAACCCTGAGACCTGTTGTGGTTAAAGACTGTAATTACAGGTTTACCAGGGAAACCAAGGACCAGCTGGGACTTTATCCCTCGCTTTTGTTTGAAAGAACCAAAACTGGATTCTTCTGGATAAGAAGAAATACAACAGAAATTAGCTTTGTACTCATCGAGATATCAGCCATAGCTTCTTGAGGGTGGGAGTCCCAGAGATGAGGGTGGGAAGGGGTCGGGACAGTTCCCCTCCTTCCCTAAGTTTCCCTCCCTCCTCAGTCCCATTTCCGTCAGTCCCGTCTTCCCCTTCTGGTTCACGGGAATGCCTCATACTGTCGGGGTCCTCATACTCTTGGGGCCCTCACACTGGAGCTCAGAAGCTCCCATTGGCAAGAAACCATCCTCTCTGGTATCTGATGCTTCTAGAAATGCTTGGCTCCTTGGGCCAACCCAACCTTCGACTTAACTGTGCTTCACCAGCTCCTACTAGATGACCGGGAGTCCACTTACTCTGACAGGAGAAAAAAAGTTTTCTTAAATTAAAAAATCTTCATCTGCACAAAGTAACTGGGGTTCTCCACGGCCTCTGCCCAGGAATCAGAGCCTGTGATGCCCATTGCTTCCTCGACAAGTCTCAACAGGGTCAAGGGCCCTGGACCACTGGTGACCTTCCTTCCGCACTGAGCCCCTCTCTGCTGGTGAAGCAGAAACTCATACATATGATTCTCCAGTAAGGCTGCCTGCCTCTGCACACCCCAAGGACCGTCCTTGTTCTACCCTAACTCTGCGCCTTGTCTGATTAATATGTGATGTCCCCAGCCCACTACCAGTCCATCCAGACCCTGCCAATACTTCTTAAAGTCCAGCTTCAATTCCACATCTAATATCAAGCCTTTGTCAATCTCTGGAGCACAATTCGTAGTTCCCAGGGATTGTGGAATTGTGGTTTTCAGCCTAAATTCCTTGGAACCCTCTTTTCTCTGCATTGTCTTGGGAGCTGCTACTGGTATGGAGAGGGGCTAGTAGAAACGGATTCTGAAGTCCATGAGCCTCCAAACCCAAGTGCTTCAGTTCTGTTCTATTCTGTTCTGTTTAGTCGCTCAGTGGTGTCTGACTCTTCACGACCCACATGAACTGCAGCACGCCAGGCCTCCCTGTCCATCACCAACTCCCGGAGTCCACCCAACCCATGTCCATCAAGTTGGTGATGCCATCCAACCATCTCATCCTCTGTCGTCCCCTTCTCCTGCCCTCAATCTTTCCCAGCATCAGGGTCTTTTCCAATGAGTCAGCTCTTTGCATCAGGTGGCCAAAGTATTGGAGTTTCAGCTTCAAATTCAGTCCTTCCAATGAAAACCCAGGACTGATCTCCTTTAGGTTGGACTGGTTGGATCTCCTAGCAGTCCAAGGGACTCTCAAGAGTCTTCTCCAACACCACAGTTCAAAAGCATCAATTCTTCAGTGCTCAGCTTTCTTTATAGTCCAACTCTCACATCCATACATGACCACTGGAAAAACCATAGCCTTGACTAGACAGACCTTTGTTGGCAAGGTAACGTCTCTGCTTTTGAATATGCTGTCTAGGTTGGTCATAACTTTCCTTCCAAGGAGTAAGTGTCTTTTAATTTCATGGTAGGCAAACCATATAACCAGGCTGCCTTCTCTCCATCACTTGAGAGAGAGGGGAAAGAAGAGAAAAAGAATGGAAACCTTCATTCCATGGATGATAAGACTAAGGTCCAGAGAGGTCTGGGCCCCCAAGGTCACCCATCACCTTCTGGGCAGTGCTGGAGTGAGGACCAGGGTCCCCAGCTCACAGCACTGGCCTCCTCTCCTAGCCTCATCTGCCTTCTCCAGACTTGCCAGAAACACAGTGGAGGGAGCAGAACCCCGGGCTGGAGAGGGGAGCGAATCCTGGTCCAGGTCAGGCTACCCACTTGTGGAAGGTCCCCTGGCTGGACCCTTCCCCCTGCTGGGCCTCGGGCGTCTCTTTAGAGTCACACAACACGTCTTTCAAGGCTGTTGCTTCCAGCCTGGGATTCTGTGACTGCAAGCTCTTAGCCCCTGAGTGCCACCCTGTCCAATGTAGCAGTCACATGCGGCTTTTAAATTAGTGAAAATTATGTCACAGGAAGAATTCACCTTCTCGCGCACAGTGGCCAGCTTTCAGAGTGCTCAGTGGCCTCAGGCGGCTTTAGCTACTGGGGTGGACGTCACAGACCAGACTCCCCCTTCTTGCCGAGCTCTCCTGGATGGCGTTGCTTCAGAGGAAACCAGTCTTTCTCCATTACATCAACAGATCGTCCGTTCCAGCTCCTGGAAGACACAGACCACGGAGTCTGACTTCGGTACCTGAAGCAATTGGCCCTGGCAAGTCTCAAATACACTCTTGCCAGTTAGAGGATAATGAGATACTTACTGTCCAGGGAAAGAGTAAGAGAAACAGGAATGAAAGCCAATTAAATAGCAATGACAAGATTATAATACAGATAAAAAAGGATCCCTTAAGCTAGGACTTTCTGAAGTGCTGCTGTAGCTGGCCATTTTTTATTATTATTTTTATTATTATTATTCTAAGAAATGAAGTGAAACATGGGAAATAAGCCTTCTCCCTGAGGGCTTGTAGGACGATCTTGTGCACTCTCCTACAGAAGGCTGTGTTGAAATTCATAGTAGCCCTGCCTTTGAGACTAAGCATACGCTGTTATCCTGAGCTCAAGCACATTGGTTTAGGGGGAAAATCTCCCAGGTCATCAGGAATAAACCTTCCCTGATCTCTACCTACTGTCAGCTTCCAAGGTTAGACTTTGTGCGTTGTTGCCCTGACACCCAAATGCATTTCTGTGCATCATGAATCCTACGTCCTGGACTTCCCTGCTGGTTTAGTGGTTAAGACTCTGAGCTTCCACTTCAAGGGGCACAGGTTCGATTCCTGGCCGGGGAACTAAGGCCTCCCATAAGATCCCACGTGCTGTGTACAGCCCCCCCACACACACACACACACCCACACACACACACCCACGCACACACCCCAAAAGGACAGAATAGTATTGTTCCTTCCTTATGCTTTTGTTGTTGTTGATAGATTTCACCCTGAGACGGAGCCCACCCCCCACACGAGATTCTCAAATAACTGCAGCCACACTCACCTGACTGCCGTTGCCTTCATCTTTAATCATAACGTGCAGACCACGTGTGCTGCCCTGGGTGGGGCTGTGTAGCCAGTGCTATGGACAGAAGGCCATTGCCCAGCCCCCTGGAGAAATTCTCAGCTCTTCTCTCCTGTCCTCGTCTGGACCCCCAAGGACGAAGCCGTTTGAAATCAGGGAAGGAGAATGTTTTCTTCCGTCAGCGCTTTGTTAAAAGCTTTGTTGACCACTTTTTCACTCGGTTTCTGTTGTTTTTCCTCTCCTGACCGTTCTCTTTCCCTGTCACTCAAGTTAGAAGAACATCTATCCCCCACCCGCAACCACAAAACAAAATTTGTATCCCTAAATACCTCTGTGCAAGGGTATCACTTGGCAGTTACCCAGAACTTTACCGTTTTAGTGAACATATTACTGTTTGCTTAAAAATGGGAGGGAAAGGACTTAAAAACAGTGTCCCTTGGAGATGTTTTGTTAGTGTACAAATTCCTGGCGTTGGAATAGGAGCTGAGACGCTGAGGAAGGGCCGGGTGGGAGGGCAGAGGTGGCCTGTGCGTGGCCTGGGCGTCTGAAGATTTAGCCTCGGAGCCCGGTCGGAGGTGGTGATGAAGCGTTGCCTGCAAGGAGTAAGATGAAATGGCCTCGGCTCATTCATTATTTCTATCTCCTAGCCGTGGAAGACAGAAAATTGTTCATAGGAATGGTTTCGAAGAAATGTAACGAGAATGATATCCGGGTGATGTTTTCTCCGTTTGGCCAGATAGAAGAATGCCGGATCCTCCGGGGGCCCGACGGGCTGAGCCGAGGTGAGTGTGCCGTCTGCAGCGTCTCTGCCCTTCTGCGCTAATTGGAGCCCCGCGTCCCAGCCAGGTAGACGCAGCCCCGCGCACGGCCGGAGGTCGCCCCGAGACACGCCCCTCGGGACGAACTTAGCCAGCCCGAACTTTTCACCGTGGCGGGGATGATCACCTCTTATTTCTTGAGTCGAGAAGGTCCTGGTGCCAGCATATTAGCTCAGGTTATCACTGTCAGTCAGGAGGCCTTCAGGCTGCCCTGTCATTACACATCGCTTTTCAGTCTCAGATTAGAGGAGATTGGGGACGGGTGGGGGAGAGACTTGGCGGGCGAGAGAGAATGTGTGCCGCTTGCATCTTAGTTTTCTGACTTTCTGCCTGTTCCTGGAAGAGGTGTTGAGGGTGTGGGCATCTTAACAGAGAAATAAACCAAGGAAAAAAATTGCCCTGCATAGCATAGAGCAGATACAGACTCAGAGTAACCCAGCCTGTCTCAGGGTGTTAGGGTTTTACAGCAAGGAGCAAACCTTCTGGAGTCCTAAACATAGAGAGTCCATTAAGTGACAGAGAAATGACTTCATCCAGGAGATTGCCAGGTTCTTCTTTGTCACCAGGATAGAGGCAAAGGCTGGGCTTTCCAGCACTGATGAAAACCAGCATTTTCGCCAACAGCGATATAAGGTGGTTGGAGGGGACTGTTCTGTCTCCACACTTATCTCCCCCTTTGACAAGGCCATACACCTCCTTCCTTAAACCAATCATAAGGCTTGTCACCGGGTCCCCAGTCATCTGACTAAGTTACCTGAGTCAGCTAAGGGAGGCCCATACATGTAAAACACGTTTGTCCATTCTCATAAGAAAGCTGTTTTGGCAACACAGAGAGGATTTCATTCAATTAGTGAAGCTTCCGAGGCAGGTTCCGCAGGGATAATTAGAAACGTCTCTCGGGTCCCCATCTCTGGTTTCTAGGACTGCACTGCCTGCCTCTGGCCTGAGCCCTGTGTCGAAAGAAAAGTTTGGGCCTTAAGTGTCAAGGCACTAGTGTTCACCCATCTCCCTAGTCTTACCTAAACTCTCCACCCTGGGAAGAACATGTGTTCTTTTGACTTTTAGACATAAAACACGATGTCAGCTGCTCGAAGGCACAGGGAACAAAAGCTTTCCACCTGCCTCCACCCCCAGAGCCCCCAAACAAAGGGAGTGCTGAGGAAGACTATGGGCGGAGGAGGAACAACTCCAATCTTGTGATCCCTACATTTCCTTCTGAAGGTGGCTTTAAAAAGGAGACAGAGAGGAGGAGGCGGCGGCCTGGAAAAGACGCTTAACACTCCCTGAAAAGATGGGAGTGTAAAAGCTGAGCAAGACACCATGTCAAGTGGGGTCCCTGTGTAGGAGACCCGGTGCCTTGAGCTAATCCGTCACTTAGCGCCTGTGCCTCCACCAGCATCACCCCGGCTGGCTCCTTGTGCTGGGGGCCTGGACAGCCTGGATCACTCTGCAGCACCCCAGCAGCCCCCACGCCAGGAGAGCTGATCATCACATCGGGTCATCCAGGCCTGCTGCAGCCAGGAGAGGCAGATAGGCACGCAGTCCGGGAGAGCAAACGCCTGGGGGAAATACAGCGTGGCTGAATTAAATAGGCAAGAAAGACGAGAGTATTTTTGTGAACCCTTGTCTGCTGCTGGTTTACTCCTAAGCACCACCATTCTCCCCCGTTACAATTCTCAGTCGCCTTTCCGTGTTTCCTTTGCATTTTGCATTTGCTCAGGTGTGCTGTATGGACAGGGAACAGACAGCCATAGTGAGCTGTATAGTGCCTTGGAGGTCGGCGACCCTGGGGTCCAGACCTAGAGCTTCTCCAGAGAAATTCCTGGGGTGCTGTCCACTCCTTTCCCTGTCTCTGTCCTCAGTTTCCCCCATGATGATGGCAGCAGTCAAAATATGTGCCCTTCTTGAATAGGGCGTGGTTAGCGTCCACACTTTTATTATCTTCTCTTTTTTATTTGGCCACACTGCAGCTTGCAGTGTGATTAGTTCCCCAATCAGACATCGAACCCGGTCCCTTGGCAGTGAAAGCGCGGGGTTCTAACCGCTGGACCGCCAGGGAATGCTTTTGTAGAAGCAGACCATTCATAGGGTGTCCTGGAGGCCTTGACTATGAAGTAGGCACGCTGGACTTCTGTTCTCCCTCTACTGATTTACGAACTGAGTCTCTGACTCAGTTTCTCCACCTCTCCGCGGGGGGCAGAGATGGGAACAGCACTGGTGTCTAGAGATCCCAAGCATATGGTAGATAACTTTTGCAGTTGAGATTTTAAAGCAGCCTAAACTTTCACAGAAAACAGCATCAAGACACCGTACTTGAGAGAAATTGGCCAGTTCAACCTGCCGTTCGGCTGATGAACCAGCACTTGGCACCAGAAGCAGCCTATTTCTGAAACAAGTTACACTTTCTTCAATATTTTATGCAAATACCAATTTAATGTAAAGAGTAGAATCCTCTTTCTTGCCCCCCGCTTTTTTTCCAACAGAAAAGTAATTTCTGAATTTCTAGCAAACTGATGAGAATCCCCTATGGCAAAAAGAAAATACTCATTTATAGTCATTTGTTCTGAAATATGAAGACAGACAGTGGTGCATTTTTCAATTAGCAGTACCCAGGGTCTCCTGGGTACTGGGGACTGCTCCTGAATCAGTGTATTTGTTGAAAGAACAATTCTCTTTCATGCTACTGTTTTGCTTTCATTAAAAAATTGCAGTTTTCAATCAAATATTAATAAGTATCTCCATCAGCGGCACTCCCAAGCAGGAACACTCAGCATTTCCGGTCTGCATGCCTGTTGCTGGCTCAGCTGTTTACAGAATAAATAAAAATGAAGTGAAATGAGAGATTGGCTGCTCTGAAAAGCACCTTTTAATACTAAACCAGAGTATAAACTAGTCAGTAGGAAAGGATTTAAATCAAACCACGTGATTATGATAGGGGAGAGACGCCCTTGAGCCGAACACATTTCCAGTTAGTAGCCCTGGGTACCCAACAGGCGTCTGATGTCTTTCCTTCTCTACTGCCATGTCAGTAGTTGACATTCCTACCTGGCAGGTGTTACGCTGCGGTTCCTCCAGGCTTGTTGATTGAGTACCCTTGCCCCAAGTGAGAGTAGTTGCCAGAGCTCACATTTATCAAGTCTTACTATACTTTCAGTTAGAATCACTGTTTAAAAAAGAAAAAAATCATGACCTCCATATAGGCGCAGGAAAGACTGTTTTAAAGGCCCCATAGTTATTCACCAGCACCCAGATCTGTGCCGTGTTTTGAGACAGGACCTCCTATCCTGCCCTCTCCCCCAGGGAAACTGTCGTGTCTACACGTGGACAGCACCTGCCAGGCCTGTTGAAACGACCCAACAGACATCCGGACTCTGCTCACTTTACACCGTGTGCCCACATCTAAACATGCATCTTCTCCTTTGGGGGCAGTAACCCATTCTGCCATTTTGGAAAACCTAGTTTGGAATGCTTTTCGGCCCCTCATGAGATTCAGATCTTTCTGCAATGGCAGATGTGCCTCTCAGGGCCCCCATGTGAGCCTCCACTGAGAAGCAGGCCAGATTCCACGAGCCCACCATGGCAGGCAAAACAAGACGTCTGCTGTTAGAAGCACAGCCCCAGACTGCCACACCAACACATCTGCTGGACAGTGTAACCTGAGCGTGTCCGTTTCCTAAAATATGAATGTTCTCACCCGCAATCCCACGGTCAGATTGAATGACCCGGGTACGATCTGCCGGGTTTGCTACACAGTGGCCACGGAGTATCTGTAACTCAGAGACAGTGAAGGGGTTGATTTCATTCTTCTTTCCCATGAACTGCAGTCAGATCTTCACTGCCATTTAAGGTAACTTTCTGCTTGTTTAAGAATATTCCAGCTGTGTTTATGATGTTCCAACATTCTCCTGCCAAAACCCTTGACACAGGAATTGGCGATATTTTCAGGGATGTTGGTGAGCACAGTCTGGATGTAGCCATTATGTCCTCATTTGTTTTCAGTATATCTGACCTGAAATATGGGAGTGGGCTTTTGACTTTTAAAACATATACAGGGAGAGGACTCAGTTTTGACCGTGACATTTTAGTCATGTCCACGTGGTGCCCAAATGTTCAGATATGTGGGAACCTGTGCCAGAGGCCTCCTGAGTTATTAGCTGCATCTTGTCATCCTGCCCAGGTAGCTCAGTGGTAAAGAATCCACCTACCAATGCAGGAGACGCAAGAGATATGGGTTCGATCCCTGGGTCAGGAAGATCTGCTGGAGTAGGAAACGGCAACCCACTCCAGTATTCTTGCCTGGAGAATTCCATGGACAGAGGAGCCTGGCGGGTGCAGTCCACGGGGTCACAAAGAGTCAGATGTGACTGAGCACGCATGTCGTCCTGTTCTGGATACTCTTCCAGGCTCATCTCAGGGGTGAGATTTTGCCAACTCTGAAGTCCCAGCCTTCCCTCAACCTCGGGAGCCATGAATGAACTATCTCTCCATGCCAGTTTTAAATAAATGAACCTGACCTTGGGGTTGTGCATCATAGTATTAACTCTGATGCTCCAGTGTCTTACTTATGGAGTAGTTTAAATCCTGCTCAGAAGATACAGAGAAGAAAACTGGCTGCGCTAAGATCTTCCTACAGCTGAAGAGGTTTTCCGTAAGCTGACATCTTCTCATGCCACACAAGTTATCTTAAATTATGCTTCCTTCAGTTGAAGTAAAGTGGCTGTTGCTGCTCTTTCAAAGAAGCAGCAGAGAACAAGAGGCCTTGGCATCATTTTATGTGCTTTTAAAAGTGCTAGTGCCTCTGCTTTTTTCCTTTCTGTCTGTCTGCTCTCTCGCTCTCTTTTTGGTCCACAGCAAGAATTCATCTAGTTCTCTCAAAATTCCCTTGCACCCTAGAGAAAACGTAGAACACCTGAGTTAAGACATCCTTTCAATCGAAATGACAAGTGTGGTAGACGGGGACCAAAAGCCGCTCGGCGACAGGGCTCTGCGCTCCCCTTAGATCCTGTCTGTAGGAGGAAATCACTCTGAGAACCCTTTCCCCAGTCAATCATTCATCTACTCCAACGGCAGGAAGACAGCATCACCGTCATAAGAGAAATTCAACTCCTTTCTTTTCTATTAGCAATCTCTGACACTCTGAAAATGGAGACAATAAATAGTGGCAAGCTAAATTACAGGTTGGATACATTTACAGATGGAATTTTTGCTTTTTTTTTTTTTTTTTTTTTTGCTATTATGTATTTGGAACCTTTAAGATACATAGGCTGTCTTCCCCACCCTACCACCACCACCAAAAGTGGCTTCATTATCTTGGTACCGGTACTTTTTTCCCCAAAATCTAAGTTCTCCCGCATTTTGCCAGCATGTGCGACAGCCTAGAACAGTTGAGGGCTGACCATGTAAGATCAGAGCACTTGTCCTGTTGAGACCCAGTGGACTCCACTGTACCCAGAAGCTCACTTGTAGAAAGAGAAGGGGGACAGCAGACCTAAGACATTTCTG
Source organism: Capra hircus (assembly GCF_001704415.2). NCBI lineage: Eukaryota > Metazoa > Chordata > Mammalia > Artiodactyla > Bovidae > Capra > Capra hircus. The sequence continues at coordinate 15,432,878 of NC_030820.1, forward strand.
TCCAGTGGAAAGTCATCCGATTGTCTTGTGGAAGAAGGTGCCAGTCCATTTTGACCATAGGCACTCGAGTGTTAGTGAAAAGCCACAGATTTGAGGGCTCACTCCAAAGCCAGTGTTTTCAGTGGTGCTTAAAACAAAATGAACCTAGTCGTAGGACTACCCACACCCTCCTGTTTTAGAGACGTTGCAAAGGTTAACAAGCTACCAGCCCGTGGAACATCTGGTTCTGAAGTTGCTTGACTTTATCCAGAGCAGCAAACAGACACGTGCTCCCCTTTTATAAATGACACAGTCGTTTTTCTCCCTTAAGTAACTGAACACAGCACAGAGCGTGGAACTTGACAGAGTCCCTAGGAGACAGGTTTTCTCTCCCTGCACTGCTGCCGACAGAATTAAAAGGTTAAAGAAGTCATCAGACTTGTCAGATCATTTTTTGGGAGGGGATGAGGACTGTATAATTAGAAGCATCAGTCAAGCTTTTAATTGCAGGTTTCATAGAGCAAAGGGCAGTGAATGGTTCGAGTTTATAGAGAGATCACTTCATTGTTCTCTTGCTAGACTTTTCTTTCGAGACCTGTTAATTGTTAGATCTTTCTCCTGAAGTTAACAAAAGTTCTGCTTGCTCTGAAACTGTAGTAAATGCATAGACTGTGCCTTATTGATTTTTGTTGACATTTTACATGTTTTCTTATGCATTCTGAACCTCCGTTTGGACACTCAGTTTGGCACATGCCCCCGAACAATAAGAGCAAAGCGAATGAAACAGAGTTAGCCCACGGTTTCAGATCTGCCTCCATGAGATGATTTCCTGTGCCTCTCCTGCAGTCTCCAGATAAGAAATAAGAAAGAAAAGTCTCCCGGTCTTATTTCCCCTGCTAATAGTGTCAGTGATAATCACAGTCTTCAAGAGATATTACTTTGAAACGGATGGTAAATTTGGGACTCTCTCATCTTGGAGCTGAGTACATTTCAGTATGGAGCCAGCAGAGGTCCCGCTGTAGGTCTCTCACGGCATTACACACATCATCTCATCTAGATGCCTTAGAGGAGGCCGCCCAGCTGCTTCTGTTGATGACAGAAACCACAGCCAGTATAGATATAGGCACCATGCTCAAACAGCTTCACCAGCTGCTGTAACGTCGGGAGAACTAAGAAATAGCTTGGCATTCTTAGTGAGCTAGACTGCAGGCTTCATTAGGGCAGCTTAACGTAGAGGTGAATGAGATGAACCTCCCATGTACTGAGAGTTTTTGTGTATTAAAACTTACAGCATGATGCAAAAAAAAAAAAAATGCATTGACTCTTTTTCATGACTGGATGTTGTTGTGCTTTGGGGGTGTGGGCAGACATTGCTTTCTCTTATTGCTGTTTGATGAAAAAGTGCTAATACAGTATTGACTTGATAATCTCACCAGGTACCCATGCAGAGCAAACAGAGAAAACATATTTGATGGCCCCCACAGGCACTCCCATGCACGAACCACACACTGGTTGTCTAGATGTAGTTTTCTGCTTGGCTTCTTGGCCACAGAGGCGCCCATCTCGTGTGATGGGCGCCAGAATTCCACTTCTGTGCACTCCGAGATGACAGGCTTTGGCCCCTCAGTGTTTAGATCTGCTTCATTTGCAAATCTTTTTAAGTAGCAATAATAATAATGTTTTGAGGCAATTGAGTGGAACACTAAATTATTCTCTGATACCTAAGTTCAAACTGTGCAAGGCTAAAGAAGCTGAAAATCAATGCACTTTTAAAGTCATTAGAGATCATAAGTGAAATAGTCTGCATTGCTTTAGCTAAGCTTTTAGTGTGCCGTGGTATTATTATAAAATCAGCCTGAATCTGCATTAATTTCACAGTCTTTTTCTCTGAGAAACCCAAGGGTGCATGATAAATAAAATGTAAATTTTAGAAGGCAGTGTTTTTATTAGTGGAAAGGGCAGTGAGCCATGTAGTTGGAGCGGTGACCTGCACGGTAGCTGACACTGCTACAAGGAGTCCTATGGATGCTAGTTATTTTACAGCCGGAAAAAGAAATAGCCATGGAGGGTTCACTGGGCCTCAGGGGAGACATTCAGAGAAACGTGCTTTGTCTTGAGGTCCAGTCTCTGATAGAAACCGCAAGTTGCAACTTTCAGAAGTCATGAAGATTTGATACAAATAACAAATCCAATGCAAATGTTTACATTTTACTTTATATGCACTGTTGAATATTCCCAGAGTAATGGCGCATTTGTTAATAGGGGGTTTGTTTTTGTTCATCATTAACAGTTACTAAGTAGTTTGTACAGGATTTGGGTATATTTATTTGCATTTAAGTAACATGAATGTGTATTTATACATATATCTAATTTTTAAACCACCCAGAAAAGATGAAGTATATTTATTTGCTGACATTTCAAGCTATTGGAATCTCTTTGCTAATTTGCCCCGGGTGTGAGGATTTTATTATTGGCTGCTTAAAAAATCAAGGCTCCCATTTGAAATATAGAACCAGAATGGGTGGATGCCCTCAGTTATGATAGTCAGCCAAGGAGAAAATGTAAAATTGCAACTCTTTATTTTAGAAAATGCAAACTAGGTCTTGCACATTTCAAACCTGTGGCTAAAAAAAAACTTAAAAAAAAACAAAAGAATGAGTGCCCAGCCTCCTTTCCCTGGACTGCATTCTAAAAATAAATAAACTAATCCATCAGTAAATCTCTCTGCTTTGGTCAGATTAGCAAGTCAGCACTGCAAGTAAAAAAGCAACATGAGATGAAAACCAGAGAGAGAAGTTGTTGATTTCATGTACTACTGAGAACAGTGTCGTCCTGTGGCGGTTCTCGTAGACTGTGTTGGTTTAACAAGCGTCCAAACCTTTTGTCTTGTTGTTTTTGTCTTTCCTGCTCCCTGCCCCCTTGTTTCCCACAGGCTGTGCGTTTGTCACATTTTCTACAAGGGCAATGGCACAGAATGCAATCAAAGCCATGCACCAGTCCCAGACCATGGAGGTACTGTATCATCTGCCCTTCCTTCGTTTCCTGTGCAAATGGTGGGGAGTGGGACGCGAGCCTCTCCTGTGTGGACTGTTCCCATGGCAATCACAGATGCAAACTTTCACCTCCTCCCTCTCCGTTTGTCCATGCTCCTCCTCCCTGAATCTCTCTCCCCCCGCCCCACTTCCTTCTCCCTCCCGCTCTCTCTCTCCTCTGAATTTTCCCCCTAATGGCTGGAGACGCACCTAGTAAAGCCTTCCACTTGCTCTGCCTTCTTTGCTGAGCCTTTTGTTGGCGGTGGCCCAGGTCCTGCCGTGTAAAGTGCATGATGCCATTTAACCTGGGCATCCTCTTGCCCCTCAAGGAACAAGTACATTCGCCAGCCCCCAGGGTGGGATGGGTTGAACGCTGACAGCCCCCATTCCAAATTGCAGTGGGCCCCGTGCTCAGTCACAGCGTTCTTTGATTTCTTTTTTGTCTTCTTTTTAAATATGAGGTCAAGTGACCTTTAATCAAGACAAACAGAATTATTTTTGCACCAGCGGTGTTGGAGAAAGTTAAGACTTCTCCTACAAGATGGAACCAGTGCAAATGTTCATGTATGAGAGCACCTCCTGCCCCCTGAAAATTAGATTTGCCCCCTTGCTAAAATAAAAATAAAAACAGTAACCAAGAAACTCGAAGGCTCCAATGTGATCTCCTAATGAGAGACACAGTGGCTATGGGGGAAGAGAAATACGCTGGCATGGGCCCACAAATGTAGACGACGGCCCTGTCCTTTGAGTCTGTGATTCGGGTCATGGCCTTTCAGGATTTTGCACAAAAGCATTCCAAGAGTGATATGCAGTTCCTTACTCTGTATTGTCTGATAGAATCCTTTGGGAGTGCATGTTCTGCTGTATCATGTAAACTGTATCTTTGTGTATGGGTGATCTTTTCTGGAGGTGGCTTTGTACTATTACCTCAAGTTATGTTTTTCATCTTTTGAAAGAAAAAAAGAATTTTTTTTTTTCAGTTTTATTTAATGTGCCAAAAGTTCTCTATTGTTTGAGCTTCTTTTTTGCCTCCACTTTTGCGGGGGGTTTTGATTTTTTTGTTGTTCGGTTTTTTTGTTTTTGTTTTTGTTTTTTGGCCATGCTGCATCTCCCGAAGCATGCCGGGAGCTCAGTGATCTTTCTGGGTCTTGTTCTGTGGGCAGACTTTTTCCAGGGAGCAGAGGGGCGGGTGGAAGTGTGGGGGACGAGAGTGTGCATGGCATTGTCATTCAGTGTTTACTGTACTTTTCTGAGTTTTGATAGCATTGCAAAGCCTGTTGTCTTTTTCAGACTTCCTTTTGACTTCAGTATTCCTAACATACCTTATATAATCACTGTGTTTTCCTTTCAGTGCAATGCATTTTTAAGGCACTCACACCCCCCTACGTGAAGGCAAGCTCAGGTGAAAGTCGGCCACAATAAGAGAGAATTAGCGGGATTTGAAATACCTAGGAATCCAGTCTCGAACAACAAGCAGTTACACATGTGATCGTGTGTTTGACCCCTCCCACCCTCGTCCTCGCCCCTTTCTCTTGCCTTGGGCGGCTCCACTGTGGTGGATCAGCCTGGTTTCCAGCTGCAGATCAGCCTGGAAATGAAAACAAAAGGACTGTTAAGAAAAAGAAAGTCTTGATAGACAAGTGTGTTTCACTCTTAAATATTTTTATTTCCTGTGGTGGAGTGATCCATTCCCGATTGGTCTCACCTTAGATTATTTTTTTCACCCCAGCTATTTCAGCCCTGTTGGAAACATTGCCACCCCAGTACCCTCACCCAGGGCCCCCCACCCGAATGGGAGGACCATGTTCTGTACGTCCCTACAGACGGAGAACACGAGATATGAACCCAAACCAAGAAAATAACAGGCTCTCAGAAGGAAAAGAATTTGCTATAGAGAATGGGGCATATTTATTCTTCAGAAGTCGTTGACCCTTTGTTAATATTGCTCATATCAGAAATCAGATCTGATGCACTTGTTTTTAAATATGGACATCCACGCTTAATCAGAGGGGCCCTTAGACACTTAAATTTCTTGTTTAATTCAAAAATATTGACATTTAAATAGAAGATTATCTATTATGCAGTCTCATTAGAGTTGTATAACTGAAGTTTGTTTTCTTTTTTTTAATTAATCACATTATTTTTAGGACTCTGGCTCACATCTTCAACCAAGATGTATGATCTAAGAGATACGAATTCAAAATGATGTGACTGTTAAAGTTTAAATGAACACATTCTTTAAAGAAAAAGAAGTCATTAATTTTATATGGTACCTTGATTTTTCCCACCTTCCTCCAATCTCTGCCCACCCTGTTTTTCCCTTTCATAGTTTATGCAAGTCATTTTTTGAGCTATAATCATTGGCCTGATTTTCTGCTTTTATATCATTTTCTGGTATTTAAGGAGGAAAAAAAGTCAACCATAAGAGAACTGTTAGGAGGAGATGCTATAATTTGTTACGGAATGAATTTGATAGAATAACAACCCTTTCCATGCAAAACCCTTGCTCTCTGTAATTTCCATCTTCAGAGTGGTTTTGCTCTGTTTAAAATGATGAAGCACTAAAATACAGAGCGGACAAAGAAAACTGAAGTATAGATTTTTTTTTTTAATGGTGGAAATGTTACTTTTATTTAGTTTATTGACTCTTAACGTCCTGGGTTGTGACTGTGACCCCCCAGGGCTGAAAATCAAGCCACTGGAGGTTCAGCAGCCAGTCACCTCAGTTTTCCCACATTTTGGGGGTTAATAACAGGAATGATTGCCTCATCTATGCATAGCTCCATCCCCAGGAACTACCCAAGGTGACAAGAAAAAAAATGCAACTTTGTTTTCTAAGACAGAGAAAAATTAACCCAAAGGGAAGGGGGAAGCTCATTTAAATAGGAATATTAAATTTCTGACAGAAGAGAGAGGTCTGTTATCACGCTGAGTTTCAATAAAAGTTTGTTGTTTTCTTTTTAATCACTTGGGTAGAATTAACTTCTTTTTTCTCAGCAAAACTTCACAGCTTTAATTGTGATGGAATGTGTAGTAAGCTGTATGGAGAGGGAAACCAATTGGTTTCCACTGAGTGTTTCCAAGTGGCGAATGTTGAAAAGTGCTTTTAAAAGGAAGTCCTCCTGCCTGGGGTGTTAGGCCCTTACTTTCCCTAAGGACCGCCTCCATCTCAAAGATGCTGGTCCTGTTATATAACCTACGGCCATTTCTCACTGACTACCCCTGATCCTGCCTTTTAAAGGAAATGAACATGGAAAGAAGCTCCTAGAACAGCAAGATTGATTAGGAAAAGAAGCCAAGTAGAAATCTCCACCTTCCATTTGAAATCTCCACCTCCCTGGACTCAAACACGATCCTGATATGTCATTTGTGATTTGCAGTAGCCTAGGATTAGTGATAGGTTAGATGTGGTAGAGGAGGGAGAGACCTTTCTGAAAACATGGGGACCGGGACATCGGTTCATGCCTGCGTTCCCTGAATATCTCCTTCCTTCATCCATGTTCCTAAAAACGAAACCCAATGCTCCCGATTATATTGCTGGGTTGATGTAATTCCCACCATTCCAAAGTTAAAAAATGCTTAACTGAGCATTGGAAAGAGTTAAAAAAAAAAAAAAGACGTGAAAGACAGGCACTCTCACTCCCATTACGTCTCCCCCTCTTTGTGCCCTGGTTACACATAGCAACAGACAGACACACCACGACAAGTCCATCTTTCAGACAAATGAACTGTGAAGCTTAATTAAGGGCCAGTGATCAGGTCTCTTGTCCCTGAGGAGGTCCTGGGGATGGTGGAAGGAAGACCCCTGAAGAGAGAAGGCGAGGCAGTGTAATAAGCAGATCACAAGAACAAAATGGCTTTTTCAAGCACCAGAGCCCCAAAGACACCAGTGAGAGACCCTGGAATAATACTCTGTTGACGGTGCTATTCAGAGAAGACGAAGGACCATCCCCTCTGCTGCAGTCATTCAGAAAGCTAGGCCCCACGCTGACTGAGTGTCCCGAGCCCAGTGGACCGGCTGTAACCCCCCTCTTCACTTTCCGCTGTGTCTGACCACAGGGCTGCTCTTCACCGATCGTGGTGAAGTTCGCGGACACCCAGAAGGACAAGGAGCAAAGGCGCCTCCAGCAGCAGCTGGCGCAGCAGATGCAGCAGCTCAACACTGCCACCTGGGGGAACCTGACGGGGCTGGGCGGCCTCACCCCGCAGTACCTGGCGGTAAGTTCCTGCGGGTGGGGGACGTGGGGTCCCCAGGGAGAGAGAGCGCCCCGCTCTGGAACTCTTCCAGACTCCTTGTTCCCTCAGTACACTAAAAGCTCAGCCTCAGGATGCTGTGAATGCCAGGAAATTCTGGGCCTCAGTGCAGAGTTTCTCCAGGTGAAATTGATGAGCATAAGGATGGACCCTTCTGTCTAGCTAGATGGAGGCTAACCTGGGCTCCACAAGGCTGGGTGTTAACCAGTGTTCCAGCATCAACTTCTGCATTAGGAGGGGTGCAGCACGCTCCCCACACTGTGATTTAAGGTCCCCAGGCAGCCATGGTATGCCCGCTCTCTATGCCCGGGACAGGGCGTTCCTCGGCAGGACCTAGGAGGGAGGCCTCGTGGAACCGTCCTTCACTGGGTCTTCCCAGAGGAGGGATGTTGATTCAGTTCAAATATTTCTTTATCTGTTGGAAACCCGAAACTCAGATCCTATTTCAGGACGAATAGACCCTGTTCTTTCAGCCATCCGTTACAGTTCACTGTTTCTAAACTTTCACCTCCTTTTTTGTTTTTTTGTCCCTTTGTGCTGCCCATTTCACTTTGCCGCTGTCTTTATTAAAATGCCAGAGTCAAAACCTAGGACCATTCCCCTGGTAAGATCTAAACAGCACGAGGAGCGAGCCCTAGTGTGAACTTCAGAGCATCTGCATGTCACTTGAAAGTGGTGGAAGGCACTTAATACCCCTCTAAGGTTTTGCTTACTTTTTCTTGAACCATTGCCGAACTATGCTTCGCTACCCCACTTTTCTGCAGGGCTACACATTAATTAATGTAATTTTATATTGTGCATTTGGGCCTTTGATGCTAGCCGCTGTCCATGTATGTGTATCCTAATTCTGTCCTGACCTTTGAACTGTTGCCCTCAGGATAGTATGACCCAGGAGCTGTACTTGGTAGTAGAACCGATACTGTTCTGCAAAACAGCCCTCCCTGTAACCTTGAAAGGTGATCCCCTTGCTGCAGGTGAGGGAAAGAAGCGGCTTAAAGAGGTTTTGTTACTTCACCCAAGGTCGTGGCGCTGGTGGTCAGGCAGGATTTCAACGCTCCGTGTGCTCTCTCCATCCAGCCTGGCTGCTTCTCCAAGGAGATGTGACTCCTATTCCCCTTTTATTTTAATATTTACTGGTGTGGCCATGTCAGATCTTAGTCGAGGTTTGTGGGATCTTCTTTGTTAGCACGCAGTATTTTTCGTCGCAGCACACAGGCTCTCCAGTTGCGGTATGCAGGCTTGGTTGCTCCATGTAGGTGGGATCGTAGTTTCCAGATCAGACATCACACCTGCATCTGCTGCACTGCAAGGCAGACCCTCCACCACTGACCACCAGGGAAGCCCCTTCAGTCCTCCTTTCCCACCCCCAGGCCTGTCGGGGTCTGACGAGCAGTAACTGCTCATGACACGTCTGCGTGTCTTGCGGGAGAAGCATGCCTCTCCTGCCTTCCCCTGAGTCACCGACAGAAGCAGTAACCGAGTTTGCTGTCACCTTCTGGCCGTTTTTCCATCTTATCCACAAGGACCCCGTGTGAAATTTCCTCATATCTTGCTGAAGTAAAATTACTGAAATAAAATATAAAATAAGTTATCTATAATTTATATAGTTATATATTTATATATCAATCATATATTTGTGTTTTATATAATAAATATGAAATAAAATATTAAAAAGTTTTATTGCTAAAATACAGAATAAAAACAAGGATTTCTATCCTAGGTTGGTGGTAAGCTCACCTTGGTTTCTAAGAATCCAGCTTCGTGTTCCACTGTTTCCAGGAACCAGGACCCCTGTGCCTGTCCCAGTCTTCTGGCCCCACTCCCCAGCACCTGTTTTTTTGTGTGCAGGGTAGATTCTGACTCTGGCTTACCAGAGTGTGGTTGTCAGTGGAAAGAATCCTCGGGTTAATGACCCTCCAGGTATTGCAACTTCCTCCAGTGGAAATTATTAATCCCTCAAAGGATCTTCAAAGCTAATTTAATTTGACTAAACTTCGGTTTTTAAAAAATTGTGCAGAGCTCCATTCTCTTGCAACCACAAGAGAATGGGAAACCCTAGAAATCAAACCAAGAGAAGGGATTTCTGTCAGAACGGATCATCCCTGGCTTCCTCCTCTTCCTCACTCTGTGTGTGTGTGTCTGAGTATAGTATCTAGGTAGTCTGTTACACCGAATCCAGAAGGATGAGTGAAAGATGGAGACCTGTTTCTGGTAACTGTTCACATTAATCCGCATAGTATCGTGGCAACTAGGACTTGGGTAGAATCGAGTCAGCTGCTAGATGGCCGTTTGTGAGTCCCGTACCGTCATGGAGTCTCCTCCTCCTAGAGCTGAGGAAACCGACAACCTGCCAGAGTGGCAGCACTCTCCATTAGGCTGCGCAGAGCTCCAAGTGAATGATGAGAGCCTGTTTTGTAAATAGTGAATTCTTCTGGTTCCTCCTCAGCTCACAGAACCGTGGCAGTTTTTTAATAATAGGTTTGGTGAATCTGTGCTTTTGACATCCATGGACTTCTGAGTATAGGAGACAGCCCCACACTCGCTCCAGGGTACAGACTGTGGCTCTACTGATCTACCAGGAGGAGGGTATCAGTAAGTCTAGGCACACACTTAGTGCAGCACCTAAGTGAAAGTCGCTCAGTCCTGTCTGACTCTTTGCGACCACATGGAGTGTAGCCTGTCAGGCTCCTCTGTCCATGGGATTCTCCAGGCAAGACTACTGGAGTGGGTTGATATTTCCTTCTCCAGGGGATCTTCCTGACCCAGGGATCAAATCCGGTTTCCCCACACTGCAGTCAGGTCTTTACCCTCTGAGCCACCAGAGAAACCCTAAGTTAACCTGTTATTCAGCCTATTTGGATAAATAAAGGAGTGCTTTCAAATGGTAATCACATGCCTTGCCTTGTGCTGCCCTGTGTCTCCATGCAGGATAAATGTACTTCTGGAAGCTCCAGAGACAAAATGCAGAGACCTTTTCGCAGCTGTCTTCATTTCTTTTTAGAAGATGCTGATTATATTTATAATAATAGCATCAGTGTATATAGCACCAGATAGTTCTAAGTTTTGACAAATAGTATGTTCCTCCGTGCCCACCTTCAAATGGTTGACCGTTGTCTTTATCCTGTAGCTATGACTGCAGCTGTGGAGCTGTGAATAGATACATCTGTCTCTGTAGGTATCTCAGCGGTTCCTCTGTTAGTCCAGGAGTCAGCGACTCTGTGCGTTCCTAATGAAGGCCGTAGGACAGGGAGCTGTGAAGGAAAGCGGAGGAGACCCAGAGTTGGACCCTGATTGACAGAGATGAGTTACGAGAACTACTAAGCTCCAGAGAGATAGCATTAGTCACGCCATGTTGGTTCCCATAGATCTAACACCTGGTTGTTAAAAATCGTAAATTGATGAATTGTTTAAGGCAGTGACGTTATTGGGTCTCCCCGGTGTCTGTGCTTCTTAATAGAGATTAGACATTAATGCGGATTTATGGCTCCAGCACTGGGAACCTTTACCCATTAAGAGGCAGCAGTAGCTGACTGTGTGAATGTAAAGGAACTGGATGTGCCCCTGTGGATGCAGGAAGTTCCTCTGTCCTCAGCTCCATTTCTTTTTGACAGCACGTTTCTGTTTTTGTTTTTTGTTTTTTGTTTTTGTTTTTTTTTCCAGCTTCTGCAGCAGGCCACCTCCTCCAGCAACCTGGGTGCATTCAGTGGCATTCAGCAGATGGCGGGTAAGTCATGAGGCCCGCCTGGCGTTTGGACCGCGCTGTTGTCTGACTTTGGGGTGGGTTCAGAGGGCGAAGAAGACAGTAAGGGGAAAGAACCACAAACCTGACCTGTTGGCTTAGGTGTTAAACCTTAGAGTAAGCTGCTCGGAAGTTGATTTTTTACCCCTGGCATCTCCAACAGTTACATAACGAAAAAATTGGGGGCTGAGAATTCCTGCATAGTACCCTCCAGAAAGTAGAAAGTGTTAGTCGCTGAGCTATGTCTGTCTGCGACCCCATGGACTTAAGCCCCCCAGGCACCTCTGTCCATGGGATTCTCCAGGCAAGCTATACTGGAGTGGGTTGCCATTTCCTTCTCCAGGGGATCTTCCTGACCCAGGGATAGAACCCAGGTTTCCCGCATTGCAGGCAGATTCTTTTACCCTCCAGAGTTGTGTTTTTTTTTTTTTTTTCCCAATGGGTTTGACTGCTGGAAGGTGGGGAGGGGGTGGATTTCCAGCAAGAGTCGTGTATCCACGGCAGCCGCCATGATTGACATCCTTCTAAAATTTTAATAACAGGCAGTCAATAAAAATGTTTTGTCCTCCATAATGAAAGCTAGACTTGCAGACCTATCTCTGACTGATACCATTTCAGTCCCTTGATAACCACAATTAACAGGGTGCCTTTTTTTTTTTAATTTAAAAGAATCCCACTTGATAGAATTGTGCATCAGAAGCTTTTATGGGAAAGTGGAAATCTTCGATGTCGGGAAAAAATCACAGTAGGACTGAATGTGAAAGCCAGCCCGTGAAGCGTTTCTTTTGATAATGAGCTGTGTTGGCAGTGACCTAGGGGCAGCGGTTAGTGAAAGGTGGATCCTCTGAGTCACCTTCCAGGCTGATACCCTGACCCGTGCAGCGAATCAGGACATGGGGACCAGTAACCTGCCGTGAAGAACAGTCAGGAAGCTTCTTCCTCAGTTCCAAAAATGTCGAGGAGAGTGGGCGGAGGAGAACAGATTGTTGGCATATTAGAGGCAAGCACAGTTGCTTCCATCAGTGACACCCTGAGTCAATGAGATGAACCCAGGATATGCAGAGTCTAAGCCTGATTTCTTTATCTGTCACCGAGAAAGCTCCTTTTTTCTCTTTTTCTCCTGAATCCATAGCCTTGTGTTACTATTTTTCTTCTCCTGTGTCACTTTGGATGGAACTGGAGAGACTTGGCAGGAGCACACTCAGATCCCTCCTCCTCTGCGTCCTGTGGCGGTCAGCCCCGCCTTCCGTGGTGGCCCCTGGGGCTAAACTGTGCCCTTTCTGACCGGGTGGACTGGCCTGCAGTAAGAGCAACGCTCGGTTACCCGTGGCCCTTTAAATCTGCGGGCACCGCCCACCTATTCTGTCATAAGACAGCTTTGGGATTATTATAAAAAATAGATGTTAAAATAATAAGGAGTGAAATCATTCGGCAGAATGTTAATGAACACAGTTGAGAAAGCTGGTCTCGGAGCTAAGCATCTCCTTGAACGGTTGATTTATTTTTAGTTCTGTGAAGGGGGCTGGAGAGACAGAACTTAAATATTCAGGGAGTTTTCTACATTTTTAAAAAAGAGAAAACCTCCGGATTGCACATTCTGAAAGAAATGTCAAGATGCATCGTGTTTTCCACCAAGGCAGGATTTTTCTTCTAATCAGTCGGAACCACCCCCCCCCGCCCCGCCCGCCCCCAAATTCAGAATAAGAGTCTTCCCTTAGAGGAAGCCTCAGGCTCTCCCATTGCCGTGGTTACGTTATGCAGAGGAGGTCACTGGGTCCCGAGGCTGCTGCTGGGCGTGTCTTCCCGGATGGACAGGGCGCCCTGCCACTCTTCATTAGGCTGTGAGCCCGTGGCGCACCAGCTCGGGTCAGGATGTTGGCGTCTGTGCACCGCGCACTCATTTATCCGTGGAGGGTATCTGGGAGTCACCTTAGAAGGTGTGTGGAGCAGATGGCCAATTTAAAGTCAGTCTGTAAATGCGCTCGGCCTTCCAAAATACCCCCTTTCTCGAACCCTCAGTGTGAAACCCAGCACCAAGGCTGCCCAGGCTGTGCAGTCAAAGGCCGAGTTTCCCATTTGCTGCTGTCTCCTTGAGTAGTGAGGACTGAGGATGGGGGTGTCAGGGTTCTTCTGCTTCACCATTTCTGTAACGAGTGCCCTTCATTCCTATGGAAAATCAGGAAGCATTATGGTACTTTTTTATTCAACCAAGTTGTGTGGCCCCCGGCTCTTTCATTGTCTCCCAAAAGTAGGGCTTTTCTCACCGTCAGTCACCTAAACCCATCCTGGAAAGTGGAGGGGTCATAGGGGTCCCTTCGTGGAAGAAGGTTCCCCCACGCACTGAATGGGGGGGGCCCTCTTCCCTGTTTCCCTAAAAACCTTCACTTCCTTCCCGTCCTCCCTCACCTGTGAGTTCTCCTGAAGTATCGATGCTAAGAGGGTGTGGCCTCCTCTACCTGGCATTTGTGGACTATTTTGGGGCTGCTGAGAGTGAGTAAACTTAAATTGGCAAGTGCAGATTTACGTTCTGCACACAGTCCCAATGAAGCTCAAGTGAAATGCCTGGTTTTTGAATTAAGAAATTTGACTTTAGCTGGACATCTAAGCCACAAACCGTTCCACAAACTAACGGCAGTATCTTTAAGAATGACTTGTAAAAAAAAATAACAAAAGATAAGAAACAAAACAAAAAAAGAATGAGTTGTGGAAGGTTTGGGGTCAGCGAATGGGTACAGTGTCCTGCGCGTTAACACATGAGCGTGGTTCTCACCATGCTCTCACCAAGAGGCACCTCATCCCAGACCCCTCCTGGGGCCACAGCGCCTGTAAGCGAGTGAGGCTGTGGAGGAGCGAGAGCAGTGTCCGACTCTTGCAGCCCCGTGGACTGTAGCCCGCCAGGCTCCTCTGTCCATGGGATTCTCCAGGCAAGAATACTGCAGTGGGTGGCCATTTTCTCCTCCAGGGCATCTTCCCAGCCCAGAGATTGAACTTGCGTCTCTTATGTCTCCTGCGTTGGTAGGTGGGTTCTTTACCACTAGGACCACCTGGGAAGACCCATGTTCATGTCTAGAGAGCCAACTCCACGTGGCAGACTTGAGTACTGCAGCTGAGAGCACCATCCACAGACGGTGAATATCATCTCGGAAAGCAGTGATACCATGTTGTGAACAGCTCTGAAAACAGGGTCTGTCCTACAGGAAACTGAGGTGTCTCACCACAGTCTAGAATGTCTCATCTGAATGACTAAACATTTTCTGTTTGAGGAGAAAATGAAGCTGGAAAAGAAAAAAACAAAAAAAAATTAGGTGACAAGTTTCTAAAGTAGTTACATCAATAAAATCAAATGAGACATCAACTATATACTTATTTGTTCTAAAAAAAAAAAATTTTCCTTTCAAAAGTAACTTCAGAAGTGTTTTACGATTTTATGAAAGGGAACCTTTCCTAAATCTGAGGTTTAAAAAGCAGAGAATATAACAGTAAGGCTGAAATCTTTATAAGCCGACTGCTGTTATGTGCGTCCTTTTCATTTTCTGTGCATCCTTCAAGTTGATTGATTTTACTTTCCCTCTTGTGATAAAAATTCGTCCATTTCCCACTCAAACTGTGGTACTTTTCCCATGAATTTCTGAAATCTCCGTAACTTGGGGTCTGAGTTCAGGCCGAGAGTCTGGATTTTTCCAGAAAAGAAAGAATAAGGGGAAACCGGTTTTTCGGTCTTTCCTTTCTTTATGACAGCGATCATCTGGAAAAAGCATCGTGTTAGAAAAACAAGGGTAGTATTACACCAGTTTGCTTTTCACAGAGCACTTCGAAATAATCCTGGGGTTCATCCTCACACTTCACAGCATGCCAAGGAGAAAACCACCACCGGTTACTACCTAACAGTTGGAAAAACCGAAGTAGGGAAAGGACAAGGAAGTGGTGTTACACGGGTCAGAATACAGCACTCCCACACGTGGCAGCGCTGTGCGGCATAAGGACTCCCAGCATCCCATTCCAGAGACGGGGCAGCTGAGGATGAGAGAAGGTAAAGAACAAGCTTGCGCAGAGTCACCAAGGTGAGAAATGGCGGATGCACATTTCAGAGTGGCCTGAGCTCCCTGTCCGCGCCGCCCGGCCGTCACTCAGTGCACTGCACATCCGCAAATCCAGGTATGTTATCACTCAGATGAGTGAAGAGACCAAGAGGCAAATCTGAGCCGTCAGTGAACAACGCACAAGAACCCCAAAACTGCTCCAAGAGAAGCAATCCAGTGTCGGCCACAGGAAAACCCCCTTTCATTCTGGACAGCATCACACATTTATCAAGGGGTGGTTTTCTGCTAAGGGAAATATTTTTCTAGGATCGGGGGGGGGCTTGTTAGTACGAAATTGCAGAGGTTATGAAGCGGTGGCCTAAGAAGAGGATCTGATGACAGACAAAGGGAAAACTGCTTCGCTTGATTTCTGACATTCAGAAAGTGAAGTTGCCCAGTCATGTCCGAGTCTTTGTGACCCCATGGACTGTAGCCTACTAGGCTCTTCCCTCCATGGGATTCTCCAGGCAAGAGTACTGGAGTGGGTTGCCATTTCCTTCTCCAGGGCTGACGTTCAGAAGCGTGTAATAATTCGCTTTCAGAATCTCTGGCCTAAGTTTCCAAAGTCAGAGCGAAATCACAGCGGGCAAGTGTCTGCCTGAAAGAACCACATAGCAACTTCTGTACGGGTTGGAGATCCGGCTCAGAGCAAAGATGGTCTCAGCATGTCTGTGATGAGCGGAGAAGAGAGAAGACTTTGGCCAAAATTGGACCTCATGTTGGGGACACACTTGGGAGGTGTGCAAACTGGACCCACAAAGGCCCCAGGTTCTTCCCAGAGCCCAGCCTCCCCTCCTCCACACCCCGCACTCCCTGCTAATAGTCCTTAGGAGAATGCTCCATAACCACCCATCTGTCACTTTCTAACAGACCTGATTGGCAAGCGCTGGTAACAACTGACATCTGTTCTCGCTTATTGAAATGCAGATTTATGGTAATTGCTCTGAACAATAAGACACAGAATTACCTAAGGTGAACATTCAATTAAATTTTCATGCCCTTCTCCTTATAAATAATTTTTTAAAAGTAGGCACAGTGTGCACTGTTCGGTACACACTTTCCTCGTCTGGAGAAGGGTTGTTTTTTCCAGAGTAATGAGGGGAAAGTTGAACCCCTGTATGCCCAACTTTTTTCTTACCGCATCCCCCCCCCCCCCCCGCCCCGGCCATCTCAATCTTGGCACATCGTTGGATTTCCTAAAACTTATCTCAGTGTTTTGCATTTCTCGTCGCTCAGATTATTTGCCCCTGGTTTGCGGGATGCCCACCCGAGCAGAGTGCTTTGTGAGGTTAAAAGGTGGTGGTTCTCTTCTCAGGGAAGAGCTGTTTCCCAACCAGAACCAGCATCACCTCGCCCGCCCACCCTCCTCCCTGGCCACCCCTCCCCCATCCCATGCCCTTTGAAGATTTTTGTGTCAGGGGAACAGAGATGAGATGGGGGTGGGGAGGGCCCCCCCCGGGGGGGGGGCCCCAGGGGGTGGAGAAAAGAGCTGAGAAGGACAGGACAGGGTGTGCTTACACACACACAGAAAACAACGAAGAACCAGACATGTGAGTTCAATGTCAGCAGAAGCAACACCCCCTTTCAGACAGCCGGAGCAGGGACGGGGTGGCCAGGACTGACTGTCCGTCAGGGCTGAGCCTGTGGCAGCTGGAGGTCTAGAAAGATGCTGGTACCCCGAAGTCGGTGCAGTTCACCAGGCAGAGGACGGAGCTCAGGGTGTGTCCCCTCGGAGCCTCCTGAGCTGCCTTCCTAACTGGAGTCCGAGGCATTTCCCAGCAGCAGTGGGGCTGCCAGGCCCCCAAGCCCCTGCCCTGAACGAAACGGAAGGGGAGGGGAGATGTCCACACTGCAGGTGAGACCCTCTGGTTATGGGAGCGCCAGGGGCAAGAAGAGCCAAAGCGTCCATCTCCAGGGCCCTGCACGCCTGCTGTGAGCACAGTGGGATCCTGCCCCACTGGTGTCCGGGGCTCTCCCCGCACCCCACACGTGTCCCTGCGACGTGCCGATGCCAGCCGTGGGGCCGGGGTGTCCTCGCTGGGAGGCTTTCCTGCTGGAGGGACGGTCTGGGGAACCGGCCTCAGGCCGCTGCCTGGCCGGACAGGAGGACACTGCAGGGAGCAGCTGCCTCTGTTGCCCCTGGGAGGTGGACAGGAGCGCCCGTCACATCCCCCGTGCCCGCTGCCCCTGGGCTCCTGGGTCCGGCCTTGGCTTGGCCCCTGCCCTGTGTCAGCCTGCAGCGCCGATGTTCTCGGAGAATCTCTGGCTGGTTTTGTTTTCTTCCGTTGGCTTGACTGTATATGCATCATGGTTCGGGGCTGGTGGTGAGCGGGGGCCAGGGAACGGGTTGTGGGGAGCTGTGTTCTTTGCTCCATTCTCTGCGCTGTCATTCCTGAGCTCGGATTTCTTGATTCCTCCCAGTGGCTGTCGCTAAGCCCAGGGCTGTCGTTTGATGGTTTTCTACCAGGACTTGTGGCCCTTTTAGGACATTTTGTGAGAATGAGCTTCTGGGTCCGAGTCTTATTTCCAGAAACAGAATTTCCCCCAGTCCCTGGCTCCCCTCCGCTTGGATGGGAGGCTTAGTTTTCAGCCCGGGGCCTGGGGGCTGGCCTGTCATGGCCGTGTGCTGACAGCTGGCGAGCTAGGCAGCATCTGCAGGTCCTCCTGCCTCTGCTTCTCTCTACCTAACCCCCACCTCCTCACCTCAAACCCTCCGATGCTGGGGTCGTGACGCCTCTCCTCCCCACCTTCATCTCTGCTTTGCTGGGTGGGGTCCATGTTCTCCTGCTCCGTAGTGGTCGGTGGTTGAACAGAGCTGGCCACTCCCAGTGTGGCGCCCCAGAACCTGGCCTTCACAGTGGAGGCAGGGCAGCCCCTCGGGGTGAGGGGCTAAGGGGACACTCGGGGAAGATGGCGGGACACAGAACCCAAGGGTGGTCAGCTAGACTCCAGGGCAACACCGAGTGTTGGTGGGTGAGAGGAAGAAAACGCACAGACCTAATAAATATTTGCAGAATGGATTAATTAACGACTGAGGGAAATAGTCAATATTTGAAGCTGTTGCAAATACTGAAGAACGAAGAACAAACAAGAAAAACCTCGTTTGGGTCTGTAGACAATGCTCTTTATAGCAGCGTGGGAACATTTCGTGCTCTTGGTTGCCCTGTTCATCCATCTCCTGTGGCCCCACTTTTCACCTACTGTGAATGAACATGGCTCTGTGTGTGTGTGCAGGTGGGCTTGAAAGCAAATAAGACAACGTTGGCTTGTCCTCAAGGAGCTTAGTGTCTAGCCATGGAGGTCAGCAGTCCCTGTGTGTGATGTGGAAGCAGGCTGCGATGGATGCATTGGGAGTTAGATGGCGAGCTGGAGGATAGCTAATGTGTAAAGGTGCCATTGGACACGGCCCGTCAGTCACCCTCCGAGGGGAAGAGCCTCAATGTCGGGAGGGCCCGCAAGGCTCTGACCCAGAGGAGCAGGCTGAGCTCCTCCACCCCAGCACTGGGCTGCGGTTCCGCAGCGCGGGTCAGAGCAGGTGTCCTGGGAAACGCAGGCTGAGGAGGGTGCTCGGCTGATGGTTACCCGTGGCCAGATGTGCAGACTGCAGCATCGGTGCTAAACCCTTGTCTCGTGTGCACAGCCGTCTGTCCATGCCGGTGTCTGGTCATCTGCGTTACATCCTGAGCACATTAGAGGGGCCGCAGGGACCAGGCAGGTCCGTGGTAGCATCCCCCCAAGCCCAGCCCGTAGGCACATAAGCCAGTGTGGTCCGCTGCTTTCAGGAGACAAGCCCAGGGGACCCCAGGGAGGCCTGTGCGCAGTTCATGTTCCCCCAGCTCCGTTTTCCTCAGGCAAACCTGAAAAAATAGGCCCTGCACTTTCCCTTCACAGGGTTCTGTCACCACCACCCTGCCTGACCCGACCCCAGCGGGGGACAGAGCTTTGTCCCCAGTGGCACGTGCTCGATGGAGCAATGTTTTCACGCTTGCAGGATGCCGCTGGTGCCTCGTCCTGTTTCCAGCATCCCCAGGACCTATGTGGGTTTGCAAAACAGGTGCTGGCTTTCTCCCTAAGCCACCAGGGCTGGATGCCTCCCAGAAGGAGCCTGAGTATCACTGTGTGCAAAATGGGAACCCAGATCGCAGTATGGACCTGAGGAACTCTTTCCTGAGTAGGATTAAGTCCTGACGAAGGCACCTGGGGTGGAGAAGCAGGGTAGGTAAGTGAGCCTGGCATCCAGGCTCTGAGTCCAGCTGAGGCTCCACACGGTGGCTGAGGGCTTCCAGCAGGTGTGCTCCTAGAATGTTCTCTTGCCCCTTCTCCATCTCCCATCCCCCAGCCCTGTCGTCAGGCCATTGTCTGAAAAGCGGGTTGGATTCACTATGTAGACGTGTATCAAATGCCTGGATTTGAGACATGAGAAAACGGTAAAAGTAGGCCGATAACTTCATTACCTTTCTGTGCAAAATTCCACTGTATGAGGAAAGAACTGCTGTTCCCTGCTTCTCAAATGTACATGATGGAGAAATGAATCATGGAAAAAAGACGTAGTGTAGAGAATCTTTGAACCTCTGGGGACTCAGGCATAAAGTCTGTGCCTGGCCAGTCCCCCCAGACCTGTCAGCAGAGTTCCGTTTCTCTCCATTCTTTTCTTGATTTTCATTAGCCCACAATTCATTCTAGTAAGTAGTTCCTCTTTGAGATACAAATATATTTAAAATACAAATATTTCAAATAAAAGTATTACAGCACTGCCATTTTTCATTCTCTTCCTTCGCAAATATTATTTGAGTTCCTAAATAAACTGAGAGAGAGAAGTTTGGGGGGTCTGTAATGACGGACAGTCACAGTAGTTGCTGATAATTTTGGGGGCTCATGTCATGCCAGTTATTGTGCTGAGTCACTTTTCATTCATTATTTAATCTGCACAACCACCACATGAGTGAGGAGGTAAGTAACTGTCACTACTCATTCAGGAAGCAAGAATCAGAGAGGTTGAGAAATCTGTCCGGAGTCATGCAGCTCACAGATCCTGGAAGACAGACCAGTGTAACTTCAGAGCAATAAAGCATCAGTTCTTCTGTCACACCCCAAATGCACACTTGTCGAGTTTAAGGATGGAGAGTGTACCCTGAAGCCCTCCCTCCAGGTGACAGCCTCGAAGCGGAAGGCCCTGCCACGTGTGCTCCACACGGAAACCTCTTGTCTTTTGTGCTGAGCTGCACCGCCCAGGAGGGGGCAGTCGGGCAGAGGGTCCTGGGCTGGGACGGGACATGTGGTACCGCCCAAGTCCTCAGGGCAGCTGGGTGAGTGTGCCAGCCCTAGGGCCCTCTGTGCTCATCACCTGCCCTCTCTTTTGGGAAACGGGTAAAGTGGGCCTGGTGCTGACGTGCCCTCTCTCTCCCCACTGCAGGCATGAATGCTTTACAGTTACAGAACCTGGCCACGCTGGCAGCGGCTGCAGCCGCAGCCCAGACCTCAGCCACCACCACCAATGCAAATCCTCTGTCCACCACGAGCAGCGCCCTGGGAGCTCTCACCAGTCCCGGTAAGGGGTGGTCCTGCCGCTGGGAGACAGGACGCGGGGGGCAGGGCCAGGTGCAGGGTGGACATGCCCAGACCCCGCCAGGCATCAGACTTAGTTACCACTTTACTTCATTTGTCTTTTTAACGTATCTTTATTGAAACAGAGTTGATTTACAACGTTGTATTCATTTCTGCTGCACAGCAAAGTTATACATATGTCGACAGTCTTTTTTATATTCTTTTCCATTATGGATTATGCCTGGATTTTGAACATAGTTCCCTGTGCTGTACAGGAGGACCGCATTGCTTATCCATTCTATACAAAACAGTTTGCACCTGCTAATTCCAAACTCAGTTCATCCCTGCCCTGCTCCCCACCTGGTAGCCACAAGTCTGTTCTCCGTGTCGTGAGTCTGTTTGTGTTTCGTAGGTAAGTTCATTTATGCCATAATTTAGATTCCACACAGAAGTGACAGCATGTGGTATTTGTCTTTGTCTGACTGACTGCCCTTAGTATGATAATCTCTGGTTGATACTGCTGCAGATGGCTTTTTTTTTTTTAATGGCTGAGTACTATTCTATTGTATATGTGCACCACATCTTGTTTATCCTTTCAGCTGGCAGCGGGCATTTAGGCTGTTTCTGTGTCTTGGCCACTATGAATTGGGCTGTTATGAACATAGGTGTGCAGTTACCCTTTAAAGAAACAAAAGTTTGAGCATGTGCAGTTTTATCTTCCAAGGATAAAATGAGAAGAAAAGCTTTGCGAGGGAATTCTCTCACGTTCCTTTTGTTTGAAAATTGTGCCGTCCCTTCCATGCTGGTGAAGTTGCCCAGTGACGAGGCGCCTCAGTTCCTCAGGAAAGCTCTTTTCTCCTGGTTTTGTGGTGGTGGTTTGTTTTTAGCAATTTAAGAATTCCCTGTTAAAACTCAAAACCCCAAATCATCACCTGTGATACTTCACACCAGCTTCATCCTTTACTTTTGGTTTTCAGCATGGAGGTCCAAAGGGGACTGTCTCTGTTGCTCCTCTGTGGTCCCCTTCTGGGCCTTGTCATTTAAAGTGAGGTTTTCTTTCCCCCTCCTTAGAAATTCTGTTGCCTTATTCAAAGGCAGATGCTGTTTTCTTTTTCATATGAGCCAGACCAAATGTGGTTGCTTAGACACCAGGATTTGTTTTTTAAAAAGTGTTTTGCTGGCTTGCCTTCCTCTCTGGGTTTTCTGGGCCTTGATGGATGATCTCACCTTCTGCTCTGGTACGTGGAGGCACTGGCCTGGACAATGTCCAGGCCCCTTTCTAACTAACAACCCCACGGCCCTCTATCGGCCACTCGCAAAAGATGCGCTGACTGGCCCCTACGCTTCTCTGTAACAATGCAGGGTTTTCTTCTAGAAAAATAGGGAAGGAACGCTACAGTGCCCAGGAGACCAGCTCTTCAGGCAACCACCGTGGGGAGGAGAGACGCCCCACAGTCCTTGATTTGTTTCCTGAACACCACGTTTCTAACTCATTTCCCTCTTGAGTTCAGTGTTGAGGGAGAAACTCGAAGAGATGTTGAGGAAAGGCTGGACAATGTACCCATCACCTCATCTCAGAGCAACAGCATGTGGGACATTGCCTTCATTCTTGAAATGTCTTCAAAAACATACCATGACAACATGTGGGCCTCATTCCACACAACAGATAATACTCCTGAAAAATCAACTTTGTAATTTTTTTCAAGAGATTAAGCTATAACTAATGCAAAACATAAACTGGTTATTTAAATATATCCTTTTAAAGAAATACGCATTTTTGACATAATGTATTCCCCCTTATGAAAATGATAGTGATTTTTTTTCTTAAAAACACAAGTATTTGACCTCACTAGTGTCCTTGTTTTAGAAATTAGACTGAAGAGTGTTTTGCTAAATAAGAAAACTAAGAATTAACCATCTTGGGCTTTCCCGACAGTCCAGTATTAAGACTCTTTCCACTGCAAGGGGTGCTGGATTGACCCCTGCTCAGGGAACTAAGATCTTGCATGCTGTGAGGCCAAAAAAAAGGGACATCTCCCTGTGAGGACTGTGAAAAGATTATATTAAAACAGCAGTCTGAATACCTGAAACTAATACAATATTATAAATCAACTATAAAAATTTTTACCCCAATAAATTTTTTTTAAAAAAAACAGTATATATACATGGAATGTTTGTCAGCATTTTTAACTATATTTTGTTTGGAGTGAAAAAACTAAACACTTCTCAAGATCTGAGGGGTGTTTTATTTGTTTATATAAAAAGGAAAAGGATTAAGTTTTTGCTTTTTTTTTTTTAAGAAAAAACACTATTAACTTTAATTTGGCAGAGGTAGATGATTGTAATTTTTCCAACCATGGCTGACTACCTTTTATTGAGAGTAAAAAAAAGAAGCCGACCACATCACTGATAACAAGGTAGGGAAAAAAGAACACTTTTTCCCATAGAGACTCTTCCTTACGTGGCAAGGAAGCAGTCCGCTATTCGGTTCACCAATAGCAGGCTTTAAAGGGCTTAACATTGTCACTACGTTGAAGTTATTCGCCTGTTCCAGAAGTGACCATTATCATGTATGTACATTTCGGTGAAGAGTATGTGGCCTGTTTTTTGCTTGGGAAGCTTCATTCAACTTTATGAAAATATATTCGTCCATTGTGATAGCTGGGTTGGGAATGTGCCTTGGTTCCAGGGAATCGGAATTAATATTCCAACATTTTGTTCTCCTTTAGTAGAAGGCTCGTGGGTTTAAGAAGCCAAGTGCAAAAGCGTCTGTCAGCTGATCAGTGTTGATCCTGTGATTGATAACTAGCGCTTTCAAGGGACTGTGTAGCCTTAGGCGCGGGCCTGGGTGCTGGGGACACAGCCAGGAGCAGGACACACTCCCGCCCCCGGGGGTCTCCTGTCTCTTACGGGAATTCGGACAGGGAGCAGTCACGGGAGCCGTGTGTATGCCAAGCAAGTGCTGCGAAGAGGGCCCAGGCAGAATATGGAGAGAGGGGATGGAAGGAGGCTTTCCCCTTCCGAAAGGTGGCGTGTGAGCACAAACCTGAGGAAGGTGATGGAAGCATGGCGATGATCCGGGGCAGGGCTGTCAGGCAGAGGACCCAGCAGGAGCAGGCTGCGAGGAGGCGGCAGACTGGCGTGACGCCATCCTGAGGAAACGGTGAGAGGTGAGGTCCATGTCTGCGTATCCACACTCATTCCTTCCAGTGCGGTCAGGAACGCGAGGACGTAGTGACCTTCTTAAAATGCAGAGCACTCCAACAGCCTAGGAAGGTGGCCAGAGTGTGTAAGGAAACTTGAAACATACTTGGCCATTTTCAGCTTTTTTCCTGAGACTTGAATGAAAGCGAAAATGTGTCCTGAGATGTATTTTCTTTCTTCCAACCCCAGCCAGGCATCCTTCCCTTTGCTCTTCACATGGCGTCTGGCCCGACCAGAAATCCTGCCAAGCACTGTGTTAGGGAGATGTGTTTCTCTCTTCTGTGTTGAGCAGAGCTTTGCATAAGAGCCGAAAATGTTTCATTAGAGTCCTGAAATGTGGGCAGCAGAAGCGATTTAAATCTACATTTCAATTATTTATCTTAAGTGTAACTTAAAAAATCTGGTGTTTAAGTGAAAGTAAATTATTTGTCTAATTTCCATCAGGGACTCTTCAAAGTCACAGAAAACATGGTTAGTAACAATTCATGACTCTCCACTTCATCAGAGCAATTTCCCAGGAAATAAAAGGGATGGAATGCTGGTCCCAAGGCCAATGTTCAACAGGGCTTCCTGTTGAACCATGCATAACCAGCCAGTCCATTCAAACTGAAAGCAGATCTTCATCTCCCGGCCTGCCCAGATCTTGGTTCACCTGTTCTTGAGACACCTCTTGTGCTTCAGACAAATCCATCTTGGAAGTACAGGGACAGCTCAGCACCCCCAAACTATTCATTTTTTAACAATTGTAAATTTATCATTTCAGTTCTGTACACCCAAGAACAAACTCCCTACAGCATTATTATAAATGATTTTAAACAGTCTATGCTTTAAAACATGGGATTAAGAATTATTTTTTTGTTAAAAAAAAAAAAAAGATCCCCTTAGGCAATAAATATAGGTTTCTTTGACTCCTGGCCTTGGAATAAACATGAAAATAGTCTTAGTTGCCCATGGTTAGAATAAGTGTTTCATGCAATTATCAGATGGTAAGGAATAAAATTAGAAATTAAATCAGGAAAGAATAAAAACCAGGTAAATGCATTATTATGCCTTTTATGAGTTTCTTATGGGTCTTTTGAAGCCTGATTTAATCATGTTTCTTGTCTTTTATTTTGGTATGATAATTTTTCCTTTTGTTTACTACAGTCTCCTATGTAGTTAATTAATTCTTGGGTCATTTCTTCTTACCCCATTTCAAACCTATTGTTGAGGCATAAGTCTCAGTATTGGTAGAAAGGGATAAAGTGTCTGTAAGGGACACTTATGTGGCTGGGTCTTAAAGAAAGATACTAATGTCTGCCCGGCTTGTGGATCTGTTGCCTCAGCCTGGTGGCTTTGAGAGCGTGGACACAAGCGTCAGCATTCCCACTTGAGAGCATTTCTCTGGCGTTCTCTGTCCAAAACATAACGTCTTGTCTGTGTACATCATCCTGCTGACCTTCTATTTTCTTTCTTTTTTAAAAAGATGGTTTAAAATTCTCTAATCCTTCTGTAAGTGCACTCAGTCAAGTGCACACTTCAGAATAACAGATCATTTCTTTCAAGGGTCAAGCACATTTTTAGATACTTGGGCACATTCTCCCATTCCCGCCATTGGCTTTCCCCTGAGATTTTGCTGTGAAGTCTAGGCAGCGTCTTTTCCCACCTTGGAGACATGGCCTCCTCCTCAGAGGCGGCAACAGACACTGCGTCCTGGGGACCGGAGACGCTTCCTTGCGGACTCCTCGAGGGAAACAAATCTCATATTCCCATGAGATTCAGACCTGCCCTGGCTCCTCACATAAGAAGGGCTGGCGAGTGATGTGTCATCTGCCAGCGTCACCAGGCTGGCTGAGTGGTGGGGACTCGGAAGTCACCCTCTGAGTCATCCCAGAACCCTTCAGTGTCACGAGAGGCTTCCTCCCTTCCATCCCCTAAGGGTCCCCACACGTGTGTCACAAGAGAGCTCACCTTGTGGGAAGATGTGGATTCCCAGGCTGATTTAACCTGAATTTGCTAGCCTTCTGCTTGGCCAAGCAAGTCCGTGAGAACGGGTTGGACCCGCGCCGCCCCTCTGGTCCGTCGCATGCAAG
The DNA here is from genome assembly GCF_001704415.2 of Capra hircus. Classification (NCBI taxonomy): domain Eukaryota; kingdom Metazoa; phylum Chordata; class Mammalia; order Artiodactyla; family Bovidae; genus Capra; species Capra hircus. The sequence continues at coordinate 15,458,781 of NC_030820.1, forward strand.
GGACAGTCGGTGAAGCCTGGAGGGACAGACAGACATCAGCCTCTGGGAGAGGCCATCCCTCTGGCTGCTGTGGTGATGCCACAACCTCGGGAAGACTAAAGTCAGCCATTCTTCTACAGACCTGTTCTTGCCGCATGGAGACATCCTCTTTCTCTCCCTGACCCATCCTTAGCTCCTGCGGGACCTTCTCAGCCAGCCTGTGGTCCACTGTCCTTAATCGGTCACCATGTCCAGTCAGTTCTCTCTCTCTTTTCCTCCAACACCAACACAGCCCCACTGGGTGAAGTTCCCTTGTCCCTGGGCTCTCTCTTCATAGTGCTGAGCTAACACGAAAGCTGCCCGGCCCAGGGGGTGGCAGTAGATACGGACCTCCCCTCTGCTGCAGAGCTTGACTTTCTGCAAGTCTGACCCTGGGTGCGCAGATTCACCCCGTCATGCATTCGTAGAGCTGTGGCTTCGCTTAGGACTTGCTCACTTTGTTTGGGGTGCACGTTCTCAGTATTTGAGATAGGGGCTTTCGTTCCCTGCTTTAGAGGCTCTGGAGACCATGCTGTTTCCATGATTTAGCATAAACTGCCTTGCACAGTCCCAGGCATTGTGTGTGGGGCCCTTGTGAGGTGTGAGCTCAGAGGCATGTCTGCTGCACAACATAAGCACTCGGTGAGACCCATCCCCCCACCCGACCCCAGACTCTCTCTCCCACTGTCTGACATAACCTTGGTATCACCGCTGCCACTGGTAAAAGCGTGTATGGATTGCTTGTGTTTTGTATTAAATGGAAAAGCAACAACACTTTTAGTCCCAACTTCTCAGAAGTTTATGACCTAAGGTCTGTGCTTTAAGACTTAAAAGCAGCAAAATATAAATGCTACTTTCGTAGGTGGCTTAGTCCCATAAACTGGATGCAGTGGCCACATGCACAAAACAAGCAGGATGCCCCAACATGGGCTCTTCTGGTGGAAGAGCGGGAATCAGATAAGGCCCACGGTGTGAGTGACAGGAGAGATCCTGTCTTAATGGGTGACTTGTAACAGGAGAGTCAGCGCTGGAGCCAGAACTTTAAGATGAGTTAAGCTTTCTGAGGTAGAAATGGAAGATTTATCAGACGTGTCAGGTGTGAGAAAATACAGAAAAGGCATTCTGTCAGCAAATGGAAATCCATCTCCCTTTTCACCAGCGTGAGATAGACGGGAAATAGGAACCAGGGAGGGAGGGAGGGCCCTGGAAGCTGTGGCTGAGAAGCTGGGGCTTCCTCTTGCAGGCGGTGAAGAGCCAGGTGAGGACTCTGAGTGCAGGGGTGTCAGCGAGGCTTGGGTGCTGACTGGATGTGAGGGAGCAGAGGGAAAGAGGTGCCGAGTGAGGGGACCAGTAACGCAGCACCTTCAGCAGAGAGAGGGCGGTCAGGAGCAGGTGGAGCTTGCGGCGGAAGGTGCTCCGTACTGGCGCACATTGAGCAGCGGGGCACGCGTGAACTGGTGTGTCGTGTAAATACATCCCGCAGGCAGATGGGTCCCTGACTGCTGAGCTTCTCCCAGAGCAGCTGCAGAGGTGGGCAGGTGTCAGTGTGGGCCTGAGGGGGCCCACCGTGCTGGAAGCGCGGCAGAGGGGAGGAGCCACATGGTGGGAAGGGAGCCCTGAGGAAGCGTGGTTTCGGGGAACCAAGTGCGGGAGTTTCCAGCAGGAAGGAGATCGAGGTGAGGGCAGAGAAGAGGTGTTCGAGTTTGGCCACGGTCAGGCAGTTCACCGCCCCACCCCGAGTGGTGGGTTCACTGTGATCGTCGAAGGGATGTCACAGTTCTGGAGGCTGTGAGAGGGGGGTGAGACTGGAGGCAGGAGCTGTGTGTTTATAGATGACATCTTCCTGCAGTGTGGTGATTTTTTTTAAGTCTAAAAGGGTCAATAGAAGGAGAAATTTTACAATAGAGAAAGACATTTCTAGACTTAAGAGGAGATGGAACAGAGGTGATGAGAGGCCGACGAGAGGCAAAAACTGACGAACTGAAGGGGGAAGGAGTCTGGAGGGAAGGACTCAAACCCTCCTCTCTGGTGCCTGAAACAGCAGCGTGTGTGAGGCCCCGTCCCCACCCCATCCCCCCAAGCCCCCCACCCCACCTTCTGAGCTGCGGCCCAGCATTGGGATAGACACCATCATACAGGACAGGGCACAGAGCAGAGAGGATGCTCAGTGAGTGGACTGGGTACCCGTAAGAGAGGGAACACCTCCACCACTGAGACACCCAGGACTATGCAGGCTGTGAAGGATTTGAGACAGAAAGGTATTCACATCACGCGGAAGACAAGAATGTACATGTCTAGGGCTAGAAACCATAAAAAATTCATGCCTGGTGCAGAGCTTTAAAAAAATAGTTAAAAGAATGCGATAGAGGAACTACAGTTTCACTTTCATTTAGAATACGTGGACATTTTGACCAAGAGCTGGAAGACTGTGACTAGAGCAAGTCATTTCATCTTTCTTTGTTTAGTTTCTCCATTGTGAAATCAAATTGTCCATTTTTACATGTACTGAACTATCAAAGGAATGTTTATATAATGTATGCTCTTGCTTTTTAAGACAGCATTAAAGTATCATATGGGGAAGATGATTATTTTGGAATGACACAAAATTCTGCTCCTCTGAACAATAAGAAATTGGTTAAACCTGGGATAAGCCCCAGTGATATTTTTTTCTCTAAACATTTGACTTTGGAAAGCAAATACCTCCCCACTGTCCTAAAAATATTAGACTGTAAACGCAGGGAGTAGAGCCTTTCCTTCCTTCTTTCTGCTCTGGGACTTCGCTGAAGAAGTTGGCAGTGAACTTCAAACTTGATTTGAGGTCACAGAATCAACACACCCTGCTTATCAAAGACAGAGTGGCCACCGTGAGAGTAAAGAGAGCACAGTGACTCTGACCGGACCCACTTCCTTAGAGCTGTCATCACTGAGGGTGAAGCCCTTGGTAAGTGGTGGGTTTTTTCAGGCAGTATACTGAGCATGTGCTCTGTGGTCTGTCATTTCCAAAGGAAACCATGCAAGTAGCTGAAGGGTGGTTCACAGCATCTCAGACCTTGGACTCTGCCAGGTCACCTCTTGCCAGCCGTGTGCTCCTCTCGTCCTCAGGGAAAGCTGCCTCTTCCCAGGACATCCTAAGACCAGCATCCAGACAGGTCTTCCAGGATCCTCCCAGGGACTTGCTTTCTACAGAAATCTGTGTTCCTGGTGTTTCCTCTCTAGAGCCTGGTCAAACAGTAATCTGACCCATTTCATAAGCACCTGGAATCTTTAAGATCATTCATTCATGAAGATGCCTCCCTCTGTGATCCACATGAGGAAACAGAAGCCTGCAAGGTCAAGTGACCTGCCAAGGAAACACAGGCTATTAACCGCAGCTGAGGGGTCACCGCTCCTGCCACCCCGGGAAACGTTCAAAAGCAGGAGCTCCTGGGCAACTAGAATTATATTTCAGGTTGAAATCACCATGAATTTTTTTCAAGCTGTGTCTGTGACCATCTGTAAAAAGCAAATACCTGGGGCCAGCTACAGGAAGGGTGTGCTTTTAGTTTGGTGATTCATAAGCAAAATATTACTAGATGAGAAAGCAGGTCCAATTTGTCCTTTCCTTTGCTCCATTCTTGTTTGATCCAGGTAGACTGGAGTTTATATAAAACTATTTAAAATAAGTTTATGGTCCCAAATTACACCGTCACTCTTGTGAGGACCCTGGAAATGAGGTGAGGTGAGGAGGTGTGCAGCTTGTTGACAACTCTTGAGTAGATTCCTTCTTAGTAGCACCCCCCAGTGACGGCTCCAGGGAGCACTGGAGATTAAAGTGAGGAAAACGGTGGGACCAATTGTGGACACAGAGGGGATGATACTGCTCACGTCCATTCCCATACCGCTCTCTCATCTTTGGAGACGTCCCCTGTCATAGAGTAATGCCTCAAAAGGGGCTCAGAGTCCCTGCAAGGGACTTCTTCCTCTAGTCAGCCCTTCAGACCCAGAGGCTTCCTCTGGCCCATCTGCAGAACTTGTCTGTCCCAGCGTGGCACAAGCCAGGTTGCTGACTGAGCTCCTTGTGAGTTGGAAGTGGGTTAGCGAAGGAAGAAGATGATGCGGGTGCTTGTGGGGTAATGGGCATGCGCATTACAGATGGCTGGGCACTGAGATCAGAACACCTCAGCAGCGTTCAGTGTCCATTTCTAAGGCAAACAGCCTCCTCCCACCCTGTCATCTCTCCTCTCCCCATCACTCCCCCTGAAAAATCCTTTTAGGGAAGAAGTGGAAGTAAGAGGTGTGGTCATTGTGGAGTAACTAGACCCCACAGGAGAGGAGGCGCTGAGCTCCCCCTTGGGTTGTGATGCGCTAACGACAGAGGCGCCCTTGTCACCACTTCACCACTCTGCCCCCTTCGGAACACCAGCGCTGTGTGACGCAGAGCAGTGACTGCAGGCTCCGCTGTCCTGAGTGCATCTGGTCCGTGCAGGCAGTGTTCTCTTGTGTTTGCAGTTGTTGTATTTCCTAAACCACAAAGCTGCTGTGCTCTCAATGTCTTGCAGATATGCTGAAGGCAGATTCTTGGTGTCTTCTGTTGATGTCATTTCATTGTAGCTTTTTGAAACTCTTGTGGTCCACCATGGAACTCTGCCCAATGTTATGTGGCAGTGGATGGGCAGGGGTTTGTAGAGAGAATGGATACATGTATATGTACACTTGAGTCCCTTATCTGTTCACAGCATTGTTTGCTGATCAGCTATACCCCAATACAAAATGAAAAGAAAATCTTGCAGTCCAGGAAAAGTGGGGAGAGGGTTCACAAGTGGAGATGGAGGCACTGGGTTCCTAGGAAGCATGATCATCTCTAGAACCGAGTACTGGAGACAGGACTTGCCAGGGCGCCCATAAAACGGAGAGAAGGTTCCCCTTCGTGTAGGAAGGATGGTGCAGACGTGGTCAGTGTCAGAGGCTGGTGCCCCAAACGGCCACCTTTCTGGCTGGATCTGCAATCTGTGAAAGGGGGAAGAGCCGCATTCCCTCCATTCAGCAGTTGGCCTCCCCCCAGATTGCTTGTCACCCCGCCTCGTGTAGAGAATAAGAAGGAAGCCGCATCTCTGTGTCCCTGCTCACAGTCCAGGGAAAGGGGGACAAGGCCGTCAGGGCTGGCTCCTGCCTCTCCAGGGGCTGCGCCAGCGTGTAGCCTCAGAGACCTCAGTGGGCTCTGGTTCCTTTCGCAGAAGGGGGCCTCTGCTCCTGACCTGGTCCCAGTCCCCCTCCCTCTCCAGCACCCTCACCCCTCCCAGCTTGTCCTCAGGAGGCCCGGAACTGAGTTGCCGTGTGGAGTCACATACACATGGCTCTGATGGGTCACGTGGCTGTTTCGCCTCCTGGCTGGCCAGCTGCTCACCACCTCTTTGGCCTGCTTGGTGGTCTAGAGCCAGCGGTACTGCACGCATGAAACATGGTGTGTAACCAGGTCTGCCCCTCACTGCCCGGAAAGTGAGGCAGCTTTGCCCCCTATTCCCCCCGACGCCCCACATTCCTCTAGGCTTTGAGGTACAGCCTATCCCCTGCATGGAGCATCCTTTGACTAAAAGAGATGCCGTGGGCAAAGATGAACCAATGTTTATTTACCACCTTCTCTTGAAACGTTCCTGTGCCATCTTGTAAACAGTTTAATTGAGAAAGCAGAGGATTCGGTTCTTAGTGGAGACAGAAGGGAATTTTAATGTTAGGTGGGCAGAACGCAGGCAGCCTCCTGCCAGGCTGTCAGCACAGAAAGAAGAAAAACAGGCATGTCGATGGCATTTAGTCCATCTCTGTCTTTCCTGTCGAGGGGCTTCTCTGTTGTGTTTCTCCTGAATATTTGAAATACTTGATTGAGACTGGTTGTGTGACAAATTTAAGTTTTCCTTTTGCTTTAAAGAGATTTATTTTCTAGAACTCAGAAGGTTCTTAAAGGCAGCCAGATACACAACTGAGATATCTTTTCCAATTTAGACTTAAACTGGGGTAAATTTTCAGAGTATTGTCCAAAGCACTGGTGCACACGGAGTCTTCTCACATTAAGGCAAGTTGTTTAGTTCAGTTACTCTGATGTCTGGTTCCTCTCCCTGCTATTTTTCACCCTCTTCCCATCTGTCTACTTGGACTACCCAGGAACAGCACAGCAAGAGGGCAGAAGACTACAGTGCACGACAGCCAGTCTTCTGGGCTTTAAATAAATAGAAAAGCAAAGCAGAGACCTCCAACTTGCAGATTTTTTTTAATTTTTGTTTTTTATTGGCGTATAGCTGATTTACAATGTTGTGTTTCAGGTATACAGCAGAGTGATTCAGTTATACGTACATCCATTCTTTCTCATATAGGTCATTAGAGAGCACTGAGTAGAGTTCCCTGTGCTCTACAGCAGGTCCTTCAGCTCAGTTCAGTTCAGTCGCTCAGTCGTGTCCGACTCTTGGCGACCCAGTGAATCGCAGCACGCCAGGCCTCCCTATCCATCACCAACTCCCAGAGTTCACTCAGACTCACGTCCGTCGAGTCGGTGATGCCATCCAGCCATCTCATCCTCGGTCGTCCCCTTCTCCTCCTGCCTCCAATCCCTCCCAGCATCAGAGTCTTTTCCAGTGAGTCATCTCTTCGCATGAGGTGGCCAAAGTACTGAAGTTTCAGCTTTAGCATCATTGCTTCCAAAGAACACCCAGGGCTGATCTCCTTTAGAATGGACTGGTTGGATCTCCTTGCAGTCCAAGGGACTCTCAAGAGTCTTCTCCAACACCACAGTTCAAAAGCATCAATTCTTCAGCACTCAGCTTTCTTCACAGTTCAACTCTCACATCCATACATGACCACTGGAAAAACCATAGCCTTGACTAGATGGACCTTTGTTGGCAAAGTAATATCTCTGCTTTTCAATATGTTATCTAGGTTGGTCATAACTTTCCTTCCAAGGAGCAAGCGTCTTTTAATTTCATGGCTGCAATCACCATCTGCAGTGATCTTGGAGCCCCCCAAAATAAGACCTGCCACTGTTTCCACTGTTTCCCCATCTATTTCCCATGAAGTGATGGGACCGGATGCCATGATCTTCGTTTTCTGAATGTTGAGCTTTAGGCCAACTTTTTCACTCTCCTCTTTCACTTTCATCAAGTAGGCTTTTTAGCTCCTCTTCACTTTCTGCCATAAGGGTGGTGTCATCTGCATATCTGAGGTTATTGATATTTCTCCTGGCAATCTTGATTCCAACTTGAGCTTCTTCCAGCCCAGCGTTTCTCTTGATGTACTCTGCATATAAGTTAAATAAGCAGGGTGACAATATACAGCCTTGACATACTCCTTTTCCTATTTGGAACCAGTCTGTTGTTCCATGCCCAGTTCTGACTGTTGCTTCCTGACCTGCATACAGGTTTCTCAAGAGGCAGATCAGGTGGTCTGGTATTCCCATCTCTCTCAGAATTTTCCTACTGATTATCTATTTTACATATAGCAGTGTGTGTATGTTAACCCCCAAATCCTAATTTATCCCTGCACCACTTTCCCCCTTCAGTAACCTAAGTTGCTTTCTATGTCTAGGGCTCTATTTTTTTAATAAATAAATTCTTTTTTTTTTTTTAGATTCCACATATAGGTGATATGTATTTGCCTTCTTCTGCCTGACTTAGTTCACTTAATATGACAATCTGTAGGTCCATTCATGTTGCTGCAGATGGTACTACTTCATTCTTTTTATGGCTGAATAGTATTCCATTTTATATATTTTTTTGCATATATATGCATGTCTTCTTTATCCATTCGTCAGTGAACATTAGGTTGCTTCCATATCTTTGCTGTTATAAATAATTGCTGTAAAGCTCTCAGTCTTAACTGCAGCCCCACTTGCTTCCAGTTTCCTGGGTTTTTTAAAGAGGGCAATGAAATGGTGATGGTGTGTAATTTACAGCTGTAGCCTCAATTTTTTTTTCATTTTTCACCCTTTCATATTGTGCAGACATGTTAAGTACACTTCCTTTCTATTGCGCACCAGTAATTCCAGTATCTGAAGTTTTGGTGGATCTAACTATAGTGTCCAACTCTGTCTCTGCTGATTCTTACTCTTGGTACTTGGTTTACTTGTTTGTTTTTTTAATTGTGAGCTTAACTGTCTTGGAGCCTTATTTCTGAGAGTTCTTTATTGAAAATGGGCCCTTTCAAGGTTGACTTACAGTTGATTCTACAAGAATCTTGTACCCTCTTCTGCTAGACGAGAGTATAAGCTGGGGACCACTTTAAATTGATGGTTGGATGGGTTTTAACCAATCAGACCAAAAAAAGTTGTTTTGCAGACTTACGTGAGGTCTAGTTTATTATATACTATCAGAGGGAATCCCCTCCGCCTGCTCAGCACTGATTTGATACAGGCAGTTGTCCTTATAGTTTATGGAGTGGGAAGTGTATCTTATTCATCCTCACACTGCTTGTGTAGCCTTCAAGGGTTCCAGAATTCTTGCTGGAAGTCTCTTCTTACGCATTTCACCTCAGGTGGACCCTAGACTTCTCTATCTGTCATGCACTGGAAGGCTTTGGGAACTGGAGCTTAAGTTTGTCTGGCTCACCAAATACCCTTAAGGCAAATGCTACCTTCAGTGTGCTGCTTACCTTCCTGGTTCCCACTTTCACTTATCATTGATTCTGAGTATTTCTTACCAAATGGTCAGTTATTGATGGAATTTAAAGCATCCTTTAAAATATCTTATTGAGCATTTTAGTTTCAGTGGGAGAGTCTCTCCAGTACCTAGACCACCTAACCACTAGAAACAGAAGCCCCCTGCATTTCCCATGGAGAAATGCATTTTAGTCTGACATCAGCCTACATGTGACAGCCTTATCAAACTAATGTGCCAGCGAGTGAGGGACAGAAACTATCCCTGGGGCATGTTCTGTTTCTCAGCCAGTAATAAAGGCCTGGGGGAAAGAAAATGAAAAGGTAAAGCCCTGAAGAGCTTTCACATGATTTCAGGTGACACCAGAGAAGACCTTCCAGAATGGTCTTCAGTATGAGGACATCTGAGGACTTTTTCCCAGGGAAATACTCATAACTAATGAAAATTATTAAAAAATGAATAGGGAAGACAGCCACTTTGGATAATATTTTAGCATTTCCTCAAAATGGAAAACAGAGCTTTATCATATGACCAGCAGTCCCCCTCCTAGCTACGTATTCAAGAGAACCGAAGATGTACGTCTGCCCAGAAACTTGAGTACAAATGTTCACAGCAGCATTACTCATAACAGCCCCAGAGTGAAATCAACGTGTCCACGGCTGATGAATGGACAGAGTGGAGTGTTTCCATACAGTGGACTATTATTCAGTAATAAAAAGGGGTAGAGTACTGACGCATGCTGCCACATGGATGAACCTTGAAAACGTTTTGCTCAGTGAAAGAAGCCAGTCACAAAAGATGACATATTTTATGATTTCATATTATAATATGAAATACCCAGATTAAGCAAATCCACAGAGATAGAAAGTAGACCCAGTGGTTGCCATTGTCCAAGGAAAGGGGAGAGAATGTAGAATGAGCACTAATGAGTATGGGTTTCTTTAGAGGGTAATAAAAATGTTCCAGAATTAGACTGTGGTGCTGATTGTACAACTCTATGAATATACTGATCAGGGAATTGCATACTTTCAAGGAGTAAATTTTATAACATGAATTATATCCCAATGAAGCTATTAGTTAAAGGTGGGGGATTGTTTCATCTCCCCTTCTATAAGCACCACTACTTGGGTCTTGAAGTCTTCTGTCAAACCCAGGAATATGTATGACTTTTTTTTTTTTAACTTCATTGTGAAAATGCCGTGTCTGAAGCATAAAGAACAAGAAAGCCAAGAATTAACATTTCACTCCCCCTCCCCCACTTTGTGCTGGTCACTTGTTTAGAGGTTCCTAAAGAGGGGCTGATGAAAGACCCACCACTCAGGAGGAAGGGCCCTCCTCTGGTGGCTTGCCCCCCCCAGCCAGCAGAGCGCGTGTTCACTGGCTGGCATAGCAGAGCCGTGATGATTTTTTTTTCACTAAATGTCACAGTCACAATTGCTACAAGCCATGTCTCTCACACTAAAGCCTAAGCGAGGCTCCTGGTCGTTCCGTGACTAAAGGCCCCCAGCTCTGTCTGCTAGGACGGGACAGACTGCGTCCTGGGCCAGCGGGCTCTCACTCACAGTGCCTCTCTCTCCCCATTCCCTCGTCTGCCTCTTGTCTTGCAGTGGCGGCTTCAACCCCCAACTCCACCGCTGGTGCAGCCATGAATTCGCTGACCTCTCTCGGGACTCTGCAAGGACTGGCGGGAGCCACTGTCGGACTGAATAACATTAATGCACTAGCAGGTACCATCAACAGTGAGTATTTGCTGCTCTGGTGGACAGCCTTCCCCCAAATTCTCCGCAGATAGTGCTCAGCCAGAGACAGCCTGCAAAGGCTGCATCACAGGGAGAACTGCAGCTTGGGAAGAGGGGCAGGAGCACCCGCTCAGACAGGGCTATGCTGCCTGTGTCCACTCTGTGTCTCCACAGACAGCCCCCACACCACCCTGAGTCTTCAGGGGTGTAGGATGTGTGCTTGGTCACAGGTGTCTGCGGTTGACAGGCAGCCACAGGTTCCCGGGACTCTGGCTGGGTTCTGGTTTGGTGCCCTTCTTCTGAGAGGCTGTGAATAAGTTATAAAAGAGGAATCGGTGGGGTGGAGGTCAGGCCCACGGGGCCAGCGCCCAGTCTGCTCTCAGTCTCCTGCAGGAATCTGAGCCAGTCACTGCCCCCATTCTAGACTTCAGGTCCCATCTGAAAATGGGACGTTCTGGATCAGGTGATCTTCAGGGTCCCCTCCAGGTCTAAAATCCAGAGGTTTATGACAGTCATCCAGGAGGAGAGAAGAGGGAAGCAGGAAATAAGGCTGAGTGGAGAGGAGTCGCCCCTGGAACCAACGTCTAGGGTCTTTCTTAAGCCTCCGGCGGCCGGGGTCACCCTACAGCAGTGCGTCTCCTGAAGGGCCCCATTCTCCTACGGCAGGCTGAAGCAGAGTGAGGCAGATCATGTACAGAATTCCTCAGCTCTGAAACACACAGACTAACCAAAGAACTCAGTGCTGTCTACGCGGCCTGCCCACTTCCGGTGCTTTAGATCTGTGGGGAGAATGGCTCCCGGCCCGAGGATGAGTCACGGCTGAGGCTCGAGCTCAGCCTCGGCTCCTCCACTAGAGAGAACGGCCCTCAGTCCGCAGAGGGGACCCCGGGTCTGCCTTTCCTGCAGCTCGGTCCCCACACCCTGTGCCTGACAACAGCCATACCCAGCAGGCCCACGACAGCCTAAGGAGATGGGACTCGGGGAGCCATTTACCTAGCAGGCCACCCAAGCTCTGCCCGTTTTAAGTATTAAGAAAAGAGTTTTGACAAGTTTCCTTATTCTTAGCCACAATTCACTAAGTGAACAGTTTTTAAAGGGTGATCAAGAAATACAGTCTATTTAAAAGAAAAAACAAAAACACGAATAATTCTATATCCTAAAATCCCAAAAGAATACCTTGTAATTTATTTTGTAAAGAAGAACCTAGAACTCACCCAAATGAAGACTAGCTGTTATCACCCAGATTAGAAGATATAAGTCACACATTTAGAGGTAGGGAATTCTTTCAGGTCTTATGGAATCCTTTTATGCAGATGCCCTGGGGAAAACAAACATGAACTTGGACTGACTGTTATCTGACCAGAGGCCAAAGAAAGCAGAAAGGAAAAAGATTTTTTTCTTTCCAGACCGGATGGCTCTTGATTAGTGAGCAAACAGTAAATACAGTGGTAACCAGTGACAGCAGAGTACTGTACCCCACTAAAGCTGCCTCCAGCGCCCCTCTTGCCAGCAGCCCACATGGCCTTGACTCCTGTTTCTGACCTTGTTCTGCAGACGCTCCAACTCACTTGTCCTTCCCCTCGGTTGCAGACGAGTGTTTGCACACACCCCTCCATGCTGCTTCTATGCCCCAGGACCTAGTTCCCCTAAAACAAGGAATTTGATTTGACCGCCTGCCTGTCCTGGGTCTGCACAGTACCAGGCCAGTGGGAGTGGCTGTCCTCCTCAGCGCGTGCTCATGACTGCTGTGTGTCGTCCTGTCTGTGTGGTCCGCGTGGTCCGCCTCCTCAGCCTGTCCTGTTGCCCTTTGTTGGGGTCTTCCCATTGTTATCGTGAGCGGCTAGGGAGGGACTCTGTTGAATGGCAGAGAGACCATGGTTGGTTCTTGTGTGGGGTCTGTGTTATTCAGTTTTGCTTCTGGCAAGAACAACGGCCTCATTGTTGTTTTTAAATACTTTGCTACTAGATAACTATAAGTATAGTTCATGGGAAATTAAGACTGTTTCTAGTCTCAAATAACCCCTGCTAACCAGTATGAACTAAGAAAATGTTTAGTTAAACCCAAAGTCAGGCACAAAGAAAAGTACATTCTGCCTGCTGCGGTGAATTACCATCAGAGCTATTTCACAATCCCAACACTGTCTTGGAGCTTATACTTGCTTTTCAGACAGCAAAAGAAAACCTAATGTAGAGGGTCCTCGTTCAGACCGCTCCTTCACAGACAGTGACGCCACCCATCCCACTGGACAGTCCTCAGAGAAGGAAGGCAAGAAATGGGAACCTGGACAGAGGCCACTAGACCAGTTTCCATGTCATTGCCATTTGCTCCCTGACTCCACCTAGGAACCATTACCTGCCGTTGTAAGGAGAGGTTTCTGGTGTTCTGAGTAGAACCAACTCTTCTCCGCAGACAAAGGAGCCAAGGAGAAAGTAGGTGGTAGATGGATCCAGTTAATTCCCAAATTTTACCTCTTCCCTCCCAGAGGGTTCCTCATCTCCCCACAGAACAGAAGTCTAGGTTAGTAAACAAGTAGCTACACTATTTGAGCTCCACATCCTTGTTCTTCCTTTGTAAGTTCATGCATGGATGGAGGGACTAAAAAGAAGGACACTTCTCTAAAGCTAAAAGCAGAACAGCAAGATGAGAAGGAGGGAGCACAGGCAGTTCACTGACGAGAGCTTTCCCTCCCGGATTATGTGAGGCAGGCGGCACATGCTGACAGCTGAACTAAGACGTGCACTGCCTTTATCGCTAGACCGTTTGCAGAGGCCTTCCCGCCCTCATTGAGGTTTGCCACACCTGTCCTTTTGTTCCAGCCTTCCTCACACAAATAGCACCTGTGGGAATCTCGATCAAATTGGGATGAAATGATCAATCCATTTGGCTTTTTCGAAGAAAGCCCTGTTCTTTTAAGGGGAAGCATTTTATGCAGTTAACCTTCAAACCTCTACTTCTGTTGTCCAGAGTGCTTAGGTGGAATCAAATACCAGCAGCTGAACTGACAAGTGTTAATGTCATATAATGATTATTTAATGTAGAATAACATTAAATCATCAACAGGAATAACTCTCAGAAGTTGAAATCCTTCTCTGATGGTTCTTTGAATTCTGCCTGGTGATCAGTTACCCATTCCACCTTGGCATTGGCACACACACCTCAGAAACAGTCAGAATAAATTCCTTCATGGAAAGAAACCTGAAGCAGAGTTAGCAGGCCTCTGCTGGCCAGCACCTCCTGAGCTTAATTGGGATCAGCTAGAGCTGCTTGAAATCACTTCCTTTTTCAGGAAGTTGGCTTTCCAAGCTCATGACCCCCAGGCTTTCCTGGACACACCACCCTCACCCCAAACATCACCCCAGGGGCAGCACTGTCCCCTCAAGCCCTCCTGGGAGAATACCAGCCCTGAGGCACCATGAGATTCCTCTACGGTTAAGCCATGCTCTCATTCCTGTCTTGTGTGTAATCTTCTAAGAGGTGAAGGTGTCAGAAGAACAGAGCATGATGGAGTAAGTACCTGTCCCCTCTCCCCTGTGTCCTGTGGATGGCAAGCAAAAATATGCATGGAAGTATTGAGATGATTCTGATATTTGAGTCCTCTGTATGATATCTAAGCATCCTTATTTTGTTGTTCTCTATTCTCACCAGACTGCTTATTACAATTTTTTTTCAGTTAATCATCTTTGCTATTTTAACATCCTTAATCAATAGCCCTAATTCCTTCGATTTTCATTAATGTTTTCACTGAATTAGTTCTTTGCAGAAACAGATCTTTACAAAAAAAAAAAGTCTTCATCGTAAAGGGAACTCAAAGGAATTATGATGTCACCTCTTCCATTTCCTGAGTTCATTGAAAAGTTCACACTCTATTAAAGCATACTTGTTTTTACTCAGTATTCCGGAAAAAGTGACACCGTCGGCAACCATAACAGAGCAAAAGAGCAGCCAGGAGACAAGGAAAAAAATCAGAAGTGTCCTGGCCGCCACCCAGTTCACATGGGTTAATAGCCAAGACCCAGCTCCAGATGCAGGGTCACTTCAGTTAACTGGAAAACATGGCGTGGAATGCTCTCTTTGATGGAAATCCCAGTTCCACGAGCACTAATTAGTATTTGGGCGTGTGTGTGTGTTTGCTTCTGAGAATGGTCCCATCCCCTTTCTAGCCTTTCATACTGAATAAGCGGCTTCAGTCCTCCTCAATGAAGGGAGGGAGCTGCATTTTTTCCTGCACCTTAATTCTTCTTCAGCAAGACTCTCCCTAAGGTCCTCATCCCCAACAGCATCCTTCAGCTGCTTAGGAAGCCAGTCAAAGGAACAGGCATTTCACTGAGTACAGCGCTCATCTTCCCGGCCATTTCCATATCAGGCAGCTTAGGGTGAGAAGGTTCATCCTCTCCTTTCCTTTCCCAACCCCCTGGCTATCCCATGGCTCCTCAAGAACCCCGTAAACAGAGTTAAGTGTACAGATCACAGGCCTCTGCCACTAATGTTTTTTTCTTTCGTGCTGCCAAGCTATAAGAAGCAGAAGGCTCTTATTTCAAAGACAGAGCCCCAGTCTTGCCAGTAGCACCCTGCATGGAGTTCAGATGTACTGCCCACCTATAGTGCCTCAGAGAATTCGCTCCCTGGCCTAGGGAGTGAGGCTTACCATCGCTCAGGGGGTTGTGGTGGTTGTATGTCTGCCATTATTTACGACTTGTTCCTTCATGGGTTTGTCTTTTAAGTTCATGTTGGTGTAACTGGTGTGCTTGCTGCATGCACTTGCTGTCGTACTTGTGTCAAATGATTCTCTGACTTCCTTTGGAAAGCACTAATGAAAAGTGCTGTTTCTCTTCTCTATTGTTGGGTTTTTTGTAAAGTTGCTCAAATGCTCTCAGGTATGGCGGCTCTGAATGGAGGACTTGGCGCCACGGGCTTGACGAATGGCACGGCGGGCACCATGGACGCCCTCACCCAGGCCTACTCAGGGATCCAGCAGTACGCGGCCGCGGCGCTGCCCACGCTGTACAGCCAGAGCCTGCTACAGCAGCAGAGCGCCGCCGGCAGCCAGAAGGAAGGTGGGTGCCCAACCCGGCCCGTGGGCAGCGTTTGGCCCCGAAGCAGAGTCCCAAGGGAAGTGATAAGCCGCTGTCCTAAGAAGAGCGGCTGTTTCATTTCTCCTGCTCATGGCTTAAGACATCTGACAGGCCTGAACACTCTGTTGCAGTCTTCTAGCTGTCTTTTCATTTACCATCCCACTCTGGTCAGATGGACCTGCCACCCTCTGTGTGCCATATTGCAGTTACCTGGTAGCTGCTGCTGCCAAACCATTGCCAGGAGCCCCCTCTCCCGAATCAGAAGGGCCATCTCCTTTCTCCCCCTCAACGTAGAGTCCTCGTTAGAAGAAGGCCAAGTCAATGCAGCGTCCTGTGGGCTCACCCAGCTTTTGCAGGGTCCACATCCCCCTTGATGGGGAAGCTGGCCTTGCAGGTGGTGATGGTGTCCAGGTTAATGACAAAATCTACTCTTAAGATCGACCCGGTCTTTGTTTAGTCAGGGTCTTCTGGGGAAGCAAATAAGTGATTGATTGCCTTGCTTCTCTGCCAATAAGGCAAAATAAACATCAGGAAGTGAATGCTAAGAATACATGAAGACTAATTATAAAGCAGTTAATGAACTGGCCTGAATAGGGAGGGCTTCTCTCTCTCTTTCCTCCTTTTGGTTCCTTCTTCCTGACTGAAGTTGCTTCTAAAGCAAAATCTGCACTGAGATATTTATTCTCTTTCTGACTTGTTTTGCATACAGGAAGCGAGGATAAAGTGTTGAAGGCATTTTTAAAATTCCTTTTTGTTCTGATCCTCACCCCATAGTTCCAAACTGGTTTTTGTCTGAAGACTTTGACTTTAAACATGGTGTCCAATAAGAAGTAGAATGGTTTTACTTTGTCAAGTTGGAAACTGTGACAGGGACACAACTTTAAAGATCTGTCATTTTGTTTTGTTTTTTTAAGGGTTTTTTTCTGTTTTTCTGTAACAGCATTCAAAGTAGAAGGAACTTGAAAATCTGAGTTTCTCTCAACTCTCTTTCCTCTCAGTTACGTTATTGTAGTTTATTTTAAAGCTCACACAACTGTCCAGACAGCTGCGTTTTCCCAGGTGTGTGGAGACCCCGTGCCATAAATACCTCAGCTTCCCCAAGGAAAGCCTGTGTGGCAGTCCCTCTTTCTGAGGTCTGACTTCCACGGTAACAGATGAGGGTGGTAGGAAATATCCCATGAGATAATCATGTCCTCAAGAGAGACCAGGAAAGACAGTTCCCCCACGTGCATCTGCGTGCTGGTCACTTCCCCATCACCGAGCAGGGATGGCCTTGGGGCAAACCATGTAACCTGGATCACATCAGATACCAGCAGACTAGAAAGTTAGTGGCTTAGGAGAGTCTGGGCCCCAAAGTTGCTTCACCCCAGCTCAGAGCCCTAAATTTCTGTGCCTTGAGTTTCAGGCACTGCTTGTGCAATAATTAACCCTCTGGGATTAATGTAGAATAATTCAGGATAAACACTGCCTCTCCAGGTCATTTATATCAGGTGTGCAGGCTACCAGCAACATGGGTAGGTGCTCAGTCTTTGTTGGTGGTGTCTCGGGATTGTTCAGGTCAGGTCTTTTTTAATCTCCCATCTTTTCGCATGGCTCTTCCGATCATCATCTCACCCTGTTAACGTGTACTCAACAAACTTAAACCTTCTCTTCCTGGGGGCTCAGACAGTAAAGAATCTACCTGCAATGAGGGAGACCTGGATTCAATTCCTGGGTTGGGAAGATCCTGAGGAGGAGGGCATGGCTACAAACTCCAGTATTCTTGCCTTCAGACTCCCAATGGACAAAGGGGCCTGGTGAGCTGCAGCCCACGGGGTCACAGAGTCAGACACAACTGAGCGACAAAGCACAGCACGACATTAGCTTAACTAAAACATATTTTAAAAGGCAAGTAATACTGAGAAGGAAAGAAAAATGCCACAGTGAATTCCACTGCTAAACAGTTTTAGATTTCCTATTCCTTAGTTCTTTAATCTAGAGAGCGTGGTCAACCTGATGTATTTAGTCATGTACCCTGGTATATATTTTCCCATAGGAAAGTGAACCAGTCTGGCCTTGTAAAGAAATGGTTTTAGTATTTCTCCCAGCTAAGACTTTGAAGCATTAGGCATCCCTACAGATCTGAATTCAGGCAACCTGATCACCTTTCCTGCCATTCCTAAATAGCCTCTGACCTCTTTCACACCTTCCGGTCTCCCTGAGTTTGCAGGAGGCACATCACACACACACACACACACACACACACACGCACACGCGCGCGTAGGTAGAGCCCCCAGATCCCCACAAGACGCTGGCACCCCCAGTGCTTCCTGCTGCATCAGGGGCCCTGGGGCCCTGTGAGAAGAACTTGGGTGCCAGCCATCTGGACCAATGAATAACACAATCTGACGAGCTTTGGCAAGTCAGTCAGGTGTAGTGGAAGTCCAACAAGTGCGTGGTTGATCAGCAGGTTTCTTACTGAAGGAAGATACAGAGGGTGAACCCTCGAAAAATTGTTTCTTTGCCCTTGGCATCTCTAGCAGTAGCCACCTTCACTGAATGTTAAAGAGAGATTCCATACCAAGTCACCTCTTTCTCATTTTTGTGTTAACAACTTTGGCAAAATCCAAATATTTCTTGGTGATGAGGGGGAAGACAGAGCCTCCTTGGGCTTATTTACTTTCTTCCTATGTCCTCGGTTCCCTGTCTGCCCCAGACACATTCAGAAGGCATCCGAGAAGGCCAGCACTGCCGTGCACAGCCAGTAATCTGTCATAGTGCATTAAACCTGCATTTTCTCCCTGGGCTTGAGGTGAGATGACTTCGCAATTCAAATTGGGTCCCATTAATTCTCACTGTGCATCTGGATTTTTTATTTGGAAGCACGACCCGTTTGGGCCGTACCAGGCCTCCTGCTTCACATGCTGCATGGTGGCTCTGGGAACACCCATCTCCCGGGTTCTGGTTTTGCATCTATTTATGTTACGTGTTGACTTCTTTTAGCTTTTTTTTTTTAACCAGGAAACATCTGGGGACCTAAACCCTGTAATTGTGTCCCTTTAAATACAAACTGCATCTCTTGCACTGGCTATGCCCTTGGAAATTGTGACCAACACAGAAAATTAAAGTAGCCTCATTAAGACTTAAATAAAAGGAAATGCTTCATCTCTGTGGCTTCAGAAATTTGCTCCAAGAAGATCTCCTTGTGAAAAGTTCCATTCATTACAATACTTTTTTCTTCTATGATTGTGTGTGTGGAAAGAAACTTGTTTTGAGTTTTCTTTGCAAAGATGTTTATCCTTTATATTTTTACAAAGTTCTTTTTACCCCAGTTTTATTTTTCTTCAACCCATTCAGATAGGTATGCTCTACACAACCCCTGGGGACCCACTGCACCTTGTCCCCTGGGGCTTCCCAGGGGCACAGGTAGTCCTTGCTCTTCTCCCGTGAAGGTCAGTTCAGGTCCCAGGAACCAATGGCTTGGCCACTTCACCAGCTGGATGAGCTCCCCTCTTCCCAGACACCGTGCCCAGAACATCCCAGAGGCATCCAGCCACAGGGCCTCCCCAGAACCTCTGCAGAGGGATCTGCAATGCCCCCAAACACCCTCTGACCTGGAAAGCATGCTTACCTGTTACATATTAGAAGGTGACTATCTGCCGTCAGGTCACTGGGAGTCCCTCCTTTTTGCTTTCTCTAAGCTGAAGATACTTCTTATGCGGGGAATTAGAGAGATGGGAGAATGGAATGGAAATAAAGTTCAGAGAGCTTTCCTCTCTGGTACAGCTAAGCTCTCCCCTGTTCTGTTCTTCCTCCTTGTATTTCTGGAAGTGATGGTTAAGAGTGAAGCTCAGCTTAGTGTCTGAGCAGCTTCTGTACCTTGTACATTCAGTGTGCAAGGCTAATTCCCAGGGACATCCTTCTGATCACAGTTGTGAAAGTCTGGCTACCTGTTTTTCCCTGCCTTGACTCACTGCCAGTCACTTCTAATAAAGATGATTATTAGACTGTGTGTTAAGCGATTTGCCAGATCAAAACTGGATGGATAATTAGGTAAATGATTGAGAAATCCAAGCAGCATTACTGCTATATCCATTATGTCTAAATTGCTGCAATTTGCGTAGAATAGACAGGATACTCTCTCCCAGTGACAGTATATACTATGTGCTACAAAATACAGCCACTCAGGAAAAACCCACACCTGAATTCTGCCCTCCACTCCACCCCATGACTGCTACCTTCACACCCAGGAAGACTGAAAATATGTGCTCACGCACAGTAAGCAAATGTGACCCACAGATTATAGATGAAAAGGACGCCATTCTTAACCGGTGTCTCTTTGGAAATCAGAAACATATGAAGCATGACTCCTATCCTAAAAGACATACCAGCACTGGACATCTGTCTGTCTCCATTCTCATTCAACAGGAGAGAAAGCCACGTGCTTTAGCCCATCTGTTGTTAAAACATTCCTAAGAAGCAGCTTTGGAAACTGAGAAGTGAAGAATACCTTACTCTGATTTTTTTTTTTTTCCTCTTTAGGTCCAGAGGGTGCAAACCTCTTTATTTACCACCTTCCACAGGAGTTTGGAGACCAGGACATCCTGCAGATGTTCATGCCTTTTGGAAATGTTATCTCTGCTAAAGTCTTCATTGACAAACAGACCAATCTGAGCAAGTGCTTTGGTATGCAAAAGAAACCCAGTTAGAACATTACAGGGCGCTCCCAGTAAGGAGTCCTGGGAGGCAAAGTACAATGGCCAGTATTCTAGATGCCAGGACAGGGCCTTCAGTGTGTGTGGTGGTTCCTGGCCCTCTAAATCCATTAAGCAGACTAGGCAAAGTCATCTCAACCACAAGAGGAAAAGGGGCTATACAAAAAGGAAAGATCTGGGAAACTGAATGCCCACAGAGGAGGTGACGCTTTATATTGTACTGTGCAGGGACCTCACTACTGGGAACTAATGTCTTCACTGTAGAGCAACATCGGTCTCTGGGCCCCACAGTCTACACAATGAGCTTCACCAGATGGAAATACGGTTTAGACTGTAGTGTGGTCGAGGCTGTCCTGATAGAGGGGCAGTACAGACACTTGGCATGAACCCCATCCCCTCATTGTGACTCAGAGGCTGTGGTGTGGGCAGCACACTGTGCTGGGGGCTTATGGTCCAGCATCTAATAGTACGTAAACGCGCACACACCTAAGTGCACACGCCGCCCCCACAGCCCCAGCTCCACAGGCACAGGCACCATGGCAGATTTAGCTCATGGTGACCTGAGAGGCTGTGGTCTGGCGGGGGTGGGGTCTGCAGTGGTGGCCTAGGCAGGCAGAGTGCCCCAGAGACACAGGTCTTCTCAGGACCCTGGACAGCCCTGATCCGTGGTGGCCTGAGCTGTCACAGCCTCCTCCTCCAGGCAGCCTGGACTCTGCCTCCCCTGGGTGACTTTTGCTCCCAGAGAGAGGAAGGCAGGCTCCCTGCGCGCCCTAATGTTTTACAAAAGAGGTGAGCATTCATTAAATCTAGTTCTCATTTTATGTTGTGAACTCCTGTGTTTCCCACAGTAGTTTGGAGGCTCAAATGTCTAGGGTGTATGTGCCTCACGTGGCAAGCTCTGGCCCAGTCTGAGGTGTAACAGCTGCTTTATTCACTCCTCTGATCTAATGACTCACATTGGCCATAGGTACTAACAGCAGCACAGAACAAGATCAAGTAGAACAGATAGGGGCCAGCGGGAAATGAAAAGAAGTGCATGGCATAAAGAAAAGCAGGTGGGGGGGGGGGTTCTCAAAGAGGCAAAGCAGACTTGGTATCTGGCTGATGGGTAATGGGGCAACCCGTCTAAAGAGAGTGCTTTGGCTTCTAAAATTCCATTATCATAACATCCTTCTAATTTCTCTGCTGTCACCAGGAAGGTCTGAAGCCTCTGTTGTTAGGGGAATCAGTGTGTCAGCCATTTAAAGTCACTGTTTCTATCCAAGTGGAAAGGCTGTTAGCCTGAACCCATTACAAGTATATAAATGCCCTTGTAATGGTTCATGAGAGAATGAAATGGAAAGTAAGCTGTTACAGAGGGTGTGCGCGCGTGTTTTGTAAGAGCTCACCACCGGAAGCTTCCCTGCCCCAGGCTTCCAGCCAGACGTTTATAGTCCTCATCGCTAAACAGTGTCTGAGCTTATTTGGCGATTGGAAAGGGTTGTACTTTGCAGTTTGATTTTGAGAAAATATTTACTGTCTTGAGAAGAGTCAGCCTATAAATTACTTAACCACTGTGTGTATAATAACACATAGTAATGTAGCAGATGATTATACTTAGCATTAGGCACTGTGTTTTGGTTCTTATTAAAAAGCTGTAGCATCCCATATGTAGGTGTCTCAGTGAGACTGCATAACTTCTTGGGGTCCCAGGTTTGCCAGTCATAAGCCATACCCTATTTCTTTATCCTAAGCTCTTGGCCAGGTTTCATTATCCACTCACCCTTGACACATTTCCATTCTTATAATCATCTTGCTACCTCTGGATTAAGATGTAGAAGAAGAATATCAGCAAAGTCTTGGATCCAAGATCACATTTATTGGGAATTTAAATTTAATAAAAACTTAAACCATCTTTTTGCATACAGCAAGCCTATGAGAAGCTATTCTGCCTTATACTATATGCCTCTTACTACCAGCTAAGAACTCCGCTAAAGGTATATTTATGTCCCTTTCTTCCTCTAACTCGTAAAGGAATGTTCTCCTTAGATGGAGAAACTTGGTATAAAACCTTCTGAACAGTGGATGGTCGGAGTTGAAATCCAATCAGTATAACTTCTTCCAACAACAAAAGTAAGTAGGGGCAACACTTCTGCACTAGCATTAACTGAAGAAGCCTTGGCGAATAACCCCTACCCCCAGTGCTAATACAAACCATGTGGTCAGAATTCTGTGTCTAGGTCTTGGCAGAGCTTGGACGGTTGTCAGAGGCATCTGAGTGTTGGTACAGAGAAAAACTGTGGGAAGTATGTGTTAGGATGGCTGTTAAGCCCTGAGCTGTTTAGACTATTTATTCTCCAAGAAACACTTGGGGATATACAAGGTAGCAATTTCCATTCTAGTGAATTCAGTGGAGCTTTGAAAATGTAAGTTGAGATAGAGAGAATGGCCCAACATTTCCCCTGGGCCCCTAGGTTCCTCTCAGTAATAGCTCCAGTTGGTAGAAATCAAGTACAAATTATTCTAGAGTTAATTCGCTGACCCCATCCTGTATCCAGGGAGAACTGGGATGAAAACAGTCCAGGTCTTTGGCAGCACATCAGCTGCCTTCCCTTAATTATCGTACCTCTAAACCTCACCTGGCTGGAGCCTGGAGCCCCCGGGGCCCTTTGAGGGCCCTGCATGCACTGATATACTGGAGACTCTTGGAGGAGGATTCTAAGGGACTTAGACACAAACAGATTTGACTGGAATTGGTCAACAGACTAAACTGACTCACAACAATGCTGTGTGAGTTTTGGCTTTCTGCAGGGGGGCTTGTTCTCATGACAGCCAGTTACCTCCACTGCTTCACAGTGGATGTTTCCAGGGCTGCCCATAAACCACGACCGCAAACTGAGTAGAGCTGACCCGAGCCCCAGGTTGGGCCCCATCACTCCCACCTGCAGAAACATTCTCCAGCCACCCTGCACTGCTCCCCTGCCTTTCCATCCTGATTCCCGCCCTTCTTCCCCTCGTGTCTTCCAGGTTTTGTTAGCTACGACAATCCCGTGTCTGCGCAAGCTGCTATCCAGGCTATGAATGGCTTTCAGATTGGCATGAAACGTTTGAAGGTCCAGCTGAAGCGCTCCAAAAACGACAGCAAACCTTACTGATCCTCCCCCCAGAGGCTCCCTGCTCTTATTTTAGCTTTCTTAGGGTAAGTCCCACGAGCCAGCCTGGGCTCAACAGGAAAGGCAGAGGAGGACCACATTGCCAACTTTTACCAAGAGAGACGGTTCTTTTTACAATAAGGCCTCCATTTCCCCTCCCGCCCCCCACCCAGTTCGCCATAACTAAACTCGGCTACCTTGTTTCTATCAAGTAAATCCTCCTCCACTTGTGCCACTGCATTCTCCTTCGTTTTGCAATTTGAATCTCCTTTAACCTTTTTTGTTTTGTTTTGGGGGTTTTTTTGCCTTTTTTTTTTTTTTAAGAAAAACACATATACAATAAATGACATCTTGAGAATTTACAAGGCAAACAAAGGCTAACGTGCAATTCTAACTCTGAGACCCCTGTGCCCCAGAGCACTGCCTGGAGAATTCGCCCCTCCTGCCCACGCCCACCCCGTAGGGGGGCGCCAGCTGTTTATAGAGGGTAAGGTGGTGGCATAGCGCCAGAGAAAAGCCAGGAGAAGCACTTAAAATTAACAACACAAAATGTCTTTCCACTACATTTGGTTTGTTTTAAGAAGTAGGATTTTATTTTAGGGTTCAAAGAAACATGACATTTATTGGTCAGATTATTACACTGGTTGTCTATTTTGTTATTGTTTTATTTTAGTTTTTAGAAAGGATTAATGTAAAAAAAGATTTAGAGATCTGTTTCTTAAAGCTACAGGGTTTAAAAATTAAAAATGAGTGAAAATACTTGATGTTTCTTGAAAGATAAATTTAATAATAAATAAATAATACATAAATACATAAATAAAAAAGAAAGCCACAGGCCTGTAAATTTTATTTGTAAAAAAAGCATTTCTATTTTTGTACAAAATTTTTACTGCCTCAGAAATAATGGAAGCTATTTATTGCCTACTGTTAACTTATTGGGTACCTGAAGAGCAGTTCTCTGTGCTAGCTAGATTCTTCTGAAGTAGTCTCTAGAGGAATCATTCTAGGAACGGGCTTTTTTTCACCGTTGAACCCTGGGCCTGAAGTTCATGCTTTATCCTCTCGGTGTTTGTATCTGTCTGATGATTTTGTTCGTAACCTCCATTATCTAGTTTACAGTTTGGTCGTCTGACTTTCCCGTCTGTTACATTCGTTGAAACTGGACCCTCTTCTCCCCATCCCTTGCCAGTCCCTCACCCCAAAACACCCAGAATCCATCCCTTCTCCCTCTCCGGATGGATTCTCTTGGGTTCCATTGTGTTGTGGATAAAGAGTGTAAGAAATGCAAATTACGTGGATGGCTGGTAGACTCCCTAATGACCTAAGATTTGCATTAGTTTCTCTCCTGCACCCTGAAGAGTGATTTTGTTGCTGCTGCGTAGATTCTGTGTAACTTTTTACTCTCCCTGTTTTCTCCCTAGACATCTTCATGCCCGTTAGTTCACCGTTTGCCTAGCATGTCCCTGTGGCGTCTCAAAAAAGTTTCATCGTCCCGTCATTGTTTCTGATGTCTTTCTGACCTCACATCATATTTGGTTCTCCTACTGACCTTTGATCTAGTTTGACCTTTGAAATTTGCATGTGACCTCATCTAGCTATGAATTCTGGGAAGTCAATGTGAAAAACATTGCTGCATTCATGCAAGACTGAAATTTATTATTAGACAAATTAATTATAGAAAAAAACCTGTGGCAAAAATGTTTCTTTCTTATTTTTTCTTTCTTTTCATAAAACAGACTTGAAAGTATTATACAGGGATTGGCATTCTTCCCGGTCACTGGTAACAATAGCAATATGTGTCCAGGGACACAGAATGTTGGTTTCTAACAGACTACTTCCAAAAACAGTTTGAGAAAAAAACTGTCTGATTTTAAGTCTCTAGAGGTCTGTAATAGTTTTTACATTTTTCAGGCAGTGTAAAGTTTTTTGATAAGGCCATTTTAGGTGGCTCACTTTCTCATTAAGATATATATATAGAACCACTTTTTGTAGATTAGTATAAGAAAAATATTTACCCTGTTTTGGGGCAAATGCTACCTATTTGTGTCACCTTTTGCTGAACTGACTCACAGTTAGACAATCCATGGTTTAATGCACATGAAATTACCTATATTTTATACTGTTTCAATGTACAGGAGAAAGGTTACTGTAAACTGTGTTACGTTGGTGCTTCTGTGAATTAAGTTGTGGTTTCATCATGAGTCTTATGGTCTTAATGTTCTTTGTTGATAAGACAAGTTTAGAATTGGTTTACTTAAAACAAAAAAGAATTTCAAAAAAAAAAGTTGTTTGCTTAAAAAAAAATTTCATGTGAGGGGAAAAAAAAACCTATTCCAGAATAAGTTTTGTGTTGGCTTGTAAAGCATTGATGTCATTTTTTTTTTAATTGTGGACTATTTAGATGTGTTTGTGTTCAGCAAAATGTGATTTTTTTTTTCTTTTAAAGAAAAAAAGTGAAAATATATAGTGCCAAATTCCAAAGGTACTTCCTTCCTAGAGCTTCAGTGTGTTTCTTGTGAGAAGTAATTTGATAACATGGGTATTTTATTATGTGTTTTGTATAAATCCCTAATATTTAAAAAACAAAAAACAAAAAAAAGGTTAAAAAGTTTGTTAACTTGCTATCCTGTGGTCTTGTTGCCTGAAATTGTTATTGTTTGTTATTTCTCTATGATGTTTTTTGTAAGACATTGTATAAGTGCCCATGTCTCACTTTTTTAACCACTCTGCACATCAATGCTGTGACGGCAACCTCACAATGTATTTTCTTCATGATATATGGAAACCTCTAAGGTGAGAAAGTTTTGAACTTTTAACCCTTTCTACCCAGAGCTATCTGGAATGTTGATAACTTTTTATACTGTCATCATTTCCGTTTGTTTGGGGTGTTTCTAATTTGGATTTCTTTTTCTGCATATATCTTTCAGTTGTTTCTGTCTTTCCTACTTTTTAATCCTTTTAATCCAAAAGAAAGGAAGAGAGTTTACGAGATAAACAGGAACGGTAGATAGAGTCAAGCACCTAAATAAACCTTAAATTCAGTCTGCTTTTGAGGTCAGGTGAGCGGTATGTTCCAGTTTACAGTAACATCGTGCACCTGTCCAGGTAAACCACTCTGTGATGATGGGGTAGTCTTTGGAGGGATTCTGCTTTCGTTTCTTACTTATTCCCAAGGTAATGTTTCTTATCAGCCATTGTGCTGGGGATTGTTCGACCCCAGTGGATACCTCTGAATAAGCAACGTGTCTGGAGTTAGACGCTGACCATCCTTTCCCTGCCTTTTTGTTCCTTCTGAACTGAATGCATCTAAAGGGGACTGAGCATTCAAGGCAAACTCAGTTCATCACAGTTACTGACCAAATGCTCAGCGCCAGTCCCTGCTGCCATTCTCTTAAGTGCCACGTTTCTTTGACTTCATGTGAACAGGTCTCTTGCTGTCCTGACAAACCCCAAGTCATCCCTGCAACCCACTCAAACTCCTACCTTTCTTGGACGCTTCTTTGTTTCGTAAAGGAGTTCAAAAACTGCTGGCTCCACTTTCTCCCTCCATTTCCCACTGACCACCTTGTTTGGTTTATTGTGTCTGTGGATGTGATAGCCCTGGGAGAGAAAGGACTAGCCTCTAATGATGCAAAAAAAAAAAAAAAAAGTTTCCTTCTTACAGCACATGCACTTACAATGAAATGACCTGTATTATCCTCACATGTGTTTACTACTGCTGGGGCCTTCCTTCATCCTTCGAGGGCTATTTTGTACTTCCCGCAGCAAGCAGCTGAATAATAAAGGTTATCGCACATGTCTCTCTCGTATATATGATACGGTGGTAACACAGATACACATGTAAGAACACAAGACAACACCATCTGAATTTCCTGGACTGTTTCATTCAGAATCTCTCATCAATTATACATAAACCTTAAACCATCTTCCCCCTACTTCACTGAAGCCAGAAGTGCTCCAGTGCCTTCCTCCTTCCCTCCCCTCCTCCACCTCCCCCAGAGGAACTGAGTGCACTTGACAAGAGGCTCAGGGCGGGCATTTAGAGCTAAGTGTTTATTCTACAGGCAACCAAGACAGTACCATTAGGGGGGAAGGTCTTTTTTTTTTTTTTTTTTTGCATGTTTCATTGCTAAAAAGATAACCCTCCTCCAAAGACAAGTTGTCCTTTTCTTCACTTTCTCTTTTAATATCAAAAGGAAAAAGCTGCAAGGGTGCGAAGGGCCTGTGCCAGAAGAAAACACACAGGGAAACTGCTTTTTTTAAAATCAAGTGTAGAGAATAGTCATTTTTAAACTGAATTAGAGAATTGCGATTAAATGGCAGTCCTCAAAGGCGTAACAAGTTCATCTTTCTTTCACCATAGGGGTTATAGTTCTTTGGCTTGTGCTACTCTGGATTCATTTTACTGTTTGTTTTTAATTATCTTAAGTGCTAATTAAGAAGAAATAAAATTTTAAAAAAACCTGTAGTTTCATTACCTTTTTGAATAATGTCATACAAAAAAAAGTATGTGTTTTTTTGTGCTGTGAGAATTGTTGTTTGTAGATTAATAATATCATTTTGTTTAGAATTACAAAATAGTTTTTAAATATTGTCTGAGAAAAGCCAAAGTTAATGCAACCTAGTGGAAAACTGTAAGACCATTTGAGTATTGTTTGTTTTATTGATGCATTTGGATTTTGTTGTTTGATGGAATTTGAGCCAAAAAAAAAAAAAAAATAACGCAGGCTTTCCTATTTCTACAACTGATTGTACTTCTGCATTTTGTACCAGTGGAACTTTTTATACTGGAGATTAAAAAAAATGGAAATTTTTGTGGCTTACTCTAGTGGGCCCCCTGACAATGACTGATTTCAAGTTTGATTTCTGGTTGATAGAAAGAAAGTTGCTTTTCTTTTGAGAATTAAAAACTTTGGCTTGATTTCTTTTTTCCCTTTGCTTATATCTAGCATTAGAATTTTGTCTTAAAATACAGCGGTAAGTTTCCCTTTTTATTCTGTATTGTGCAGTTACACAATAAGGTAATTAGATTTAGAAGTACTCAGTCACTTTAAGTGGATAAATGTATTAGTTAAAACTTTAGGGGTTTGCTTTTTTGCTGTTTAGATCAAAGTTTTTTCTGATTCTTCTGTCCTCATTGTGAACATAACCGTGTAGTTGAAACAGTCAAACTTATTTTTGTAACGTATGTTATTGTGTGATGCAGTTTTTTGCTTCTGTCTCCAATATTAAACCATTTTCCTAATACTTGTTTCTCTCTCTGAGTGTTGTATTGTTGGTAGTCATTGTATGTTGGTGATACATCTACACACCTCACTGTTTTCACGTATCTGTTTTTTTCTATATGTTGTGTAAAAAGATACAGTCGATTCCACCTAAGTGAATATCTGATTTGGGGAAGGGGAACTACACACCAGCCACCTCGGATTTACGTACAACAGCCTATTTTAACCACTGCTTCCAAGACTTACGTCTGTGGTCCACCTACATAACTGCCTGCAGAGTCGGATTTGCCAAGACCTTGTCCAGTCTTTCGACCACACTGGTACATTGCACTTTCTCTTTTCTCCTCTGCTCTCTGCCCCTTCTCTTCTTCTCTTGATGTGTGTATGCAGTTCTTAACACTCAGTAAAAATGGCTGCCACTTTGCTCATAATCTTAAGAAACAGCAGCAGAGAGGCAGCAGCTCTGGGGTTTCTTCTATCTACCCATGAGTCCAAAGGCCTATCATTACCATCAAACTCTTCTCAGAAACCAGTCACATTTTTTTTAAAGTGAGCTCCTTAAGGGAAGAAAATAAACTTTACTTACCCGGTGAATAGATATGAAAGGCGTTAAACTTAAATCCATGCGTTGCCATCAATCAATAGATACGTGTAGAAAAGTAAATTATTTTAAAGAGCTAGCTGAATCCAGGAGCAGCTTTAATTATTAAAACTAATGGAAGAGAAAATACTTGCAAGGGCTCAAATGGAAGCTCTACTCAGTCCGGTCGGGTGGGAGGGGGAAAGGAAAAGTTTCTCATGCTCAAGTCTTCACAATACATCATCCATTTCCACATGAAAACCAAGAATGCCATATACATCCACACCCTCCCTCCTGAAAGTGTATACTTTGTAGAAAGCCTTGTCCCCCGCCATCGCCCAACCCCAGGTAGAAAACTAGAGAGAAAACCATTCCTTGTGCACCCCTGAAAGCTGAAGCCACAGGCCCTCCTCCCTTTCTGCCCCTCTCTTCTGCTCAGGAATCTGACTGCTCTCCAAGTGCTCTTACAAGATTCCACTGCCGTCTGCCCCCTGTCTGGTCTCTCCCTCCAAGTCTTCAGACGCACAAGCTCTGTCTGCCTCGGGCCACCCGGCACCGGCAGCCATCTCCCGGCAGCCAATGAGACCCCCTGCAGGTGCTCAGGCCCCTCGCCCTCCGGTTTCAGCGGCCCCTCTGAGCCCCAGCCTGTCTTTTCTAGTTGGCGGCACAGCACAGAGGGGCTGGGTGAGGCGGAGGCAGTTTCCCACACAGGCCAAACACCTCAGCGAAGCAGCCTCCACTAGCTCCAGACCCGCACAGATGGGAGCTGACTTCCTGCCAATACTTCTGCTTTAAACCTCATCAGAGCCTTCATCAGTTTGCCTCTGAAAACCCACTGCTTACATTAGTGGGGAAAAGAGTGCTAAGGGTGTGATTTCCTTTTCTTTCTTGTAAATACTTTTGCGGGGGTGGAGGGTGTGAGGGAGGGGAGAAGGGTGTAAAGAGGGTGATCAACTCTTTCCAAGATGCGAGTGTTTATTTTTTCAACATTTAAGTCATACAAGTATCTACATCCACCATTTGGCACAAGGCAAAATACTCATGCTAAGTAAAAGAAGGGAAAGACAGACAATTTTTTTGTTGTTTTGGAAAAACAACGAAAACAATAATTCTCCAAAGAAGGGGACAAAAATGCTAGCTCCCTTAAGCACGTACGATGTAAAGCTGGTCCCTGCTTAAATTCACACTTACCCTCTTGATTCTGTAAAACGCCCCTGCAGTGTCAGCAAGGCGCCTTTGCCTGCCGTGCACAGACCGCCCTGGGAAATGAGAGACCTGTCAAGGTTGACTTTGCTGACAGCGTCACACATCTGCACAGCCCACGGCGGTCCTGAGCAGTCTCGGGCGGGCACTCTGAGCTGGCGGGCGAGGAAACACAGTGAACGTTAATGTACTGTGAATCGTTCCTGATAAGTGAATAAAAACATTGTGACCAAACAATCAGCTTATTCACTTATCAGGAATCGACTGTTCTGCTACTTCGCTGTTTTTGTTTTTCATCTTTGTTGTAGTTCACTATTTCTGCTGTGTTCTGTTTTCTCCTCTCATGCTTGGGCAAAATCACTGGGAATATTATCTTCATGTGACCATGAAACGTTTATATCGAGTGAAAATGATATCTTAAAATCTATGCACTTGCTATCAGGAACACAATACTGGATGTGTCTTATATATATTGAACTATATAGTACTCGATTTCTTAAATAAAGCTTAAGAAAGGATTCTGCTGTGTGTAAAGTTAATGTTAACTGTTTTTCAAAGCAGTGTTTATAAGAGGTATTTTTGTTCTTTTCTGTCTTGAGTGATACAGGATATTTTTCATTAAAATTATAATCACTGGCTTTATGACTTAATACATTGACTTTGGAAACAAAATGGAGTGGGATGGGGGGAGTTCTTCCAAGTGCATTTTAGCGAGAAACATCTGGAAAACCATTCCCTTACTGGTGGCCGTGGCAAATCTGAGGAGGCAGAAGAAAGCAATGCCTTCACCACCAAGAGACCCCTGGAAAGCATCCAGAATCTGCCCTGACCTAGAAAACCCCACTGCCTTTCTGAATGTGATCTCTTTAGGCTCAGAAGAAAGGGGACGAAAAAGAAAGGCAGATCCAAGAATACTGCTGGTTGGCATCAATGCTTTTCCAAAATGAGATGACACTAAAACCATACCCTGCTGGAGAGCAATGGCGGGTCTGTTCAGGACTGCAAAATGAAAGAAAGCAAGAGAAGGGGTTTGATCACTCAGGATGAGAAGGGTAAAATTTCAAAGTGACATGTGAGAGAGACATCCTATAACAGTTGCAAAGCTTAAATGGGAGGCCTGCTGCTCAGCCCTTTGAAGGAATATTTTTGATATTTTTCCTATGGGCCATAAGTCTGAACAGAATGGCATCTTCTGTTGGATTTTCTTTTTTGCTTTGAGGTTTTGTGTTAGATTTGTTTTTCTTGCTTAGGGTTTGATTCGAAGAAAAAGTCCTAAACTTCTACCTGCAGAATGGCACAGGCATGCTAACCCTTTATAAAACAAACCTTATTCATCCCGGTAATGAGGGACAGAGGCGGCACAGTCAATGAAAACCCCCAGATAGTCCAAAATTATTCTTCCAGTCTCTGCCTCCTCCCACCCTAAACCTCCAATTCATATTTGTGACCAAAACCAAAATTTCCAGTGAAAGTGAGAGATCAGAGAAACAGTCAAGGATACCAAAGTCCCAGGGCCAAAGTTGATGCACTTGTTGGAGCTCATGCAGTTTAAGGATGAGGCAGAGATTCTGCTTTTAAAAAGGTTAACATTTTGAAAACCATTGGTCTACATGAACTGGGCTTGGGTGTTGAAGAGTGGGTGGCCTTCAGCATCAGTCTCAGCTAGAAAGCATCCTCTTTGTGAAAAAGGACACATCCAAAGCAATAATGGGAAGATGGGCTCTGAGCCTCAGAGAAAAAAGGATGAACATCAATGTATGCCCCTCTTGAGCCTGCAGCCCCAATTCCATCGTCCCTGCTCCAGAACTCACCAGCCAAGAGCTGCGTGCTGGGGACCAGCTCAGAGCAATGGCACAAGGGTCTGTCTGGTGGGAGCTGCTTTAGGGGGAAGGCACCATTTCTCTGAAACTTTCTCTACTGGCAGCAAAGCCACCTGGCACCAACTTCTGCCTGCCCACATCTGAAGGATGTTTTTACAAATAAAAACTATATAAATATGTACTTATATACATAAACATAAAAGACATGGTCTATGATCTGCAACTGATCAATTATAGTTAAACCGCCAAATAAAAATCCCCAGCTCTGAGATGTGAGGTGGCCCCTCAGTCTGGAGGCTGGGGTGCAAGGTGGAGAACATGCCTCGGTGCCCTCTGGAGCCACGTGCCTCCATGGGGATGCCAGCACCAGCACCATCACCCATGTAGCCTCTCTGTGTCTTCATTTCCTCACTGGCAAAACTGATGCACGAATAATACCAAATGCAGAGGGCTGTTAGGAGGATTAACTAAGCCAATATTTACAAAACACTTGTGATAAGGGTCCATCATGTTGTAAGTCCTCAGTAAGGCCAACCAGTTAACAGTGGTGTGCACTAACAGGGCCCACTGTAAGAAACAGTACACGAGAGGCAGGCCCGCCCTCAGGCTGCCCTAAGCCTTGCGTAACAACTAACTCGATTCTCAGAAAAGGAAGCATTCCTCACTCAAATCCACCCCTTCCTACCTTTAAGTATTATACTTACGTACCTCTTACCCAAAAGAAAAGCCTAGCTTTCCAGTTTAGGTCCAAGGGGAATGACAGAAATCACCTGGAGACATGCCTGTAACAAGACTTCCAAAGCACTTGTGTTCTCAGTTGCAGCACCAGAGCCGCAACTGAGCACCTCAGTAAGAGCAGGGCCAGGGCTCAGAAGCCGCAACTGAGCACCTCAGTAAGAGCAGGGCCAGGGCTCAGAAGCCTGGATGAGGCCAAGCACAGAGCTCTCTAGACCACTTCACCCCAGCCCCAGCTTAACTGCTTCTGTTTGTTTTGATTACTGGTGATCCAAGTAGAATTTTATTTAGAAACATAGTTTTGCTACTAAAAGCACAAAGATTAAAACTCACTGCTTTAGATGGGTGTAGTCCTAAGAGAGGGTCACTATTACTTAAGCTCTGTGACATGTATTTATTGTTCGGAATCAGTCTCTCCTTCCTCTCCCTTCCTCCTCTCTCTACTGCTTCTGTGTTCCCATAGTTCACTGTCTGACGCATCATGATGTTCACTATTTACTGCGTGCTGTTTACATGTTGCTAGACTGGGAGCTGTGAAGGCAATGACTATGTCTCATTCATCTCTGTATCCCCAGTACCTCAACAGTGCCTGCCATACAGTCAGTGTTCAGAACCACTGGGTGGACGGATGAATGCAGCAGGTGGTTTTGCTAGGGCTGGGAGAAGCATTCCTTATTAAGTGGACAACTCAGGAGATATTTGTGGAGAGAAGTCTGATTACAGTCTGGGATGAGGATGGTGGAAACTGGTGGTGGAAGTCAGGAGCCACTGTGGGAGGCCTGGGACACAGATGGGGATGAGGAACACTCATCTGCTTGTGCATCCCAAACAGACAGGTTCTGCCTCGTTGCCACAGAGCTGATCAGCTACTCGGTCCTGACTGGAAGGATATTCCTGTAATTAGGTCAGACTCCTTGAGTAGTACTGTCAGCTTTTCCTAAGCTAAATTTTGAACCCTCTCGGGAACATTTTTTAATCTAGGGACTATCCCTAGATGTTTAATATTGAAGAGATCAGACCACTGAACCGAGTACAATCCGATAGAAAGCTATGAGTAAAGACACTGACTGCCAAGGGACTCTTGAGAAGCGGTCAGCACCCTTTCACCCTCTCAGCTGCAGCCACTGTTCAACCCGCCAGGTTAGGCCTGGAGCTGGAGGGGCCACGCCAGCCCACAAGCAGCACAGCACCACTGACTCACCAGAACAGCCCTGAGGCAGGCAGTCCATGCTGCTGCCCAGATGCTGTGTGGCTCCAGGCATCCAGGAAATGCACCTGAATCTACATGATGTGTCCCAACTTGTCAATAGCTACCCCAAAGACAGAGCACGATCCACTCATCAGTCACTTGTTCGAAAGGTATTAAGCAGCTACCCCATGTGAGGCACTCAGGCCAGGGCGGGTAGTGCAAATAGTCCATGGCCCTGCTTCCAGGAGTCTGCCTTGACTGGCATATCTGCCAAGTAAGGAGAAACTCTTCAAAGCAGCAAGAGTAGATGTCCAAACACAGCCCTCTCCCCGCACAATGGACACTTTGTCACCACAGTACCCACGCAGGGTTATTATAGACTGAAGATCCACAGACTAGTCCTTCACTGAGCTTGGTGCTATTCAGACACAATGTCTTCCCAGCTAGAGCTTAAAGGTCTGTCCTGAAGGAGAATGAAATACAGTGAGTGATGGGGGTGGAAAAGCTGGAAGGGTCTTCTCAATACCAACGTCTCTACCCAGGGCAGAGCTGAGCAAAGTGGTCCTATGTGCTCAAGAGTCAGTTCCCAAACTGGCCACCTGTGGCACATCCTTACTCTACCAAATGTGTTCTATCCAGTAACCTGAAACAAATGGGAGCTTTCCCATCGAGGAGTACAATGAGGTGGGGAGGGGACTGGTAAGGGGAGAAGGGCCCTGGAGGGATGAGGGAGTTATGGCCTGAGGAAAACTCCTGCAGAGCTGATGGTGGAGTCACCATCCACCTAGAGCTCCAGATCTCAAGCCCATAAGCTTGCTCTCCACCCAGTTCCGACCTCCTCATCCTCCCGTGAGTGTGTTCCACCATCCAGGTGCCCCATTCATTTTCTCCTACAGGGCAAAGTGTACCCCTATTCCTAGTATCAGTTTCATCCCAGTCACATGTTGTGTAGAATAAACCAAGAAGGAAACACTGAGCACTGTCACTAAGGTATATGATAGGGGTTTCATCACCAGGAAGGTGACATAGGTCTACTGCTTCACTCCCCTTAACAAGAACAGCTAACAGCTACAATGGTCAAGACACCACTGAGAGAATCCTGAACAGGGTGGTGGGGCTGAAGCACCCCACTCCCCACCACCACACAGACCAGACAGACTGCCACAGAAGAGTAGGAGGGGCAGCCACACCCTGACCACACGGCCCAGAGCAGCGCAGCAGTACGCCAAGAAGCCTTCCCTGAGCCTCCAGCTCCTCCAGTGGGAAAGGAGAGCCCAGGGTGATGTCCAGCCTCCCAGCACAGGGAGCCCCAACTCTAGTTCCACTCCACAGGAACCATGGGAGCCTGTGAGGCTCGATCACTGAGAATCTAGTCATGATGAAGAAGTGGGGAGAGGCTTCAACAACCAGCCCTTGAGCCTTGGCAAACTGAGTTCTCACCTGCAGAGCCTAAGCCGTAGCCCCCACTAGCTGGGTGGGGTAGAGTGACCAGAGACTTCGGCAGGGTGCTGGTCTGCCTGATCCAGGGCCTCAAATAGGCTGGCCTGGCTCTGGAGCCTAGGCTGCTCACACCCAAGCAAGAGAGCTGTGTCTGCCCTGCCTGCTCAGAGCATGGCCCTCACCCCCACAAACCCACCAGAAACTCTGTTTTGGAAAATTTCAGAGTTGCCTAAAGTGGGCCCACTCAGTTCCACCCAGGTCAGAGAGCTGAGTCATAGCCCATATATTGCAGAGCATAACCCCAGCCCCACCTGACAGAAAGAGCTGTGAGAACACCTGGAACTTGCTGTATAACCCAGCAACGCTCAAGCCAAGAGGCAGGTAGGCAGAGCTGATCACCCCCAAAGCAAAGCCAGTGGCCCTGTTCAGCCAGAGGACCACCTGGGACAGGGGTAAGCTTGAGACAAGACCCCAAACAGCCTGAGTGGCACTGGAGCTGCTTCTGTGCCCAGGTAGAGAAACTAATTCATAGCCCCACTTATCACTGAATACAGCCATCAACCTGCTAGACAGGAAAGTCTTACCAGAGCACACAGAAGCTGCACAGCCCATCCAACAGCCCTACTTACAGTGACACTTGCCCAGAAAGCTGTGGCTTTTCCTATATGCAGAGGAAAGCCTGTGGCATCATCTGACCAGAATGTTCAGTGTACACTCTTGCCTGCTTCAGGTCCTAAAATTGCAGAGATGCTAATTCTTAGCCCCACCTACAGCTGAATATAGGAGCCCAGCCTGACCAGAGAACCCAGGCAACCGCAAAGCCCACCCTACAGCCTCACCCAGACAGAGAACAAGCTAGTGTTCCAGCCAGCTGGTCCCAGTGAGTGGTGCACATCACTCATCCCATCTCACAGCTTAAAGCACCAAAATCAGACCTTGTATCAGGGGCCACCTGTCCAAGGACATATGCCCAGAAACCCAAAATGAGCTAATAGTAAAAATTATCTCGACCAAAGAAAATCTGCAAAGTCTGGAAGACCCCTTACTCAAACTGCACAGACACCAGTGTAAGGAATCAAGGATTATAAAAAATCAGGAAAACATGACACTATCAAAAGTAATTAATAAAGTTCAAATAACTGACCCTAAAGAAATACAGACCTATGAACTGTCAAAGAGTTCAGAATAATCCCCCTCAAGAAGTTTAGTGAAATACAAGGAAATAAAAACAACTAAATGACATTAAGAAAATATTACACAAAATAAGTTAACAAAATGAGAAATGCAACAGAGAAATAGAAACCATCTAAAAAGATGAAATACACAAAAACACTAGAGCTGAAAAATACAAAAACTGTCTGAGGCATTCAACAGAGAGCTTCAAAAGCAGACTCAACCATGCAGAAAAAAGAATCAATGACCTGGAAGACAGAACACGTGAAAATATCCACTCAGAGAAAAAAGAATGAAAAAGAGTGAAGAAACCCTATGGGACACAATGAAGAGAAACAATATTCACATTGTGGAAACTCCAGAAAAGTAAGAGACAAAAGGTATGTTGAAAGCAAAAAATATATATTTTCTTTAAAAAGTTGTATGTATAGCAAAAAAAAAAAAAAACACAACTTCCCAAAACTGGGGCAAAAACTACATATCCAGATACAAGAAGTCCAAACTATCTCAAACAGGGTGAATCCAAGGAGAGCTATACCAATACATGCTATGATTACACTGTCAAAAGTCAAAGACAAAAGATCATTAGTAGCGGCAAGAAAAAAGAAGTTACATAAGAGAGAACCCCATAAGACTATCAGCAGATATTCTCAGCAGATACTTTTCAAGACAGAAAAGATACAGAATGGCTTAAAAACAGAAAAATGCAATGATACAAGAGACTCATTTTAGCCTTAAAGACACACAGAGACTGAGCATGACTGGACAGGGAAAGATTATTTCAAGTGAAGCACAAGCAAATCAAACCAAGGGCACATGTGTGCTCAGCCACTTCAGTCCTGTCCGACTCTTTGTGACTCTATGGACTGTTCCCCACCAAGCTCCCCTTTCCATGGGATTCTCCCGGCAAGAATACTGGAGTGGGTTGCCAGGCCCTCCTCCAGGGGGTCTTCCTGACCCAGGGATCAAAATCACATCTGCCTTCATCTCCTGCATTGCAGGCAGATTCTTTACCCACTGAACAACCTGGGAAGCCCCAAACCAAGGTTGAAATGAAAGTGAAAGTCGCTCAGTCATGTCCAGCTCTTTGTGACCTCATGGACTATACAGTCCATGGAATTCTCCAGGTGAGAATACTGGAGTGGGTAGCCTTTCCCTTCTCCATGGGATCTTCCCAACTCAGGGATCAAACCCAGGTCTCCCATGTTGCAGGCAGATTCTTTACCAGCTGAGCCACAAGGGAAGCCCAAGAATACTGGAGTGGGTAGCCTATCCCTTCTCCAGCAGATCTTCCTGACCCAGGAATCGAACCGGGGTCTCCTGCATTGCATACAGATTCTTAACCAACTGAGCTATCAGGGAAGCACCAAAACCAAGGTTAACTATAGTTATATCCGACACAGTTACATCAGACTTTAACCTGAAAATAGCACACACACACACACAAAAGACAAAGAAGGTCATTATGTAATGATAAAGGAATCAATACATCAAGAAGGTAAAACAACTGTAAATATGTGTGCATCCAAACATCAGAGCACTTGAATAAAGCAAATACTATAAAAGAGCTAAAAGAAAAATATATGGCAACACAATAATAGTTGGAGACTTTTAACATCTCATTCTTAACTTTGAATAGATTATCCAGACAGTGAATCAATAAGAAAACAGTGAATTTGAGCAACACTGTAGTGCAAATGAATCTAACAGACATATATAGAACATTCTGTCCTACAAAGTAGATAACATTCTTCTCAAGAACACACATTCTAGGATAAATGACATGTTTGGCCACAAAACAAGTCTTAGCAAATTCAAGAAAAGTGAAATCATATCAAGTTGTCTCCTCTGCTAACAATGGTATGAATCTAGAAATCAATAATGAGAGAAAAACTGAAAATTTCACAAAAACATGGAAATTAAGTAACATTCTTCTAAACAACCAATAGAACAAAGAAGAAATTAAAGGATAAACTTAAAAGTATCTTGAAATAAAAATGGAAACACAACATACCAAAACATATGGTATGCAGCAAAAGCAGTTCTAAAATAGAAGTTCACAGCAAAATGCCTAAGTATTAAGAAGTAAGATCCCAAATAAACAACTTAACTCTACACCTTAAGGAACCAGAAAAAGAACAAACTGAGCCAAAAGTTAGCAAAAGGAAGGAAATAAACAAGACTGGAGCAGAAACAAGTGAAATAACAGGAAAACAATAGAAAACATTAACCAAATCAAGAATTAGTTCTTTGGAAAGACAAACAAAATTGACAAACTTTTAACTAGACCAATCAGGGAAAAAAGGAAGACCCAACTCAGGAAAATTTTCAGTGAAAAAGGAAACACTAAAAATAATACCATAAAAATGCAAGCAATCCTAAGAGGATAGTATGAACAACCATACAACAGCAAACTGACCAACCTAGAAGAAATAGAAAAATTCTTATAAGCATATAAACTAGGAGCTTGATTCAGGAAGAAATAGAAACTCTGAATAGGCCAATTACTAATAAGGAGATTGAATCAGAAATCAAAAATATCCCAGTGAAGTGAAGTCCAGAACCAGATGGCTTCACTGGTGAATTATACCAGACACTTAGAGAAGGCTTCAGCCAATCCTTCTCAAACTATTCCAAAAAACTAAAGAGGACACTTCTAAATCCATTTTACAAGGCCAGAAAGGACACTACCACATAAATATCCTTCATGAATACAGACACAAAAATTCTCAATAACATATTAGCACATGATCAAGAGGGATTTATACCTGAAAGCATGGTTCAAGTACACAAGTTGAAGTGACACTACATTACTGGAAAGAAAAAAAAATCATATTATCATCTCAATAAATGCAGAAAAAGCATCTAACAAAATTAAGCATCCATTTATGGTAAAAAAAAATTAATAAATTAGAAATAGAAATGTACCTCAACATAATAAAGGCCATATATGATTCTATCACAGCTAACATCATATTCAGTGGTGGAAAGTGGAAGTTTTACCTCTAAAAACGGAAACACACGGGTTCCCACTTTCACTGCTCCTACTCTCGGCACAGTGCTAGAAGTCCTTGCCAGAGTAACTAGGCAAGAAAAAGAAATACAAGGCCTCAAAAGTTGGGCAGGGGGGCGGGGAGGGAAGAGAAGGAGTAAGACTATTTGCAGACAACATAACTTTATATCTAGAAAATCCTAAAGATTCCACCAAAAAAAAATTGAAAATCTAATTAACAAATTCAGTAAAACTTCAGGATACAAAATTAACATGCAAAAATCACATAGCACTTCTATAAAAAATGAATTATCTATAAAAAATAATCACAATAGCATCAGAAACAATAAAATATGTAAAATATGTAGGAATAAACTTTAAAAATGAGATGAAAGATCTAAAAATCAAAAATCACAAGACACTGAGGAAAGAAATCAAAGATGACACAAATAAATGGATATGTATCTCATGCTCCTGGATTGCAAAGGTTAATACTGTTAAAATGTCAAAACCACCAAGAGCCATCAATTAAGTCAATGTAATCTCTTATCAAGATTCTAATGGTATTTTTTAAGTAGAAAAAAATCCTAAAATTTATATGTAACTAAAATGACTCTGAATAGCTAAAGCTATCATAAGAAATAAAAACAAAACAGGAGGCATCACACTTTCTGATTCCAAGCTATATTATAAATCTACAGTAATCAAAGCAGTACAGTACTGCGTATAAATAGAAAACTAGACTGACTGAACAAAATCAAGAGTCCAGAAATAAATCCAATCATATAGAGTTAACTAATATTTGACAAGGGAGCCAAGAATACTCAATGGAGAGAAGACAGCCTCTTCAATACAAGGTGCTGGGAAAACTGGATATTCACATATAAATACATGCAGAGACAAAAACAAGACCCATATATATGCTGTCCATAGGAGACCCACTTCAGACCCAGAGACACATAGAGACTGATGGAGGATGATAAAAGATATTTCATGCAAATGGAAATCAAAAGAAAGTTGGAATAGCAATACTCATAATCAGATAAAACAGATATTATAAAGACTATTACAAGAGACAAGGGAAATCACTACATAATGACCGAGGGGTCAATCCAAGAAGAAGATATAACAACAGTATATCTATATGCACCCAACATAGGAGCACCTCAATACAAGGCAAATGCTAACCACCATGAAACGGGAAATCAACACTACCACAATAATAATGGGGGTCTTTAACATGCCACTGACACCAATGGACAGATCATCCGAACAGAAAATAAATAGGAAAACATGATGCAGTAGACAAGCTAGACTTAATTGATATTTATAGGACATGCCACCCAACAGTGACAGACTACATCTTCTTTTCAAGTATACATGCAACATTCTCCAGGGTAGATCACATCTTGAGTCAAAAATCAAAGCCTTGGTAAACCTAAGAAAACTGAAATCACATTAATCATCTTTTTCAACCACAATACTATGAGATTAGAAATCAACTACAGGCAAAAAATAAAAAACTATAAAAAACACAAACAAATGGGGGCTAAATAATGTACTACTAAATAACCAAGAGATCACTGAAGAAATCAAAGAGGGAATCAAAAAAATACACAGAAACAAATTACAACAAAAACATGATGACCCAAAACCCATGGGACACAGTAAAAGCAGTTCTGAGAAGCAAGCTTAGAGCAATTCAGTCTCACCTAAAGAAGAAAAAGCTCAATCAAGCCATACACCTAAACGAAACAGGGAAAGAACAAGAAAAAGTTATTAGAAGGAAAGAAATCGTAAGATCAGAGCAGAAATAGGTGAAATAGAAATGAAGAAAACAATAGAAAAGATCAATAAAACTAAAACTTGGTTCTTTGAGAAGAAAATAAAATTGATAAAGCTTTACCCAGATTCAAAAAGAAAAAAAAAAGAGGATTCAAATAAATAAAATTAGAAATGAAAAAGAAGAAATTACAACTGAGATCACAGAAATACAAAGATCATTTCAGAGACTACAACAAGAACTTCCTTGGTGGTCCAGTGCATAAGAATCCGCCTTGCAGTGAAGGGGACACGGGTTCAACCCCTAGTGAGGAAACTAATATTCTTTATGCCATGGGGCAACTAAGCCCACACACCACAACCAGAGAGCCCGCAAGCCACAACAGAAGATCCTGCACGAAGCAGCAAAGATCCTGAGTGCCACAACTAAGACCCAATGCAGCCAAATAAATTAACTACGAAAGAAATAATGAGACTACTGTATCAACTATATGCAAATAAGATGGACATCCTGGAAGAAATAGACAAATTCTTAAAAAGGTACAACCTTAAGACTGAACCAGGAAGAAATAGAAAATATAAACAGACCAAAAGTAATGAAATTGAAACTGTAATTAAAGATCTTCCAACAAAGTCCAGGACCAGAGAACTGCACAAGTGAATTCTACCAACATTTAGCAAAGAGCTAACACTTATCCTTCTCAAACTCTTCCCAAAAATTGCAGGGGGAGGAACACTCCCAAACTCATTCTACAAGGCAACCATCACTCTGTTATCAAAACCAGACAAATATATCACACACACCAAAAAAAATCACAGAATATCACCAATGAACATAAGTGCAAAAGTTCTCAGCAAAATACTAGCAAACAGAATCCAACAATACATTAAAAAGATCATATACCATGATGAACTGGGAATCCCAGGGATGCACTGATTCTTCAATATATGCAAAATTAACCAACGTGACACACCATATTAACAAACTGAAGAATAAAAACCACATGAACATTTCAATAGATGCAGAAAAAGCTTTTGACAAAATTGAATCCTCATTTATGGTTAAAAAAAAAAAAAAAACAGAAAGTAGGCATAGAGGGAGCCTACCTCAACATAATAAAGGCCAATATGCCAAACCCACAGCAAACACTCATGCTCAATGGTGAAAACCTCAAAGTATTTCCTCTAAAATTAGGAACAAGATGTCTCACCACTCTTATTCAACACAGTTTTGTAAGTCCTAGCCACGGCAACCAGAGAAGAAACAGACGTAAAAGGAACACAAATTGGAAAAGCAGCAGTAAAACTATCACTGTTTGCAGATAACATGATACTACACCAAGAAAATCCTAAAGATGCCACCAGAAAACTACCAGACCTAATCAGTGAATTTGGTATAGTTGCAAAGGACACTAAATTAACGCACCTTACATTTCCATACACTAACAACCAACACAAGATTAGAGAAATTAAGGAAACAATCCCATTCGGCATTGCAACAAAAAGAATTAAATGCCTAGAAATAAACCTGCCTAAGAATGCAAAAGACCTCAGAAAACTATAAAATGCTAATGAAAGAAATCAAACATGATGCAAACAGATGGAAAGATATACCATGTTCTTGGACTGGAAGAATTAATACAGTCAAAATGACTATACTATCCAAAGCAGTCTACAGATTCAATGCAATCCCTATCAAATTACCAATGGCACTTTTCACAGAATTAGGACAAACATTTTTACAATTTGTAGGGAAACACAGAAGACCCCGAACAGCCAGTGCAATCCCCAAATAGCCAGTGCAATCTTGAGAAAGAAAAACAGAGCTAGAGTAACCAGGCTCCCTGACTTCAGACTACACTACAAAGCTACAGTGTGGTACTGGCACGCACGCAAGCACGCGCGCACACACACCAGAAAC
This sequence comes from Capra hircus, assembly GCF_001704415.2. NCBI lineage: Eukaryota > Metazoa > Chordata > Mammalia > Artiodactyla > Bovidae > Capra > Capra hircus. The sequence continues at coordinate 15,502,111 of NC_030820.1, forward strand.
ACCAGAAATACAGACCAATGGAAAGGATGGAAAGCAAAGAGATAAACCCACACAGAGATGGTCACCTAATCTATGATTAAGGAGGCAAGAATATACAATAGAGGAAAGACAATCTCTTCAATAAGCGGTGCTGAGAAAACTGGACAGCTACATGTAAAAGAATAAAAACAGAATACTATCTAAAATACCACACACAAAAATAAGCTCAAAATGAATTAAAGACCTAAATATAAGACTGGACACGATAAAATTCTTAGGGAAAAGCACTCTTTGACACAAATCATAGCAAGAGCTTTTTTGACCCACCTCCTAGGGTAATAAAAATAAAAATAAACAGGACCTAATTAAATTCAAAAGCTTCTACATGACAAAAGAACCCATAAACAAAATGAAAAGTCAACCCTAAGAATGGGAAAAAATATTTGCAAATGAAACAACAATCAAAGGATTAATCTACAAAGTACAAAAATAGCTCATGCAGCTAAATATCAAAACAACCCAATCAAAAAATGGGCCCAAGACCTAAACAGACATCCAAAGAAGCCATATAGATGACCAAGAGGCACATGAAAAGAACATGAAAAGATGCCCAATGTCATTAATTATTAAGCGAAATGCAAATCAAAACTACAATAAGACATTACCTCACACCTGTCAAAATGGCCATCATCACAAAAAACAATAAATGCTGAAGAGAGTATAGAGAAAAGGGAACCATCCTGCACTGCTGGTGAGACTGTAAATTGATACAGCCACTATGGAGAACTCTGGAGGGGCATCCGAGAGCCTTGGAGATGGGCTTCCCCAATAGCTCAGTTGGCAAAGAATCCACGTGCAATGCAGGAGAGCCCGGGTCAATTCCTGGGTCAGGAAGATCCCCTGGAGAAGGGATAGGCTACACACTCCAGTATTCTTGGGCTTCCCTTGTGGCTCAGCTGGTAAAGAATCCACCCACAAAGTGGGAGATCTGGGTTCGATCCTTGGGTTGGGAAAGATTCCCTGGAGAAGGGAAAGGCTACCCACTCCCGTATTCTCGCCTGGAGAATTCCATGGACTGTATAGTCCATGAGGTCGCAAAGAGCTGGACACGACTGAGCAATTTTCACTCACTATGGAGAACAATATGGAGGTTCCTTTAAAAACTAAAAATAGAACTACCATATAACGCAGCAATTCCACTCCTGGGCACATACCCTGAGAGAACCCATAATTCAAAAAGACACATGTACCCCAATGTTCACTGTGGCACTATTTACAATAGCCAGAGTATGGAAGCAACATAACTGTTCATCAACAGATGAATGGACACAGAAGACGTGCTACATGTAAACAATGGAAAGTCACTCAGCCCGTAAGAAGGAACGCAGGGCTTTCCTGGTGGTCCAGTGCAGGGGACACAGGTTCAAGCCCTGGTCCAGGAAGATGCCACATGTGTCTTGGAGCAACTAAGCCCACACGCCACATCTTCCAAGCCCAGTCTCTAGAGCCCAAGAGCTGCAAGTACCGAAGCCTGCATGCCTAGAGCCTGTGTCTGCAACCAGAGAAGCCACAGTGAGCAGCGCGATCAGCACTGTGAAGAGCAGCTCCCACTCTCCTCAACTAGAGAAAGCCCGAGCACAGCAACAGCGGGCCAGTGCAGTCAGCAACAGATAAATCTCAAAGAAGGAGAACTTAACTGTGTCCTTTGTAGAGATGTGGATGGACCTAGAGTGAAGTTAGAAAAACTAGAATCATATATCAATGCATACATGTGGAATCTAAAGGAATGCTACAGATGAACCTATCTGCAGAGACACAGACAGACTGGATACGTGGACCCAGTGTGGGGAGGGGACAGTGGGGAAAACTGGGAGATTAGGATAGACATATACACACCACCATGCGTAAAACAGACAGATGATGGGAACTTGCTGTACAGCAGAGGGAGCACGGCTTGACGCTCTGAGATAACACAGAAATGGGGTGGGGGAAGGTGCTATACACACACCTATAGCTGATTCACTTCACTCTACAGCAGAGACTAACACAACACTGTAAAGCTATTATGCTCCAGTTGAACAAAAATGAAACTAGACCCCTATCTTATATCGTGCACGCGAAGTCGCTTAGTCATGTCCGACTCTTTGGGACCCCATGGACAGTATCCTGGCAGGCTCCTCTGTCCACGGGATTCTCCAGGCAAGAATACTGGAGTGGGGTGCCATTTCCTTCTCCAGGGGATTTTTCCAACCCAGGAATCAAACTGCTTTATGTCTCCTGCATTGGCAAATGGGTTCTTTACCACTAGCCACCTTGGAAGCCCCATCTTACACCATACACAAAATTAACTCAAAATGGATTAAAGACTTAAAAGTAAGATCTGAAACCATGAAACTCCTAGAAGAAAACATAGGGGGAAAGCTCCTTGACACAGAACATGGACCCATAGGTAACAATTTTTTAGATATGACACCTAAAACACAAGGAATAAAATCAAAAATAAATAAGTGGGACTATCTATGCAGAGTACATCATGAGAAACGCTGGACTGGAAGAAACACAAGCTGGAATCAAGATTTCCAGGAGAAATATCAATAACCTCAGATATGCAGATGACACCACCCTTATGGCAGAAAGTGAAGAGGAGCTAGAAAGCCTCTTGATGAAAGTGAAAGAGGAGAATGAAAAGGTTGGCCTAAAGCTCAACATTCAGAAAACGAAGATCATGGCATCCGGTCCCATCACTTCATGGCAAATAGATGGGGAAACAGTGGAAACGGTGTCAGACTTTATTTTGGGGGGGCTCCAGAATCACTGCAGATGGTGACTGCAGCCATGAAATTAAAAGACGCTTACTCCTTGGAAGAAAAGTTATGACCAACCTCGATAGCATATTCAAAAGCAGAGACATTACTTTGCCGACTAAGGTCCGTCTAGTCAAGGCTATGGTTTTTCAGTGGTCATGTATGGATGTGAGAGTTGGACTGTGAAGAAAGCTGAGCGCCGAAGAATTGATGCTTTTGAACTGTGCTGTTGGAGAAGACTCTTGAGAGTCCCTTGGACTGCAAGGAGATCCAACCAGTCCATTCTGAAGGAGATCAATCCTGGGATTTCTTTGGAAGGAATGATGCTAAAGCTGAAACTCTAGTACTTTGGCCACCTCATGAGAAGAGTTGACTCATTGGAAAAAACTCTGATGCTGGGAGGGATTGGGGGCAGGAGGAGAAGGGGACAACCGAGGATGAGATGGCTGGATGACATCACGGACTCGATGGACATGAGTCTGAGTGAACTCCGGGAGATGGTGATGGACAGGGAGGCCTGGCGTGCTGCGATTCACGGGGTTGCAAAGAGTCAGACACGACTGAGCGACTGAACCGAACTGATGGACTACATCATTAGAAAAGACCCTGATGCTGGGAAAGACTGAAGGCAGGAGATGAAGGGAATGACAGAGGATGAGATGATTGGATGGCATCCCCAACTCGATGGACATGAGTTTGACCAAGCTCCAGGAGCTGGTGAAGGTCAGTGAAGTCTGGCGTGCTGCAGTCCACGGGATCGCAGAGTCGGACACGACTGAGCAACTGAATACCATGGACTACATCAAACTAAAAGGCTCTGCACAGCAAAAGAAACCATCCACAAAATGAAAAGACAACTACAAATGGGAAAAAATATCTGTGAACCATACATCTAATAAGGGGTTAATATCCAAAATATACAAACAACATCTACAATTCCATAACACAAAAACCAATAATTCAACTTTTTAAAAAGGGCAAAAGACCTGAACAAATTTGAAAATCCAATATATGAACAGTCAACAGGTACATGAAAAAAACGCACATCATTAGTCAACAGAGAAACACAAATCAAAACCACACTGAGACAGATAACACTTCCTGCCCGTTAGAATGGCCATTAAAAAAAAAAACAAAGAAATGCTTGATGAAGAGGTGGGACAAAAAGGGAGTCCTTGTGCACTGTAAACTTTACAACCACTGTGAAAAACAGTATAGAGGATACTAAAAAAATTAAAACAGAATTACCATATGACCCAGCAATTTCACCTCAAGGAATATATCCAAAGGAAATGAAAACACTAATTCAAAATTATATCTACACCACTATGTCCACAGCAGCATTATTTACAATAAAAAGACATGGAAACATCAACAGCTGAATGGATAAAGAAGTTGTGATACACAAACACACACACACACCATAGAGTATTATTCAGCCATTAAAAAAAATGAAGAAATCCTGCCATTTCCAACAACATGGATGGACCTTGAAGCATTTTGCTAAGTGAAGTAATTCAGACAGAGAAAGACAAATACTATATGATCTTCCTTTGGAGGAAAAAACAAAACACCGCTCATAAAAGAGATCAGATCTGTGGTTACCAGAGGTGGGAAAAGTAGAAGATGACAGTCAAAAGGTATAAAATTGCAGTTATGAGAAACGTAAGTATGAAGGATGTAATATATAACATGATGACTATAGTTAACATAGTTGCACAGAATAAATGAAAATTATTAAGAGACTAAATCCTAAGAGCTCCCATCACAATGAGAAAAAATTTTTGCTGCCTCTTTTTATTGTACCCGTATAACATGATGGATGCTAATTAATGTTACTACAGTAATCATTTCACAATACATGGAAGTTGAACCATTATGCTATATAACTTAAACTTTACAGTGTGTGTTAAGTCACTCAGTCATGTCCAACTCCTTGCGATCCCATGGACGGTAGTCCATCAGGCTTCTCCATCCATGGAATTCTCCAGGCAAGAATACTGGAGTGGGTTGCCATTTCCTACTCCAAAACTTATACTGTGAAGTATGTCAATTATATCTCAGTAAAACTGAGGGAAAAAAAGAATGTGATAAATATAAATATATAATATTCACACACATAAATACAACAGTCCACAGTTTAAATTTAGGTAATTTATGAAGTTACAGTGTGCACAAATTTGAAAACCCTAATCTAAAGCAATGTTTTCCAAATTACATTCCACAGACATTAACCTGCAAGATAAGTAATTTACAGGAAAAAAAAAATAGGGTTTGGTAGCCAAGAAGGTGTGAGAAATGCCGTTAACTTCCCAGGTGACTCAGTCAAGAATCCACCTGCCACGGCAGGAGACCCGGGTTTGATCCCTGGGTTGGGAAGATCCCCTGAGGAGGAAATGGCAACCCACTCCAGTATTTTTGCCTGGAAAATTTCATGGGCAGAGGAGCCTGGCGGGCTACAGCACATGGTGTGACAAAGAGCTGACATTACTGAGAACACACAATAAATAGCCTCCTCTTGGAAAATCCAAAATGTGTAGTAAAATTTATACAAAAAGCTCCAAGAAGCAAAGAGCCAACTATTTAACTTTGCTTAACCTAATGCTTATTAAACAGGGCATTCATTCTTAAAGCTCTGTATCATATAATATCTATTAACCTGAGGGACAGCATAGTGTGATGTCATAGGTTCAAATCATGTCGGGTTAAGTGCATGGCGTTTGGAACAATACTTCCAGCACTTGAATCCTAATTAGCTCTCCCACTTATTAGTTATTAGTTTCTTCATCTGTAAAATGGATAACAATAATACATACCTACATGCAAAGTATACAACTGGCCAAAAAGTTCATTCAGGTTTTCCCATAAGAGGTTATGGAACATCCTGATCAAAATTTTTGGCCAACTCAATATTTACAGCAGCAGCAGTAATATAAGCACTATATAATGTTGACAAACATCCAAAGAATCAGTGTTATAAGACACACTTTGAGAAATACTGGTAGACAATCAAGTCGTTTCAGGGCTCTTGCCTCTCCATGGGAAGATTACCAACTTGTTAGAGACAGGGATATATAATTATGACACAATATGTAAAGTGACACAGTATGTAACAGAGTTTTGCCAAGAGAAAGCACTGGTCATACAAAACACCCTCTTTCAATAACACAAGAGACAATTCTACACCTGGACATCACCAGATGGTCAATACTGAGATCAGACTGTTTATATTCTTGACAGCCGAAGATGGAGAAGCTCTATATAGTCACCAAAAACAAGATCAGGAGCTGACTGTGGCTCAGATCATGAACTCCTTATTGCTAAATTCAGACTTAAATCAAAGAAAGTAGGGAAAGCCACTGGACTATTCAGATATGACCTAAATCAAATCCATTACAATTATACAGTGGAAGTGACAAATAGATTCAAGGGATTAGATCTGATAGATGGAGTACCTAAAGAAATATGGACAGAGGTTTGTAACATTATATAGGAGGTAGCGATCAAAAGCACCCCCAAAAAGAAGAAATGCAAAAAGGCAAAATGGTTGTCTGAGGAGGTCTTACAAATAGCTGAGAAAAGAAGAGAAGCAAAAGGAAAAGGAAAAGAAAGATATATCCATCTGAATGCAGAGTTCCAGAGAATAACAAGGAGAGATAAGAAAACCTTCCTCAGTGATCAATGTAAAGAAATAGAGGGAAACAACAGAAAGGGAAAGACTAGATATCTTTTCAAGAAAATTAAGAGATACCAAGGGAACATTCCATGCAAAGACGGGCACAATAAAGGACAGAAACAGTATGTACCTAACAGAAGCAGAAGCTATTGAGAAGAGGTAGCAAGAATACACAGAAGAACTGTACAAAAAAGATCTTCATGACCCAGAGAACCACAATGGTGTGATCACTCACCTAAAGCCAGACATCCTGGACTGCAAAGTCAAGTAGGCCTTAGAAAGCATCACTACAAACAAAGCTAGTGGAGGTGATGGAATTCCAGTTGAGCTGTTCCAAATCCTGAAAGATGATGCTGTGAAAGTGCTACAGTCAATATGCCAGAAAATTCTGAAAACTCAGCAGTGGCTACAGGACTGGAAAAGGTCACTTTCCATTTCAATCCCAAAGAAAGGCAATGCCAAAGAATGTTCAAACTACTGCACAATTGGACTCATCTCACATGCTAGCAAAGAAATCCTCAAAATTCTCCAAGCAAGGCTTCAAACAGGATATGAACCAAGAACTTCCAGATATTCAAGCCTGATTTAGAAAAGGAAGAGGAACCAGAGATCAAATTGCCAACATCCACTGGATCAGAGAAAAAGAAACAGAGTTCCAGAAAAACATCTACTTCTGCTTTATTGACTATGCCAGAGCCTTTGACTGTGTGGATCACAGTAAACTGTGGAACATTCTTCAAGAGATGGGAATACCAGACTACCTTACCAGCCTCCTGAGAAATCTGTATGCAGGTCAAGAAGCAACAGTTAGAACCAGACATGGAACAATGGACTGGTTCCAAATTGGGAAAGGAGTAAGTCAAGGCTGTATACTGTCACACTGCTTATTTAATTTATATGCAGAGTACATCACGCAAAATGCTGGACAGGACAAAGTACAAGCTGGAATCAAGATTGTAGGGAGAAATATCAATAACCTCAGATATGCAAATGACACCACACTTATAGCAGAAAGCAAAGAACTAAAGAGCCTCTTGATTAAAGTGAAAGAGGAAAGTGAAAAGGCTGGCTTAAAACTCAACATTCAAAAAATGAAGATCATGGCATCCGGTCCCAATACTTCCTGGCAAATAGATGGGGAAACAATGGAAACAGTGAGAGACTTTATTTTCTTGGGCTCCAAAATCACTGCAGAGGGTGACTGCAGCCATGAAATTAACAGACACTTGCTCCTTGGAAGAAAAACTATGACAGACCTAGACAGCACTTTATAAAGCAGAGACATTACTTTGCTGACAAAGGTCTATATTATCAAAGCTATCGTTTTTCCAGCAGTCATGCATGGATGTGGAAGTTGGACCATAAAAAAAAGCTGAGCAAAGAATTGATGTTTTTGAACTGTGTGCTGTTGGAGGAGACTCTTGAAAGTCCCTCAGACTCCAAGGAGATCAAACCAGTAAATCCTAAAGGAAATCAGTCCTGATTATTCTGACTGAATACTGGAAAGACTGAATATTGAGAGGACTGATGCTACTCTGGCCACCTGATGTGAAGAACTGACTCACTGGAAAAGACCTTGATGCTGGGAAAAATTGAAGGCAGGAGGAGAAGGGGACGACAGAGGCTGAGATGGTTGGATGGCATCACCAACTTGATAGACATGAGTTTGAGCAAGCTCAGGGTGCTGGTGATGGAAGGGAAGCCTGGAGTGCTACAGTCCATGGGGTCGCAAAGAGTCAGACACGACTGAGCGACTAAACTGATAACTGATGGAAAGTGTTGAACAAGGAGCAAATGAGGATTCTGGAACTGGAGGTGGAGAAGGAATAGTATCTCTAATGATGATGGTGGTTTCAGGAGAGAATCCATAGCCAAATCAACAGAAATCCTCAAATGCATATGGATGTCACCAAGCAAAGAAGTGGGGGAAGATAGCAACAAACACTGTTCCTGACTGGGAAGCAGTAAGCAGCCTGATCTGACTGGAGTACAGCTTGGTTGAAGATGGGGGATGCACTGGAAATGAGATTGACATTAGATTTTTAGCAGTTCTGTATTCCAAACTAAGGACTTTGAGATTTCTTCCACAGGGACTGAGGTGCACAAATGTTAAAACCAACCAATCAACCAGCGAAGATCAGAAGATCAATGTGGGAAGTGAACTGAAGAGGAAAAGACTAGATGCAAGGATGTGCAACAATTCAGGTAAGCAGAGAAGAAAGGAGCAGTCAGACTGGAGGGGAAAACAGGTTGAGAGGTACTTCAAACATAGCAAAATACTGAATGCGACAATCAGAGAAAGAGGAAGGGAGGAAGGAAATCCTGGGAGGGGGTTGTGGGTTATCAGGTAGGTTTATGTCATGTTCATCTCTCTCCTGATCTTGATCTCAGGAGCCAGGGCCAGAAACAGATGTGGGAGACATTAATCTGGGGGATCACTAGTCAGGGGGGTGGCTGGGCTCACCTTACAAGAGCATCAACAGGAGGAAGGCAGAGGGACTTCCCCAGTGGTCCAGCGGTTAAGAACCTTCCTTGCAATGCGAGAGGCACGGCGTCAATCCCTGGTCAGAGGACTGAGACCCCACGTGCTGCAGAGCCACATGCCACAACTACTAGCAGAGATGACAACCAGTCCATGCAGCGCAATGAAAGACCCTGAGATTCGCAACTAAGAACTGACACAGCTTAATTCATTATAAAACAGGCAAGAAAATGAAGGAAGGAAAGGGGCTTGTCCCTGTGTCAACTGAAAAAAACGCACAGCCTAAAAGTTCAGAGTTGCTTTATTCAGCAGACAAAACTGAGGACTTAAGCCCAAGACATGCATGCTTGCGTGCTAAGTCACTGCAGTCTTTGCAACCCTATGGACTGTAGTCCACCAGTTTCCTCTGTCCATGGGATTCTCCAAGCAGGAATAATAGAGTGAGTTACCATGTCCTCCTCCAGGGGACCTTCCCCACCCGGGGATCGAACCCACGACTCCTGCATAGGCAGGAGGGTTCTTTACTATTAGCGCCACCTGGGAAGTCCAGGACACAGCCTCTCAACCAGTTCTGAGGGACTGCTCCAAAGAGGTAAAAGGGGGAGCCAGGATATGTGAGAATTTTGGCAACAAAGATCAGGTAGTCAGAACATCAAAAGATTACTGTTATTTAACGAAAACCAGATACCTCAAATTAAGAAAGTTAGCACTTTTCTATGTGTAGGAAGATGCAAGAGGATGGGCTCACTAGAATCACTCCTTTGACGTGCGCCTCAGCTGTCTGAGGCCAGTGTCCTGTACTTTCTCATCCTGAGTCTCCTCACGGCGCACTGCTGGGGGTGGCTGCAGTGTGATAGTTTGATGGCCACAGGATCTTTTGTTTACTAACACGGCAGGCAACGTTTCTTCTTCAACACCTAATAACATGCAGGGGCTTTATTTCTCCTATCCCCAAAAGGAGGTCAGCACACGGACTCTGGGAAAGTTGGCATGTAACATCTTGAGGCTACATTCCATCCAAAGCCTGTGTGCCCCAGTCAGCTTCCTCCTCTGCTCACCTGACAAAACTCGGGGATTTCTATCTGGTGGAGGCGATTCCGTTGCCCCTCTTCCACACAGGCCAGGTGACTGCCAAGCTCCACCCACGCCCATGAAACCCTACAACTGAAATGGCTACTTGGATACAGCCCACTATAGAAACAGTACGGAGGTTCCTTAACAACCTAAACTTAGAACTAACAGGTGACTCAGCAATCTCTCTAGGGGCAAACACCAGAGAAAGTTCAGTTCAGTCCAGTCGCTCAGTCATATCTGACTTTGCGACCCCAGGGAATTGCAGCACGCCGGGCTTCCATGTCCATCATCAACTCCCACAGCTTGCTCAAATTCATGTCCACTAAGTTGTTTTTTATTTATTTTTTTAAGTGGAGGATAATTGCTTCACAGAATTTTGTTGTTTTCTGTCAAATCTCAACACTAATCAGCCATAGATATATTATATATATAAATATATCCCCTCCCATCCCCCTCCCCATCCCACCCCTCTAGGTTGATACAGAGCCCCTATTTGAGTTTCCTGAGCCATCGAGCTGGTGATGCCATCCAACAATATCATCCTCTGTCATCCCCTTCTCCTCCTGCCTTCAATCTTTCCCAGCATCAGGGTCTTTTCTAGGGAGTCAGTTCTTTGCATCAGATGGCCAAAGTATTGGAGCTTCAGCATCAATTCTTCCAATGAATATTTAGGATTGATTTTCTTTAGGATTGACTGGTTTGACCTCCTTGGAGTCCAAGGGACTCTCAAGAGTCTCCTCCAACACCACACAGTTCAAAAACATCAATTCTTTGCTCAGCTTTTTTATGGTCCAACTCTCACATCCACGCATGACTGCTGGAAAAACCATAGCTTTGATTATACACACCTTTGTCAGCTGTCTAAGTTTGTCATAGTTTTTCTTCCAAGGAGCAAGTGCCTTTTAATTTCATGGCTGCAGTCACCTTCTGCAGTGATTTTGGAGCCCAAGAAAATAAAGTTTCTCACTGTTTCCATTGTTTCCCCATCTATTTGCCAGGAAGTATTGGGACCCGATGCCATGATCTTCATTCTTCAAATGATGAGTTTTAAGCCAGCTTTTTCACTCTCCTCTTTCACTTTCATCAAGAGGCTCTTTAGTTCCTCTTTGCTTTCTGCCGTTAAGGGTGGTGTCATCTGCATATCTGAGGTTACTGATATTTCTCCCCTCAATCTTGATTCCAGCTTGTGCTTTGTCCACTCCGACATTTTGCATGATATATTCTGCATATAGATTAAATAAGCAGGTGACAGTATTCAAGTTTGACATACTCCTTTCCCAATTTGGAACCAGTCCATTGTTCCATGTCTGGTTCTAACTGTTGCTTCTTGACCTGCATACAGATTTCTCAGGAGGCTGGTAAGGGTCTGGTATTCCCATCTCTTGACGAATGTTCCACAGTTTACTGTGATCCACAAAGTCAAAGGCTCTGGCATAGTCAATAAAGCAGAAGTAGATGTTTTTCTGGAACTCTGTTGCTTTTTCTCTGATCCAGTGGATGTTGGCAATTTGATCTCTGGTTCCTCTGTCTTTTCTAAGCCCAGCTTGAACTTCTGGAAGTTCTTGGTTCATGTCCTGTTTGAAGCCTTGCTTGGAGAATTTTGAGGATTTCTTTGCTAGCATGTGAGATGAATGCAATTGTGCGGTAGTCTGAACATTCTCTGGCATTGCCTTTCCTTGGGATTGGAATGAAAAGTGACCTTTTCCAGTCCTGTAGCCACTGCTGAGTTTTCCAAATTTTCTGGCATTTGAGTGTAGCACTTTCACAGTATCATCTTTTAGGGAATTCCATCATCTCCACTAGTTTTGTTTGTAGTGATTCTTCCTAAGGCCCACTTGACTTCACCAAAGAAAACCATAATTCAAAAAGACACATGCACCTCAATGTTCATAGCAGCACTATTTGCAATAACCAGGACATGGAAGCAACCTAAATGTCCATTACCAAAGGAATGGATTAAAAAGATATGGCACCTATACACAGTTGAATATTACTCAGCCATAAAATGGTAACCCACTCCAGTATTCTTGCCTGGAGAATTCCATGGACAGAGGAGCCTGGCAGGCTACAATACAGTTCATAGGGTCACACAGAGTCAGACATGACTGAAATGACTTAGCACGCATGCAAGCAGCCATAAAAAGAAACAAACCTGGGTCATTTGAAGAGACGTGGATGAATCCAGGGAGTGTCATACAGAGTGAAGTCAGAAAGAGAAAAACAAGTATCATATACTAACGCATCCATGTGGAAATCTAGAAACAGTGGTCCCCAACCTTTTTGGCACCAGGGGCAGGTTTCGTGGAAGACACTTTTCCCATGCACCAGAGGTGGGCAATGGTTTTCAAATGATTCAAGCACTTTACAATTTCTGTGCACTTTACTACATCAGCTTCACCTCAGATCATCAGGCATCAGATCCTAGAGGTTAGGGACCCCTACTGATACCATGAATAAAATAGACAACTGATGGGAACATACTGTATAGCACAGGGAACTCCACTTAATAGACTGCCATGTCCTAAATGGGGGGAAATCCAAAGGGAAAGAATACATAAATACACATGGCTGATTCACTTTGTTCTGCAGTGTTTCTGACACAACATTGTAAAGCAACTATACTGCAATAAAAAATCATGCTCAAACCCCTCATCCCACCCCTTTCACACCCTCACCGCATCCTTGGCTTAAGTGCACCCCTGAACTTTACTCAGGAGCAAGGAAGAGGTTCAAAATGGGTTAAGGTTCAACAGTGTGTGGGGGAAAAAAAACACTTTTCCTTTTTGCCATGCCTATGTCAAAATGGCTGCCTCAAAATCAGTACAAGGAATCATCCGACCTGGAGCTATGATTCTACCCTCGCCTGGACCAGCTGAAATCTCCAGGTAGGATGAGCTCATCTGATTAGCTGCCTTTCCTCTCTGGCAGCTGAAAACTGTACCAAATATACATCATCAAGTCCCTCGCTGCAGGAAGGCCGCATTCTCTTCCTGCCAACTTTCCACCTTGAGGCTAATCACCCCAGCCAAGAATAGACATCTGTGGCAGTGTGACGCTGAAAGACCACAGGGTCGTGGGCTTGTAATTTTGTCGGCCGGCTCCTAGCACGCAGGCATCTCCTGGCCAACTGCTGGAGACACCAGAGCATCTCCGTGTGCGGGGAACAGGCCCAGACCAGCGCCCAGCACTGCGCCATCCTGCTCCTCTCAGGCTGCACTCGCCATCTGCTCTGATGCACCCCCTTCCACCACAGCAGGAAAGGGTTCCTTGGTCCAAACACTTCCTCCCTAACAAACTCCACTTAGAACCTGAAGCCTTGCACTCCACGATTCAATAAAAGCCGAAAAGGCAACAATTCGGGAAGAGGTTACACAATATCAGTTCCACCTGGAAGCCGGAATGGCCCTTCTCTGGGAAGTGATCTTAATAGGACAGATGGCAGGGGGAGCCCCAGAGGAGGAGGAGCAAGGATGTGGTTGGGGGGCGGGGGGGGGCGGAGCCCCAACAAAATGCTTCTGCCCAAAAAGCTGACCTTGGGTGTCCCAGCCATGTGCCACCTGTTGCACTATATTGGCTCATTACCTCATTTAATCCTTAGAGGGACCCAAGGAAGGGGGTATTATTGTTTCCATTTTATAGGAAAGCAAATGAGTTTGAGCTGTTGAGTGTTATCAGCCAATAAACTGCGCCAATAGTTCGGTTCCGGGGTTTCCCTAATGACCTAAAGACGCACAGCTGATAAAAGCCCAGATCAGGAGGGCAAGGACGGCACATCACCAGACGCTCCCTGGTGGCTACAAGAGGCACCAGTACACTGTCAAGTGCGACGGAAGCGTGCGCTCCTGTATTCAGGGGGTGGGAGGATATGCTCCCTCCCAGTCGTGCTTGGCCAGGCCTCAGGGTCGTAGGCCGCAGCCTCACCACTTGACAACAAGGTGGAGCTGAACCCCTCCCCCCTCACAGGCGTCCTGGCCTCGGCATCTTGGCATGGTTCCCACAGCAACCCCACAGGCTGCGCAAACGTCTCCGACCACGACCTCAGGAGCACAAGGCCCATTATTGTCCTTCCCGCTCATCCCCTCTCACTTGGCCCTTGTTTTCAACTTAAACCTCATCAGTTTCAGGTTTTCTGGGTAAGCGCGGATATCCCTTTGTGTTTGCCCCACTCTGGCCAATCTCGACAGGCTGTGGCGGCTTACCTGGCAGTAGGCCGGGCATGAACTCCGGGCAGCAGCCTCCTCCGGCATCCGCAGTGTCCTGGTGCTGCTTCTCAGCAGCCAGTCCTTGACCTTCCCCGTGACCCTTGACCACGGCTGAGGTGGCGTAGGTCCACCGCGGCCCGGGGCAAACCCCAGAAACAGCAAACGCCTCCTTCCGGCCTGAGGGACTGCGAGGAATCCTGGGACATCCGATCTTTGGGGCAAGGCACTCTGGGACGGCCGTGGGGTGAGAGTGGGCGGAGCTTGCGGGGGTCCTCGTTCCAGCATCCTGGCTGATTCTGGGTACCGCAGGGTACCTGCAAACCCTGAAGTTATCTGTGGAACACAGAGAGGTGTGGCAAATAGCTACAGTCACCATTATCTCTTTCCTCCATGGCTTATCATCCCTTCCCCAAGCCAGAGCTTTCGTCTTCCTGGTGTTTCTATTTTACACTAAGCCACCGTTTTTAAACTTAAAAGCCAAGCGTGTTACTTTCGTTGTTTGACTTCATTCTTTGGGATAAGGTTGCCAGAGAAAATTACAAGACACCCATTTCACTTGAATTTAAGATAAATGTCAATTAGTACAAGTATATCACATAAGTTGCATAGAATATACTAAAAAGTATTTGTCATTTATCTGAGTCAGATTGAACTGGGTGTCCTGTTTATTTGCTAAGTCTGACAATTCTATTTTGGGAAAGACCTGTTTTCTGTTACCCTCATTCAGTGTAGTACCATGGGGTAACAACTGCGTGTGTGTGTTTGTGAGGAGAAAGATTATATTAATGTTTCACAATACATCTTCCCACACAAACAGAAGTGCACGCATTCTGTGAAGGTTTTTAAGGCAAGGATAATAGGCACATTTTATCTGCAGGATACTGCAATTTATTTGGAACAAACGAAACTGTCATGTCCCACGTAAGTTAGGAAGTGCACATTTCTGCAAGTACTGTTGCTGCAGCCTGCTCCCTTGTACCTGTTTCAGCCACTGACATTCAGACCATGTAGACACAAGGGAATTCAACCAAATAAAAGCAAAGTTCCACTGCTTCCTAGTCTCACACATACACACTGTGCTCGTTGAAGCAAGCAGAATCGCAGAGTGCTCTGAAGTCATGCATTTCCTCTTTGGGTGAACTTGGACAAGTTACTTCACATCCCTATACCTGAGTTAAGGGTGCAATATAAAAATAATCACACTACAATAGTAACCCTTATGGTCAGAAATCCTGACTGAAATAGTGGATGCAGCACTGTCTAAGCAATTTAAATCCACTGACACAAAAGAATTTACTGTACTTACTCACCCTTCTCAGACATGACTGAGTGAGAGAAGGGGACTAAAGAGGAACATTTTTAACAGTTTATTCACAAATGCAAAGAGTGGGTGCTTGGGAATGACTGGGCCGTACCTCCTGTCTAATTTTGCCCACCACAACCCTACTTTTAGAGGAGCCTCTGCCCTAAGACTTGGGATGGGCATCCAGGCGAAAAAAGGAGCCTCTGAAGAAAGAGACAGGAAACCTGACAGGACGTGCTTTTTTCAAAGATGCACCCAGAACCAACCTTGCCCAACCATCGCAGACCCTCCCGTCACTCCCTGCATCTTCCCTTCGCCAGCCTGCTAAATACTCCTTCCATTTCACCCTCCTCCCTTGGGATCCCAGTTGCCACAGTCACAAGCAGCCCACTCACATGCTAACCTGGACTCCAAACCCAATTTTGCCCTCTTTTTCCTTTCTTTTTAGGAGCACATGTGTTGGAATTCCCAGGTTGTCCAGTGGTTAGGACTCTGCGTTTCTATTGCAGGGGGTACAGGTTCCATCCCTGATAGGGAACTAAGACCCTGCATGCCATGTGCCTTGGCCAGAAAAAAAAAAAAAAAAGTTTGTGTGCTCAAGTGTGTGCCCATGTGCAAGAATCTGAGAAAGAAAAAAACTCTGGCCTTGAAAGAAAGGTTGATTTTTTTTCTTGGCCCCAATAGGCTTTATTTGCCTGTATTATGGATATAACCAGGGAGCACCCTTGGTTTGAGTCTCAAAAAGAGACTCACACAAGGAAGGGTTTTCATCATGCCCTGACTCAGGTTTTAGACCTGACTCAAGGTCCCCTGGGCAGTAAAGAACAACAGGACATTTTAAAAATCTGTCACCCTCTAGGGCCTCTTTGGCTCTGATCTTTATGCACAAAGAATCACCAGGTGGAGGTGACCCATTCTCTCTGCCCACATTCTTCCCCACAGAAGAAAGCAGACACAGGTCACCCGGAGGACTCTTCCAAGAAGGGTCAGAAATGTTCCTTTCCAGGATTTCCCTGGTGGGCCACAGTTAGGAATCCAGTTTCTAAGGCAGCAGACTCAGGTTCCAGGCCTGGTCCGAGGACACCCCACATGCCGTGGGGCAACTAAGCCTGTGTGCCACAGCTGCCAAAGCCCTTGTCTAGAACTGTGCTCCAAACAAGAGAAGCCACCGCAACGAGAAGCCCGCACACTGCAACTAGAGAGCCCCTGCTGCCAAAACCGGAGAAACCACTCACACAGCAATCAAGACCCAGCACAGCCAAAAATAAATCCATTTTTTTTAAGAAAAGCAATGTTCCTTCTCATTCTACTGCCTCTGGAGCCACAGATGCCCTGAAGTGGGCATAACTCATAAACATCTTTACACACATCTTCCCTCACCAATAACCCAAACAATCAGGGGATGAAGCTCTTCTTGAGCTCCTTGTGTGTGCCCAGCATTATCTAGGAATTGTAGACTGATAAAGAGCAGGAATAGCATCGGCTTTCAAAGAGCTTACGACACTGCATGGTCCCAATTTATTCATGCAGGTAACCTGATCTAGTTAGTGGGGGGAGGGGCTTCCATCACCCCAACCCCACTATTTCAGCCACACTGTGTCCCACTGGATTGCAGCTTGTGATGGTTGGGAGAGTAAGGTCGTCTGTCAAAGAGGGCTCTGGAGAGCTGAGCACTTAACCATGGGAATAGAGTGGAATGGAGGGAGATCTTAGGGGACCCGCGGGCCTCCATGCGCCATGTTGATTTCCACTGCACTTCTTCCAAGGCATGCTGCTGCTGCTAAGTCACTTCAGTCGTGTCCAACTCTGTGCAACCCCATAGACAGCAGCCCACCAGGCTTCCCCATCCGTGGGATTCTCCAGGCAAGAACAGTGGCGTGGGTTGCCATTTCCTTCTCCAGTGTATGAAAGTAAAAAGTGAAAGTGAAGTCGCTCAGTTGTGTCCGACTCTTAGCGACCCCATGGACTGCAGCCTACCAGGCTCCTCCATCCGTGGATTTTTCAGGCAAGAGTACTGGAGTGGGGTGCCATTGCCTTCTCCTCTTCCGAGGCATAAATTGCTCTAATTCTCCTTTCTTCCACCCCAGCTTCTCCTCATCTCTCCCAAACGATGCTGAACCTCCAATTCAGGTTTAGAAGGAAAGAATGAGGCAAACAAAGGAGGAAAACATACTCCAAGTCCTGTTTTGTTTCTAACCAAGACTCCTGACTCAAAGGAGCTCCCAGAATTGGAGGGAAGTGGAGGCGCAAAGGGGAGGAATAAATATAAGGAATCATGAGGTCATGAAGCATCCTTTCTGCTCAGAACTACAGGAAACATCAAGGTCAAAAGCACAGCCAGGTTAGAAGGACAAGCAGAAAAACCACAAGGCAAAAGGAAGTAGAAGAGAGCCCTCCTTAAGCAAAATGTTAAATACACTTATTATAGCAATAAATAATAATGCAGGATGGAGTGTACATGGTGTAAACACCTTTAATACAATTCTAATTTTCTCTTTGCTTCAAGAGCCACAGATTGTTATGGCAACAAAACAGAAAAACAGATCACAGTATTAATTTGATATCTCGGCTTCATTTGTTCCACATTTGCACTACAACACACGCATGATAAACAACCCAGGGCTGAGCCAAAGCAGAGAAAACACTAAAGCCACAGAAGGGCAAAATGGAGCACCCTCTCAGCCTTGAGTTTTGTTAAATAAAAAATAAATAATAATTTTCTACAAAGAAGAGCAGTTCAGTTGCCTGCACAATTTGATATTTGATTGATAACACTTGACAAGCAGATAATTCCATTCTCGCCAGCCCGATGATAAAAGGGAAAATGGGAACAGAAAGCAGAGGACCGTGCAGGAAGTTCTCCACTACCAATTTGGAGCGAGAAACCTTGACTGTCCCAGTTCTTAGCTCTCCATGTGTCTGGACCCCCATGCACTCCTTCCTATCCTCACCCAGCTCACTTTTTACTCGTCCCTAGAGTGATCTTCTCAGAACAAAATCGGATTGTTTGACATGGAGACAAAGAAAAACTTATAAATTGCTTTTGGGGAAATGAACTGCTAGCATCTCCCTCAGATAGAAACGTGGCAACATCTAGTAAAGTTTAATATTTTCAAGACCCATGACCCTTCTGAGTACAGAATTTTTTATATAGATGCTTTCTCCCATGTCTCCAAGGACACATGCCCAAGACTGCTCACTCCAATATTGTTTATAGCAGAAAAACATCAGAAACGACCTAAATGGCCATCAAAAAGAGTAGGTGAATTATAGGTATGTAGTCATAAAATGGATTACACTTCTGTTAATTCGAATAAATGACCTAGAACCATATCTTCAATGTTTACAAATTTCAGAAACATTATTGAGCAAAAACCCAAGTTGCAGAATGATATACATGTATGACATTATTTACATAAAATTTTAAAATGTGTAGAAAATAATACCATACAATGTATATGGATCCACAAATATGTAGTGATGTTAAAAAAAAATACATTTTTTAAACATGTTAAAGATGTTAAAGAAACAGAAATATGACAACCTGAGGGATTATGCTGGTTTAGATTTGACAGTTAGAGAAGGTTTTCTGAAGAAATATGCTTGAGTGACAGGAAAGGACCCAGTGCTGAGATGGGGGCCGGAGCCTAGTGTTCTGCACAGCCTGGGGTTTAAGAGACTTTCCGGAATTAAATCCTACTTTGTCTGCCATTTCACTACTGTGTGACCCTGGGCAAGTTATCTGACCTCTCTGTGGCTCAGGATAACAACAGCACTTACCCCATAGGGCTGACATGAGACTTAAACATGTTAATGTATATAAGCCAGAATAATGCCTGGCACGTGGTCACAGCTACATGAATGTGTGCTACTATCTATTTTTTAGGTAGAAGAAACAGTAGATTCAAAGGCAGGGAGAAGGGGAGACAAGATGGGCAGAAAAGCTTTGAGTGTTCCTGTAAGTGCAAGAAATGCAATGGTCGGATCACGTTATCCTTCCCAGGACTGACCTATTTGATGCATCCAGTGAAGCAAAAGTCTTGTATCATCACATTCAGCAGTGCTCCTGAGCTGATTAAAGCACTGGGCTGTGAGCTCTGTGAAGACAGGAACCATGTCAATTTTGTCCACTGAGCTCCAACCACCATTACTGTCATGTGCAATAATAATAGCGACCATTGCTGTTGTTTACTTCTTACTAGGTGCCAATCAGAGATTCTAAGCACTTGGTGGCTCTGAAGGTAAAGCATCTGCCTGCAATGTGGGAGACTTGGGTTCGATCCCTGGGTGGGGAAAATCCCTTGGAGAAGGAAATGGCAACCCACTCCAGTATTCTTGCCTGGAAAATTCCATGGATGGAGGAGCCTGGTAGGTTACAGTCCATGGGGTCACAAAGAGTCAGAAATGACTGAGCAACTTCACTTCACTGGTTCACAACCTGTAGGAAGCCACTTAATCCTGCCAACATCAAACAAGATATGACTATTATCCTCCTCTTAATAGATAAACCAACCATGGACAGTGAAGGCAAGTAATTCATTCAACGTGGCCACCTTGTACGTGATGAAGCCAGTCTGAGATGGTTCCTGTCAATGACTGTGAGCTTAATAAATATCTGCGGAGGGAAGTCAGCTTGGCTGAGACAGAAGGGAAGAAAAATGAAGAAGATCAACTCTCCTTAGAAAATAACTTGGAATCTGATACAAGGCAGAATGGTTCCGACAGCAAAGAATCCAGCTGCCAATGCAGGAGACGTAGGGAGAGACAGGTTTGATCTCGGGGTTGGGAAGATCCCTTGGAGGAGGAAATGGCAACCCACTCGTTTTCTTGCCTGGGAAATCCCAAGGTCAGAGAGGCCTGGTGGGGTACTACACAGTCCATGGGGTCTCAAAGAGTCAGATGCAACCACGCTCGCATGCACAAGGCAGAAACTTGGAAACTCCACTGCCAAGAAAACACAGTGATGTTGCCTGGAAGAACCTGGAGGCGCATCCATGATCAGCACCCAGACAGCACTGCTTCCTGGAGTCCTCTCCAAAGTCACCTTGCAGCAAAGTGCAGCTGCAAAACAGAAGGGGACCCACCCCGAGAGCAGGCAGCTTGTGTGAGCAGGAACTGGACAGAGCCTGGCTTCGTGGGACTGTCACCCAGACCTGAAGACAGCCTCAGCATAAGTAATCTGAGGCTCCCCAGTTTAAGGCAGGCATCAACATACTGGTTATACAGCACTACGTCTTGGCTCTGGCCCACCAGCTATAAAGGCCTCTGCAACTCCAGCCCCCCACCTTGCCCACCCCCAGGACCCCTTGAGGGGGCTCACCAGGGCCATCCTCCAGCCACCATGGCCACCTGCCACCTCTCAGCCTTTAGCATCAGCGACGCCAAAGATTCCTATGTTTGTGCCAAGGTCACTGCTGCTCACAGACCTCCAAGTGTCACTCTCCACGGGTGCTGGAACCCAGAGGCTCGGGTGGGAGATCTCTTGACCCGATTCTCCACCTGCAGCTCCCCCCAGGCCCTCCAACATTGACTTCAAGAAGAACCCCAGTGCCCACCTTGGCCCCAGAGACCCACCAGACTCGACAAAATCGCTTCCTCACTTTCTCCCTGCAGCCACCAAGCTCCGGAATTGCAGCACAAATCCACAAGGCCTTAACTGAATATAGACTCTACCTGAATCCATGTGGCAGGCCTTGTCTCTGAATCTAGCCTGAGGCCATGGCCTTCTCTCTGCTGATTTATTTCTTCCCTCCTTAGTTTCTGGGGCAAACAGACCCCTGGGAATAATTCTAGGAAAGATGGGGAAGGGAACTGAGAGCAAAAGCAGACTCTCCAATGTGGGGAAAAAGAAGGCTTTGCCCAGCTGAGCAGGCTGGAGAATGCTTCAGAGAAGACATCAGATGTAACTGAACCTCAGAGAAGGGTGGGCTCTGGAAAGAGGTGGCCAGGCCTCCCCAGACAGTGGGGTCCAAGGCAGGGTGCACAGAGCATGTGATTCTTCAGTGCTCAGAGATGAGGAAACTGAGCCAGAGGGACAGGGAAGGAAAGAAGGTCAGACCCTGAATAGCAGGTCAAACAGCTTGAAATGAAACAAAACCCAGTCTAAGGAATGTCTCCTACAGCTCTCTTCACACATATCCTGGGGCAGAGGAAGTCTGAGGACAGATCACACACGGTTTCAAACACCTCCTCCCTTGCCTTCCTCAACAACTGAGTCTATAAAATAAATCCCTTTCCAGCCATCTTTAAGGCTCAGATTGGCCACGTGACAGTCTGGCTATCTACATAGTGGTGCACTCCTATGGAAGGGTTACCATCCATACCCACTCCCACCACACACACACAAACACACACACACACACACACACACACACACACACACACACATATACACACGAGTTCTCAGGAGCAGAAAGCCCTTGGCTCTTGCCCTTCACTTTCACTCTTCCTCCTACCTTGTTGAAATACAGAAGATAATGGAGCTTCCACTAAGAGGACCAAAGCCACACATGAGGATGGCAGAACCAGGAGACAGGAAACATCCTTGAGCAGCCCTGGACCACCTCCCTCCAGCTTCCCGTTACATTTAAGAAAAGGAAAGAAGCAAGAAACAAAACAGGAAGGAAGGAGGAAAGAATCTTGTTTAGGCTATTCATCAGATACATGTTTATACTTCATTCCTATTCATAATCTATAACCTACAGGAAAATGCATTCCTAGACACGGGAGGATCACCTGTGATATCATAAAATGGGAACAGCTGCTATGGGACTGGTGACATAAATGATGAGCCATCCCACTACGGAACACTACACAGTGGGTAACAAGGTGACGTGAGCACACACGTACACGTACATAGTGACACGGAAAGGCTTCCACCGCAGATTGTCAAGGAAAACAAACAAATTAACAGAACAAGAGTGGCCCATTTGAGTGATTTTAAAAGTCATAGGTGTGCATGACCTATCTGCTGCTGCTGCTGCTGCTGCTGCTAGGTCGCTCAGTCGTGTCCGACTCTGTGCGACCCCACAGACGGCAGCCCACCAGGCTCCCCCGTCCCTGGGACTCTATAAATGTATAACTAAAAGAAGTACATACACTGCCTGTTACCAAAGGCTGTTCCTGGGCTTGTGGGAGACCAGGCTTGGGCTGGGATGAAAAGGGGCTTTTGCTCTCCCCTCTCTGCTTCTGTGGAGAAAGTAGCTGAAAAGTATAATTAGTTTGCTCCCTTCCCTTTGAGTAATTAAATTCTAGACTTCGCTAAACCTGAGCAGATGAGTAAATGTCTTGGACGACCATCCTCTACATGACTCTACATGTATTTGACTCTACAACTCCAGATATTTCCATCGATCTCCCATCACAGAGAGACAGATGGTGGCGTGGATGGGGGTCCAGCAGGACTGCTATGTTGGCGGCATTCTCTGCTGTGCACCTGCCCCTAGAGACCTAGAAATGGAATTCTTGCACCCCGATCAAATATGTTACTGGGCCATTCAAAGAACTGGCTGCATGACATCCCAAACCCAGCCAAAATGCCCTTGCCCATGCTCCCCCAGGGACCCCAGCCCTACATCCCACTCCACAGACCTGGGAGTCTGAATCAAGAGCCCCCATCACTTCCCCACCACACTAAGGGTTCAAGGACATCAGCTTCTGGCTCACCGTGGGTCTGCCAATGCCATTAGCAGGGTGAGTGGATGTGACCTGTGAATTACACAGCTGCTCAGCGGGATAATTGCTCTGTAATCTAAACCATAATGGGTGTGAGAGAGTGGCTGCTCTGCACGTCTGAGGACGTTCACAAGACACAGTGTCCTGTGAAAAGAGCACCAGCTGGCCGTGTGGGGTCCCACGGTGGCGAGAGCACTGCGGGGGCGTCCAGTGGTAGAGACAGGATCCACGCACACATTTGTGCAGGGAGCTGACCAAAACTTTCTGAGGCATTAGGTCAAATGAGTGCAGAGTAGCAACTGTGCACACAGGGGATGAGGGGCGGGGGGCAGACGGTTCATCTTAAAGTCAGCACCAGGGCCTGCCAGAGCAGCACAGAGCTCACAGGACGGGCCCCTGCACAGCGTCTCAGAGGCGGACCTGCCTCCAGGTTGCCGTGGGCAGCCTGGCACCCACTGGAGAACAACAGGGACTGCACATCCCTCTCCTACCTGGAGTCCTGCCTCTAGAGCCAAGTCCCACTTCAGTCTAGTCCTGCAGCCGTTCCATAGTCACCAGCCACCCAGGCCTGAGCTGGGCAGATGCAGATGGCAGCCTGGGGCTGAGCCCATCAGGGGCCACGCTGGGGCTGTCCCTGGCCAGCCAAGCAGCTGTGGGGGCCAGGGAACAAGGGAGGGATGATTACACCACAAACAACCATCGGGCGCTGGTGGACAGGAGATGCAGGTCAGGAGGGCTGCACTCAGAACCACCCCTCCCCACCCTCAAGGCCACTGGGGTGCTGGTCGGAGCCAGGGCTGCACAGCCTCCTATCTGCTGCTCAGGAGGCATACCGGGACCAAGGTCCCCTTCTGGTGGCAGCCTGTGGTTTTTGCAGAGGCTGAAAGGTCCATGAGAAATGTGTGATGGGTGGGGGAAAGGGGCTGAGGGAGCATGCTGAGGATATAGCGTGGGGGACCATCACTTCATAGTGGCTCTGGAGTTTGCCCCCCAAGGAACAACCACCCACCCCCTGGTGCTCCCCCATCTCCCTGACCCTTCTACCCAGTGGCCCCTCTCAGCTTGAGGAGGAGTGAATGGAACTCGTTCACTAGTCTCTCTTATCCTCTGGCCCACCTGCCACCTGCTTCCCCATCCGCCCACTCAAAGGGTGCTTTTAAAGCTTAAAAGGGGGGAGAAATCCCCAAACCCTCCCAGTAACAAAGAATCATGTAATTACTTTGCAGCTACTTGTCCTTGGTAATTTGATGCTTGTGTTGCTATAATTACACATTCCGTGGAGTTACAGAGTCGCAGTTCTGGGGTGGCCCATCAGTGACATCTGCAGTATTTAAAAAAAAAAAAGTCAGAGCCCTGGTTGATGGAGCTGCAGATCCAGCCGTGGAGGGGGAGGGGAGGGAAATGCAGGACTGGCTGCAGGTCAGGCGCTGGGTGGGTGCTAGGAGGAGGGACCAAGCAAGTCTTTCTTTAATGCCCACTGTGTGCTGGGCCTGGTTTATCCGGGAGCACGCGGGGTCTGTATGGGAAAATTCTCCCCCTCTCCGCACCTTCTGTGCATATGGACCCTGGTCCGAGTTCACCTCTCAGAACAGCTCTCTGCTCCGTCCTCACCCACATCCCTGCCTCCACTGTCCCCATGTTCATCTCTTCTCCCTTAAACGACCTTTTTACAAAGAGGAAGCTGACCTTCCTTCCAGCCCAGCACCCCCTGGCTTACCGCTGCTTTCCGAAAAACATGCAAAGCTCCAGCCTGGACCACTAGGAGGTCTGGCGGTGCCCTGGCTCCAGCTGCATCCCACGCCTTGCTCCTCCCACTTCATGGGAGGCTGTGCTGGGAGTGGCATCCCTGAGGAGGAAGGTCAAGGTCAGAGCAGGCGCCCCCCACCCCTAATCCCCAGACAGGGAAGGCCCAGGTCTCTCTCCCTGATGGGCGTGGGAGCTACGGCAGGCAGCTCTCCAGTGAGCCTGGAGACCTAGTCCTTGCAGCCTCCTCTCTTGCAAGGTGGTTCAGGGTTTGCAAACCAAATTCATGACGATGGAGGAAGCAGCAAGGATGAGGGAGCAGGTGGGCCACCCTTCTGAGATCTGTTAACGTGACATGAGTGAGCTGCTGAAACTGCCCCCACGGTATGAGAAGGGGGAGCACACCTCACTTCTTGCTGGAACAGGGTCGGACTCAGGAGTCCAGGCCTCCCAGGCTCCACAGAGTGAGATGATCTGCAGGCAGCAGGCTTTGTTTCCCGGGGCACCACAGATACCCATCAGGTAGGTGCTGCTGCATGTCTGTGGTCAGAAGCTTGCAAAGGTTAAACACACCCCAGATACCAGGGCGCTGACATTCCGTCTCCTGATAACTGAGCAACAGAATTGGGACTTCCACCAGCTTCTGCTATCGGGCACCTGTGCGCAGGGCAGCCGAACAGGTCGGGGCCGGGGGCATCCCTCTCCCCTCGGTCCTCCATCCCCACCCAGCTGCTCAGCCCTCACCGAGGATACCACAGGTCCAGGCTTAGTCACACCACCTCTGAGCATTGTCCAGTCCTGGCTCAGGAGGCCAGGGGCTGTGGGCTGTCCGCTGGCTTTCTGAGGCTATGGAATGCATTCTGTGTCCCCTCGCCACCCCTGGGGAGCGTGTCAGCACGGATGGGAGCAGGAAAGATGGGAAGGGGCACGTCAACTCCTCAGAGCATTAACACCCAGCGTCTCTACCCACGCACTTTGACCTGCTCTGCAAAGCCCTGCCCCTCCAGCTCCAGGGGCATCCTCTTCTGATTGCCCTTCTGTCCTCCTTTGCCAGCAAGCCTCCAAATGGTCTCACTCTTCTCCTTAAAAGAAAGACGGTAATAACCATCCCTTATCAAGAATACACTATGGGACTTCCTGGCAGCAGAGTGGATAAGAATCTGCCTGCCAGTGTGAACATGGGTTCAATCCTTGGTTTGGGAAGATTTCACATGTCATGGAGCAATTAAGTCCACGCACCACAGCCACTGAACCCGAGCTCGAGAGTCCGCAGGCCACAACCACAGAAGCTCTGCAGTGAGAACCCACGGCAATGAGAAGCCCATGCACCACAACTTCGTCAAGCAACAAAGAGCCTGCGAGCTGCAATGAAGGCCCATTGTGGCCGAAAAACAAAAAGCACACACCATATTAGCTCCCTGCTGCTGCCCTAACAAATCACTACAAACCTGGAGCAACAGAAACTCTTCTTTCACAGTCTGGAGGCCAGAGGCCAAAAGTCAAGGTGTCAGCAGAACCATGCTCTCTGGGGAGGACACCTTCCTGGCCTCTTCCAGCTTCTGGCAGCTCCTGGCATTCCTTGGCTTGTGGCCACATCACTCCCGTCTCTGCCTCTGTCCTCACATAGCTGCCTTCTCTCTGTCCCTGTCTCCTTCTCTCCTATACAGACGCTCTTGGTGAACTCCAGACCCACTCTAATCCAGGCTCATCTCATCTCCATCCTTACCTTCACTGTACCTGCAGAGACCCTATTTCCAAAGGAGGTCACATTCTGAGATTCTGGATGGACATGGCCTTGCGGGGCTCACTGTTCAACCCACTCCACCCACCACATGTGGACACAAGGCTGGACATTTACCTCGTTACCTGATTGACTATGCTTCTCGTCCCCACACTCAATAAGGAAACTTGAGGCTTCAAGAAATGGACCGAGTGGCAGCCACTGGTGTCCTTGCTTGTCCCCCTCTGCCGTGCTGCAGCTAAAACAAGGGGCTTCCCCAGGATGGTGTCCACAGATGGGGAAGTGGCTGGACACTGACCCCCTCTGTTGCCTGCACTCCCAGGCCTGTGATTGAAAGGGGGTGACTGGCTAACAGTCCAAACTCTGAATACCACATAAACCCTGACGGCTGAGAGGCAGAGGCCGCAGAGGCAGGCTCAGAGCCGGATGTCCTTGGCTAGCTAAGTAGGGCAGACTCCGGGGAAAGACTGTGGCCAGCAGGTCTGTTTCTTTGTAGAGGCTGGTGGCAAGGAGAGGGCAACTTCAAAGGTTCCCCTTGGTTCGAACGACCATGGAGCTTGAATATGGGCAGGGTGCTGTTTTTCAGAGAAAGCTTTACACAACAGCTCTTTGAGCTTTAAAGAGGGGTCAGTCACCTGGTTGCCACGCAGAAAGCACAGAATTGCAGAGATAGAAGGCACAGGTCCCGATGCGGAGGCAGATACGCTGATGACGAAATGGACAGAGAACAGCCCACAATGACCACGCAGAAGAAAAAGGAAACTGGGCCCAAACTCTCCCCTCGAATGAGCTCTCGAGGACAAAAGAGATGAGCAGGGTTGGTGAATAAAAAGACCTTGGACCTAGCGGTAGGCATCAGTTAAGTGTCTCAGCTCTTCGTCTGCATTCCCAGGGTTCAATTCAAAGATGAGCCGGTGAGCAGGAAGGGTGAGCAGGAAGAATCACAAGTGACTGCAGCCTGGAGAACACGCGTGGGATGCCGGCGAGGGTGTGAGGGCGGCCTGAGCAGCAGAGAACAGCCAGCAGGGAGCCCCCACAGGAAGCCAGGCCCCCGAGCAGCATCTCTCGCTTTGGGTTCTGGTTTTAAGAAGCCGAACAGTCTCTGGAGGAAGCCAGACATCACTTCTCGAGCTTTCCCGAGGGAGGGGAAAGGGGCTTCTTAGACTTCCAGGATTTCATCTTCCCACAGAACCTTGGCAAATTCCATTTCATTTTCTTCCCAGAGTCACATGGCTGAGAAGTGAGTCTGTGAGACCCTGAAACCTTGGTGCCACTTCTCCCAACACATGAAATACTGGCTTCCGCCCCGGGTGGCAGTATGTGGCCAAGAGCCCTGCCTTTTCGGATGGAAATAAAGGGACAGTGGACTTCCCCAGTGGCTCAGCAGCAAAGACTCCACCTGCAATGCAGAAGACACAGCTTCCATCCCTGGGTCAGGAAGATCCACTGGAGACGAAATAAAGGGACTAGCTTAGTGATGGTCCAGAGGGACTTCAATTTCTTCAGGGGGCGTCACAAATTGATTTTTTTAAAAAAACTCATACAGTATTTATATTCATTTCAGCCCAAAATAATTGTACCATGAGGGGCTAAAGAAACGGAGAGAGGAGGAAGGGTCCGTGGAGGGAGGCAGCCCCCAACTTGCTGGCTGGATACATCAGCGGTGGCTGCACGGCTGGCTATTCCACCAGGTTGTGCTGAGGCAGCAACACATTACTTGACAGACGAGGAAATGGAGTGAGAAAGCGAAACGGGTCTCTGTTTTCACAGAGAGTGACTAGCCCAGGACCAGGATGAAAACAAGGACCCCCAGTCCCACGCCCCGGCCTGCCTGAGCCAGATCCCCCTCTGAACTTGGTTTTAATTCAAGGGAAGATCATGTATCAAATTAACTTGACTCTGGAACAACTGCGAACACTCAATAAATTATAGAAACAGAACTCTGTAGCCGGAGGGGACCCTGGAAGTTACAGGGCCAGTGGTTCGCAGCTGTCGAATTACCCGCAGGACTGTGAACACGGGCCGAGTGGATGGGCATGGGGACCCACTGACTCGAGAGGGGCTCCTGATTTTATATGTGAGGAATCTGACAGCCACCCAGGGCCCCCACCAGCCTGTAAAGGATGAGAAGACAAGAACATCACAGACCCTCTGGGAAGTGTCTGTCTGTTTGGAAGCTGGGCCTATTTTGGCCTGAAAGAGGGAAAAAACTACCATGGAGGACCTGGTCGCCAGGGCTGGGGTATTCGGAGTGTCCCCAGGGGGAACTGGGGACTCCTCCAGACTTCTAAGACAGTGAGAAGACCCAGCCTGAGCAGAAGGGTGGTTCCATCTGAGCCCAGGCACAGAGGGTCTGGCTCAGCACTTTCCAAAGAAAAGGCTTGAGGCAGGGATTCTTGGAGCTCTTTGTTCAGCCCTGCACATTCCTGTCAAATCTGAAAATTGGAGCCCCCCCAAAAGCTTATTATTATTATTCTTTTCAGTCCTTTTCAAAGACATAAAGGCATGAAAAGCAAGAGAGTGCAAAAACGTGCATGTGGCCAGAGGGAGCCCTGTTCGCCAACCTGAAATCTCTGTTTCTCGTTAATTAGAGGAGCCGAGAAATCACCCTTCAAAAGCTGGCTTTTCAACTCAAACTGCCAACTGCTCATCCTCTTCGCAGGAACCACACTGCTGGCTGCCTCTGGAGCCAGAGCCCTGGATGGCCCAGTGCCCTGGACGCACAATTGGAACAGCCACTCTCACCACTCAGCCTGCTGACTGCTGCAGAGGGGGCCCCTGGCTCAGCCTCTTTATCTGTCACCGGCGGGAGCAGGGCCGTCCACACGCTCCTCGTGGAGCCGGGCTGGCGGAGCTGCTATTCCCCCATGCCAGGCGCTGGCCACTGCTCCTCTCCCCACTTCCAGGATCTGGATCCCGTCCGGCCCTGGGCTCACTCCCTGGCTGGCTCCACTCTGGCTCACAGACCACAGGAACGGCTGGGGAAGTAGTGCTGGCGGGGGGTGGCAGCTCCGGGAGCTGGACCTGCAAGCACAGAGGCTTCCTCTCCTGCTTGCCCGAGCTCGGGCAGTCAGAGACCACACAGGGGTCCGGGGGCGGTGGGCACCAAGGGGCTCATGTAACGTGTGGCCTCAACCCCACATGGATGCAGAAGGGGAACGCTGGACACCAGGCTTCCCACCATGAAGGACTGTGACGCTGCAATTTACAAAAGGGAAAATAAATTTGTCCTTAGTCCCTGATCCCAGCATAGAGCTCCCCAACCCTTGGCATTACCTAGGGGAGGAGACTGAAAAAGTGTCCTTGTTATGTGACTGAAGTGCCTGGAGGGCTGGCACTTCCAGCCCCTCCCCTGAGCTCCACGGAGAGGGCAGAGCTGGAGACCGAGTCAGTCACCAATGGCCAATGCCTCTTTCATTCCACGAAGCAGCAGAACGGATGGCATGACTGGTTCACAACTATATTCAGAGGCGGCGAAAGCTCACAAAGCAGAAGAAACTTCTCAGATTCTGGTGGAGGCTGGGAGTGGGGGTGGAGAAGAAGGGGAGGGGTCTTGAGGAAAGAAGGAAGAGGTAAACAGGCAGAAAAACTTGTGCAGGAAGAAAAGAAACAGCTAGTAAAGCAAGAGGGGATGCTTCATGCTGGCCTGGGGGACATCCACTTAGGATAATCCCAAAGGTCTGAGCCAACTCCTGGAGGGAGCCCAGGGGTGGCGTGGGAAGGAGCATAACATGCCTGGGTTTCCTTCTAAGTTTAAATTTCTTACACCTTACGATGAATCTGAACATCCGTGGCATCTCCTGAGTTCATGTTTGTTGGCTCTAAGGGGATGGTGGACAAGTTGGGGCCCCAGCCAAGGGTATAAAGAAAGCCCTAACCCTCAGCTCTAGTCAACCCAGGCAAGAATAATATCTTTACTGTGGGCTATGAGCCACTTTCAGAGGCTAAAAAACAGAAGACAATGGGTCCTTCAGGCTCTCTCCTACGCAGTCTGCCTCACATCCTGGCTGGAAAGACAAGGAGAAAAGTGGGGGAGGCTGGCATCTTGGATCTCCAGACCACTGTGTGGTCCCTCTGCACCTCAATGCCACATGGGGTCCCACAGAGTCAGAGGTGGAAGTGCCAAGTTGCAGAGCTGTTCCAGTGCTGGGGTAGGGGGTGTGGAGATGGGGTAATGGCAACAAGAACAGCCTCGCAGAGTGAGAAGCACTTGGAATGGGTAGTTAGACCCTTGGTTCTGGAACCAGTTCGGGAGATCGGAGTAAGCACTCTTCTGCTGGCCCCGAGCTTTCAGGCAAAGACATCCTCCAGAAAGGGGGGGCAGGTGTGTTGAAGGAAAGAGTCCTGGAAAAATCCAAGCTCAATTTCTTACCTCCTGGCAGAAAGCGAGTAAAAAGACCCTGAGCAGGAGGTGAGTTTGGGGAATTCCATGGACAAGGCAGTGGAAAGGGTAGCGAAGCAGGGAAGCTTCACCCTCAGCCTCAGCGTGACCCAGCCAAGCATCTGCTGGAGACATTCATAGCCTCAACAAAAACCTCAGGCTTTGTAAAGTACCTTCCAGAACCTTCATGATTAGTCTGGGTGGGGAAGAAGAAGGCAAGGCCATAGGAATTTTAAAGAAAGAAAATAAGGCTGAAGCTCAGGTCTTAGAAACTAAAAGAGAAATGTCACAGGGAGAGAGGTTAGCAGCTGCCCCCAATAGGGTGGAAATGGGATATTCCAAACCCACCACCAGGACAGGGAACCAGGCCTAGCTCATAGTTCCACCCTCCGAATCTCGGTTCTCATATGGATTGTGTTGCTCAACTGCTCGGTTGTGTCAGACTCTTTGTGACCCCATGAACTGCAGCACGCCAGGCTTCCCTGTCCTTCACTATTTCCTGGAGTTTGCTCAAACTAACGTCCATTGAGTCGATGATGCCATCCAACCATCTCATCCTCTGTCACCCTCTTCTCCTCCTGCTTTCAATCTTTCCCATCCTCTGTCACCTTCTTCTCTGCTTGCCTTTAATCTTTCCCAGCATTAGAGTCTTTTCCAATGAGTTGGCTCTTCGCATCAGGTGGCCAAAGTATTGGAGCTTCAGCATCAGTCCTTCCAATGAATATTCAAGGTTGATTTAAGATTGACTGGTTCGATCTCCTTGCAGTCCAATGGACTCTCAAGAGTCTTCTCCAACACCACAGTTTGAAAGCATCAGTTCCTTGGCGTTCAGCCTTCTTTATGATCCAACTCTCACATCTGTACATGACTACTAGAAAAACTATAGCTTTGAGTATATGGACCTTTGTCAACAAAGTGATGTCTCTGCTTTTTAATATGCTGTCTAGATTTGTCAGAGCTGTTTTGTTTGTTTGTTTGTTTTAATCCATATGGATAGGGGGGTTTTAAGATGAGCTGCTTAGCATCTCTGAAATGTCTTTGGTGTTGGAGAAGTAGGTCACAGGTCAGAACAAGCTGGACCAGGCCTCGGGGAGGCTCAGAGCTCCCACAGCTCCCATGCACAGCCCCCTGGCTGGCAGAACCAGAAGTGATACAGGTGCAAATCAGAGCAGGGGAGACCCACCTAGCCATTCCAGAGGTTAGGTCCCATGATGAAACTCCCTAGTCCTTCTCCATCAGCATCTCACCCAGGTTCCGCTGAGGGATGTAACAGAGTTGGACCTCTGACGCTGGCTCAGGACAGAACGCCCCTGTGAGGTGTGTGGTGATGGGCCAGGAATTCCGGGCATGACCTGAGGGTAAGAGAACTCATGCTGCACCCTGAAAATCTGTCAGTGTGGTCCAGGTTACTGGGACAAATTCTCATCCAGTCCAGGTATTAATGTACTACCCTGCAATATGGCTGAATCAATATCCAGCAACACTATGGCTTCTGATCCCAGCTATTCACTCCCAACTCCAAGGGCCTGAGGGGCAGGGCTGCATGCTTTCCAAGGCAACCACACTGGTGGAGAAGCCTCGGGGAGCAAGGCCCAGGAGACTAGCCTCCCTCAGTTTAAAGAGTCTGCCTTCCATGCATGAGAGGGCTTGCAGGAACGGGGTGTGGCCTCAGATACTACAAGAACCTAGAGCACTTAAGACAGCAACAGTGTAAGGGACCACATTAAGAACACCCAGCAAGGGCTTCCCTGGAGGTTCAGTGCTTAAGAATCCGCCTTGCAATGCGACGGGCACTGACTCGATCCCTGGTCCAGGAAGTTTCCACCTGCCGCAGAGCACCTAAGCCTGTGCCCCGCAATTACTGAACCGACAAGCTGCCCCTACGGAAGACCGTGCACCTAGAGCCCCGGCTCTGCAGGAACAGAAGCTACAGCGGTGAGAAACCCGAGCACCACAATTAGAGAGTAGCCCCCTCTCACCACAACTAGAGAAAGCTCACGTGCAGCAACAAAGACCCCCCCCCCCACCGAATAAATAAATAGATCTTTAAAAGCGAAAAAAAAAGAGAACAGCCAATGAACAGCATTTTACAGGAAAACCCAGCTTGCCTAAAGTGTGGAGAAGTGGTAGGTGAGGTTTGAAAGTGCCATTAATGCCCGATTGTGGGTGTCCTCACACATCGGCTAAGAGGTGTGGCTTTTCCTTGCAAGCAAGGGGAAGGCGATGAAGGGGGCAAGAGGCAACTGGAATTTGTGTCCAGAGGTACGCTGGCAGCACTGCTCATGCCCTCCAAAGGGCCCCTCCCTCTTCCATGCTTCTCCCCCGTGCCAGCCCCTGCCCTGGTCAGCTTTCCAGGTCAGTACTCGGCACCGAGAGTTTATTAACCATGATTCTCTGAGTGCGTGAAAGGATAGTGTGTCATCTACGGGAATCCAAAGGGAAGGAGTGTAAAGAACACTAAATATGACACACATTTACAGCCACCATTTAAAAACTCAATGGTGAAAAAGAAATTATTATTCAATTATTTCTCTTAGGCAGAGATATCTACCTGAAATAAATATTTTGGTAAGTCATTTGGGGTAAATTACACGATCATCAGAAATGATCACAGAATGGCCTTTAAGGAATGTGGCTCTAGTTAACCCCGTCGCCCTCTGCTTCACCACGATCTGTACGGAGCTTTCTGCAAGTCTGGGAGTGGAGGCTGGGCATGGCTGCTTTGCTTCTCATAAAAGAAGAGGGGATAGTCACCCAGATCGGGCACTTCCTGGGGACAGGGAAGTGGAAAGATGCTCCGAGAAAGGATGTTCGAGGGGCAGAGCATCTGAAACGGATCTTTGAGTCATTTGCTGCAAACCTCCTCATTTCCCTCCCTAGGGATCCTGCTTGGCTGACTTCGGTTCTTGGGTCAGGGGTTTGTTCATTTCAAGTTCTGTTCCCAAGCTGGTGCAGGATAGGAAGAGGCTGTTCTCATAAATGCTAGGATCTGAGGATGAGGGACAGCTGACATCTGGCACCGGTGGACGGACCGTGAGTCATCCATGCTGGACGGGCCCTGAAGACGGCCTCCAGGAGGATACAGGGCTAGGGAGAGGCAGGCGGCCAACGTGAGGATGAGACAAATCCCTGGGGACAGCAGACAGCTCCAGTGGCTCCTTGACTGGCCCACCACCAACACCAGCACCTGCTTGGGTCCCTGATTTCTCTGTTTGTGTGATGATCTTTGATTCTCACAACTTAGCAGGCGAGCAGAACACAGGGAGGGCAGGACACCAAGAGGAAAAGACTCAAAGGAAGTTTTTCCAGGGGGAAAAAATAAATAATAATAGGCTTTCACAGCAAGCACTGCTCTGGGAATTCAACTGTTCACCCTGTGTTTTAAGTGTACATTTACTAAGAAAGCAAAAATAAACCAGATGAAAGCCATTGAAACCCCCCCAGAAAGAAGGCTTCCCCAGCTTGTACCCCACCACCACTTCGCCCCATGACTCTCTGGAGCGTGGTGCAGCTAGCCGCAGAAAGGGAAGGCTGTAATTAAAAGGAGACTGGCTGGTGCTGATGCTCAAATTAAACTACTTTAAACAACAACAACAACAACATTTTCAATAAAGAGAGGCCAAACTCAGCATGCTTTAGTCATTACTGGAGCACTTTTCTTCCAGGAGGGTTAGCAAATAGGAAGTACAGGGCCTTGAAATTTTGATCAAGCAAAGTGTTTTAAAGGGTTTTTATTTCCTCCCTGTTCATTAAAATTGCACTAC
The DNA here is from genome assembly GCF_001704415.2 of Capra hircus. NCBI lineage: Eukaryota > Metazoa > Chordata > Mammalia > Artiodactyla > Bovidae > Capra > Capra hircus. Next base: position 15,536,934 of record NC_030820.1, read on the forward strand.
TGTGATTCTATTCTGTGTATAAACTAACTACACACACGCCTGCTGTGTTGCTTCTACCCAATGAGGACAATAGGCCCCTCTGCAGGAGCTAATATCTCTTTTAGGATTTGTTGGGGAAAAGCCATACAGACAAAAGTATAAATGAAAATAGCCCCATATATATTTATATATATATAAACATACAAAAACAAGTGCCTATTCCCATCACTAGGGTAGTGGCTTTGAACTTGAGAACATAAGAAAAATATGTCTATTAGATCAAAGAAACAGATCTAAACTTGGTAATATGACTTACAGGGGCCCAGAGGCGCCTCATGCCATGACTGAACCTGGGAGAACTGATCCCCAGCATCTCAGAAAAGAGAAGGACCCTGGCCGTGGCAGCCTGGAGCCTGCTATTCCCAACACAACCCCCTCCCTTTTGGCTCAGCGACAACAAAGGAAGGGAAAGAAAAAGAGAGAACCAGGAGGAGAGGGAGAGAGGCCTGGGCAAGAGAGAGAAAAGCAAAGTGATGAGACGGAAGGAAAGAGTTCAGAGTGCCTTTGGTCACAGTAAGAGAAACCAGTTCAAGTCAGATTACGAGAAACAGAGAGACGTACTTTCAACACAAAGGGTGATTTGTGGAAATCCACTCAAGTGGGCCTTGGGAAAGTTCTAGAGCAAGGGTCTAGACTATCTTCAGGCCCCCAGGGCACCCCCCAGGCTCTTTCAGTTCCCCAGCCTACTCCTCCCACCACCTAATTCCAGGCCAGCACCCTCACTTCTCACCCCTCAGAGAAGTACACACAAAGACACACGGGGTCTCAGGATCACACACGTGTGTCCTCACACCCAGCTGCGTGCAGCAGCCAGCTGGCCATCTCCGAAGCCCAAGTCCAACCTCCCCACAGTGAAAATCTGATTGGCCTACACACCCAGCTCAGCCCAATACTGCAGGGAGGGGTCACGTGATGCGAACATGGGCCAGAGCCCAGCTCCGGAGCAGAAGCTGGGCGGGGAGGGGGGTTCCCATGCAAGGGGACCACCCAAAAGCTCAGGTGAGGAAGGCTCTGGAAAATGAGAGGATGGGGAGTGAGTGGAAGTCAGATGGATTTATCTGGAGGCCAGCCGTGCCCTGGGTGAGGGCAGTTTTAGGGGCGTGTAGGGCTGACAGACAGACATCCATGGGAAGGAGAGGTGGGGGGACAACACTGGAATATTTGGGCTGGGCACTCAAGGGGAGAGGAGGAGTCACAGCTGGGAGATTAGGGGTCCTAAAGGAGTGTTTTCAAAGGGAAAAGTTCTGAACATACTTGACCGATGATGGAAAAGAGCCAGTAGGTGGAAATTTGCTGTGTGATGCAGTCAGCCCAACCCAGTGCTCTGTGACGACCCGGGGTGGGGTGGCACAGGGCGGGAGACGGGAGACGGGTCCAAGGGGGAGGGGCCACGAGTATTCCTATGGCTGATTCATGTTGACGTTTGGCAGAAACCAGCGCAATAGTGTAAAGCAATTATCCTCCAATGAAAAATTTTTAAAAGAGCCAGTAGAGGAGAAACACTGGATCCCGAGAAGGCAGGTGGAAATGCTGGCTTTGGGAAAGAGGGGGGACAATTCTTCCATCTCAACAGAAATGAAGCAGGAAACAAAGAGCAGTCAGGGCCTGTAATCAAAGCATCCCAACGAAGTGGTGTGTGTGTGTGTGTGTGTGTGTGCGCGTGCATGCGCACGTGTGGGGTGTGTGTGTGCATGTGTGCACAGGCATGTGGTGTGTGTGTGGGTATGTGTGCATGTGGTGTGTGTGTGTGTGTGCGTGTGCACACGTGTGTGGTGTGTGTGGGTATGTGTGCACATGTGTGGTGTGTGTGCCTGTGTGTGTATATGTGTGTGCACGTATGCGTGCATGCACATGTGTGGTGTGGGGGGTATGTGTGTGCGTGTGTGGTGTGTGTGTGTATGGTATGTGTGTGCACGCATGTGGGGGTGTGTGTGCATGCACGCGTGTGTTGTGTGTGTGTGGGTATGTGTGCACATGTGTGGTGTGTGTGTGCGCAAGCATGTGTGGTGTGTGTGTGTGTGCGCGAGTGTGTGTGGTGTGTGTGTGGGTATGTGTGTGCGTGTGCGGTGTGTGTGTGCACGCGCATGTGTGTATGCGTGCATGCACATGTGTGGTGTGGGGGTATGTGTGTGCGTGTGTGGTGTGTGTGTGTGCGTGAGCATGTGTGGTGTGTGTGTATGCGCGTGTGTGGTGTGTGTGGGTATGTGTGTGTGCGTGTGGTTGTGTGTGTATGGTATGTGTGTGCACGCATGTGGGGGGGTGTGTGCATGCACGCATGTGTGGTGTGTGTGTGGGTATGTGTGCACACGTGTGGTGTGTGTGTGTGCAAGCATGTGTGGTATGTGTGTGTGCGTGCATGTGGGGTGTGTGTGGGTATGTGTGCACACGTGTGGTGTGTGTGTGCGCAAGCATGTGTGGTATGTGTGTGTGTGCGAGTGTGTGTGGTGTGTGTGTGGGTATGTGTGTGCGTGCATGTGGGGGTGTGTGTGTGTGATATGTGTGTACGCATGTGGGGTGTGTGTGTGTGTGCAAGCATGTGTGGTGTGCATGTGGTGTGTGTGTGTGGTGTGTGTGTACACATGTGGTGTGGGGGGGTGTGTACACACACATGCACAAGCAGGCAAGGGATAGGAAGTAGGGGGACACTCTGTGTAGACCATGGACACGGACTGAATGCATGAATTAATAAATAATGAGCTGATGAGTGAATACTCAGCACATCTGCCGAGAGACTGCAAACCAGGCCTGCTCTTTTTCTTTTTTGAGTAAGATTTGTCCTCAAATTGCCACCTATGCCCCTTGGCAGTACAGTATCTGGACTAGCAGATAGGAACCATCCCATTACCCCCTGGAAGTGGGCCATCCGACTGCCCACAGACAAGCCAAACTTCTTCTCTAAAACATTTTAAATTAACTATAAAAGCTGGAAAAGTGTGATTAAGCCCCTACAGCTGCAAATCACAGAGCGTGCACCAACTGGGCCCAGATCATTTTAAGGGCTATTGTTACGAGTGAAAACAACAGGCAGACGTCCCTGGCTGGGTCCCTCTCCTTCACCACCGCCTGAATGCCCTCCACACCCCAGTAGGTACCAGATCTGCCTGCACAGGACACCCCACTCTGCAGGGCCCCAGGGTCAGGAATAAAGCCCCCTGGAATAACTGGGCTGTTGAATTTCAAATCGAATCACCCCCACAGGCCCATCTTCTCCAGTTCCTGGGCTCATTAGAGCTCAGATAATGGAACGGCTCCTCCCGCTAATGGCCCAAGAGCAAGTGAAGGAGGGAAACCAGCCCCTCTCCTACTTTCTGAAGAGAAGCAGGGAGGCAATGGTCACTGACTATAGCCCCAAAGTTTTTAAGAGTTTTGGAAGAACTTCCTACCATGAGTGATCTGGAGCATGAAGAATGGATTCACCAGGAGGCAGTGGTTATAGGCAGAACAGACATTCATCCGTGCGTCCTAGTGACCGATCTCCAGTGCTCTAGAAGGTTCCACAGATAATCTCACCAGTAGGCAGGAAATGTGAGAGATTCCTGGAGCCAGAAGAGGTTTTCAGAGGCCGCAAGACTGCCTGCCAGGGAAGTGACATTGGCTGGGAGCTGCCTGACTTGTGTTGATCTTAGGACGCGCTCTCCAGGGACAGTGAAGAATGTGATAGCAACTGGACAACTGGAAACAGAGAACTCAACCAAGATGTTCCTAGTAATCAGCCCTGTGTGCAGGGCTCAGCTGCACTGGCCTGCTGCTGCTGGAAACCAGAAAGCGCTCTGGGCTTGCAGCATTCCCTGGGCCAGGACTCCACTGGCGCCTCTGCCAGGGGCCACAAGAACAGAGAGGGCCCCTTACTGCCCCGAGGTCTGATGCTGAGCCCTAGCCGCCCTCCAATCACTTTCACTTGCTTAGAAATCATCTGATCTTCAGAAAGTGATACCTAACAAGGAAGAGAACTTGGAGCTGGGGGTTCTATCCAAAAGAAAGCTAAGAGCAGCCCCCTAATCATGTGGGGACCCAGCAAGTGTTCCGGAAAGGACAAAAGCAGTTTGGTTACCTCCACAGATGAGATGTGCTGTCAAGCGCTCCGGTGCCCAGAAGGTGAAAAGGTAAACAGGTTCTACCCGGTCCTATTAAAGCCACTCCCACTAAATTGAATGGAAACAAAGGGGTTCATGGCTCCCGGGCTTTCCTAGCCCATCAGGCTGGGAATCACTTCTTACAGGCAAGTGACCTCAGGAAAGAGAATCAGGATTCCTCAACCAGATTCCACCTCATCCCTGATCTGCGCTTCCTGTTGTTGTTCTTAGCTGGGAAGAAACTTTGGGGTCACCCCAAGCAATGCAGTGACCCATCTGAGTTCCCTTCCCGCTTCCCATCCATCATGAAACCTGCAAAGGAATTGTGAAGAATCCCAAGGACCTGCTTACGTGAGTGTCCCAGAAATCTCAGAAGAGGAGAGGGATGTGGACGGGCTTCTCAGGTGGCTCACTGGTAAAGAACCTGCCTCCAGTGCAGGAGACACAGGTTCAATCCCTGAGTTGGGAAGATCCCCTGGAGAAGGAAGTGGCAACCCACTCCAGTACTCTTGCCTGGAAAATCCCATGGACAGAGAAGCCTGAAGGTCTATAGCCCATGGAATCACAAAGAGTTGGACGTGACTTAACGACTCAACAACAAAAACAACAAAGGGATGTGGACACCAAAGTTTCACAACCCAAAGGCTTTGCCCAGCCCAATGATGTCACATGATGGGGGAGCAAGAGTGAGCTATCACCATGGCAACCAGAAGGACCACCTGTGACTCAGGGATCTCTCCTCCTGGGCTACTCCCAGCAGATTCTCACAATCTGCCAGGCAGGGAAAAAGGGGGTGTGCTCACCGACGGGAAACTAAGGCCGTCCTTCTTCTGGTCCCGGACCCCCAACCCAGTCCCACACTTTCTGCATCCTTGTCTGCCGGGCAACAAGGAGGCAGTCCATTTCATAACCAACGTGTAGGTGTTGAATGCCTCCTGTGTGGAGGGCTCTGGGCTCTGCCCCAGAGGACACAGGCAGTGGGGACCGCAGACTGAACAGTCTCTGAAATGCAAGTCCAACGCCCATCAGGGCTGAGGAGCTGCGGAGCCTGGAGGAGGGCAGGACCGATTCTGCCCCCAAGGATCCAGGAGACTCACAGAGGAGGTGACCTCAGGGCTGGAACATTGAGCAGCTCATTATGAGCTGGCAGACAGTACTTCCAGCTGGGCTGGGAACACTTCTCAGCTCCCCAAGGCAGAGGAGTTCGTCTGCAGTCAGGGCCTGGCCCCGGGAGCCCGGGTCACGCCAGGCCACGTTCCTGGCTGTATGCTGGTGGGGTGCCAAGAGCTCCGCCTCCCCTCCTGCCCCGGTGCCTCCTGCTCCTCCTGCCCTGATCCAGCTCTGACCCACTCCTTTCCCTTCTAAAAATGCCCCATTCATGCACCAACTGCCGTGAACTCACCAACATTACCTTCCTACTTGAAACATCTTTTTAAACATTTACAAAAGTGTAGATGATAAATTAATGCACCTCTATCACCTAAATTCAGCAGTTTCCACCTCATAGCTAGTTGCGTTTCATGCATAATCCAGCTTGCTTTTCCCGTCCTCCACCCTAGACAACATACCATTTCATCTGTAATTATTATAGAAAGTATCTTAAAAAGATCAGTTTTCTTAACCCACATCCGCAAGGCTGTTCCTTTAAAAAATATCAGTTTCTGAATATTATCAAATATCCAATCAGTGATCCCACGTCTGGATTTCTCAGACTGCACCCTCAAGATGTCCTTCGATACGTTCCTCTGTCCCTTGACTTCCCTGTAAAAGGATATTTAGATCTAGAGACTGAGTGGATTATTTTTGGCAAACACGTCAAAGGCAGTGGTACCTTCCATCAGCAAGTACAGCAAGTCTGGTCAGTTCCTTCTGAGATGTTAACAGACATGGATGCCGGATCCATCCGTTTCTTAGAGGTAGTCACACGGTGGTGCTCTAATTCTGAAACTCCTTCATTGATTGGCCAGAATGCTTCTAAAAAAAAGAGAAGCTTCATACTGGGGGCAGGAAGGACAGAATGAATACTTGATTCTTTCCCTTCTTATACCAGTTTCCCAAAGGTTGAATTGCTCTCCTAACATTCTTCAAAAGTAACCAAAGAGTGTCTGATTTTTAGCATCATTATAAAGGCTTGGCTTTTGGGACTTCATTGGTAGTCCAGTGGTTAAGAATCCACCTTGCAATGCAGGGGACACTGGTTCAGTCCCTGGTTGGGGAACTAAGATGCCACATGCTGTGGAGCAACTGACCCCGTGTGCCACAACTAGAGAGTCCGTGCACCCGTATCTAAGACCTGACAAGGCAAAATAAATATGAAAAAATAAAATAAAATAAAGGCTCGGATTTCAACACATCTGATGTGCTCTAATCCACTGCAGTCGGTCCCTTGCAGTCATCAAGGGAGTTGTGGCATCTGAATTGTCTCCTCTTTTGCCAGTAGGACTTTGGCTCCTGCGTCTATCCTGACATTTCTGTGCTTTCTGGGGTGACAAGATGGTCCAGGCTCATCTTGTACATTCATCTCAGTCTTGTTTATTTCAATAGCAGGTCCCCTGACCCCCGCCTCCAATCTGTCTGTGTCTTCACTGCAGCTAGATTAATCTTTCCTCAAATTAATTTTAGCTGTTTCTCTTCTTGGGAGACAGCATGATCCAAGAAAGAAACAGGACCTTTGGAACTTGGGAGAACTGGGTTTGAAAGCTGGCCACATCAATTACAAGATGTGATTACATCATCCTCTGAGCCTCAACTCCCTCATTTGTGAAAACAGGAAGAATAATATCTTACCTTAGAGAATTATGGAAAAGACTAAATAAATGTAAAGTGTCTGGTTTAGAATCTGGTGAATAGTAAGTGCATGTCACATCCATTCCTTTTCTTCTTGTTCTTTTTGAGTGGTTCCTAGCGCCCCTCGCATTGTACAAACTTCCAAGCCCCCTTTCCTCTGACCCACGATGTCTGTTCATCCACCTCCACTCCAGTCCCACCAGCCCGCTCTCACCCAAGCTCCTAACTCTGACACCAACCTTTATTTACATCACCCTCCTCTGTCTTAAATGCCCCACACGCTTCTGTTTATCCAAATCATACCCATCTGTGAAGACCCAGTTTAGGTCCTTCTGTTTTCCCAAATCCTTCAGACCTCATACTTTTCTCTTCCCCTGAAAGCCTGTCTGCCTGCCCACAAAAGCAGGTTGGGGGCTAGACTCTTCCGTAGCCATTTTCCTCCGCTGCCTACAAGTTAGGACAGAATACACTCCAAGAACCGCTGTTTCTGAAGCTGAGGACTGCTGTGTGCACAGATTCCTGGGCACCCCATTTAGATGTACGGCTGTGAGTGTGCAGGGCCAGCTAAGGGTGTGCTCATGAGTGTGTACGCAGGTGTGCACATGTGCACATGATTGCACGTGCTTGTGTTAGCACACACATGTGCACGTGTGCACATGTGGTCAACACCCTGCAGGAAGCCAGGCTCCCTGCTGTCTTCTCTGACTCAGAATCACTGGGAGTCCCTGAGGCCCAGCCCCACCCTCAAACTTCAGCCAGAACGCTGGAGGATCCTGATCTGGACAGAGACCTAGCGATGGTCTCCTTGGGGATCTCAGTTTTCCAAACCGGATATGACCCCATCTGGAGAAGGAAGAGCCATAAGAGACCAGAGGAAGCTTCCCTGTCCAGACTTACCAGCCGAATCTGGAACGAAAGATGAACTCTGCGCGGAACTTCTCCGTGGAAGAACCATCCCCCAAAGAATCAGTGAGAAAGCACACTCAGCAAGACCCAAGACAGGAAACCCCGCCCACCCAGGGACCTGGACAACCATGCCAAGGCACCACAAAACTTGGAGAGGAAGCTGTGATCTGCGGGGTCCACCTACCAGGCCTTCCTGGACGTCCGCGTCCGTCCCAAGATGGAGTCCCTGCTGTGAAGAAAAGAAGGAAGAAAGTGCGTTTCTGGAACAAGACAACATGGAGTGCGGACAGGTGCAGAAGCCCTGAGCAGGCCTTCTTGGGTCTTTGGGCTTTAAAAGAAATGCCTGCCCCTTCCCTCAAAAGGGTTCAAAGGTCAGCATAAAAAAGCAACAGTGATTTAAGCCCTATAACTGGAGTTTCCTTGGAGGGCTAGAGGGGCAGGGGGAGCTCTGGGAGGAACGGAGGGACTGGGCAGCACCCCAAGAGAAGACGGCTGGTGAGGAGGTTCGTGGAAAACCCGGGGGTCCCTTGGGACAGACACAGGCACAAGGTCAGTAGCCACCTGTCAGCTCTGGCATGCACTCACCTCTGCTGCCACGAGTTGTCAGGAAGAGGCCTGGGCTGACGTGCTGCAGGGGATGAAGGAAGTGGGCTGCATTCCCGGCTGGTAGCTCTGTGTCCAGAGGCAGCAGAACATAGGTGAGACAATCCCAGCGATTCCAGACCAAAGTGGCTTTTGGGGCTGAGCAGGGAGGGCTGGGTTCTTTCTACAGGGAGTGAAAATGGAACCTCAGTTTGCTTGTGTGTGTGTGTGTTAGTCATCTCTGACTCTTTGTGACCCCATGGACTAAAGCCTGCCAGGCTCCTCTGTCCATGGATTCCTCCAGGCAACAATACTGGAGTGGGTTGCCATTTCCTCCTCCAGGGGATCTTCCTGACCCAGGGATCAAACCCAGATCTCCTGCATTGCACGTGGATTCTTTACCACCTGAGCCACCAGGGAAGGCCTGGGGAATTAAAGGCGTGGTGTCACTTCCCCTAAAAAAGCACGGGTGCCTGGTGGGAGCAGACATCCACTCTCCCGATTTTTTCTTCCCAGCCCGATCTCGCCACATCTTTCAAGCTCTGCCAAGTTCATTCCATGGACGAGTTCCATGGAATGTTCCACGTTCATCCATCCCCTTCGTAACA